>NC_136434.1:64710461-65407961 GCF_052849685.1 Lactuca virosa
TCTACTTGCTGGAAGTGTTTCCTCACCATCATTTTCATGAATCGAATAGAAACCTTATGACCCTTAGATTTTATGGTGTATGTGTTCTTATCCATGTGAATCGTCAAAACCATAGTCACAAGACAAGGATAATGACAAATCCAAACTCATATGGATTGAACTTATGCAATCTTAACTTCTTGCCACCTGGCAGTACAGGGCCTGCCATTGCTTCCAAGTTGTTATGCAACCAATTGAGAACTTTCAGAACTCCTATGCAAAGCCAACTTTAACTGGAATGGGCACAGAATATGTCAACACGATAGGTTATAAACCTCAAGTAGTGTGCTAGTGAAGAACCTCAGGTTTTATTCTTGATTAGTTCTTGAAATTCTTTTTAGGATCTTTAAGACTCCCACTATCATCTTGACATATAAGACTATATTGCCAAATATTCAAGAGATAGTGCAGATTCTTTATCAAGACAAACACTTCACACAATTGGCCTTAGTTGGTCTTTGTTTTATCCAAAACATCACAACTTACCAATTTCAAATGTACAAGAGTAGGACACTTTTACTCTTACATTTGACAAGTGTTTTAAACCTTTCTTTAAGATATGTCACTCAAGTTACAATCTTGGAGTATGACTCATCTTCCTGATCTAACCATTTCAATAATTCATGACTCCTCTTCTTAGTCATAAGAATGCACTAAGATGACCTTTAGAGGACTAATTGTGATATGATTTCTAAATCATTAAGATGATCACAAACATGATACTAAAGTACTCTCCCATCTTTTCAGATTTGAGAAACTTTTATCTTTCTGCCTAATTTGATTCTTCCCATTCGTTATGCCATACATTGAGACTTTTCCAATGTTTCAGAATTATACTTAAACTTGTAAGTATAACCATATTTACTAAACTTTAGTAAATCAAATAGTCTTAACGAGCTTTGTGGTGGACATGACCAGTGCACAAGAATGTGTACTCGATCCCTTTAGTCCTTCACTTGACTCACACATCCATGTGAACAAGTAATTAGTCTTGATTTTCCAATGCTTGAAAGTTCTCATTCATCATACTATTCAACTTGCATGATTCCAAGTTTCGGTCCAATTGAAACTTGGGCGATGAGGAACTTTCCTGATTTGGTAAATTTAGACACTACCACAAATGAAAGAATCAAATCCATTTTCCAATATTGTTGTCAGTGGAATCATATAAGCAACAATTTTCCACAAATGTCATTGTAAGGATACTTCAAATAAATAAAATTAAACAATTTTCTTTTATTTGAAAACTTTGCGGAAAAACTTATCCTTACAATCCACATGGAAAATTGTTGTTATCTATTCCTTAGCAATATATCATAACTTCTTAAGCAACTGCTCAAAATTCTGATGCGATCGAAATCCACCTTCGCGATCAGAATCAACATATATTTCCTTTAAGATTTCTCTCTATTCTTTGATTCTTAAAACATCAACATGTGACCCAGTCACATCATGTAATGAGGATCTCAGAATAGAACTTAACAGAGTTAGATAATGGGCTCTACCTGATGTAGAGTCAAACTTATTGACTTTAACATCCTTAGGTAAATTTGGCAGCTTTGCAATCAACGCCCCTTCCTTTGGCAAAATAAACATATGGACCCTTTGGTAATGGGACTATCTCAGACTTAGCCTTTCTCTTTACCATTTGGTCAACCGGGTTGACTATGGCCAATCCCTTTCCATTGGGAAGAGAATGCTTTTTCTGGATTTCCAGTGTCACCATTATCACTGTCCATAAAGTTTTTCGGAAGTTGATCTTCTAATCAAATTTGCTTTACTATCGTTCCAAATCATTGCTGATTCAGCAGCACCAAGCAAATAGATATGATCATTAAGGTTCATGTCATAGTCTGTTTCATAGTAGTCCCAAAGGAACTCACTATGTGACTTAGAAAGTGACTGAACATCCAACTTTCTCAAGACTTTGACATCCAACTCTCCCGACTTGTCAATATGTGACTTCATCTCTAAGATGTGATCACACATAGACCTTGCTTGCCATTAGGGCTTGAGTGACCTTGAACTTGTGGGTTAGGGAGAATAATTGGAGGAGGTGGAGGAAGAGAAGTATGACTTCCATGAGCCAAACTCGGGAAGTCATATTCATTAGGAAAGCTTGGTTTGGGAAGATCATTGTTGTCTAAACCAGACATCAACAATGGGAGAAATTCACGTAAAGTTGATTTAAGTCCTTAATATAACACCCAATATGATATATTAAGGCTAGGACCCAACAAACTATTTTATAACTTGGAAGAGGGATGCCGTAATCCAAGCTATAAAATATTTGAAGGTAGGTGAATGACGATTCACCAATTTCCACCAAGATAAACGAAATGTATTATTAGGTTTTAATTGGTTTTGAAACTCCTAGATTCTTTTGAGATTCATTGAACTTTTCAATGGCATGTTTCAATCTCGAGTGTGCCCTTCAGGTTTTGTGACTGGGATGCCGAGGATCACAAAACAAGGTGTGAAGTAAGCATGCAAATATACTTGGTACCCTTAATATTTACCCCTCAATCGATGTGCCGGTTAACCACACACGCTCCAACGATACTATGATAAACATTAAGTTACCCTTTGCCTACCTTGTTAAGTCCAGGTTAGTGTGCCGGTTAACCACACACGCTCCACTAACAGCTTAAACAAAGTGCAAAGTGTAATTTCATGGATTAGCACCTTATTCACATTTTCCTAAGTAACTAAGATTGGGAATTTATAAGTGTTTAGTTACTTAGTATTTATCATTATACTTATAATGAAGGGAGAATTATAGTCCTTGTCCTACCTGTTCGGCTAACGACCCTCCACCGGTCAAGGAAGCGGTGAGTGAGAGTGGACACCCATTAAACTGCCATTTTATAGGCAGTAACCTTATACCCCCTTATAGACCGGCTTCGTGAATGAGGCCTACTAATGGTAAGACGACTTTATCTTATACATATCTATATAATTAAAATTATAATAATAGTATAAGGGTTGAATTTTAAACTTTTAAAATTCTAAGGTGTAGTTTGGAATTAAAGTATACATGGGGGGTAACTTTACAAATTCCAAAACTTGAGGATAAGTTTTGAAACCTTTCAAAACTCTTGGATTTTTCATAACTTATGAGTTTAATTAAGGTTTAATGAAAAAAAAATTCAAGTTCCATAACTTGAGGACAAGTTATGGAATACATTAAATCATTTAATGATGCCATTAAAAATAGTGACTCTTCTATTTTCATAACCTATGAGACTTAATGACACTTTAAAAAGAAAAACTCTTCACTTTCCATAACTTGAGGACAAGTTATGGAGTTCATAAAAACCATTAAGATCAAATATTCCAATTAACACAATAATCAAATAATTTTTCTATGATCTAGATTAAACTCATAAGTAAAGATAATTCACATCAACAATTTTCAAGAAATTAGATAATCATATAAACTAATACAAATCTTGAAACTTTGACAATTATTCTTTGAAGACTCTTGGAATTCATAACCTAAAGAGTTAATAAATGAGACATTTTACATCCATAACTTATGGAAGTTTCAAAACTCTTAAGATCATAACTTTAAAAAAAACTTTTGAGTTCCAAAATTTTATGACAAAATTTGTAACTCCTAGATCAAACTTTTAAAACAAATAAAATAATCATATCATTCTATCTTTTAATAAATTGACCTAATTCAACTCTTGTAGTAAAGTGACTCAAATTTTATAAATAATTAGTTTTTCATAAAATCAAGTAATTATCATAAAATTTGACAAACTTCATGTTTTTTTTTCTTTTTTTTTCCTTCAACTTGAAAAAAATACATTTGCATCAAATATAATAGAAAACAACCCATGGCTCTGATACCACTGTTGGGTTTTAGTATACTACAACATCCTATGGTGCACATACAACCCTAAATACCTTGGATCTATGTTTTCTCTATTATACATGCAAATGGTTTCCAAGGCATTAAACCTATAACTAGCATGCATTTGACATAAACCATATAATATACTAGTTAGGGAAACATACCTTTTATGTGGCTTGAAGTCTTGATGTATTTGGCCTTAAGAGCTTAGCACCAATAGTATGAAATGCCTCAAATGGAATCACAACACACCTAGGACAAAGGTGGCTCTTGAGAGAGAATTCCATGCACCAACACACCTCCATATTTCTCTAAGAAAATAAGTGGTGATTTTGGCTATGGAGTAACTTATTTATATGTAGGATTCCAAGGGTCATGGGTATAACCCATAATCCATACCCATGGGTTTTATGATCCATGGTTCATGTGGCCCAACTCTTTATGTATCCATACATAAACTTGGTCCAACATGGATCATAAGCCCAACACATATAAATATAACTAATTATCATAATTACTCCCCATAGATTTAATTAGTCTCTTTCGATCACTAAATTAATTCCAAATTAATTCTTGATCGATACTAATTAAAACATATGATTTCATATTAATATATTATAACTTATAATATGTTAATAAACCATAAATAACCTTCTCTCAAAAGTCCATCCTAACAAATTGTCCTGATGATATGCAACCCAAATGGACCATGCTACTCTCGGGTCAAGTACATACCAATAATAGTTATGGACTTAAACATCTAATCCAACATTTCAAAAGGGTGTAGAACATACGAATGACATTCATGGCATTTCGTGTGCAAGATATTGGAGCTTGATATTGCAACATTTCTACAATAAGGAAGGTATTTTAGTACCCAATGATGAAGAAAGAGCAGTTTTTCAACCATACCATTATCCGAAGGATGTCACCGACAGTGCTGAAATTTTTCCATCAGTGGCTCGTATTCCAGATGCTATGCTTAAAAGAGTTGATCCGTCAAACTCTGTCTTGGTGGCATATTTACAGACTATCGATACTACAATTGAAACTGGCGTACTATTGGATAGAGAAGATACGAAATCCAAGAAGACGAAGAAGAATGAAACTGAGTCAAAATCTTCGAAATCTCCCAAGAAGAAGCCTGAAACTGTTGAAGTATCTGTTGCTCAAACTCAAGTGGTTGAGTCCATTCTTGAGGAAACACAAGAAAATGTTATCATTCCTTCGAAGAATGGAATGTTTCGAAGAATTAAAATGAAGTCTTCCCATAAACGCAAGTCTCCCACACCACAAATGATTCGAAAGCCTTAAATCACTCATCAAGGCGTTTTAATTAGGGAAGTGCCAGCACTTGTTTCCTGTGTCAAAGAAACGAAGGGCTGAAGATATGGCAAAACGTTTGTCGAAGAAGAAGAACAAGAAGACTCGCAAACTTGTGATTTGTACTGAGTCAACCGAAGATGAAGGTGAAAGAATTCCAGAAACTCCAGAGTTTACTCTTATCACAGAAAGTTCTACTCCTGAGAAGACAGTCGTCATACCACCCGAAGTTTCGATTGCCAAATCAGTTCCTGAGGAGGTTCGAACTTCAGGCATCCCTGCACACGTATCTGATACGGATACAAATGTCAATATGGGTGAAGGAGGTTCGAAAAATGAAGCTACAGGTCCATCTACTTCTGTTCCTTTTACAAGTATTGTTTCCTTACCATTATCTTCTACTCCTCTTACTTCAACAACAGATTCCCCAACATTCGAACACATTCTTGATCAACCCTTTACTTTTATTTTTTCTTCTCAATCTACTGAGCCACCCAAACCAAATTCACCTGTTGAAGAAACTGTTTGTATGGAGACAGAGATTGATAATGAGGGGTTTGGCGGAATGTTTGAAGAATTGGAGTTTCATGAAGAAGAAGAGCAGTTTCCAGATCACATGTTGATGACCATGAAGCAGTTTAAGATTTTAAATCAAAAGTTGAATTCTGTCATTCAATCTCAAGCAGATCTCGGGGTTGGTTCGTCTGTTTCAAGTATTGAAGTTGATTCGTTGCTGAAGGTGTTTGAATCCAGAATCATAAGTAAAGTATCGGGGATGATTAAAGATTCTGAATCTCGAGTCTTGGAGAAGATTGATCATAATGATCAAAACAATGAACTTCGGATCAATTCTCAGAATTCGAAGTTTGCTGGTAATCTGAAAGAATTGAAGAATGTTGAAAAGGAACGACATGTTCTTTTTATTCAAGATGTGAAGAAAGTACGAGAGGATGTCAACTTGCAAATTCACGAACTTCGTGAAGATATGAAAAGAGAAATAGCAACCGTTCAACATGACTATGCATCATTGCATCAAAAGGTTGATATCATTTGTGACGCAGTCACTCGATTTGTTAAGTTGTATGAAAATTTGAGTCCTCAAATTACTCAACTTTCAACATCCGAAAGTGCAAGCTTTGAGGAGGTGCTTAAATTGCTCAAGGAGTTAAAAGAGATTTCTGATAGGCCGGTTTCTTCTCCATTGATTACTCCTGAATTTTTATCTCAGAAGTTTATACAATTCGAAGCCATTCTCAACAAACAACTCGCTCCTCTCTTTCGCATCTCAAGCCTTCTTCCAACAACAAATGCCCCGCCTGTTTTCACAGGGGTGCAAGGGGGAGAAAGAAAAACTACTGAGTCGAAGGCTAGTGGTGAGGATGCGAAAGTTGTGGGAAAAGTTTTTTCTTCAAAAATCCCAACAACAAAACCAATAATTGTTTCTGCTGAAATGGTTACTTCAACAGTCGTAACAACAATACCAATTGCAAGACCAATTTCGAAAGGAATTGTGATTGGTAAATTTTCGGAGACTGGTGGGAGTGGTTCGAATCCAAAAGAAACAATTGATAATCCAGCCTTGAAAGATAAAGGGAAATCAATTCTTGTGGAAAAATCGAAAGAAGAAAAGAAGGCTGAAGAAGAAGCTGAAATTGAAAAACTGAGGATTATCCAAAGCATTATGACTCAACGAGCTAGTGATCCGAAGGGAATGGATAAAGGTGATCCAGCCAAACATTATAATTACGAAAGAATTGAGGCCAAGGTTGCGTTTAATCACATGTATACATTCGAAAAGAAACCAAAGCAGAGCTATTTGGTCACAAACACTGATGCAAGCCAGCTGGATTTTCCCATAAACGAAATGATGTTTATCATGCCTCAGTTCAAAGCAGAAGGGAATTTTAAAAATAAAGATGAAGGTACACACATGAAAATTCGTTTTCATGTTGTTCTTGGAAAAGCCCCTGAGGAAGTATGGTCATTGATTAAAATCAAGAAAGTGATCAGTATGAAGAAGGATGTGATTTTCGAAAACACAGTCCAAAATGTTAAGTATGTGGTTGCCAGGGCAAATGGAAAGATTTGCGAATTTACGATTGCTGATTTTCCTTTGATGAACTTGTATGATCTCATACAAGTTGCATTGCTCTTAAAAGACAAATCATTTTCATTCCTTCAAAACACTGAACCGGATGAATTCAAGCTTGGAGTAGCTCACATCAAGATTTTTATCGAAAATTATTATGAGTGCTTGGCACTAACAGATGTGGAGTTAGCTACTGCCAAGGGAATGGAAATAAAAGCACCTATGGCTCCTACGAAGACTCAGGTTGAATTGAAAAAGTATGCTGATGGTGAAATTTGCCTGAAGCCTTTTGGAATTGTCTTCGCAGGAAAAGACAAAGCTGGAAAGTCTAAACGGTTCTTATTTCAAGCAAGTGAAGTCGAGAGATATTCTACATCTCAATATACGAACTTGATTGTTCGTATGAATCATTGCAAGAAGAATAATGAAGGTGATAAGAAAGAGTTGAAGAAGATTATCTCCTGGTACACGGAGATTCGAAGAGTGTTGCTGTATTCCATCACGCTTCTTACAAATTGAAGACTTCGACTATGATTACAAAGGGGGAGATTGTAAGGGTCGAATTGTTGTAATTAGTCGAAGTATGTTTTGTACTCTTCGAATATTTTGTAATGTATTTTACTAGGGCACTTTTATTCGAAGCTTTAGTGTCTATGCCTTAGTATATTTTTTGTACACTTTCAGTTCCCTATAAATAGGGTTATTTACTAGAGTTAGATAAGAACTTTTACAGACTTGTCTCTTGTACTCTGTAAATAATTCGAAAGCGTAATAGAGCATAACATATCATATTTACATTATGTGTTCAAATCTCGCACTCTTACTTGAATTCATACTCTGATTAATTCGTTACTCGATTCTTTGATTCATCAGAATTAATTTCTTAATTAATTTTTTTCTAATATTAATTAAATTATATGATTTCTTCATTAATATATTATTCATATAATGTATTAATAAATCATAATTAATCCTCTTTCTCCATAAATCATCCTATCAAGTTGCTTTGGTGAAGGCAACCCAAAAGGACCATGCACAACTGGGTCAATTACATACCAAATATAGTTATGGGCTTAGACACTAATCCAACACTTTTACCTTCCTTTTGTTCTTCTAGTGACTTGGCCTCCTTCTCTTTGTACATCCCTCACTGATGGCTAGAACATGAACAATTGAGTCAGTCTACTTATTATTGGCCATGTTAGACTATGAAGTCTTAATCATGTTATGCAGCTACATTGTGGTCATTTCCAAATTATTCATATTAAAGTGCAAAATGAACTGGCTACATAAATTAGATAGCAAGTTTGTAATTATATATGTTACTAACTCCTGTATAATCAGGAAACCCACTCGCTCTAGTTAGTTAATGTATATTTTCATCTCAAACAAATGCATACTGACACTTCCACCTTCCTATAGCTTATAACCCATAAGTGATTTTAGTATCTCACATCGCTCTTGCCAATATTGTACTTGGAACATTTCCTTACGCTACATAGTGATATCATAAGCCCTAAAATTCTCGAACATCTTTTGGATTTTCAAATTCATGGTCACAAATATGAAGCATGCAACCTTAGTTTTTAATAACATGATTATTATACTCCTTCAGTTGAGCTCTAGTTACGGTGTCAATAGGAGGTTCAGGGAGAGATTCCTCAATGGTTCAACATTTATGATCGTACTTGAGAATAATTCTCAGATTATGATACCAGTTAAGATAATTTTAATCATTCAATTTATCCTTTGAAAGGATACTTAACAGTGAGAAGTTTGAGTTTGAGGAATTTGCATTTTCATACATCTATAAAACTGCATAAAGGCTTATTAGTGATTTGATTGTATCATTTGTAAATTAATTACCCAAAATTTATTTTAACAAATTCTAAGACCCAATACATCACAAACATAGGTCCAATAAGTTGGCAATGAGTTCATGGGCCCATACAAGGGAAAAATTACCATTATTTTTATAAGAATTGTAAATAAATAGTTTACAAAACAATCCTTATTTGTATATTACAATGTCATAAAACTTTTTTATAGACATAAACATATGAATACACTTTATCATATTGATTATATAAATTCATGACAAAAAATAAAACCCAAAATCATAGGAGAATCAAGATAAATGGGAAACAAATTCATATAATTTGAATTTAATAGAAGAGATCACCCATGCCATATCATCATAGAATCAAAACCCTAATGTGTATATTTCATACACACACTTTCCCAAACAATGTGTATAAGATCATACCCATTATGTTTTCCAAACATGATTTCTAGGTTCTATTAACAATAATCAAAGACTCTGGTACCATTATTGGATAATAAGGTGTTATTCATGTTCTTGGCAAAACATATATTCAAACAGATAACAACAAAAGCATTTAAAACTACAACACTTATGATTAAACCATGGATCATAATTCTTTCCATTAATAGAAAATATGATCCTAAGAGATGGTTTAAGAGTTACCTTTAACAGTTCTTTGGAAGATCAATGACCCGAATCAGAGTCCCTCTTACATTATTGTTGTCATATTGTATCTCGTAAATAAGTATCCCTTCAGAAGATATAAAATGATAAGAGACGAGTAGGAAAAATAGAACATGGAGTTACTTTAAATTGAGGAATGTTATTTAGCAAAAGATAATTGAGGAATGTTGTAGAGCTTTTTGATAGGATTCTGTGGATATAAAGATCGTCGAAAACAGAGTTCGTATGAGAAGGTTATGGTAGTTTGAAGTTTAGATGAAAGTACTTTGTTATTTTGAAAAACTCAACGGAAGTCAAGTCAAAGGTTAACCTTTGACCATCACGACGTGAACAACGAGTGATCACGACGTGACAGGTGGCGAGTCACCGAGACACTTGGTTGGAGAGTGCGATACATGGCAAGACCGGGATCTAACTGATCATCACGACGTGACACATATGTGGTCACAAAGTGACATACATTTGACTATAAATATGATAGTTTTTGTGTCATTTGAAAGGGTTTGGCATGCGAGATCGGAGATGCTGTTGGGGAATCGTTTGCGGGATATTACTATGATGAAGTTATACTGTTGTACAGATGATACAAGGTTGAGTTATGGGATATATTTAGGTATCTTTTAACCGTCAAATTGTATTTACGATATTTTGATTATTATTAAGATTTGATAGACCTAATTATATTATGGGTGTTCGTGATATGCTATTGTTACGAACCCATTGGTAAGATCAGTGAGTAAATCTTACGATTAAAGATTTAGTTGAGATTGTAAGGGTTATAAACCCTAATATTTGAGAAATACATGTTATGATAGATTTAACTAATGGCTTACGGGTTAAGCCTATTATGATAATATTATGAGATTTGATTAGTTTGGTGATAAGAGGTCCCTGAGGGTAGCTAGTAGTGACTTATGACAAGTTTTAAGAAACTTGTTATTTAAGGATTAGGTGTTACCACATGACGAGCTGATAGGCAGCGAAGAATTGAAACCAATACTTGAATTAGTCTGCTAGCTAGCCAGGTGAGTAACACTACTCTAACATCCATTAATATATTATATGTGTTATACATTACATGATTTATATGATTAATTGTTAAAGAGAAAGTAATTGATACGCGAGAAATCGATTGTTCTGAAAGATAAATATCTGACTGAGAGATTGATTTTGATTGATAAGATAGATTACAATTAAGAGATATATTACATTAAAAGATAGATTATTTATGAGTAATTGCTTATATTAGATTTGTGATGTGATATTTATGATATATGTGATATGCGATATATGAATTGCACAGAGATTTAAATAAATTGATTTTGTTGAGAAATTATTCATTACTATGAGTTAGAACATTATTGAGAAATACATTATAATTGATAGATTAATTATAATTAACAGATAGATCATGATTGATGGATTTGTCGTGAACAATTGATAGATTAGGATAGAGAGATTAATTCCCATTGAAAGAGATAGATCTTAATAGAGAGATTTATTAATATTGAGAAAGATATATTATGATAGTGAGAGATACTGATAGATTAATTGTGAATGAGAGATAGATCAAGAGAGAGATAGGGAGATCACTAATTGAGAGATTGGTCACGATTGAGAAATAGATTAATAATTGAGAGATAGATTATTGATTGAGGGATAGATTATGAATGAGAAATTGATTAACACTGAGAGGTTGGTTATGATAATACCACTAATTATATAAATTAATTATTAAATAAGTGAGAAATAAGTTATAATGTGATTTATATGATTTATCCAATTATGTTTTAGTAGCCGTTATTCACTAAGCCGTGAGGGTTATGTTGTTATGATGATTTATTTTGCAGGTATATTATTGTGACGTCTGGTTCGATCCTGTACTTGAGACCAATACGACCCTTGTGATTACTACTTGTATTCCAAAGTGCTAATGTACACCAAAATTGTTGTAAACTTTTAAATGATAAATGAAATATTTGGGGTGTACTTTGTATGAAATCTTGGGCGTTACAAGTTGGTATCAGAGTCGTGGTTTAAGTGAATTAGGTTCTTATAGTAGATTCTTAATCTTAAACCATAGAGTATAAATGATAAGTGATATGATATGATAATTATGAGTTAGATATATTATTTGATACTTTAGTAATTTTGATATATATATATATATATATATATATATATATATATATATATATATATATATATATATATATATATATATATATAATTTCCTTATAAATTATGTCATGATGCATTGTGGAGAGAGTTGCATGGGGAGTATGATTGCAAGATCCATAGTGAAATACATAGCACGATGACTGGAGATGTGCGGTTTAGTGATCGGTGATACACAATACAATTAGATCGATTAATAACAATGTACTTTGCAAATCACGGCGTGAAGAGATAATGTCCATGACGTGACCATAAAGTAGTATGGTATAAATGAGTTGTAGAGATCACGATGTGGAGAGAATAAGATCACGACGTGACGACTAGATCATTACGATGTGGTTGAGATTAAGTCATGACGTGGTTATGAGGGTGAGTAGATAAAGGCGAGGTACTTAAGGTAGCTGCGACGCGACGAGAGTCTTCCATGATGCGGACAAAACGTAGATTGTTATATGATTATTTAGGATGATAGACCACGACGTAGTGAATATGATACCATGGTGTGATAATGGAGAGTGAGAAAATGAGACTGTGACACGAAGAGAAGCTTGTTACGATGCGGTGCTTATTGGAAAATGAGTTAGAGTCCATATAGATATAAAATGAGTAGTATTAAGAGAATAAATGTCAAGAGTATATATAATACGAGTCTATGAATTAAAATAGTGATATAACTCCTAAGTAAACATAATGTGAGAAATCATAATGAGAACATTTGATTAAGATCATGAGATTTACATAATGGATCCATGAAAGGTGATTGGATCTATTGTGTAAAAGTTCGAATAAGTGAGAATTTTGATTGAGATCATAGACTTACATGATTATTTCATGTAGACGATTGATAGACTTACATGATTGATCTATGAGAGGCGATTAGATCATTTCATGTAGATGATTGAGACTTACATGTTAGACCCATAAGAGGCGATTGGGTTTACTCATGAAGACGGTATTTGTGATTGAGTCTCTGAGAGGTGACTAGGCCTAATCCCAATATGAGATCTATTATGACTAATTTGAGTTACTAATATGAGTAAATGATGTTGATCCGAGTAATCGATATGAGTAGATAATATTGATATAAGTGATTCAAGTAATTGATATGAATGATTGATTTTGAGCAAGAGTGATTAATATGAGAAATTAATTTAAGTACTCGATGAATCCAAGTGAATGATCTGAGCGAATAATATTAACTTGAGTAATTGACCTAATGAAATTGAATTGATCAGAGTGATTAATCTAAGTGACTAAGCAGAATAATTGATCTGAGTAACTGATTTGAATAGTTCGAGCAATTAATTCAAATAACCAAGAGTAACCGATCTAAGTAATTTATGAGCATCAGAGTAGATTGATTATACTAGGATTTTATAGCATGAGAATGATTTATTCAACCTTATTTCATGTTCCTTGTTTGTTTGTGGGCTTAGGATAGAATCAAATATTCGACTGTCTATTGAATCCGACGTTATGTACAATTGTGATGTATACACTTAGCAACTACAACAATAATGTATATTGAAGTGATTGAAATTGGTCTGAGAAATTGTAAACTTACGAGAGAAACAATTTCATAATTGAGTACGAAAAACGGTCTGGATAAAGATCAGTTACAATGATCAATTAATATTTTGAGTAAATAATTTCAGTAATTGATTAGATTGAATTGAGTGAATGATCTGAGTGATTGAGTGAGATTGAACAGAATGATTAATATTGATCAGAGCTATTGATTTGAGTGGTTGATTAATCTGAGTAATTTAAGTGATTCAATTGATTGATTTATAGTGATCGCAGAGATAGATATGAACGATTGATATTGATTTGAGCAATTGAAATTAATTTGAATAATTGATATTGATTGGAGTGATTTATTAGAGTAATTAATTTGAGTCAATGATCTGAGAGATTGACCTAGTGATATGAGAAATTAAATTGAACAATAAATTGTTAGTTAGAGTAATCCGAGTGACTAAGTGATTTGAGTGATTTATAGATACTCGAGTGGATTAACTACATTGTAAGCACCGTAGGGGGTAACAAGATTAATTTGAGTATTATAAGAACTAGTAGAACTATTGAGAAATGAGTGATAGCAGTTGATATGTGACTCGTCGTGGATCAATATGTGGAGTGCTTAATCGATATTCATTATGTGATAGACTTAATAAGTTTCTAGTTTATATATTTAATAATTAGTGATATACTTGTAGCTTATAAAGTGAGCCGTAAATCGAGTACCAAGCGATATTTGAGAAAATGTTAAGAGAAAATAGCTGAATTTGATTGATAATATGTGAACTACTACAAGTTGTGAATGAGATAATTAATATTCCAAATAATAGCAGGAATATTGATTAATCTTGATAACTGAGAGAAAAAATGTTAATGATTAAGAGAAGTATCGATTTGTAAAGGTCGTACTATTTTCCCTAGAAATTCAAATTGATCTTTACCAAAGAGTTAGATAAAAAGGATAGCAAATTAAAGACGCAAGAAATGTCTAAACATATGAGAAATATGTGAGTTGTTTAAACTAAGCGGAGGTATGAGAAATTTTTTAATAGAAGAAGAAGATGAGCTTTTAGTTAAATATAAAGAGAAACGAGATATGATGTTGAATCCTTTTGTAATAAAAGTTTGAATAACATCTTTAACGAGAAGCATATGATAAGTTGAGATGAGAGAACAATTATAGTTTGAGACTATGACTAATGAGTTATTGGAGAAGATTTAAGAGAAATATTAATTTAAAATACTTACGAGTATTTCAAGATATAAGAAAAAGAGACTTAATTGTTACACCCTTTTTAGCGAGATTCCGAGGACGAAATCTTTTTAAGGGGGAGAGAGCTTGTAATACCTGTCTTTCATAACCAGGTATCCCTTCAGAAGATATAAAATGATAAGAGACGAGTAGTAAAAATAGAACATAGAGTTACTTTCAATCGAGGAATGTTATTTAGCAAAATATAATTGAGGAATGTTGTAGAGCTTATTGATAGGATTATGTGGATATAAATATCATCGAAAACAGAGTTCGTATGAGAAAGTTATGGTCGTTTGAAGTTTTGATGAAAGTACGTTGTTATTTTGAGAAAGTCAACGGAAGTCAAGTCAAAGGTCAACCTTTGACCATCACGACGTGATCGATAGACTATCACGGTGTGAACAATGAGTAATCACGACGTGATCAATAGGTCATCATGATGTGACAGGTGGTGAGTCACTGAGACACGTGGCTGGAGAGTGCGACAAGTGGCAACACTAGGTTCTAATTGATCATCACGATGTGACACATACGTGGTAACGACGTGACGTACATCTAACTATATATACGATAGTTTTCGTGTCATTTGAGAGGGTTTGGCATGCGGGATCGGAGATGTTGCTCGGGAGTCGTTTGTAGGATATTATTATGATGAAGTTATACTGTTGTACAGATGATACGGGGTCGAGTTACGGGATACATTTAGGTATTTTGATGGATTTTATACAAAACAAACAAACTAAAACTCTTAAGTGTGCATGCAACCCTAATAAAGATCTATGTTTTCACTATTGAATCCATAACTATGAACATCAAAAGGAAACCCTAAGAACACTAGACTATTTTCGAAAATACCAAATTAGGGTTAAGGAGTACATACCTTGATTGTTATTATAGCAAATAACAAAGAATACCTTCTTGTTGATCTCTTGGAAGCAAGCACCACAATTGTCGTGCCTCTAAGGGGATCACACCCAACACATGCAAGAAGAAGATTATGAGTAGAGGGTAGAAGAATTTCGCCCAAGCCTTAGCAAGAGAAGAGTTAGAAGAAATTAGGATCCTTAGGGTCCTTTATATAGTGGGATAGGGAACCCTAGATAACCCTAATTTGAATTATATAATATTAATTCAAATTTGGTGATTATCCTCTTCCTTATTATCCATATAGGATATTCTGGAAACCCTAGAATATCCCTTTCAAACCGTCAAATAATAAATTAATCCCTCTCTCCAGAAATCATCATGTCCATTTGCTTGGTTTGAGGGCAACCCAAAAGGATTGTGTTACCATCAATTCAAGTTTATACCAATTATAGTTATGGGCTTAGACACCTAATCCAACAGTCTCCCACTTGAATAAGTCTATAACTATAATTTCCAGTACAACTTCTAAACTGATCAGCAAATTGTAGCTTCCAAAAGTCGTTGTCGAACTCTAAATCATGTCAGTTTCGTGTCCTAAGATAAGTGATCATATAATCCTCCGTTATGCAAGATATCATTCGGACACGAGACATGGAACAAAATCAGTCTCATTGTCCAATACTATTGGATTAGGTGTCTAAGTCTATAACTATAATTGGTATATACTTAAATTGATAGTAGCATAGTCCTTTTAGGTTGCCCTCAAATCTAGCAACTGGACAGATGATATTTGGAGAGAGAGTTTTGATTTATTATTTGATTAATAAATTGAAATAAATAATTTGTTAATATATTATGAAAATAATATATTAATTAGAAATAGTAATATTTAATCAAAAACTAATTGGAGTTAATTTTGGGATTAAAGGAAAAATAAAAAGTGTAGGGACTGAAGTTAATTGTTCAATAGTTGATCAAGATGCAATCTAGAGCCATCCATATGGGTTGGATGGTTTCTTGAAGCCTAAGGGATTCTAGAATTTTCCTAGTGGATAAACAAGAAGGTGGATAATTACCCGGTTTAAGTTGATCTTGGATTTGGGCTTATCCAGGGTTTCCTGACTGCACTATAAATAGGGTTTTAACCCTAGAATTTTTGGCCAACTGGTTTCTAGAAGATCTAGCCGAATTTTGGATCCTCTCTTCTCTCTTCTCAATCATCTTCCTTTGTTAGTGTTGGGTGTGAACCATTAGAAGCATGACATTTGTGACGCTTGCTCTCAAGGCTTCATCAACACAAGGATTTGTATTGTTATTACTATATAAAAATCAAGGTATGATTCTTATAACCCTAATTGTGTATTTTTTTGATTATATACTAGTGTTCTAGGGTTTCTATTTTGTTGTTCAAGTTGTATGTTCAATTAGAGAAAACATAGATAAGTTTTTAGGGTTGCATGTGTTGGGTTTTGGTATACTACAACATCCTATGGTGCACATACAACCCTAAATACCTTGGATCTATGTTTTCACTAATTATACATGAAAATGGTTTCCAAGGTATTAATCTTACAACTAGCATGCATTTAACATAAAATTATAATATACTAGTTAGCATGACATACCTTTTGATGGAGCTTGAATTCTTGGTGGATTTGGCCTTAAAGAGCTTAGCCCCAATAGTGTGGAAGCCACAAATGGAATCACAACACACCATGGACAAAGGATGAACTTGAGAGAGAATTCCATGCACACAAAAGACACCATGAACTCTAAAAAGATACAAGTGGCGATTTTGGGCAATGAAGTATCTATTTATATGTGGGATTTCTAGGGTCATGGATATAACCCAAATCCATACCCATGGGTTTTATGATCCATGGTTCATGTGGCCCAACTCTTTATGTATCCATACATAAACTTGGTCCAACATGGATCATAAGCCCAACACATATAAATATAACTAATTATCATAATTAGTCCCCATAGATTTAATTAGTCTCTTTCGACCACTAAATTAATTCCAAATTAATTCTTGATCACTACTAATTAAAACATATGATTTCATATTAATATATTATTACTTATAATATATTAATAAACCATAAATAACCTTCTCTCAAAAGTCCATCCTAACAAATTGTCCTGATGATATGCAACCCAAATGGACCATGCTACTCTCGGGTCGAATACATACCAATAATAGTTATGGGCTTAGACACCTAATCCAACAGTCTCCCACTTGGATAAGTCTAAAACTATTATTCAAGTATGACTCCAAGATCCCGACTAGCAATCGTAGCTCTTAAAGCCGCTGTCAAACTCTAAACAAATCAAATGACATGTCCATTAGATAAGGGATCATATATTCCTCCATTCTAGATATCATATGGACTGAGACATGGATTATAATCATTCTCTCTGTCCATTTGTTGTTTCCCGATTTCCGATTTATGACGACTGACTAATTGAACAAATCAAATCAGTCCAGGCCCAGCCGAGCACTTACGTTTGTCATCACCAAATCATCGAGGGGCCCACAGATATCGCTTTTATCCCGAAGGTAAAAGGAATGGATAAACTTCGACTCATATGGCTTGTTCTACAACTTGTTGAATCATACACAAAGGCACGTTTTATAACATCGAGTTACCAATGCGTTTTCGTGCAATCAATGTATAACCAACTCATAGTAACAACTCATATCTCTAGGTTTGAAGAATATAAGATATTATCGTCTCATGATCACTCGTGATAAAATCCATGAAGTGATTCCAATGAGCGCGGGTTGAATCCAATACTCAAAACTTATGAGCACTCATGAGTGTTGTAGCCCTTTGTCCAACATCTTAAACCTCTACAAGCCAACCCATGACAGTCTTAATTCATATCTACTTCCAACATATGACCGACTGTGGATGGTTTGAATAACTTAGTCATCCAGAACAATGACCTAGTTTATTCTGGAAGTCAAAACATGCAAAATGAAACACAAGAATAATTGAATCGAATATGGTATCAAAACCTATGAACATAAATAAAACACCTTTTATTTATCACCATATGATTACACATTATTCATTGTATACTGTTTCAGATATCAACTTTATTCTTGAATTTAAAACAATAGTTGTCCCATGCTCCAAGCATGTACACTATGTTTTCTAAACACTAGTCATGCCATACACCAAGTATGCATACTATGTTTGTCTATGATCTTTACTTTGTGAAATAGATCAATTGAACATAACTCCAATGATCCTCTTTTCATAGTCCCAAATCCTTACTGCAAATGCAAGAATTCCAAATTCATGCCATTTACTGAAATCTGTTAGATTCTAAACTTATATGCATTGGTCCTCTTGTAATGATTATGCACAAAGTCAGATAGACTTGACAACAAACATTACAGAACATTCCAAAGGAGATCAACTCCTTGGAAACATCCTTCTTGCATTAAGTTTCCTAATCTTACACAGATTGAATAATTTCTAACTTTGAAACATTTCCATATTCCATTTTGACTATCACTTCTGAACAAGAGTTTCCTCCTTACAGATTATGTCAATATGGTCCTTCCAGAATTATCATTATACTTCCAACTGTCCTTGAGCAACCAATCTTTGGTAAACCTTAGATTGTCCTCGACAATTGTTTAATCCTTTTAGTCATATCCAATTCTAGACCTTTTCCCTTCTTAATGCCCCAGGCATTTGGAAAATTTTAGAAAGGATGAATATAGCACATGCAATCGATCCTATATCCGAAGCATATGGGACACGATTCATGATGTATCACATAAAGACTAAACCAGTCTTTTGCTATAATATTTCCATTTCAATTTGCCAAGTTCTCATAATTCAGATTATGAAAAGGGATGTCGTAATCATAATCGAATTTTAGAACGCAAATAATGGACCCTATATTAGAATTTTCTTATGTTGAGCCATTCCAACATAACATTCATATATATACTTGACTAAATACGATTAAAACCTCAATCTAAGCTTTTAGATTTGAGATGAAGTATAATTTCCTCTCCCTTAATTATAGCAATACAACTTTTTCCCAATTGAAACCTTTTGTTTTCTATAATTAACATTGCTAACTTGCAACCTTTATCATAATTATCATGCTCCCACTAACATGATGATTATTAGCATAACACTTATGCTCCCACTAGCTTTGACATGTACTCAGAAATCAGTTGAACTTCTAGAAAAAACAATACTTTATTGACTTTCTTACCAAAGTTCAGATTTCTGATACTAGATTGCTTTGATAAAACTTTATCAATATCGTACACCTTATCTTAGATAGCTCACAGGTGTGTCTAAACAATTTCAGAACTATGAAAAGGGATGTCGTAATCATAGTCTCAATTTTTTAGACCTTTGCCACTTCTCACAAGTCCATGTTAGTGTGCCGCTTAACCACACAGCTCCACTAACGACTTTTAGAATGCAAATATCACAATTTCTATCTACTTCAAATCTACTTGGTGGAAGTGTTTCCTCACCATCATTTTCATGAATCGGAGAGAAACCTTATGACCCTTAGATTTAATGGTGTATGTGTTCTTATCCATGTGAATTGTCAAAACCATAGTCACAAGACAAGGATAATGACAAATCCAAACTCATATGGACTGAACTCAATCTTAATTTCTTGCCACCTGGCAGCTCAAGGGCCTGCCATTGCTTCCAAGTTGTTGTGCAACCAATTGAGAACTCTAAGAACTCATATGCAAAGCCAACTTTAACTGGAATGGGCACAGAATATGTCAACACGATAGGTTATAAACCTCAAGTCGTGTGCTAGTGAAGAACTTCAGGTTTTATTCTTGATTAGTTCTTGAGACTTTCAAGACCTTTAAGACTCCCACTGTCCTCTTGACATATAAGACTTTCTTGTCAGGTATTCAAGATATAGTGTGGATTCTAATCAAGACAAACACTTCACACAATTGGCCTTAGTTGGTCTTTGTTTTATCCAAAACATCACAACTTACCAATTTCAAATGTACAAGAGTAGAAAACTTTTACTCTTACATTTGATAAGTGTTTTAAACCTTCTTTAAGACATGTCACTCAAGTTACAATCTTAGAGTATAACTCTAAGAATTGTTTTTGGAACGAAGTATGAATCATCTTCTTGATTTAACCACTTCAATAATTCATAACTCCTCTTCTTAACTATCAGAATGCACTTAGAGGATGAATTGTGATAAGGTCTCAAAATCATTAAGATGGTCTTAAAACATGATACTAAAGTACTCTCCCATCTTTTCAGATTTGAGAAACTTTTATCTTTCTGCCTAAATTGATTCTTCTTATTCGCTCTGCCATACATTAGAACCTTTTCCAATGTCTCAGAATTACACTTAAGCTTGTAAGTATAACCATATTTACTGAGCTATAGTAAATTATGACGAATAGTCTTATCGATCTTTTGTGGTGGACTCTAACCAGTGCACAAGAATGTGTACCCGATCCCTTAGTCCTTCACTTGACTCACACACCCATGTGAACAAGTAGTTAGTCTTAATTTTTCCAATGCTCGAAAGTTCTCATTCATCATGTTATACAACTTGCATGATTCCAAGTTTCTATCCAACTGAAACTTGGGTGATGAGAATCTTTCCTTATTTGGTAAATTTAGACACTACCACAAATGAAAGAATCAAATTCATATTTCCACTCTTGCTCTTAATGGAATCTTATAAGCAACACAGATTTTCACAAATGCCATTGTAATGATATTTTAAAATAAATAAAATCAAAAGATTTACCTTTTATTTTAAAACTTTGCGGAAAAGCTTATCCTTACAATCCATATGAAGACTTGTTGTTATCTATTCCTAAGCAAAATATCATAACTCCTAAGAAGTAGCTCAAGAATCCGATCTTCAAACTATGCGATAGAAATCCATCTACGCGATCAGATTCAGTATATTCTTTCTTTAAGTTTCTTCACTTTTCTTTGATTCTTAAAACATCAACATGTGACCCAGTCACATCATGTATCAAGAATCTCAGAATAGAAACTTAGCAGAGTTAGATAGTGGACTTTACCTGAAGTAGAGTCAAACTTATTGACTTTAACATCCTTAGGTAAATTTGGCAGCTTCGCAACCAATGCCCCTTTCTTTGGCAATATAAACATATGGACCCTTTGGTAATGAGACTATCTCAGACTTAGCTTTTCTCTTTACCATTTGGTCAACCGATTTGACTATGGCCGATCCATTTCCATTGGGAAGAGAATGCTTTTTTGGATTCCCAGTGTCATCATTGTCAATGTCCATAAAGTTTTTAGGAAGTTGATCTTAGCAAATAGATAAGATCAATAAAGGTCTTGTCATAGTCTGTTTCATAGGTGTTCCAAAAGAACTCACTATGTGACTTAGAAAGTAGTTGAGCCACCAACTTTCTCAAGACTTTGACACCCAACTCTCCCGGCTTGTCAATATGTGACTACATCTCCAAGATGTGATCACACATAGACCTTTGCTTGCCAATAGGGCTTGAGTGACCTTAAACTTTTCAGGAACTTGTGGGTTAGGGAGAATAATTGGAGGAGGTGAAAGAAGTATGATTTCCATGGGACATCATCTTCATTTAGGAAAGCTTGTTTCAAGAGATTTGGGAAGATCATAAATGTCTAAACCAGACATCTTTTGGGAGATACTCAAGATAGCTGATTTAAAGTCCTTAATATAACACCCAATATGAAATATTAAGGCTAGGACCCAACACAATACTTTTATAACTTGGAAGAGGGATGCCGTAATCCAAGCTATAAAATATTTGAAGGTAGGCGAATGACGATTCACCAATTTCCACCATGAAAACAAAATATATATTATTAGGTTTTAATTGATTTTTGAAACTCCTAGATCTTTGAGATTCATTGAACTGTTCAATGGCATGTTTCAATCTCGAGTGTGCCCTTCAGGTTTTGTGACTGGGATGCCGAGGATCACAAAACAAGGTGTGAAGTAACCATGCAAATTACTTGGTACCCTTAAGTGTTTACCCCTCAATCGATGTGCCGGTTAACCACACACGCTCCATCGATACTATGATAAACATTAGGTTACCCTTTGCCTACCTTGTTAAATATGAGTTAGTGTGCCGGTTAACCACACACGCTCCACTAACCGACTTAAACAAAGTGCAAAGTGTAATTTCATGGATTAGCACCTTATTCACTTTTTCCTAAGTAACTAAGATTGGGTATTTATAAAAGGTTTAGTTACTTAGTATTTATCATTAATACTTTTAATGAAGGGAGAATTATAGTCCTTGTCCTACCCGTTCGGCTAACGACCCTCCACCGGTCAAGGAAGCGGTGGGTGAGAGTGGACACCCATTAAACTGCCATTTTATAGGCAGTAACCTTATACCCCCCTTATAGACCGGCTTCGTGAATGAGGCCTACTAACGGTAAGACTGACTTTGTTCTTATTTAATCTATTATTTAAACATTTAAAATACTTGGTGATTTAATCTATTATTTAAACTATACTCTTAATTTAATTAAACTTAAACCATGTCTTTATGGAATTATTAACTCTTTTAATTAGACACTTTAATTAATTTAATGAAGTCCATAAAGTTTGAACTTTAACTTTTAAAATTCTTGGGTTTGGAATTAAAGTGTATATGGGGTTTGACTTTACAAATTCCAAAACTTGAGGACAAGTTTTGAACAATTCAAAAAACTTATGGTTTCCATAACTTATGAATTTTAAAGTGGTTTAATGGAAAAAACCCTTCAAGTTCCATAACTTGTAGACAAGTTTTGGAAGACTTTAAAAGCATTAAAAATGTGACTCTTCATTTTTTCATAACTTATGGAATTTTTATGGGTTTTAAAATTCATAAATGTGACTTTTCATGTAACTTGAGGACAAGTTACAAAAACACATATTATGAACAACTTCAAGATTAATTTGGATTGAAAACTACTATCTCATAATTTTTCCTATTAATCTAAACAAACTCATAAACATGAACATTCATAATCAACATTTTTCAAGCATCATATAAATATGTATAAAACTTGAAAGTTTGATTATTATCCTTTATTTGGATGAGAATAAACATTACCATAGTATCAAAAAACAAATTTTATGAACAAAAACACTTTGCGGTAATGATTCTAATCCAAAACAGGCCAAAAAACTCGAAGATAAGCTGTCAGGGGGTCCAACTCGTCGAGTGCATGAACCAACTCGACGAGTTGGATGAATTTGTTCATGGACTCGTCGAGTCCATCACTGGACTCGTCGAGTCTGCTGTCCCGACAGCAAAAAATTCGATTTTTTTCAGTTTTTTTTTCAGCAACTTGCATCAAGTATAATTGAAAACAACCTGGCTCTGATACCACTGTTGGGTTTTGGTATACTACAACATCCTATGGTGCACATACAACCCTAAATACCTTGGATCTATGTTTTCACTAATTATACATGCAAATGGTTTCCAAGGTATTAATCTTACAACTAGCATGCATTTAACATAAAATTATAATATACTAGTTAGCATGACATACCTTTTGATGGAGCTTGAATTCTTGGTGGATTTGGCCTTAAAGAGCTTAGCCCCAATAGTGTGGAAGCCTCAAATGGAATCACAACACACCATGGACAAAGGATGAACTTGAGAGAGAATTCCATGCACACAAAAGACACCATGAACTCTAAAAAGATACAAGTGGCGATTTTGGGCAATGAAGTATCTATTTATATGTGGGATTTCTAGGGTCATGGATATAACCCAAATCCATACCCATGGGTTTTATGATCCATGGTTCATGTGGCCCAACTCTTTATGTATCCATGCATAAACTTGGTCCAACATGGATCATAAGCCCAACACATATAAATATAACTAATTATCATAATTAGTCCCTATAGATTTAATTAGTCTCTTTCGACCACTAAATTAATTCCAAATTAATTCTTGATCACTACTAATTAAAACATATGATTTCATATTAATATATTATTACTTATAATATATTAATAAACCATAAATAACCTTCTCTCAAAAGTCCATCCTAACAAATTGTCCTGATGATATGCAACCCAAATGGACCATGCTACTCTCGGGTCGAATACATACCAATAATAGTTATGGGCTTAGACACCTAATCCAACAACATGCACACATAGGATTTATATGTTTTGCATAATACCCATCAAATACTTTGTTTCGCGATTTCTGATTTGTAATGACAGAACTTCTAATCGAACACAACAGTTTAGTTGTGACATCCCCATTTTCACGGCCAGAAAAGACCGATTTTGTTTATGCTTTATAAAAATCAGAGTACCTCTTTTAATAAAAATATTGCGGAATTTGTTCCCAGAAAATCATGATAAATACGTTATCAAATCATTTCCAAAGAAATGTATTTTTTATCCATTTTAAAACATTTGGGATGTCATCGTCAATACAGAAACATAAGCATAAACAGATCTTACATTCATTTACACTAGTGATCTACATCTCTTTTAAATCCCTCAGTGTAAAGTAGCTTCATATCGACACCTGTGTTACAAATAAGCTTGAGTGGGTCAGGTTGGGAAACCTGGTGAGTACATAGGGTTTTCAACCCACAATAATATAATTATTATGTTAAACATCAAACAATCAACCCAATTACCCATCCCCATTATCTTCTTTACTCTTAAGGATCTACCCTAAGAATTAGGTATCCCTCATTCATTCATTCCTAAGGATCATCCTAAGGAATCGACACGAAATCCATCGTTGTCAGGATTTACTCAACAGGCACTAAGTCGCATAGTCGCCAGGGTTTATACAACAGGGTACATCTGGTGGACATGCAGTTCAAAACATCTGGTGAACACGCAGTTCAAAACATCTGGTGAACACATAGTTCAAAACGTATGGTGAACACTTAGTTCAAAACATATGGTGAACACTTAGTTCAAAAATACCTAGTGAATACGTAGTTCAAAAACACCTACAAGTTACGAGCCTGCTAGTGTTCCACTGGACTGTCTAGAATAGTCTGTGGTCGTCATCTATACTCCGCTAGATGACTAGATCATCAATAACATCGAGGCCTCTCATTATTTTATTTTATCACACAACAACTATTACATCTACTCATGTTTTACCCAACACATTTTGTAGATATAAAATATATATACAATTTAAATCATTTAAAACATGTATAAAATCGTTCATCCAACATAGATAGCAAGTATACAGATAATATGCACATATAGCACGTAATTTATATAAAATACTTCATATCTATGTGTAAGATGAAAGTAACTATGCACTCACTTGATAAGGTGGTGACTCAGTACTCGGACAGCGCTTCGTTTACTTTAAAATAATTTCCTTCGACGAAACCTAGTATTATTACCACTAGATTTTAGTCTAATATTTACCGTGACTAATTATTAGTCTTATTATTATTATTATATAAGAGTTTAAACAATACTTTCCAACCACTATGTACAGACAGGGGCCAGACATAAAACACCGGAGGGCAGGACCATTTTGGCATATAGCACTTCTGAAATCCAACAACCCTATGCGGCCCTTTAAACCAGATTCCCCGTACCGCGAGTAGTTAAAAAGATATTATAACGACACTTATATAAGTCATAATAATAGCTCAAATATTTATTATAAGTTCATAATAATAATACTAATTTTAAATATAAGGTATAGTAAAATAGGTAAGCATAACTTACTTACAAGGGGGTTTTAGCTAGGAGTCGGGCTCTGCAGGGGCAGAACTTCGTCGCTGTGTAAGTCTCTAATCTGCTTATGTATCAATCAGATCTGTTTGATGGTGCGGAATCTCAATCAAACGGATGATGTCAGATCAAATAGAAGAGAAGGAGAAGAAGAAGATGATGAATCTTGTATGTATTGATATGAATGAAGATTCGGATACAAGATTCACACACACTAACACACACTCTCTTTTCTCTAGTTTCTCTCTCTAGAACACCTTCAAATGCACACACTTAAGTTCCTCTATTTTATGTGTTCATCACTCTATTCCTCACACCCCTCACCCCTATATATACTCGACTGGGCCACAAACTGGGTTTACGGCCGTAAATACGGTTTACGGTCGTAAACACCCATTGGGCCGTAAACAGGGTTTACGGTCGTAAACCTGTTTACGGCCGTAAACACTACCTGGTCGTAAACCTGACCGTAAACACATATAATATTACAGAAAAATACAATTGCCTAGAAAAGCAAAGAATAAACCATATTTTTGACCCAACAATCTCTCCCTTGGTTTATAGCTTTCTTTTCTTTTCTTAAATGACCCAACAAGCTCCCCCTAAAAAGTAGCTGACTTTTCTTGTTAATCTTCATTGGGAACTTTGGCTTCAGATTTAATCTTCGATATCTTCATGACTTCAAGATGAACATATGAATCTTCAATGAATGACTTCATCTTGAGCAGTTGGGCATTTCTTCAAGAATTTGGCTTTGAACGTACGTCGGGTGAGGAGGCTTCTTGTACTGATTCTTGAGAGATAGCGCTTTCAGCTTGAGAATCTTCAGAGAGAACTAATCTTTTGGATCACTTCAGCAGGTTCATAGATAGCAGCAGACTGATTGAGGAGGCTTCAATGCAATCCGTCACCTAATCTTCAAGTGCAACTTCACCTTGCTTCTGGGGTTGAAAGATTGAATGTCGAAAGAATAATCTTCATTTCTTGCTCCTTCGAATGAGAATTTTTCGATGTTCACGGATGAAGCCTTGGCTCAGAAATCTTCGACACAAACTCCATGAGTTTCATCTTCACCTGAATTCACTTTTCAAGACAAAACAAAACTAAAAAAAATTTAGCACACAATATTTTTTGGATTTTTCATATTTTCTGAAAAAGAAATAAAACATAAATAACACTATTTTTGGATTTTTTTTTTTAATTTTCTGATTTTTGTTTGGATTTTAAAATTTTTAATTCTCCCCTAATATTTAAATTAGAAGAAAACTATGAACAAATTTAACAAAAATAAAATGATATCTAACTTTAAGAGTGATTTGGGATCAAAGTTTTTAGACAGCCTTTATCCGTTTATCAGTACCTCTCCCTTCATGAATAGATCTGGTCAATCGCCGGTATTGTGTTCCACTTAAACATGAGAGATTGTGACAAAATTAGGACATACTATAAGTGACAAGACAATGTGATCCTAAGTTCCTAGATAATATTCCTTAAGGACCATTCAGCTGACGACGACCAAAGATATTGTTGTCCACCTAAATTGAGCAGCGAGATCTACAGACAACCTAGTGATTGTTCAATTTTAAATGTACTAGAACATGTTTCCCGCTTCCTGACATACCCCAATAATCAGGAACTTCCAAAGTACTCCTTACTTTAGGTGAGCAGACAATTATTATGAGAGAAGTCAGATTTAGAATGCATATGCTATACACCCAGGTCGGATCTCTTCCAATCACGCAGAGGGTGAAACATATGACTAACCAGATTTAGAGGGATTGAGAAGTAGAATGGTGCATATGCTGTGTACCAGGTCGGATGGTTAATCACGCAAAGGAGACAGCATATGGCTAACAGGCAGGAAGAATTGCATAGATAGAAGATGCATAGAAATAGAGTTGCATATGTTGCAGTCCAGGTCGGATGTATTTCAATCACGCAGAGGAGGCAACATATGACTAACAGAAGGAAAGCAAGAAAATAATTTTCTACAGACCTACTTTATCGGAATTCCCCAGTCGCCCCATCAATACCGGAATTAAGGACAAAGTCCGTACATCGAGGAAGAGTTAAACCACAGTTCTAGATACGGATAACTTTAATGTGACCGGTGGATTATCATGTATATCTCCCTGCTCAACCTATCTGAGCGCGTATTGTCAGGCTAAATGGATCTATCTAGGTCAAGATTTTTCAAGTCTCTAGATTCCTTAAGTTCATTAATGCCTAATCAAGTCCATTTTAATCTCTCGTGCCTACTAGCGCATCGAACACAGAGCCTAGACAATTTAGATTCAGTCCCTTACACAGATTCAGATTGCCTGTTATCACATGATTATATCACTTCCCAAAACGTCTCATGCAAGCACATTCCATTAACAACATATTTTTGGATTTTCTGATTTTTTTTAATGTTTTTGGATTTTTAAAACTTTCTAATTTTTTTGTTTTGTTTTTATTTCTCCCCCTAAATTTGTGCATAGGAGAGAAACAAAAGTAAATGCACAAATTTAAACTATCCTAAAACAAAAAAAATTAGTCTTTAAAGTGAATCAGCTTAAGAAAAACTCAGGAGTATAGAGAAGAAAACTCAAACCGTAAGTCACCGATTGAATTTGCATCCAAAAGGTCTGAGAACAGCACGCGTAATCTCAGAACAGATCCAAAAATTCTTCACATCGTTAAGCACTAACCCCATGAGTGATCCCTTCCTTTCTTCCCTTCCCGCAAAGGACACATACTCTCAAACAAAGATCTGAATGTTGTACAGTTGAGAGATGTCCCCTATCATGTGCCTGGAACAGCCACTACCAACAAACCGAAGTCTGATGATATGCCTCCATAGCTGCTCCGACACAGAGCGGGATCAGTTGGTCTTTGGAATCCAGTCCATTTTAAAACTGGGTTGACCTTTGTCATCCTTGCATAGTACTCTCTCCCATGACATGTCCTGCTTATCACAAACAGAAGATGTAGAAATATTAGAATCGTTAGAAGATTTGGGAGAGTGAGCCTTTGGAACCCATTTGTAGTTGGGTTTAACCCATTTCTTTTTTGATCTGATGGGTGGCTCGGTACTTGATGTCGGCCGTTGAGATGACTTTGATTTTGGCTTCACGGGAGCATCTCTTGGATTTGGCTTCTTGACCGACATTCCCTTCTTGCCTTTGGGATTCGGATTCTTGGCCTTGTAGGTTTGATTCTTGGCCTTTGGAGTTTGATTCTTGCTATTCTGCTCATTCCAGTCATCATTGTCTGAACGTGACCTTGAGGGATTTCTTTTGAAGTATCTCCCTCTTGGCGCGTTTTACCAGCCTTGTGCATAGTAAGGAACGTATGCGCGATTTGGATAATTTCTGGAAATGTGTCCAGGTGTTCCACAGTGAAAACATGTCTTTTTCTTCACTGTGAAGTTGTTTCTTCCTGCCCCTGGTGGCGTATCCTTGCCTTGTCTCTTATTGTTCCCACAAGCACAATTGCAGGAGGCACTCTGTTTCGCTGGAATTGGTGGTCTGTATTTCTCAACAGCAGGTTGATCAGAAGCAGTTGAGTTCGAAGCAACAGATTCAGAGCTCAAAGAGATGTTGGTTTGTTCAGTGGTGTTCTCCTTGTTCTCATCTTCTGCTACTTTACTTGCATATGAAGTAGATGTGCTAGAAACAGGAACATCAGTATTTTCAAACAAATAATCAAATATGTCAAAAAAAATTAACTCAACATGATCCGATGCAAAAGCATCAAAGGCATCACAAGATGTATCATCAACTTTAATATCAGAAATAGAAGGTTGTTCATTGGAAATAGAAACATCAGGTTCAGGCTCAGTTTTTTATCAGAAACAGATCCTTCAACTTTGTGCTTGGACTGATCTAAGGATTGATCTGCAGGGGAAGTAGAAATGTTAGTACTTTCAACATTAATAAATCCGCCTGAAACGAAACCAGACGGCTTGCCATAAACCATAAATGGTTCGTTGGCAATCTCATCCTTGGATAGGGGTTGATACTGATATGTATGATTATAAGGAGGAGGTACACTATCATATCCTAAACCTTTTTGTTGGTTTCGTTTGAACTGCATGCAGTGATCAATCATGTTGGCAACTACCTCGCTTGATCCATCAAATTTTCTAAAATCAAAATTTGCAGTTTCAAATTGTCCTTTTAATGTATCAAGCTCGGTAATTAGCTCATCATTTTGTCTTTTAACATAATCATAAAGCTCACATTTTCACTGTATTCTGTCTGAATTCTTTTAAAATCTTTTATTTTTGTCTCTAACAGGGCCTTAAAGGGTTTCTGTCCTTTCCTGAGTTGATATCCTTCATATCTTAGGTCCTCAACTTCTCTTTTTAATAAATCAATTTGTTCCCGAAGAAATTTAATCGTAGTTTCATAAGATTGAGAACATGAAACTTTATTGACTGGAACGTTTGAAGAACTCATTGTTTTTTTTTTAAATATGCCCTTTGACTAAAAACTCAAAAGTCAACCTCAAAAGTCAAATTTAAAAAGTCAAACTCAAAAGTCAAACTTGAAAAGTCAAACTTAAAAGTCAAACCGAAAAGCTAAATTTGAAAATTTAAAAGTCAAACGAGAAAGTCAAAGTTTAAAGTCAAAGGTCAAACTTTTAAGTAAAAAGTCAAAAATAAAAGTCAAAATTTAAAAACTATAATTTTTGGTTGAAAAAGAAATTTAAAAATGAAAGAAATTGATTTTTGGGGTTAAAAGTGTTAAATTTGCGAAAGTTTGGAACCGAATGGGAGTCTTTAAGAATAAAAGACGGGAGTTAAGGAACAACATGGATGCTTAGAGGAGTTGGTAAGGCGCTGAGTTGATTAACCAGAGGTCCCGGGTTCGATCCCCGGCAACCCCAAAATCCGTTTCCCTTTTTATTGAAGCGCTGATGCGAAGCTTGCTGCTGCTGAGCCGAGCCGAATTCCTAGCCGAGGCCGCAAACTCCGGCGACCGTAAACTGTTTCCGGCCGTAAACTCCGGCCGTAAACCCTTCAAAGACCGTAAACACAGCTTCAGATCGCGAAAAAAACGACGTTTTTCACCATTTTTGCTCCAAAACTCGATCAAAAACTCGTTTTTATGAAAAACGCGAAGAACAAACCCCCCCTAATTTTCAGAGATCTATCCAAAAACGCAAGAATCTTTCCAAAATAAGATCAAATCGGCTCCAGATCTGACAAAGATGAGTGATACAATCCAAGCTCTGATACCAATTGTAAGTCCCTAATCTGCTTGTGTATCAATCAGATCCGTTTGATGGTGCGGAATCTCAATCAAACGGATGATGTCAGATCAAATAGAAGAGAAGGAGAAGAAGAAGATGATGAATCTTGTATGTATTGATATGAATGAAGATCCGGATACAAGATTCACACACACTAACACACACTCTCTTTTCTCTAGTTTCTCTCTCTAGAACACCTTCAAATGCACACACTTAAGCTCCTCTATTTTATGTGTTCATCACTCTATTCCTCACACCCCCCACCCCTATATATACTCGACTGGGCCACAAACTGGGTTTACGGCCGTAAATACGGTTTACGGTCGTAAACACCCATTGGGCCGTAAACAGGGTTTACGGTCGTAAACCTGTTTACGGCCGTAAACACTACCTGGCCGTAAACCTGACCGTAAACACATATAATATTACAGAAAAATACAATTGCCTAGAAAAGCAAAGTATAAACCATATTTTTGACCCAACACGCTGAATCTTTCTAAGAAAGATTCGTGCAGCGCTTCAGCGCTCACCTTACTATACTAAAACTACAGAAAGAGAAGTCGAATCACGAGGGACCGAAATGCTCGGGGGATAAGAAGAGAAAAAGACTCTTGAATCAAGAGAATGGTGCAAGAAATATGAGAGCTCAAACCTCTTATTTATAGTAATTGAATTTACAAAAACTACCCTCCATAATTACTTAATGACATTATAGTTATATAAACGACTAAACACCCCTTCATAATACCATTTTAAATAGATTTAACGATATTTGTACTAAACTAATGTCGAAAGTACTCAACACTAGTCTTATAATAACCGCATCGTCGATACCTTTCTAATGATATATATATTTGTATATATATGTGTACGTATATATGATTTATACTTTATTTTAATACGTAAATATGCTATTATAATTTGTAACTCGTTCATACGAACTCCATTTTTGACGTTCTTTATATCCACACGTTGGTATTTATGAGTAATACAACTTTCAGATGCCGTCAGCTAATTCTCATTCTATCTCAGATTTACAAAACTGTATCGAATTTATCGCGCTCGAAGAGTAGGGACCAAGTTTCGTCCATATCTTTAACATACGAGCTCTACTCTCGACATTCTTTATATCCACGCGTAGGTAAAAACAAGATCTAAAACTTTCATTTAGACTCCGTCGGCTAATTCTCGACCGATCTTAAATTTAACAGTATGAGGAGATTATACTGTTAAATGTCCGCGTAAAATTCATAACTTCTACATACGGACTCCGTTTTCGTCTGTCTTTTTACTGTTGAGTTCCTATTAATGATATCTTCAACTCTCATTTAGGCCGCGTAGGCCAAAAACCGCTCGAACTAAAATTCGAGTTTCGGGCCGTGCACTGCTATGCCAAATCTTATAAAATTCATAACTTCCTCATACGAAGTCAGATTTGGGCGTTATTTTTTTGTATGTTCTCGGTTTAACGTATACTACAAATTTTGTTTAGATCACTAAGTCTAAAAAGTCTTCTACTGTAAATTCACTATTTACATCTCCTGGTGCCGTGCCGGTTTTGCCGTAAAACTTCGACGGGCCATAACTTCTTCGTTATAACTCGGATTTCGGCGTTCTTTATATGTATGGAACCCTTGTAACATATACTACAACGTGGTTAATATTAATCCTTCTAAATAATATTCCAACATTTTTGATGCTCATCGTCTCTAAATTGACTAGCCCGGATCTGCAGGCGTTACATTAGTCATGGTCGGGCCCGACACTATAAGTCAACACCTAATTACCGAGGGGCCCAAAGATATCGCTTTTCCCGTTAGGGAAAAAGGAACGAATAAACTTTGACTTATATGCTTGCACCATTTACTCATCAGATCATGCACAACAATACGTTTTATAACATCAATTTATTGATGCGTTTACGTATCATCAATGCACAACTGACTTGTAAACCACAACTCATATATCTCTGTTTCAATATTATAAGATAGTATCGTCTCAGAATTATTCGTGATAAATTCCATGAAGTAATTCTCTGAGCATGGGTTAATCCAATATTTAAATCTTCATTTCAAAGTACCCATGAACATTGTAGCAATACCATTGCTATGTCTAAAACTCTTTAGACAATCTGCAATTCAATTCATGACAGTCTTAATTCACTACTTACTTCCAAAAGTATGATCGACTGTGGACTTTTGAATAATCGAATTATTCGGGAAGTAAACCATGCAAAATGAAACACAATAATAAACAATTGAAAAAAGGTAGTAAAAAAACTCATAAATAATTCTCTATTATTTTAATCACCAAAAGTCAATTACATTTACTTTTTTACAAGTTTCAACTAATTATCTAACTACTAAAACTAATATCATCTTTCAGACCAATGCCCCTAGCATGTTAAAAATGTTTGACCCTACTCAGACCCTTTGTGAGGGGATCTGCAAGATTCTCTTCTGATGATACACTCTTCACTACGAGGTGAACTTATTCTACTCTATGTCTGATGAAATGGTACTTTCTGTCAATATGTCTTGGTTTGCCATGATCTCCTGGTTCCTTTGTTAAGGCAACCGCTCCTTCGTTATCACAGAAAATTTCCATTGGCTCCTTAATAGCTAGAACAACTCCTAGGTCTTCGATGAAGTTCTTCAACCAAATTGCCTCCTTTTGATGCTTCGCTCGTTGCTATGTATTCTGATTCACAGGTTGAATCAGCCATTATCTCTTGTTTGGAACTTTTCTAGGTTACCGCTCCTTCATTTAAGGTAAACACCCAGCCAGATTGAGAACAAAAGTTGTCTCTGTCTGTTTGAAAGCTGGCGTCACTATAACCAGTTACTCTCAATGTATCACTGCCACCAAATACTAGGACCCAATCCTTAGTCCTTCGCAGATACTTGAGAATATTCTTAACTTCTATTCAATGAGCTTTACTTGGATTTCCTTAATAACGATTGACCATGCTCAAAGCAAATGCCACATCAAGGCAAGTACATTTCGTAGCATACATGATAGATCCAACGGCAGAAGCATATGGAACTCTACTCATTTCTGCTATCTCTGCATTGGTACTCGGGCTCTGAGTCTTACTCAGTTTGGTATTACTCTGTATAGGCAGTTCTCCTTTCTTGGAATTTTCCATACTAAAACATTTTAGTACCTTTTCCAAGTATGTACTTTGACTAAGTCCAATTAGTATTTTACTCCTATCTCTTAAAATTCTTATCCCTAGAATATAAGCGGCCTCTCCCAGATCCTTCATAGCGAAACACTTTCCAAGCCAAGACTTAACCTCTTGCAAAGTTGGAATGTCATTTCCTACAAGAAGTATGTCATCAACATACAATACTGGGAAGGTTACTATACTCCCACCAGCTTTGACATATACACATGACTCATCTTCACTTCTTGAGAAGCCAAATTCCTTGACCTTCTCGTCAAAGCAAAGATTTCATCTATGAGAAGCTTGTTTCAATCCATAGATTGACTTCTCAAGCTTAGACACTCTATTGGGAAACTTTGCATCAACAAAACCCTATAGCTGACTCATATAAACATCCTCAGCCAACTTCCCATTAAGGAAAGCGGTTTTGACATCCATCTGCCAAATTTCATAGTCATGAAATGAAACTATGGCGAGCATTATCCTAATATATTTTGTCTTAGCCACTGGTGAGAAGGTCTCATCATAGTCAACCCCTGGGGTTTGAGTAAATCCATTTACGACAGTCGGGCCTTGAAAGTGTGTACCTTTCCATCCATGTCGGTCTTCTTCTTGAAGATCCATTTGTACCCAACTGTCTTACGACCTGGTACATTATCAACCAAATTCCAAAGTTGGTTGTCATACATGGACTTGATCTCGTTGTACATTGCCTCTTGCCATTTGGTTGCCTCAGGTCTTGTTATTGCTTCCTTGTAGTTAGCCGGTTCATCCAAATTTACCAGTGTATTGTCGCTGATAAACGTGTCACCATCTGTAGTAATATGGAAACCATAGAACTCAGGCTGCATTTTAACTCTAGTGTAACGCCTAAGAGGTAATGACTCGTCAACTAGTTCAACTGGAATCTCTTCCTCACGTTGAACCCTAGCATCTTCAGAGGTTCCTTCATCGTTTGATTCTTAAATCTCTTCAAGATCAATGGTGCTCCCACTTTCCTCTTTACATATGAGTTCTCTCTTTCTCTCTCTCTCTCTCTCTCTCTCTCTCTCTCTCTCTCTCAAGACTCCCCTTCGTGCTACAAATACCATGTTCTCACTAGGTCTGTAGAACAAATATCCAAAGGACTTCTGTGGATAGCCGATGAAAATACATCTCTCACTTCGAGGTTCAAGCTTTTCGTGAGTCTCTCGTCTAACGAAAGCTTCACAACCCCAAACCTTGATATGTGCTAACGATGGAACCTTCCATGTCCACATCTCGTGAGGTGTTTTGAGAGATTGATTTTGATTGATGAGATAGATTATAATTGTGAGATATATTGCTTTATAAGATAGATTATTTATGGGTAATTGTTTATATTAGATTTGTGATATATGTGATATTTATGATATTTGTGATATGCGATATATGAATTGTACAGAGATTTAAATAAATTGATTTTGTTGAGAAGTTATTCATTACTATGAGTTTGAACATTATTGAGAAATACATTATAATTGATAGATTAAATATAATTAAGAGATAGATCATGATTGATGGATTTGTCATGAACAAGTGATAGATTAGGATAGAGAGATTAATTCCTATTGAAAGAGAATTGAAAGATCTTAATAGAGAGATTTATTAATATTGAGAATGATATATTATGATAGTGAGAGATATTGATAGATTAATTATGAATGAGAGATGGATCATGAGAGAGATGGAGAGAGAGAGAGAGAGAGAGAGAGATCATTGATTGAGAGATTGATCACGATTGAGAAATAGATTAATAACTGGGAGATAGATTGTTGATTGAGGGATAGATTATGAATGAAAAATAGATTATCACTGAGATGTTGGTTGTGATAATACCACTAACTATATAAATTAATTATTAAATAAGTGAGAAATAAGTTATAATGTGATTTATATTATTTATCTAATTATGTTTTAGTAGTTGTTATTCACTAAGCCGTGAGGCTTATGTTGTTATGATGATTATTTTGCAGGTATATTATTGTGACGCCCGACTCGATCCTATACTTAAGGCCAGTACGATCCTTGTGATAACTACTTGTATTCCAGAGTGCTAATGTACACCAAAATTGTTGTAAACTTTTAAATGATAAATGAAATTTTTAGGGTGTACTTGGTATGAAATATTGGGCGTTACAATTGCACCCCTTGATTGGCCAAGCAAGCAAGAACCTCAGCTGTGGAGCATGAGTATTTAGACCAAAAGAAATTATAGGTTTCTTTGGATCATCGATCATAACAGAAAGGAAGGAGTACGGCTCTTAATGGCCCAATTTTAGGGTTTTAGCATGTCTCAACTCTTAAGGCTCTTCCCTTTATATAGGTGGTGGAATATTATCATTTCCTAAATAAAATCGAAAAATAATATTATTATATTCTCATGTAATTATCATTTTAGAATTACTCATTAATTATTCTAAATAATTAATATAACTCTTTTAGGCATAATTAATTCCACCTAATTAATTATAAAAAATTACATTGATTTCTACCTATTTATTAACATAATAATAAATAATAAATTAACCAAAATAAATTTTAATTATTTATTGATGCTCAATAAATAACAAAATAATTTCCTCTTTATTTATTTTCTTTTTCTTGCTTTTATAAAATGGATCCAAAATATGGACTAAACTGGATTTGGATTCAAAATGTAAATTTAGATTCATAATATGAAAATGATGGATTCATAAATGGATTCACAATACATAATAACTCACGAGTCATAGAAAGTAAAAAATCAAAGGACAACCCAAGACCAAAATTACAGCCAAAAAAACATAACGTCTCTCTTCCACCGTCGCATCGTTTATGCCCTTAATATGTTTAAAGTTCTCCAACTCGATGATGTTCTATCTTTTTGTCGCTAGTATCCATCTCCATTTCATTGACGTGTTCTTAGATTGAGATCATAAAAAACATCGTCGCTTTTTTTAGAATGTTAAGTAGAAAAAAGATAAGTTAGGAGAGAGGGAAGAAAACTTACCCGCTCTCTCATCTTCTAGGATAAAATTAAGATTTTGATTATATATTATTACAGATATTTGTTATATCGATATAGATTTTATCTAACTTAATCTACATATTATAACACATAATAAATTTATGTTTGTTAATTGATTTACCGTGGGTTCATAAGTCTTTAATTAGTTTACTATATATGATCGAATGTTTAGTATTTATATTTGTTTTAGAAGTTCTAGGATTAGTTAAATTTGGGGTTTTCTTGATTATTTTCATAAAAATATAATATATTGATTGTTAGTTGTGATTTTGAAGCAAGCGATTGTTGATAAGGTAAAAAAAAAGTTTTCAATTATATATGATGTGTTTTGTATCTTGAGTTTGCCCCTCGCTAAGAATTCTCATGTCTGCCCGACTAAGACTAAGACCGAATGTGTAACAAAATTAGGAAATATGGACTAAAAAGTGCTTAATCTCTTGGACTAACTTGCAGGAATATGGAGAGCATAAGGACCATTTCTTTAATTTATTCTGTTGAATAAAAGCACATATTCTAGCAATATGACGCTTCTTTCTGTATTTTGCAAGAACCATCGTATCCTCTTAAAACAAAGGGTTACAAGAAACCCATAAGTTAATATCCACAAAGAACTTGATAACATTCGGTTGTAGCAAGATCCAAATCAGAGCTGAATTACAGTTTTCACAACAAATTCAAACTCAAAACCAAAATACAAATTTAATGAAAGTAAAGTCCTATAATGGAAAAGAACAAAAAAAATAATAATAACAAGAAAAAAGTTGATATATTCAAAGCTTAAATGCTTCTCTGAACTTGATACTGAAACTATTGTCTAGGCTCTTCTTTGGTGCGCCCCCAGTGTGTCCTTGCATCATGGCCACAAATTCATTGTAATCTATGCGTCCATCCTGTTTTATAAATAAAATAAAACCAAAAACACAAACACTCTTAAAACTTAAAATCAATTTCGTGTTTTGTAACTAGGGCTATTCTATTCATGTCTTGCTTTTTTCTTTTTACATTGTTTGTGAAAAAAAATAACGTTACCAATTGCTCTAAAGCTCACATCTATGCAAAATTTTAGCAACTCCATAAATAAAGAAATTAAAAACTTACATTGTCTTGATCAACATCTTGAATCAACTCTTCAAGTCTAGCATCTATACCAAACTCATCACATGCATGTTGAAGCTCATCAGCAGTAATATAACCACTTCCATCTTTATCAAAATATGAAAAAGCAGCAAACAAATGATCTTCTCTCTCAATTTTATTCAGATGCAGAGTTGCAGCTACAAATTCCCCATAATCAATTGTTCCACTATTATCAACATCCGCCTGTGTTCAGACATTATGCATTGTATTAAAAAAAAAAATGTAACGAATTATAAAAGAATCTGAAAAAAGTAGGGCTTACTGCTTGCATAAGATCATAGATTTCTGATTCCTTAAGGTTAGCACCAACTCTTTTTAATCCAGCCTTAAGTTCATCAAAAGTAATTTGACCACTGTTGTCTGTATCAATCATCTGAAACATTTGTTTTAGCCCTGCTATTTCTTCTTCAGACATACTCTCAGCTATAACCTGAAAAATGAAAACCAAATTCAAAAGTCAAAAGTCAAAAGTCAAATTATACTTGTTTTTGTTTGAAACAAAAGGGAGTAGAGTAGTTAAAGTACATAAGTCAAACTTACCCTAAGAGCCATTTTCTTAAGCTTGTTCATGGCTGAAAATTGCTTCATTCGACTTAGAACTGCTGAGTCAAGAGGCTTGTCAGGAGCCACACCATCAACTTGAACCCAAGGATGGCCTGTAAAATGGTCAACATTTTAAACAGAAGAAAAGAATATAAATACGTTGAAATTAAAACAACCAAATCAATAACTACCAGTTAAGTTTTTAGCTAATTTTTTATATTTTACCCATTGGAGATAAAATATAACCAAAATCGACCCATTTTTAGGTCAACAATCTGGTTGTTAAAGCATGGAAGTAGAAGACTTACATAAAACTTCATGTGCGGTTAATCGTCTTTTTGGGTCTCGAATAAGCATTCTCCTTACAAGATCTTTTGCATCTTCAGAAATATTTGGCCATGGATCCGAAGAGAAATCAAGATCGCCTTGCAGGACTTGTTCAAATATTCCTTGCTCCGTTTCTATATATAATATACCCATTAATTACCAAATAAGAAAACTTTCTTTTAAAATAGGCTACAATAAACAACAATAGTTATACGATTCATATCACGAATAGCTAATAAAGATACTCCCTACGTCTATTACAAATTACAACAATTTTCATTTCATTGCAAAGTTTCCGATTTTGCCTAATTTTTATAGTTTAAGTTAACTAATTGTCCTTGCTGTTATTACAAATTATCGATGGCGGTGATGTTGGTCACATGTATTCTCCTTTGTCGTTCTTGAGACATTTAATCAATAATCAAATACTTCAATTAAGTTAGGAGAAGAGTCAGAGTCATTCTTAATGGGTATTTTAGACATTTGATCAATAGTCAAAAAACTTCAATTAAGTGAGGAGTCAAGTTAGAGTCGTTCTTTAAGGGAAATTTAGACATTTAATCAATAATCAAAAACTTTAATTACATGAGGAGTAGAGTCTTTCTTGAAGGGTATTTTAGACATTTAATCAATAATCAAAAACATCAATTAAGTGAGGAATCGAGGTAGAGTCGTTCTTGAAAGGTATTTTAGACATTTGATCAATAGTGAAAAAGTTGGACTAAGTTATAACTAGAGTCAAAAGTTGTAACTTTCATCGGATGGAGGGTATTTTAGACATTTGATCAACAGTCCTAAAACTAGAATCAAAAGTAGTAATCTTCATGGTATGGAGAGAGTATAATCAAAAAGATATGCAATAAAGAAGCATTTGACTATCAACATTTTGTATAATCAGTAATCACTAATAGGAAAAGAAGGAATCTTGGATTATAACTTTACACAAAATAAAATCAGAAACAAATTGTTTGCATTTACTTTGGGGTATAAAAACGAGGGGTATATAAGTAATTTCACAGGATTAGGTACTCACCAGCCCAAAATGGAGGTACACCACTTAATAGGATATAAACAATAACCCCAGCACTCCAAACGTCTGCTTCAGGACCATAACGTTTTCTCAAGACTTCTGGTGCAACATAGTATGGGCTTCCAACCACATCATTAAATGATTCACCTACAAAAACAATAACCTTAACTCAAAGTTTCAATCTTTTTACAAATATATGCATCCATATATGTTTCACTTGTTAACCATTCTTTAACCAATTTGGTACAATAAGCATTAATCAGGTATGAACAAATTATAAAGAAAACCGAAAAATCAATAAACTCCAACAAGAATAACACAAAGTATACCTGGTTTGAAGAAAACCGATAATCCAAAATCAATAGTTTTGAGAAGTGAATCTTCTTTCTTATCAACAAGCAAGAAATTTTCAGGCTTTAAATCGCGATGCATAACCCCTAAAGAATGACAAGTCTCCACAACCCCAACAATCGTTCTTGTAAGCTCAGCTGCTTTTTTTTCAGTGTAATGTCCTCTTTGAATAATCCTATCAAAAAGCTCACCTCCTGCACACAATTCCATAACAACATGAACTGCAACAGCATCTTCATAAGCTCCTTTAATGGCTATAACATTCGGATGCCCTGCTAAATGATGCATTATCTGAATCTCCCTTCTCACATCCTCCACATCTTCATCTGTCAATAGCTTCCTTTTTGCAATCGATTTGCACGCATAATGTTCACCTGTTGCTTTTTCTATACAAAGAAAAGTTGTACCAAATTGCCCTTGTCCTAATTTCTTCCCCAATGTGAAGAACTCCTTTAAACTCCCGGTTTTTCTTTGTAAGACTGAATCGGTTCTAAGGCCAGCACTTGATACCCTTTTCATTTGAGGGGCTTTTTTGGGTTTTACTGGTTGTTGTTGTTCTTCTTCTTCTTGTTGTTTTTTGTCTGGTTTTGGAATTGTGATTTGTTCTGGTGGCTTGTTTTGAACAGGTAATGGTGATTCTGATTGTCTGCTGTGATTTGATTGTTCTCCATTTGGGGTAGGTGGGGTGGAATCAGCTGGGGTTCTCCACATTGCAGCTGAAACGGATTGGATGAATCCATTTTTTGAAATATTTGGCCCAACACAAGTGTTACCCATTTAGCTTTGATCAATTGTCAAGAAACCCTTGAAGGATTTTAACATAAAGATTTGATTTTTCGCTCAGAGAAAGAAAGATCTGAACTTCATCGTCAAGATAACCTAGAAAAATAAAGTCAAACCCACTTCAATTGACTGCAAGATTGTCAAAACAAGAACATGGTATCATACTATCATATCACCTCCCAAGATACCCCCTTTTCACCTTTAATATAAAGATTCAGAACAAAGATCTAAACTTTATCAAAAACCCAAAAACATAAAGTCAAATCCACTTCGATTGACTTCAAGATTATCAAAACAAGATCACGAATCTCAACTCAAATTGCCATAAAGCAGAAGTAAATTAAACTGAACCACGATTTAAAAACTATACAGATTTGATTCGAGTTGTATAAAGTAAATTATACATCAAATACCGATTAATCACATCAGGAAATAAACAACTACAAGCATTTTGTATGCATAGATAGAAAAGAATAGAAGACCTAGAAAGGATGAGAGAGTAATCGAAAGTCTATGCAGAAAACAAAGAAATGTTGAAACCAAGGGAAATGGTCAAAGCATCTAAAATAGTTGAAATGGAAAAAAGGTTGAGAGATCTTGATACGAAGAAAACAAAGGAATACTTACCTAATAGCTATGGAGGAGAAGGCGAAGCGAGGCAGAGGTGCTGAATTAGTCTAACCATTTCTTATTTTATGTGTTTTGATTAGTTCAAGGGAATGAATGAGGAAAGATGTATTATGTAAGTAAAAACATGTTGAGGATTATTAAATTGTGAAGTAGAATATATATGACTGTTTGTTAATTGTTAGTATCATCCAACCTTTCATTCACACGGACAAGATAAACGCGGTTGCTCTGTCCTTCTTTTGGATATCTCAATCCCCCGAAATTGGCGTTTGATATTTTCAATTTGTTTTCGCCTTTTTAAGTTCTTTTGTCGTGTTTTTTTTTTTTTTTTTTTTTCATTTTCTAGAGGTTACAAGTTCTTTAGATAATTTTCCATAATCGACATTGTCGAAAGAAAATTTGCATAACTCCGTTAATAGGTAAACCCATTGTGGATCTTATCCAAAATAGTTAGACATGGACCCAACAACCGGATCGGGCTAGTGGACTTGACATTTGGGCAAGTTCACATTTCTCTCGAAGACTACATCTCAGCTTAGACATGTTACATGTATGGATGTGAACAGTAGGGGTCGTGCATAAAACTACATACAAAATATGGCATCTAGGTAGAATCGATTGGGTCTCTTGGTAGAATCGAGTTTCGACTGGGTCTCTTGGTAGAATCGGAAAGATCAAGTGTATAGTTGTATCCAGACAATATTGATAATTAATCAAGTCTGTTATCATATCTAAGATTGAGAAACTTGAACCTATATGAGAATGATTAAATTTAGGGGTGACCATTTGGATCGGCTTGGAACCGGACCGCTTTGAGAGGATTGTGTGGACCGTGGACCGGACTTATTGAGACATACCGGTTTCGATGCCAGTTTTCCGGTTCTTGGAGCGGTACAACATTCGTTGTGTATGGTACAAGTCGTTGAAACAATAGTGAAAGTTGGTTTTTTTATGTTAACGTTGATTTTTTATGGAAGCGTGTTACGAGACTTACAACAAAGGCGTACGGGGAAAACATAAAAGTTGGAAAAAAAATTATTTTGATATCCCGACTTTGGGCGATTTTAACTCATTGAATATGCAACTAAAACGACGAATTTATAGCCTAAAATAAAGCATAAACTCTAAACTATATGCTGGAAAAGATCACATGTCAATCCGACTTCAAACGAATTAGTTCTGCAACTTTTAGAAGATTACACATAAAAGTTGGAAAAAAACTTCAGCTTTAATATCCCGACTTTGAAGGACTGTAACTCATTAAATATGGAACCAAATATGTTGAAATTATAGTCTAGATTGAATTACAAACTCTAAAAATGATTTCATGTCAGTCTAACTTCAAAAGAATGAATTATGCAATTTTTAAAAAGTTCACATAACATAAAACTAGGAATCGATCCAAACCGATCCAAAGGAGGAATTGGTGTACTGAACCGATTAAAAAATCAGAACTTGTTGAGTGTGATTTCATGTAACGAGAACCAGCCGAATAGTATAAAACTGATCCCAATCTTGTGTCGGTCCAAGTACGAATCGATCTGGTCCACCGGTTCAGATGATCATCCCTAATTAAATTCATGTCTCGTGTTCAATGATATTAGAACAAATGGAAATAAAAATGATAATTCATTCTCCATTAAAAATTAATGGATGTTTTATGAAGATAAACAATCATGTATGATTAGGAATAGTGACATATTACTAGACAGTTAACACCCTTTGTATAGTTGATTATTTTTGTCACATGTATAATTGTATCGCGTATTATATACCTAGTATGTGTTTTTCGAAAAAAAAAATATGGTATGTTTATAGATAATTAAACCCAGAGTAATAAATAAGTTACGTATGACATTATTTAAAGAAAAGTATTGATCAATAAATTATACTAATTTAGTGGAAATAAAATAAAGTAATTTTGTGTGTTGTATGTAAATGAATAAAGGAAAACATTTTTTTTTGTTTTAGTTTATCTCTCATGAATTAAAAAGAATGGGAAATAAACTCTATAAAATGATTCAACTAGTGGTGTACATTAAACCAATTGGTTTCATCGTACCAAGTTTTATCAACCAAACCATTTTAATGACGGAGTCATCTGATTTTGGACTGAGTTTGACTAATTTTCCTTTAGTTAACTGTTTTTGACCTACTTTAAATGATTTTCGAGTTTTTCTTTGGCTTAATAGGTAAAACTTGTCTCGGATGTAGGATGAGTCTAAGTAACTCGTTGAGTCGAGTTTTACAATACTGATTTTTAGGCATTAAAAACCCGATAGTAGTTTAAAGTCGCACAAAAAACTACACCAAAACTACGTGGTTAAAAAACTGAACCACAACCGCACAAAAAACTGAAAAATGTACCGCAAAAATAACCGCAGAATTCGATTTCGTGGTTGGAATAACTACATTCGCGGTTTGCAGTTCGGTTTTAACGAATAACTGCACAAAACCGCATCATGTTTGCCCATAATTTATGTATTCCAACGTACAGTATATTATTATAACCATATATTATTAAAACTGTTATTATTTACCACCCAAAGGAAAGCTTGAGTCAATATAGAAACAAATATGATCCTAATGTCTAGCTTTTTATTTATGAAGTTTAAACGAGTTCCACCTGACTATTAGGTGCATGTAGGATGTCAACGAGATCAAAGAGGACGGAAATAGACGCCCCCAACCCCGCTCCCGAATTCGTCTATCTCCCCCGACCCCGAATTCCCCTATTCCCTGCCCCTGAGTTTGAAGACCATCCCTAATCCCGCCTCTGTTTCCCCTAAATCCCTCATTAACTCTGTTTGCCCTTAAATCCCCCATTTAACTTTATTTACCGTAATTTAATTCGTTTATTTCGTTTAGCTTTACATATTACATTAATTATTCAAATACAATATATATTACAAAATGACTACGTTAAGTTTAATATATTTTTTTTAAATAAAATAGTTAAAAATAGGGTAATTATTCCGGTAACCCACGGAATATTTGGGACGGAACTCCCCGCTCCCGCCCCCGAAACTAAACGAAGGTAAATCATGTCCCCAAACACAAAAACATTATAAAAGTACTCTCATTAAGAAACGGGGTCCCGGGATCCATGGAGTTTTTGACATCCCTGGATAAACGGATGGGTTAAAGGCAAATATACTAATTAAATATGCTATGAATTATTAAAGACTTTTTAACTCCGAAATTAATGTAGAATAATTTATCTATAATACCAAACACTTGACGTCACGGTGGCTTAGAAATTAAAATCTCCACCAACCCAATTAAAATGTCACCATCAAACAAACAATGCAAGTACTCATGATTTAGGGATAAGGTCTAGTTTCGGATAAGATTTCTTAAGCCCAATGTTTAGCCCATTAAGGGTTTACGTTAGTTTTTTTTTGTTTACGTTAGTTAGGCGCACACATTGCAAGTGCAAACTTCCCTTTTGGGTGGGTTAAATCAAGAGTTAAGAAACCTCTCTTTCGATTGAAATGGGTTAATTTACATGAAAAACATAACCCATGGCATAAAGTAACGCTGGAAAAAGGAAGTGGCATGTTATTTTTTATTTTTATTTTTAAAGTTTGGAAGCACGGGAATGAATTAGCTTAGTTTACAAATGAACAAAACATAATCTAAAACATTGAAATAAATACATAATAATACAACACTTGATCCATTGATTACAAAATTTAAAGTTCAACGGACTCATGATTAGGGATGTTATTTGGGACCAGACACAAATAAACCGAATAAGATTAATTGGAAGAATCGAAAACCGGACCGATTGAACCAATACGGGTCCGGTTCGATTCGGGTACTAATCGGTTTGGTTCGGTTATTACCCAAATAAACCGAATAACATTTACAATATGATTAAGGACTGAAGAACTGAAACCGAATAAACTGTATTGTTTGATACTTTTTTTTAACTTAAGGGGTTGTTTTTGTAATTATTTAAGGTATTAGAAATGTAATAAGATATATTTTCGGATGTATTAAATTATTTATGTCGTTGGGTTTCACAAGTTTTAAAATAATATATTTTTTATATTTTTAACATGATATTTTGTTATGATTAAATGTTAACTCATATCAATTCATTTATAAACAAAAAAAAATAAAAAAATAAAAAAAAAATCATGATTGGTTATAGGTAACTATAAATTATATGCATCCAAATCTTGAAATATAGTTATGAAAGTCATATATTAAACACTAAACATTAAACATCCAAAAATCCATATATAAGTACATAAGAAACATTGAACATTAAACACCCAAACTAAAATATGAATAAGCCTAAAATATATACCTGAGAACCAAACCGAATAGCTTATTCGGTCCTAATTTGGTTTGATTCCTTTAGAACCGATTAAGCAGTTATTCAGGTAACCGAGGCCGAAATACCCGAGAACCAAATAAGCCTAAAATATATACCTGAGAACCAAACCGGATAGCTTATTTGATCCGAATTCGGTTCGGTTCGATTTGGTTCAAGTTTCAGTTCCAGTTCGGGTATTCGGTTCAAACACTCATCCCTACTCATTATGATTCTAAAACATAAAACTAGTGCAAAAATTCATAGTCTTCAAATAAATCTCCCAAATCACACGACCTAATTTGCAAAATTTTCGAATATGTTGCTTCCATCATTTCCGCATCAACTTCATATTGAAGCTCAAAGATTACAATCTCGCTAAAATTAAAACTCTAGGTTGTCTTTTTGATACCTTTTCTTCTTCATTGCTTCCAAAACTGATCTCCACCTAAGTCTCTAGTCAATCCAATTAGAGAGGAAGAAGTGTTTGGGAGTTTATGTTCAAATGTTTGGACACTTGGCGTTTTACTCCTTTTATAATAAAGTTTCTCATAAGCTCATCGAACTTGTTTAATTTAACCTAATAAATTATGATTTTTCTACCTTAAATCCTATACACATAGTTTCTTAACATATTTGACCCCGGCCAAGTCAAATCAAGGCCAAATCTAAGTTTTTGAATTTAGGAATTTTATCCCCTCACACTTAAATCTTCTCATTTACCTTATTTTTACCTTCTAACAATTTTGGAACATGAAAACTCTAAAAACCCCTTTCCAAAATCATGGTTGTGGAGACACAAAAGTTAGTGGAAAAGACAATATCATATCCCTAAACATGGAGCTTTTAGGGTTTTCCAACTAAAGAATCACATGCTTTTTTCATGCTAATGCCAAGGATAATCCAAGCCCTTATAGACTTCTTTTCTTTGTCTAAAGAGTTTGAGATTGGCCTTTACAAGGCCAATCTAATATTCCTTTTAACGTGATCTGCTTTTTTAAATGCTTTCATATTATAACTCATATCGTAAATATTATAAGGGGTCAATTAATAATAGATAATAACCATATTATTCATTCACTTTTTCTGTAACGCCCGATTCCCAGGTAAATTCTTTAAGTTTTAAATATTTAATTATTTTGCATGAAAGGCCATTACGATGGGCGTAACTGAGAGTTATGAGGGGCGTAACTCATTAAACTTGGTCGCGATGTCTATTGAGTACGCCGGGCATATTTGTGGCAAAGGCAAACCCTAATTTTTGGGTCTTGGACCCTATTTAAAGACCTTAACCCTTTGGAAACCCTTCTTATCATCAGCCACCACCCTCTCTCTCAGCCTCGATAAAACCTTAGCTTCATTTGTGAGAATCTCAAACTTTTATGTGATTTTTTGTATGTTATAGCGAAGAAGGAGATCTTGGAATGTGTGCTTGGAGCCCATAGCTTGTAGATCCAGACTTTGTTCATCTTGATCATCCTTCTGGAGGTATAAAGTCTCAACCTTTATGATTCTTTTACATAGATCTAGCTTTAGCTTAAGGTTTTGGCATGTTTGGTCCCAAGGGTTGGATCTTGTGAGTATAAGCTACTCCAGAGTTCAAGTTAGTTACTTTATGATGTTTATGAGGATCTTGAGCCATAAAAATGGAGTCTTTGATGTTATTTCTCACTCATGCAAGAGTTTGAGGTTGTTGAGTGTGACAACCCGAAATTTCTCTTTTGTATAAACCATTCAATTCAATCAAAGTCAGATCCGTTTCTGTTATCTTTTAGCACTGTTTAGGGTTCGTTTAAGTGTTCTAAGCTTAAGTACAATCAATGTTGAGATGAGTTAACAAAGTCGTAAAGTGGCATTTTGGGCCATACACTCCTTCAGGAGGAGTGTACGGTCGTACACCACCTCATGGCCGTACACTCGAGATGGTCGGTCACCCACCCCTATATATATGTGTAGATCTTACTTCCTTCATTTCTTTCTTCCCTTGGTTGCACACCACTCCATTTTCTCTCAAGCTTCTTCAACCGTGAACCCTCCAAGGCTTCAAAAACGTAAGTATTCCATCCTTTATCTTGTTATACTTAAAAGACCTCTTGATTCAAACCTTGATTCATCATGTTTCAACATGTTCTTCATCTCTTGAAGGGAGTACGACCGTACACCTTCATAAGGTTGGCCGTACACACCTTAAAGGCCCTCCAAAGTGAGAGTTTAGCCCATATCATCTAGTTGAACATGCTAAATCTTTGATCCTAGCCTTGATTCACCTTAAAATCGACCAATTTAGCATGAACATGAAGGGTGTACGGCCGCACACCCCTTGTACGGCCGTACACACCTCATAGGGCCGTAAACCCTCTTTGATGATCATTGATGGCCTTAAACTTCCAATAAAGCTAAGCATGGGACCAATAACACTTCCTTGATGCTTCTTAGGGCCTTAAAACACCTCAACATGCACACTTCTTCATGAGTGTACGGACGTACACTCATGAGCCGTACACACCCTTAGTGTGGCCGTACACCTCCCTCATTCAATCACATATGATTTTAACACCTAGTTTCAAGTGTTCCCAAGTTCCTATGGTGGTTTCCTATCATAACTAGTTGTGATATACCCTAATTTGATACATATGTGTGTTACTACATGCTAAATAGGATCCGTGTGTGTTCGAAACTTCACTTGACACTCAGCATCCCATACCGATCTTTCATTCAGACCACTCACTTCAGGTGAGTTCATACCCCTACGCTTTTATTATTTTTAATGTTTTCAGTGGGGGAATACAAGCCAAACACAAATGATTTTTGTGAAACAGAACAAAGGGTTTAACAAACTTAAAACTTATGCAATTTATACAGTCAAACGATTTCCACGTTTTATAAAATGTTTAGTTATTTTATCCCTTTTGTATTATGTTGAGCATAAGTGACACTTTCAACTTAGAAACATAATTGCATAGTTTTCGGAATATTATACAAAACAAGGACATAACATTTCAAGTAAACTATAATAGGTATAGTTTGGGGTTTTCAATGCATAGTTTTTACGAATTCAGAGTTATACACTACTAAACATATAAACTATGACAGATTTAGTTTATGATATACATTACTACAAGAGTACAACATTTAATAATTATTTAAGTATAATTATTACCGTATACAGTATTCAACGGATTCAAATACAAGAGAACAATACAGAATTACATGTAAACTAGATTATACAGAATTGTGAGACTCTACTTCAAAACTGTACCCTTAGGTGTACTGAACTAAATCCTATCACAGTATAACCAGAGTCTCCTGGAGGGAGAGCGTGAGATTTGTGAATAGATCTATTCGGGATTGACAATCTCACACCTGAACTGCTAGCTATAGTTAGGCAGGCATGCCTGAGGTGACAAATGTCATTTAACCAACACTTGAAGAACGTTGTAAAGGTCACTAGGTCATATCAAGCATGGTTATACGACTCACAATAAGTATAAACTAACCTTTGTTTACGAGATTTCATTCTTCATTAGTTTTATTTTAATTAATAGAACTATTATACATTACATTTGGGGATTTCATAAATACAACACATGGTTTTATTTAATAAAACTACTATACATAATGGTGGTAGCCAGGGTTTTCAAACAGAACATTCCACACAGTGGTTTTTCATACAGAATTCATCATACTAAACATTCTAGTAGTAACCAAGCATACAGACTAATATGTTTTATACTACAAAGGATACCGTAACAAACATTCATAGAAGGAACTGGCAAGATCATGCTTTTACTAAAGAAAATATTGGATTTTCTTGGAAACATACGAACATTTTTACAAGATTCATCAACAAGTTCTCACTACAAAACATCGCTTATGAACTCACCAGCTTTATGTTGATACTCTTTCAAAACTGCTTGTATTCTTAGGAAATCAGTAGACAGGTACCTCCTGGAGTTTTGAGAAGATGGAGCGTATAGAGTCACGTCTTTCTATTTTGATTATACCTTTGATGTATAAAAACAAGAATCAAATTAATGTAAACTCTTTTCATTTATGTATTCAATGTAATGGTTGTGTTTACTATGATTGTTATGATACAATTGTTGTGATACTGCATATGACGTCATCCACCCTCAAGCGTTTCCGCCGTTCCGGTTTGGGGGTGTGACAGATTGGTATCAGAGCTCTTGTTTATAGTGAACTAAGTATACCGAACCTTACATGGTATACAACTATAAACACCAAGGGGCTTAAGTGCTCTGAACTAAAAGTATACTTTTAAAATATAAGTATTTTATAAGAAGTATACAAGTATACATACATACCAGAACCAGAGTCATAGGTAGAACAAAACAAAAGTATTTGGATGTTGGACACTGCGATTAAACCTGGACAGTTATGTAATCATGTCTAGGGTCAATATAGCCTGATCAACTATATTTATTCGAGACATGACCAACATGTGCTTGGGAGTGACTGTGGTGTTGCAGCAAGCCTAAAACTTACCAACTATATATACATCAGATATCGATTAACAAAACATACAACTTAAAATACTATAGGAGTATTTTAGCTAGAGCCGAATACAGTATAGAGATTCATTCCAAGTGTTGCTACGTATTTCTTCTTAGCGATAGTTTACTTGCATTAGTAACCCTTCTCTATTTATCGCTTCGTAGAACACTTTATCTATCAAGCTGAGATATATCTTTGTGTTATATCTCTTGATTCTAAAATTCTATAGGACTTATCATCCTCTTTTTCTTCATTCTTTTTAGAACAAGATGCCTCCCAGGAAAAGACCCAACAGGAAGAACAACAATCCCCCAACTGATCCAACGCCACCACCTCCACAGTTCGATCCTGCCATGTTCCAGGCAGCAGTAACAGCCGCTGTGACTACAGCAATGGTGCAAATAAATCAGGGCAGCTCTGGTGGATCAGGAGGTGGAACAGATCCCCAAAATATTGATGGAGGTCAGGTACACCAGAAGGAGTGTTCCTATAAGGACTTCATGAACGCAAAACCCAAACCCTTCGATGGCAATGGTGGAGTCATTGCCTTAACCCGATGGTTCGAGAAGATCGAATCCATCTTCGAGATTTGTGCCTGTTCCGAGGCAAACAAGGTGAAATTCGCCGCCTGCACCTTCACCGACAGAGCACTGACCTGGTGGAATGGTCGTGTCAAATCCCTAACCCTGCCGGTAGCAAATGTCATGGGTTGGGATAACCTAAAGGAACTCATGCTTGCTGAATACTGCCCAAGGGGCGAGATGCAGAAGTTGGAGCATGAGCTCTGGAACCTGAAGATGAAGGGTTCAGACATTTCTGCCTACACAGCTAGATTCTGCGATCTGGCTCTCATCTATCCGGGAATGGTCACCCCGAAAAGCAAGAAAGATACATTTGGGGATTGACGCCCCCAACTCAAGGGAATGTCTTGGCTACTAAGCCTTCTACATTTGATAGCGCCAAGTGTCTGGCGCAGACTCTGGTAGATCACGGGGTCGATCTTGATGAGGTAACAGCCGCTCCCGAACCACCAAAGGCTAGTGGTGGAAAGAAAAAGTTCTGGAACAAACGAAAGGGCCAGTCTTCGCAGGAGCCCTCCACGAAACAGCAAACAATGGCAGTTCATGCTGCTACTACTTCAGCTGCTGTTCCAACCACCCAAGCACCTACCAGTGGATATGCTGGTACTCTTCCAAAGTGCAACAAGTGCAACTTTCATCATCACGGACCCTGCCGTGATTTGCAATGCAACAGCTGTGGTAAGAAGGGATACACGACTCGATTCTGCAAAGCACCCGTCCAACCTACCAATCAGGCTCCTGGAACGGGCACCGGTCAAGCCTGTTATGGCTGTGGAGAGGTTGGGCACTTCAAAAGAAATTGCCCCAAGGCAACAACAGCTGGCAACACATGGAGGCTGCTATCTATGGGTCAGGAGGAAGCAGTCGCTGATCCTACCGTTGTTACGGGTACGTTCCTCCTTGACAACTCTTATGCATGCATTCTTTTCGATTCTAGTGCGGAGAGGAGCTTTGTTAGTCATGCATTCAAACATCTACTCAAATGTAAATCTCAACCTTTAACTGAAACATTTACCGTCGAGATGGCTAACGGAAAGAAAGAGAGCACTAACGACATATTCATAGGTTGTACTCTTACCCTGAACGATCATTCCTTTCCCTTCGATCTTATGCCAGTTTCCATAAAGAGCTTCGATGTCATAATCGGCATGGATTGGTTGAGCCCCAATCGTGCTGATATCTTTTGCTACGAGAAAGTTATTCGTCTCAATCTTCCCTCTGGCGAAGCCCTCACTATTTACGGTGATAAACTCAGTTCGAACCTTCGTATCATTTCATGCATCAAAGCCCAGAAGTATCTGCGGAAGGAGTGCCATCCATTCCTAGCTCATGTTGTGGACGAAACGCAAAAAGTTAAAGACCTCGAGAGCATCCCCGAAGTTTGTAACTTTCCTCATGTCTTCCCCGAAGATCTTCCAAGAATCCCTCCCGAGCGCCAAGTCGAGTTTCGTATCGACTTAATCCCCGGAGCTACTCCTGTAGCTAAATCTCCATATCGTCTAGCGTCGGCAGAAATGCAAGAGTTATCCAGCCAGCTCAATGAGCTGATCAACAAAGGATTCATAAGACCGAGTTCCTCACCCTGGGGAGCCCCGATCTTATTCGTGAAAAAGAAAGATGGATCCTTCCGAATGTGCATAGATTATCGAGAACTGAACAAGCTGACCATCAAGAACCGTTATCCCTTACCCAGAATCGACGATCTCTTCAATCAACTTCAGGGAGCCAGTTACTTCTCGAAAATAGACCTAAGATCAGGGTATCATCAATTACGAGTTCATGAGAATGATGTTCCCAAGACAACATTCCGAACTCGTTACGGACACTACGAGTTTGTAGTAATGCCCTTTGGTCTAACCAACGCACCCGAGGTATTCATGGATCTGATGAATCGTGTGTGCCGCCCCTTTCCTTGACAAGTTTGTAATTGTGTTCATTGATGACATACTTGTCTACTCTCTGAGCAAGGAAGATCATAGACATCACTTGAGACTAGTATCAGAATCACTAAGGGCGGAGAAACTCTATGCAAAGTTTTCAAAGTGCGAGTTCTGGATCAGGAAAGTAACCTTCCTTGGTCACGTGGTTAGCGAGGAAGGCATACATGTGGACCCTTCCAAGATCAAAGCGATTGAGAATTGGTCAGCACCGAAGACGCCCACAAAAATCCGTCAATTATTGGGTCTCGCTGGCTATTATCGCAGGTTTATCCAAAACTTCTCCAAAATCGCTAAGCCTTTAACCACCCTGACACAGAAAGGTGTAACCTTTAGTTGGGGAGAAAATCAAGACACTGTGTTTCAAACATTGAAGCAGGCCCTATGCAGCGCACCTATCTTGTCCCTGCTCGAAGGGACGGAAGACTTCGTTGTCTACTGTGATGCATCCAATCAGGGCCTAGGCTGTGTGCTCATGCAGCGAGGAAAGGTTATCGCTTATTCCTCAAGACAGCTGAAAAAACACGAATTCAATTACACAACTCACGATCTGGAGTTGGGAGCAGTGGTCTTCGCGTTAAAGATCTGGAGACATTATCTCTACGGAACCAAGTGCACCGTCTTCACCGACCATAAGAGGCTACAACATATCTTTGATCAGAAAGAGTTAAACATGAGACAGCGGCGGTGGGTAGAGCTACTTAGTGATTATGAGTGCGAAATACGTTACCATCCCGGCAAAGCCAATGTGGTAGTGGATGGCCTCAGCCGAAAGGAGTATTCCGGTCGTAGAATGAAGGCACCAACAATGACCATCCATTCCCAATTATCCACGCAAATCAGAGAGGCTCAACTGGAAGCCTTAAAACCAGAGAACATGTCGGATGAAGCCTTGAGAGGAATGGAAAAGAACTTAGAGATCAAGGGAGACGGAGTTTACTATTTCATGAACCGGATCTGCACCCCAAAGTACGGCGGGTACAGGGAGGTTGTCATGAACGAATCTCACAAGACTAGATACTCCGTTCACCCAGGTTCAGATAAAATGTATCTGGATCTCAAAAAACTATATTGGTGGTCGAACATGAAAGCAGAAATCGCTCCCTTCATGGGCAAGTGTCTGACTTGCGCCAAGGTGAATATAGAATATCAAAAGCCCTCAGGTCTACTTCAGCAGCTAGAAATACCTGAGTGGAAGTGGGAAAGGATCACAATGGATTTCATCACTAAGTTACCTAGATCTCCGAGTGGGAACGACGCCATCTAGGTAATTGTCGATCGACTGACTAAATCCGCCCACTTCTGCCAATCAAGGAAAACTTCAAAATGGAGAGACTCACACGAATCTACATCCAAGAGATAGTTCGTCTGCATGGTGTGCCTGTGTCCATTATCTCCGACCGAGATAGCAGGTTTACCTCGAGATTTTGGCAGTCACTTTAGAAGGCTCTTGGAACTAAGCTGGATATGAGCACGGCTTATCATCCACAGACAGATGGGCAGAGTGAGAGAACAATTTAGACATTGGAAGATATGTTGAGAGCATGCGTCATCGACTTCGGCATGTCATGGGACACTTATTTTCCCTTGGTCGAATTTTCCTACAACAACAGCTACCATACCAGCATCAAGGCTGCGCCGTTTGAAGCCCTCTATGGCCGTAAGTGCAGATCCCCTTTGTGTTGGGCCGAGGTGGGCGACACACAGCTAGTCAAGGGTCAAGTCCCCGACAGCCCTCTCACGGGTCCTGAAATCATCCGAGAGACGACTGAAAAGATCATACAAATCCGAGAACGACTAAAAGCGTCAAGAGATAGACAAAAGAGCTACGCCGATAAGAGACGAAAACCCTTGGAGTTCTAGGTTGGTGACCGTGTTCTTTTGAAGGTCTCACCCTGGAAGGGCATGACACGCTTCGGAAAGCGTGGAAAGCTAAATCCAAGATACATTGGACCATTCGAGATCCTCGCTAGGATCGGTCCCGTAGCATACAAACTCCGTTTACCCCGAGAACTTAACAACGTACATCCCGTCTTCCACGTGTCGAACCTAAAGAAGGTCTGTTCGATGAGACACTTGTGATTCCCCTCGATGAGATCGAACTAGACAACAGCTTACACTTTGTAGAGGAACCAGTCGAAATCATGGACCAGGAAGTCAAACGAACGAAACAAAGTCGCATCCCGATAGTGAAGGTTCGCTGGAATGCCAAGCGGGGACCCGAATTCACTTGGGAGCGCGAGGATTCAATGAAACAGAAGTATCCTCACATCTTCCCGAGCCCATGATTTGTATTCTATGTTTGAATTTCGGGAAGAAATTCCCTCTAACGGGGGGATGATATGACAACCCAAAATTTCTGTTTTGTATAAACCATTCAATTCAATCAAAGTCAGACCTGTTTCTGTTATCTTTTAGCACTGTTTAGGGTTCGTTTAAGTGTTCTAAGCTAAAGTACAATCAAGGTTGAGATTAGGGATGAGTTAACAAAGTCGTAAAGTGGCATTTTGGGCCATACACTCCTTCAGGAGGAGTGTACGGCCGTACACATGGGTGTACGGCCGTACACCCCCTCATGGCCGTACACTCGAGATGGTCGGTCACCCACCCCTATATATATGTGTAGACCTCACTTCCTTCATTTCTTTCTTCCCTTGGCTGCACACCACTCCATTTTCTCTCAAGCTTCTTCAACCTTGAACCCTCCAAGGCTTCAAAAACGTAAGTATTCCATCCTTTATCTTGTTATACTTGAAAGACCTCTTGATTCAATCCTTGATTCATCATGTTTCAACATGTTCTTCATCCCATGAAGGGAGTACGGCCGTACACCTTCATAAGGTTGGTCGTACACACCTAAAAGGCCCTCCAAAGTGAGAGTTTAGCCCCTATCATCTAGTTGGACATGCTAAACCTTTGATCCTAGCCTTGATTCACCTTAAAATCGACCAATTTAGCATGAACATGAAGGGTGTACGGCCGCACACCCCTTGTACGGCCGTACACACCTCATAGGGCCGTAAACCATCTTTGATGATCACTGATGGCCTTAAACTTCCAATAAAGCTAAGCATGGGACCAATAACACTTCCTTGATGCTTCTTAGGGCCTTAAAACACCTCAACATGCACACTTCTTCATGAGTGTACGGACGTACACTCATGGGCCGTACACCCATGGCCGTACACACCCTTAGTGTGGCCGTACACCTCCCTTATTCAATCACATATGCTTTTAACACTTAGTTTCAAGTGTTCCCAAGTCCCTAGGGTGGTTTCCTATCATAACTAGTTGTGATATACCCTAATTTGATACATATGTGTGTTACTACATGCTAAATAGGATCCGTGTGTGTTCGAAACTTCACTTGACACTCAGCATCCCATACCGATCTTTCATTCAGACCACTCACTTCAGGTGAGTTCATACCCCTACGCTTTTATGATTTTTAATGTTTTCAGGGGGGGGGGATACAAGCCAAACACAAATGATTTTTGTGAAACAGAACAAAGGGTTTTAACAAACTTAAAACTTATGCAATTTATACAGTCAAACGATTTCCACGTTTTATAAAATATTTAGTTATTTTATCCATTTTGTATTATGTTGAGCATAAGGGACACTTTCAACTTAGAAACATAATTGCATAGTTTTCGGAACATTATACAAAACAAGGACATAACATTTCAAGTAAACTGTAATAGGTAGTTTGGGATTTTCAATGCACAGTTTTTACGAATTCAGAGTTATACACTGCTAAACATATAAACTATGACAGATTTAGTTTATGATATACATTACTACAAGAGTACAACACTTAATAATTATTGAAGTATAATTATTACCGTATACAGTATTCAACGGATTCATATACAAGAGAACAATACAGAATTACATGTAAACTAGATTATACAGAATTGTGAGACTCTACTTCAAAACTGTACCCTTAGGTGTACTGAACTAAATCCTATCATAGTATAACCAAAGTCTCCTGGAGGGAGAGCGTGAGATTTGTGAATAGATCTATTCGGGATTGACAATCTCACACCTGAACTGCTAGCTACAGTTAGGCAGGCATGCCTGAGGTGACAAATGTCATTTAACCAACACTTGAAGAATGTTGTAAAGGTCACTAGGTCATATCAAGCATGGTTATACGACTGACTCACAATAAGTATAAATTAAACTTTGTTTACGAGATTTCATTCTTCATTAGTTTTATTTTAATTAATAGAACTATTATATGTTACATTTGGGGATTTCAGAAATACAACACATGGTTTTATTTAATAAAACTACTATGCATAATGGTGGTAGTCAGGGTTTTCAAATAGAACATTCCACACAGTGGTTTTTCATACAGAATTCATCATACTATACATTCTAGTAGTAACCAAGCATACAGACTAATATGTTTTATACTACAAAGGATACCGTAACAAACATTCATAGAAGGAACTGGCAAGATCATGCTTTTACTAAAGAAAATATTGGATTTTCTTGGAAACATACGAACATTTTTACAAGATTCATCAACAAGTTTTCACTACAAAACATCGCTTATGAACTCACCAGCTTTATGCTGATACTCTTTCAAAACTGCTTGTATTCTCAGTAAATCAGTAGACAGGTACCTCCTGGAGTTTTGAGAAGATGGAGCGTATAGAGTCACGTCTTTCTATTTTGATTATACCTTTGATGTATAAAAACAAGAATCAAATAGATGTAAACTCTTTTCATTTATGTATTCAATGTAATGGTTGTGTTTACTATGATTGCTATGATACAATTGTTGTGATACTGCATATGACGTCATCCACCCTCAAACGTTTTCGTCGTTCCGGTTTAGGGATGTGACACTGAGAGTGTTAGGGACTTAAGGTTTGGTTTTGGGATCTATTAATCCATACAAAAGCTTCAATGTAACACCGTAAATTTTCAAACAAACTTTTCATTTAAAAATCGCATAATTCTCATAACACATTTCACGAAAATCTCATTTATTTAATTTACAAATCACAACTCCGTAATTGTTTGATTCAAATCCAGGATCCTCAGAACGTAACTCTTTCACTGGTGTGTACAATCAAGTCGGTGCCTTCCCGCGATCCTGAGAAAAACCTGAAACACATAACTCATAACACGGTAAGCACGAAGCTTAGTGAGTTCCCCAAAATACCACGCACAATAACTAGCCACTCGAGGCTATAACTCTGCAAGACCCTCCGGTCAATGTGTCTCAGTGGGACCCTCCAGTCCCACGGCTCGTTGGACCCTCCGGTCCGGTCTGGTTGGGACCCTCCAGTCCCATGGCTCGTTGGACCCTCCGGTCCGGTCTGGTTGAGAACCCTCCGGTCTCATAATACGTTGGACCCTCCGGTCCGGTCTATATATCACATAATATAACATAAAACACATATATCACACAGAAAATGCATAACTCAAGCAAGCAAATAAGACCCTTTGGTCACACATATTTACCACTCTAGGTAAAGTATAGTGAGAAGACTCACCTTGTAAGCAAGCAAGTAACAGTCTCGTACTCGGAAATCTCGAACTAGCCTCCGCCTATCACATAGGATAAATATCTCTAATTAATGCTCTATTAATACTCGCATATTCTAAAGGCTACCCTCTTTCTCTGTCTAACTCTTGAAGTGGATAAAAGACCATTTTACCCCTCCATGGTCTCCATTACTCATGTTGACTAAACCCTAAAGTCAACAGAAGTCAGACTCGAGTCATCAGTCCATATTTGACCTGACTCGCCGAGTGCACCTTTGTGACTCGTCGAGTCCCATCGTTTTCCACATAAGTCTCGTGAAGGTTGACTCAGCACGTCAAGTTGACTCCCAACTCGCTGAGTGATCGCATGATTCAGATCTACGGGACAAACCCTAATCAACTAGTCGAGTCGGCTCATTGACTCGGCGAGTTCATTCAGACCCAAGGCTCATTCAGACGATTTAAAACATATCTATCACTCCAAACACTAGATCTGTCCTCTCAAGGCTCAATAGTCACGTAAAGCTTCAATCTTTACATTCATGCATGATGTTATTGCTCCAAAATGCTAATACATGCCCTTCATGAGTGATTAAGCCCAAAAACCCTCATATGGATGAATAAAGCTGGGACACCTAGACTCTAAGGACCTCACAAGGTCCATATCTGAGGTCTAGACTTCTTGCTAACTCATGCTACTCAAAAACCCAAACAAAAGATGGCAAAAGCCCTAAAACTCCATAGATATGAGATCTATCCAAAATAAAAAGAAAGGTAAAGACTTCTTACCTTCCTCGGGAGCTCTGGACAGGAAATCACTAGATCCAACAGCCTCACCTCCAGCTCCTTGCTTGATAACCTCCTCCTCTTCCTCAAATGATGCACAAGAACCACAATATGAGCTTCTATCTCACTCTCTAGCTCCAATAGCAATTAGGGTTTTCTCTCAGGGGAAGGTAGCCGCAAATGAGGCTATAAGTGCGTTTAAATAGGTCCCAAACCCGAGAAATTAGGGTTTATCTGCCCAACACCTACTCGGCGAGTCCCTCCTCTGACTCGTCTAGTCCATTCATTAAATCCACGCGAGCAACTCGACTCGACTCGGCGAGTTGGACCCTCAACTCGTCGAGTCTCTCCTTCAATCTCAAGATTAACATACACAATAATATCCCTGAAAATCTGGATGTTACATTAAAGTAGTCAACTTTATAAATTAAGACCTTCCCAAGATTAAGATCTCTGAGTTAGATGAAAGGTCTTTAAGCATTAAAATCTTAATAACAGTTTTGGGTAGTTGACGAGTACGTTGGGCGTACCCTCTAGGTACGCAATGCGTAACGAGTTTAGCTCGTGTCCCTTTTCGATGAATTCCCAGTACATTGGGGGTATGCACGGTGTACACATGGCGTACTCACCCGAAGCCCTTTGGGCCTTGGGCCAGATTGGGTATTAGATCATGGTTAGTTGGGTCCAGAGTAGGAAGGGTAAAATGATCTTTTACCCTTTGTAAGAGAGATTATGATTTAGACCTTTATTTCTGGGTTATTACCCTAAATAGTTATTAGGGTTGGTTTGAATGTGTTCAGTGTGAGGATTCGTTGTAATAACAGCTTGTGTGTGTGATTGTTTATCATTGGATTGAGGTGAGTCTCTACATTGTACTCGTGGGTCGAAGGCACCAATAGTAACCCATTGGATTATGTTTGTAGGATGCTAGTTGTCTGTGTGATACTTGCATGTTGTGTATGTTGGGCAGGGCTCGTTATGCGAGTTAGGGCGAGACCCGTTATGCTCATTAGGTGGGGCCCGTTATGCAAGTTAGGGCGAGGCCTGTTATACTCATTAGGCGGGGTGCATTATGTTAGTTAGGGCGAGGCCCGTTATACTCATTGGACGGGGTCCGTTGCTTGTATGATATGTGGTATTTTGGGAAACTCAGTAAGCTCTGTGCTTACGGTTGGTGTTTAAATGTTTTCAGGTACTTCCGGTTCAAAGGAAAAGGGCTCATCCTGATCGCAGCGCATCCACCCGTGTCCAACATTTTATGATTTTGGGATTGTACTCTGATAACTATTTTCTATCTTGACATACTTTGAGAATTTGAGATGAATGATTGATGATTTTGGTTGATTTAAAAATAAAAAAATTTTACTTAGTATTTTTAGAATGTTACATTTTCCTTTTTGTACGACCCAAAATAGAATAGTTGGCAATGTTGTGCTTATTTTATGATCATGCACATACACTAACAAGAATTGCATTATTTATGTACTCTCATCCATGATAGACGTTATGATCCTACTACTTTCTTATATTTGAATTGATTGTAAAGGAACAATTTGGATGTTCTGGTTTTTTAGAATCCGTAAAACTAATATTAATAGAAACATCTAGATCATGTTTGTCTGTTGTATATTTATGGTATGGTGCGATCATACAAATGGCATGAGATTAGGGGTATACATGATTATTATGACACATACTGTATTGGCATCCAGTGAGGATGGGGTTAGTGAATCGTTGGAGAAGAATGTCCTATGACAACTTAGTATTCTAGATTATTGATAACCAAATAGTTGGAACTAACGTGGGCAAGCCCGAAGGATGCCCCCATGACAACTAAGCATTTTAGATTTTTAATAACCGGATAGTTGGAACTAATGTAGGTAAGCCCACTCCATAAGTAACTTCCCAATATATGTGTTAGAGGCATGTAAACATATGTGGAATCTCATATTAACTCTCCAAAATAGCCTTTATGAAGATAAAGGAGACCCAACATATATAAACATTTATTGGACCGTGTCGCACCGTTGTGGGATACACTAACACTAACATCAGAGTAGGAGGCTCGATTCAGATAAACATGGATGTGCTGATCCATGGGGGTGCAGGATGTCAATTTTGATACCATGTAAGCATATATGGAGTCGTATATTTACTTTCCATTATGGAGAGAAGAAATACCCAACATATATAGATATTTATTGGACCGTGTCGCACCAATGTGGTATACACTAATAATACATGTTGGATAGATGAGACCTCCTTCTGTGTGATGATATGGTGGTTACTTAGCCTAGCATGGAATCTTAGAAAAGATGATGATTGGGTTTGATTATGAAAAATTCGACCTAACCATGTCGACAAAGATGTGATGTGGCATGCATTGCACATAACATAGCATGCACACATTATATTCATCCATGAAAATTCAATTTTTCCATGATATATGTTTGTATGTTTTATTGTATATGAACCCTTATGTAGATTTAATTTGTCTATAAACAAGTTACTTATCGATTAAGATTCCTACTTTACTTACGCACGACTCAAGATGACCATCACATACCAAATTCTTTTGTACCTTTTTCCCTTTCTTTATTTTATATCTTTCCACATTTTAACGTGATTAAACAACTTAGACGCAACAATTGCAACAAACAATACAAATAGACGTTAGACAACTCACCTTACCACCATCCAATCCTTTATTTATTTCACTATGCACAAAATAATAATACAAAAAAATATATTCTTTGATTGCCATCTCCAACTACCAATGGAAAATGACTATTATACCCTTTTCTTTTATCAAATAAAAGAGCTTACACATTAAACAAACACAAATAACAACCCACTAACACCCCCACAAAAAAAGAAAGCATGGAGTTTGATGCATACCATAACTGTATCTCACATGTCCTTTCAAGTCTTTATACATTCCCTGTGATGAAAAAAGAAAAGGAAAAAACAAATATTTTAGGAATTAATGACTCGTTTAATTAGAAGAAAGAGAAACCAAATATTTACGAAAATACCCATTTATTAATCTATTTCCCATAATGAACGTTGTATAAACATAAATATAAAATTCAAATTCAAGTTTTTTTTGGTAAAACCATTTGAGCAATTCGGCCTAGGCGTAGATATGTGACATATAACTTCAATCAATAAGAGAAAACTTTTGTTATTGTCTTCTCTTTTTTCTTTTTTAGGTAAGCAATATACAACACCTGAATAGAAATTTGAAAGAGAGTTAACAACAAAAGATTCATAATCATGGACCTTTTTATACCTGATTAATTAAAAATTAAGAAATATCTAAGTTCATTTATGTCATTTTCTATCTTCATTTGCAAATTATGACAGGTCATCCGAAATTTTCAATTATTAAAGATGACTGTATATATGGTTGAGTTGACCTATCTCTATGATAGAAATCCAAGAAACTAAACTACACCACAATTCATTTGAAGAAAACTTTTGAGATATATATTATCATTTATAAATATAAATATAAATAAAACCAATCATGAAATTATATATAAAAAATAATAATAAACACAAGATTTGAGAAGAGAGTTTTTGAACCTTTTGATTGGCAGATCAGATGAAGTGTAAGTGATGAATGAAAGGGAGAATTCTAGTGGCACGTGGTGAACCGGGAATCTTGCCCAAATGTCCCAAGCACTTGACATGCTACCTCAAGCAATTTTCCTGAATATAATAATAAAATATTATTATTTTTTTGGTTAATTAAGTATAGGTTTATTAATAATTAATAAATAATTAGTTCATCATTAGCTATACATAGTTTAATTAAGTTCATTCAAAAAATAAAGCAGCTTCATAACTTCATGTTATTCCGTAACGACTACTGACAACAGTTAATTGCTGCTTAAAATAATAATTAATTATGGTTAACATTTAACACGTCGTTGCACACCATAACTATGTATACACCATAAACACGTACATGAGTACCTTTTTTAATTTATTTAATATAGATATATAGATATGACTAATCCAGTGCACTATATATGAGTATTATTATTACGTATTATAGAATAATTCAATTTAATAAATAAAATATATGAAGATTAACGAATTGCTAAATATAAAAAAACAAGGAGCGGAAAACTGACAAATACTATAATTAGTGAGATTGAATGCTTTTACTGACAGCATGATTCTGAAGATGTCAAAAAGCAGGAGAAGATCCGATCATATGGCTAACTACATTACAATTGTAAATGCACGTATAAAGATATAAAATATTGATGATTAATGTATGTACAATAATACACTTTGGATTCTTTAAATATTTTTAAAAGCACATGAGTATACCATCAAATTAAAGATGAAATACCCTTTTCGTTTTTAAGCTATAAAACATGTTTGATGCGTAAAGTGTGGAACATGCAACATGCCTACTCATGAATTTCGATGTCACGAAAGTGGAAGATAGATAGATTGACCATACATGTACAAGTGAATGAGCATAGAGTACAAGTGAGTTTGAGCAGTGAGTAGGGTCTCAAAGAGGACAACTACACCAAGGAGGAGTTGGGTTTTGGATTTATATATTAGTTTCGATTTGAAGTTTCAGTGTGTTGTTTAGCGGAAGTGAGAAGCCTGCCAACGTGGCAAAATTATATAGAATTTTATTTCCTTTTAAAACAATAATTTTAAGAATTCTATCAATTACAATAATGGTAAAAAAAAAAAAAAAAAAAAAAAAAAAAAAGTCAACCGAGCAAAAGCAAGGGGTTTGTTGAATTTGACCGACACCGAGTCGGCATATCAAAGAGCCCTTTAAATCACCTAATCAGAATTTGTATACCGACTACTTGTGGATCGGTTATTCATTGCAATAATTGTATGTATTTTTTTAAATACTATAAACAAATAACTAAAAATATATCGTTGTTTCTTGCTTTTAGCTCTATTCCGATATAAACCACTAATTTTGCAATTTGCAAAAAGAAATACACTCCAGCTCATATATATATGTTTATATCAAAATATATGTACATCATCATTAAATAATGGACCTCACAGCAAGTATTATTTATTTATTACTGAAAAAAAAACAAAACACCACCATGACATAATGTTTTAGTTGTGTTCATGGTAGATGCATCATGATTAATGATATAGAAACTTAGACAAGAATCCTTCTTGTTACACTAAAGGTTGTTTTGTCTGTGGCTGAGAAATGTTGTACATTACAAGTACCAAAAGCTAGGTTTTTATTTTTCCCATTGAAATGGTAAGAGTATTGATTAATTTCAAATACCTAAATTGCCCTTCAATAAAACAGTTAAAGTTAGGATGGTAAAAACTAAAAATTGTCATTCTACTTTTTGGTTATATATTTGAAGAAAGAGATTTATCAACATATATTTCTTATACGCTAATTAGTTATATTATTTGTATAATTTAACCAAATTAATTATAACATAATTAGTGAGTTAGGCACACAGAGACAATGTTAGGTACGCAAGTATAATGAAACATTTATGAAAAGATTAGTATCTAATATAATTAAAGAAACATAAACATATAATTTATATCTTTTTTAAACATATAATTTATATCTTTTTTAGGTATGCAACTAAAAATATGCGAAAACTTTACCAAATGTATAAATTGAATACTAATTAATTTGTCAAGGTCGTACATGACAAAATCATAAATTTTATTTATACTTTTACGTGTTTAACATCCTTTTAGTATTTATAATACTTGTACCTTTTGATGCAATTATTGATCATGCATAAAAAATTTAATATATTTATATTGACTTCATATATTTAAAAAGGTTTCGAGTGTAGAATTGAAGTATGACAACGAGTAAACTAACAGATGGACAATCACACAACCATTGGAGAAGTTAGTATTTCATTTATCGCTTTGAAATTATAATATTTACAATATCATAGAAATGTCAGTTTCAACAATTTATTAGAAAATGAATCAATTTGTTTTATATTTGAACTTTAACGGGTCAAATAAGTAAATTTTAAAACAAACAAATAGATTAATTTTATGAAACAAATTTTGTGATCAAAATTGAGCAAAACAAAAAAGGGTCAATCTTTTTTTTTTCTTATTTTCTAAAGAAAATTCACTAGAAATTGTAAAATAGCGTATTATTTTAAATGATTGTTTAATAGTTATTATTTTAAATGATTGTTTAATAGTTGTTAATTGAGTCAGCCGAATATGAAACATATTAAAAGAGTCAGGAAGATATTTTATTATTTTATAAACTCGGATAATATTTTTAAATTATTTAGTAAAAATATGATTAAGTTTGTTGGATCTATTTGATTGAATTTCAGGAAAAATCGATAAATTATAAATAGTGTAATGCAAACATTTTTCATGAAATTCAACCTTCAAATTTCACTACCTCATTTATGATGTTCTTTAACATCCTAATAATTAAAAGGTGTTATTCATCACGGGCCACCAGTACAGATTAGCAAAATGTCGATTTTGCCCCTCTTTGACTCACCGACAAAACAAGTCTAAAGAAGTAAGAACAGTGATTTTGATTCTTTTGAAGAAATAGGTTGATTGAAATGTTTGTTGGCATCATGTAATTAGGTAAAAAGATAACTAATGAATCAACGTAAAATGTATGCAAAATTAAACCACCATTGTTTCCGGCAAGAAAAGATCAAACAAGAAAATGTAATGCAAGAAGAGGTTTCCAGCGTACCTCTACGAGATTTGGGTGTGGCTTGAACATGATCGACGGTTTTTGTGATTTCTGTCTTCTCCGATGCCGGAAACAAAACCCCATCAATACCCTGAACCGATATTCTACCGTCGGTGTAAATATCAGGATCGAACAGATACGCCGTTTCCTCGTCGTCGCCGAATTTCACCGACCCATCGGCTTCCTGAGCCACCACCTTATGAGGAACGTGAAGAGTATCGTATCGAATCTTCCCGAACCTTCTAACAGCATTATACATGCTTTCTTCAGTTTGGTACTCCGGCACGATATGGTAGTACATGATCCTCTCCGGCGCACCAGGCTCCGTCAGTTGATCGGCGGTCAATTTTGCCATTGCTTCGTCGTTAGGTGCTAGAACGGTTAATACGTATCCCTCTGACACTAGTTTCCCCATTTCCGTTGCCAAATTCGTTAAATTCACCAAAATGTCAGCCATCTCGTTGTATCTATATACACCAATTAAGAGCAATCGTGTTGAGTTTTGGAAAAAAGTTGTGATTTTAGATGATTAACAGTTAACATGATCGAATTGTGGGTTTAAATTTACCCGCCGTAGTGCAGCAGCGTGTGGATGAAATCCTTCACCTGGCTCTCACCGTCGAAGTGGTGGCGTGGACCGCCAGGTCCGGGAGCGGGAGCAGGTGCCAACGACGGACCGGGTGCCATGGCGTAGTAAATTGGTAGCACCGGAGACGATCCAGCGAGAACCAGAGGTGCCGGTTTCTTCAGTCTGTTTGTTCTCGGATCCACCTCCGGTGCACCCTCCGGTTTCACGGCGGAAATGGCACGTAAGCTCCGACGGTTGTTGAAATCCTGCTGTACGGATTTGGGGATCAACAAACGACTAATTCCGTGAATAATTCCATCGGATCGGAAAACGTCGTCTACACGAACAACCTCCGCATTGCCGGCGAGCTTCATAGAATCCAAATTGGAGAGATGTATGGGTTCCGCCGAGAGTGTGTCGTGACGTGTTGACTTTTCCGGCCACTCAGACTGACCTAGTCGACTCGGAACGATGTGGTGGAGGAGAAGCGTTTGAAGAGACTGAAGATTCCGAGGTTCAAGTAAAAACCTTTTGAATTCCGGGTCAAGTTCCCGCTCCAGAGCTTCATTTCTCGGAGCAAAAATGGTGATATTATGATTCGAAACAGCTTCTTCAAGCGTCTGCAATAAGAGCGCCTTCTCCACCAGCTCCGCCAGTTCGGTGTAATGGGAATCAAGTAGCGCCACCAGTACAGAATTGGAGTTGATTTGCGTGGTCGCGTTGGTGGGTTTCCCAGACAATGCAGCCGCAGCGAGTTGACTCAATACAAACAGCATAGTAAGACACTTTCGTGTGGACGCCATTTTTTCCGGTTGGTGTCTAGCCGGCGATTATGGCGAGGGAACCCGTCTTCTTCAAGTAGGAAAAAGGGATTTTGATTTGCTTGGAAGGGAGGTCAAGCGTCTATGTGTGTGTGTGAGAGAGAGAGAGAAAGAGTGTGTGTGTGTTTCTCTCTCTTATTGGTGTTATTTCTCTCTCTAAGTTTGCTTCTGATTTATATTTTCATGGTGGTCGGGAGAAACGGTGGTGTGTACGACAGTGGTAAACAGGGGTTTGGTATAAAGGCGAGGGGTTTTGTGGAATTAGGCGAATCTTGAGGGGAGTTAAGTGTAAAGTTATGGGTAAAGTATCGTCGGTGGTGTGGTGGTGTGTTGCTGTCTATCGTCTATACGTAAGAGTCAGGCAGAAGAGAAATGAAAGTTTGATTATATGATGAGGAAGTCTCATAAAGTCGTCTTGCGATAATAGACAATGTATTAAGGGGGTGATTGGACTTTTAATATAAAACTGTTTATGAATTGTATAATGGGATAATGACATGAGAGGGTAACGTACTTTAGCTTTTGGTCACATTTGGTCATTAAATTATTTTTCGTGCTTTATTAACTCTTGAACTTGTTGAAACGTATACATTATACCAGTATGACCGGTAATAGTAGGTTTTGCCGGTTTCCGGCGTTGTTTCCGGCCAAACATAAGTTTTCCGGTCATCTTCTCCGATCAAACTCGATTTACCGGCGTTATTTCCGAGGACATCTCCGTCGGGTCAACGGCCAAAAACACGAAAACACTTAGATTTGTGTGTTTTTTCCTCTAGATGCGATTTTTTTCCAGATTCGTGGTGTTTTTGCTCATCAATCTCTTGAACTTAGAAAATATGTTCATCCCTTCGACCCAAAAGTTCGTCAACCCATAAATCATTCAACCATTTCAACCCAAAAAATGAGTTTCAGCGTCAATCAAGATAAAATCAGAAATCAAGTTTTGAAGAACACATCCATGGCCGATCTGAAATCCATTTTCCAAAAGGAACAAACTCATCGGTTTTTGAAGATCATAAATCAAGTTTTGAAGAACAAATCCATGGCAGATCTGAAATCCATTTTCCAGAAGGAACAAACTCGTTGTTTTTTGAAGAAACCCAGATCTGAAATCCGTTTTCGAGAAGGAAGTTTTGAAGAACTCAAGTTCGTTCATCAGAAACCCAAAAATCCCAAAGGTCAATTTCTTGTATGAACTCCTTTTCAGATTCGAGTTCATGTGTGTGTGTGCGCTTCAGATTTGAGTTATGGGTTTATAAATCGAAATGAAACCCATAAGGATATTTTTTGAACATGAACTAGATCGACATACATGTATGATTTTGTTTTTTTTTGCTAGATCTGCCATGGATGATTTGATTGAGTATGTTTTTCGAATTCTGGGTTTTATTCTTCAAAAAACCGAAGTTTTGCTCAAGAAATCATTTCAGGTTTGCTTAAGAACACCATAAGCAGAGGTTGAAGACGATGAACAGTGATCTGATAAGTATTTATGTGTGTGTTCATCACAGATCAGAGATCTGATGTATGTTTTGGAGTTCATGAGTTCATGCAAAAAGAGAAGGAGAGAATAGATCAGAGTTCTTGACCATTTTGGGTATTCACAAAGATGTTGTCGGAAATAACGTCGGGAAATCGAGTTTGATCGGAGAAGATGACCGGAAAATTTATGTTTGGCCGAAAACAACGCCGGAAACCGGCAAAACCTACTATTACCGGTCATACTGGTATAATGTATACGTTTCAACAAGTTCAAGGGTTAATAAAGCACGAAAAATAATTTAGTGACCAAATGTGACCAAAAGCTAAAGTACGTTACCCTCTCAAGTCATTATCCCTTGTCTAATTTATAACTTATATATTGGATCTTAATAGGAAGTGGGGCAAATTATTATCTTATTATCTAATTAATAATTTCTATATCAAATGTCCAAGTTATAGTGATTAGTGAGGATATTGAGAGGAAATAGGTTAGTTATTTTCATAATTTATTTAACTAGGACCTTCTATTGTGAGGGATAGGAATGTTGAAGGATTCAAAAGAAATCGTCAAATTTATATAAGGTTTATTTGTGATGATCAATAGCAAGAACGTGAAGAATGCGTTTGAGGATAATGAGAATGAACAAAGTCGTAGAAAGAGATCAATTTCCTATTGGTACGGGAGGATAAAGTAATGTCGTTAGCAAACTTTTTTAACATTATCCTAGACATAGTCAAGATGTTTAAGGAGTAGAGATTTTAGCACTGTCATACCGATATGTATGAAATAAATATGGCGAAGATAATGGTGTTGTGATGATCTAACATTGAGATACTGATATGTAATAACAAATGTGATAATGAAAAATGTGGTAACTATAGAGGTATTAAGTTACTTAGTCATATAATTACAATGTCTAAAAATATCCTATACGTTGTTCTAACTCGTATATGACAAAATTTAAATTTTGATGTGTTGATTTTTTTTATTACTATTATCTACAAAGATTTAGGGGCATTTGGTTACCATAATATTTTTGGGAAAATATCACTGTAACCCCACGATTTTACACATTTCGGTTTAAAATGTTCTTATTCTTAATTTTTGGCTTTATAAGGGTATGAATTCACATTTCATAGGCTAATTAGAGATTTTGACCCAATTTAACTGGTTTCCTTGCCTAGTCACCACCCAACTTAGTTATAGAGTCAACTCATCCAACTCGGATGACACGTCAGCGACTCAACAACGAGTTGGTTTGCTTGGGCCCTAAGGGTTCAAGTGGTCCCCTAGTATATAATAGAAGGATCTTCCGGACAAAACCCTAAAATATCATTACCATTTCCGGCCAAACACTAGCCGACAACCATCCGACAATACTCCCTTTTTCCCTCCAATGTCTTCCATGGATCCTACCCCACCACCATCACCAGATACTATAAACTCCAAAAACTCCATAAGCTCAACAGACGAGCTTAACTTAAACGATTTGCACACGATCTTTTGTGAATATGGTGAAAAGATAATTGAGCAACAAGGTCAAGTCGGCGTATGAAGGAGGAGATGGATCGAGATTACCTTCATTCCCGGGTGGATGTCCTCAACATGCAACAAAGGTTGACCATGTTGAGAAGAAAATTAAAGTGATTGCTCTGTTGCTTGAGGTAATGATACTAGGTTTCGCTTAAGGAAAATAGAATTGTTAAAAGCGAAGCGCTGCCCGAGTTTGGAATCATCACTTTAACAAGTGAGTGCATAATTACTTTCATCTTACACATAGATATGAAGTATTTAATATAAATCACGTGCTATGTGTGCATATTATATGTGTTCTTGATATCTATGTTGGATTAACAAAATATACATGTTTTATTCGATTTAAACTGTATACGTATTTTATACATATAATTAGGATGGGTAAAGATGGATAAATTAGAGATGAGATGAGATATGACATATGAGATGAATGATGAGAGATGAAAGATGATATAGATGATGAGAGGTGAAAGATGATGAGAAGCGATGACCCAGTCATCTAGCAGAGTATAGATGACAACCACGGACTATTCTAGACAGTCCAGTGGAACACTAGCAGGCTCGCAACCTGTAGGTGTTGTGAACAATATTGTAACGGCCCGATTCTCGAATATCAATTTATGGTGATAAATTCTCATGAATTCAAGGTCTACTCGACGAGTTGGTTGCCTGACTCGTCGAGTAGCAGCGGGTTAGGCCGCACACTTAAGTGACCTACTCGACGAGTAGGAGCTGGCAGTGGAAACCCTAAGTTTCAGGGTTTTTGCACCCTATATATTGGACCATTAGCGCCTCACACTGTCCTCTATCACCCCTTGAGAGCCAGAAACCCTAATTTCCGTGAGTGTGAGCTTGGAGAGTGTTTTGGAGCTTTGAGAAGTGATTTTTGTGAAGGAACTTGTAGATCAAGAGGCTAGCATCAAGGATTTCGTGTGGATCCAGAGTCTACTTCAGTTTGGGCACGCCTTGGAGGTAATAAGTTGTTACCTTGACCTCTTTTCTTCTATAATCATTCATATGTTGAGGCTAGGGCTTTCTTTAGTTATTCAGTAAGGGATTTTGGTATGGGAGTTAGATCTAAAGCTGAAACTTCAGATCTGAAGCTCTTTTGAGTCATAAGTCCATAAAGTTTCCAGCTCTTGCAAGGATGAGACTCTCCTAAGGTGTAAAGCTCCATTAGAAGCTTAGATTGGTCATTTAGAGCCTTTAGGGCCTTGCATGCGAGTAAAGTTTGCAACTTTACATGATAAACATGCCTTAGAAGCTTGGATCTGTAATCTGGAACCTTGGCATGGCTTAAAAAGTGTCTGCATGGATGAAGGTCTGCAAGGACTCGGCGAGTCATATGAAGATGGTCATCAACTCGTTGAGTTGATGAACAACTCGGCGAGTCCGATGAAGATTGCATTGGGCTCGGCGAGTCAGTCGACTGACTCGACGAGTCGGCTAGGGTTTTTCCCAATCTTTGGACACGTATGAACTCGGCGAGTTAAAGGGGAACTCGACGAGCCAACCAAGGATTTCACGACTTCTCGAGTTCAGGAAGGACTCGACGAGTCGGTGAACTGCACTCGACGAGTCGAGTCAACATGGACTGTTGACTTTGACTGTGGACTTTGACTTTGACCAAGGGTTGACCAGTTGACTTCTGAGGGTATTCTGGTAATTTGGAAATTTATGAAAAAGGGTTGTATGGTAACTATAGGTGGCGGAGTTCGTATTGGTGATCCGGGAGTTGAGCTTTCTAGTTTCAGACGACACTTGAGAGGTGAGTTATCTTCACTATATCAACAGGGTCTACGGCACCAAGGCCGACCCTTTATCAGATTTGTATCCGGGTAATTGCATGATATGTTTACTGATCTGTAGATCTGCGTCTTGGTAGTTAGTGTTGGATTAATGTCTAATTCCATAACTATATTTGGTATGTACTTGACCCGACCCGGCATGGTCCATTTGGGTTGCACTTCACCGACACAATTTATATGGATAGTCTTTTGAGAATAGTATATTTATGATTTATATTAATATATTATAAGTTCTAATATATTAATATGGAATCATATTATTTAATTAGTATTGATCAAGAATTAATTTAGAATTAATTAGGTGATCAAAAAGAACTAATTAAATATGGACTCTTATATATATGGAATGGGCCAAGTTCATTTAGGTTGGTCTAAGCTTTCATGGATGGTCCATGGAGCTTTTAACCCATGGATCCTATGTAAATGAAAGGTCATAGGTATTAGGGTTTACATGGATCTAATCCTAATCCTCCATAATATATAAAGGGGTCCTTGGCTCACAAAATTGGAACAAGTGTGTGAAAATAAGAGTGGGCCGATTTTAGTGTGCATACATATTCTCTCAAGTTCTTCCAAGGTGTTTTGGTGATTTGTGATTCCATTTGAGGCTTCCACACTATTGGGGCTAAGCTCTTAAAGCTTGAAGACATCAAGCTACATCAAAAGGCATGTCATCTAACTAGAACTTTGTAGTATAGGTGCTTCATAATATGCTAGTTAGGACGAAACCTTGGAATAGTTAATATTTGCATGTATAATAGAGAAAACATAGATATAAGGTATATAGGGTTTCATGTACACCATAGGAGTGTTAGAATGCTCAAAACCCAACAGTAGTATCAGAGTCTGGTTGTTTTCTGTTATATTGATGCAAATGTTTTATTTTCAAGTTGAAAAAAAAGGAAAAAAAAACATGACGTTTGTCAAATTTTAAGATAATTACTTGTTTTGTGAAAAACGAATTATTTGTAAAATTTGAATCATTTGTTATATGAGTTGAATTAGGTCAAATTTAGTAAAAGATAAAATGATATGATTATTTTATTAGTTTTAAAAGTTTGATCTAAATGTTTTAAGGAGTTACATATTTTGTCATAAAATTTTGGAGCTCAAAAGTTTTTTTTTTAAAGTTGTGATCTTAAGGGTTTTTGAAACTTCCATAAGTTATGGATATGAAAGTTTTTTTTTTAAAAAAAAAAAATTGATTCAAAGTTTTTATGGAGTGGCAAAATTTGGTGTTAATGTTTTAAAGAATTCCATAACTTGTTCTTAAGTTATGGAACATGGAAAGTTTCATCATAAAACACCATTAATTCCATAAGTTATGGAATCCAAAGGTTTTCAAGAATTACAAAACTTGCCCTCAAGTTTTGGAATTTGAGAAAAGTTTTTTTTGAAAAAAAAAGAATTGAATTCTAAAACTCTTGGGTTCATAACTTAAACAATTAATTAAATGGTTTTAATTTTGAGTTTAATAATTGGAATTATGATGTTTTGTTGAATAGTTCAAATTAACTCTTATGGACTTTATTAATAGTTAATTAAAGCGTTTAATTAAAAGAGTATTATTAATCCATAAATATATGGTTTGAGTTTAATTAAATTAAAAGTCTAGTTTAATTAATAGATTAAACCACCAAGTATTTTAAATGTCTAAAATACACCCTTATACTATTATAATATTAAAAGTTTAATATATTATATGTATAAGAGCAAGTCATCTTACCATTAGTAGGCCTCATTCACGAAGCCGGTCTATAAGGGGGGTATAAGGTTACTGCCTATAAAATGGCAGTTTAATGGGTGTCCACTCTCACTCACCGCTTCCTTGACTGGTGGAGGGTCGTTAGCCGAACAGGTAGGACAAGGACTATAATTCTCCCTTCATTATAAGTATAATGATAAATACTAAGTAACTAAACACTTATAAATTCCCAATCTTAGTTACTTATGAAAATGTGAATAAGGTGCTAATCCATGAAATTACACTTTACACTTTGTTTAAGCTGTTAGTGGAGCGTGTGTGGTTAACCGGCACACTAACCTGGACTTAACAAGGTAGGCAAAGGGTAACTTAATGTTTATCATAGTATCGTTGGAGCGTGTGTGCTTAACCGGCACATCGATTGAGGGGTAAATATTAAGGGTACCAAGTATATTTGCATGGTTACTTCACACCTTGTTTTGTGATCCTCGGCATCCCAGTCACAAAACCTGAAGGGCACACTCGAGATTGAAACATGCCATTGAAAAGTTCAATGAATCTCAAAAGAATCTAGGAGTTTCAAAACCAATTAAAACCTAATAATACATTTCGTTTATCTTGGTGGAAATTGGTGAATCGTCATTCACCTACCTTCAAATATTTTATAGCTTGGATTACGGCATCCCTCTTCCAAGTTATAAAATAGTTTGTTGGGTCCTAGCCTTAATATATCATATTGGGTGTTATATTAAGGACTTATATCAACTTTACGTGAATTTCTCCCATTGTTGATGTCTGGTTCAGACAACAATGATCTTCCCAAACCAAGCTTTCCTAATGAATATGACTTCCCGAGTTTGGCTCATGGAAGTCATACTTCTCTTCCTCCACCTCCTCTAATTATTCTCCCTAACCCACAAGTTCAAGGTCACTCAAGCCCTAATGGCAAGCAAGGTCAATGTGTGATCACATCTTAGAGATGAAGTCACATATTTACAAGTCGGGAGAGTTGGGTGTCAAAGTCTTGAGAAAGTTGGATGTTCAATCACTTTCTAAGTCACATAGTGAGTTCCTTTGGGACTACTATGAAACAGACTATGACATGAACCTTAATGATCATATCTATTTGCTTGGTGCTGCTGAATCAGCAATGATTTGGAACGATAGTAAAGCAAATTTGATTAGAAGATCAACTTCCCAAAAACTTTATGGACAGTGACAATGGTGACACTGGAAATCCAGAAAAAGCATTCTCTTCCCAATGGAAAGGGATTGACCATAGTCAACCCGGTTGACCAAATGGTAAAGAGAAAGGCTAAGTCTGAGATAGTCCCATTACCAAAGGGTCCATATGTTTATTTTGCCAAAGGAAGGGGCGTTGATTGCAAAGCTGCCAAATTTACCTAAGGATGTTAAAGTCAATAAGTTTGACTCTACATCAGGTAGAGCCCATTATCTAACTCTGTTAAGTTCTATTCTGAGATCCTCATTACAGGATGCCAGGAGCCGCCTCCTGGTCTTTCATACATAATGCCTAGGGCTAACCCCCGGGTCTTCCTACATTACATAAACCAAATGGACCGACATTGGTGCCTTCGACCATACAAACAGTGAGGAGACTCATCTCGAATGCTAAAGCTCACTGCACGAAATCCTTAGCTGCTGCCCTGACGATTTCCCAAACTTCAATTACCAAAACAACATCTAATTAGCAACTGAATTCCAAATTATGATCAATAATCCAAACTTGGGGTAAAATGACCATTTTACCCCTAGCCCAACATGACTCACAACCAAGGCCCAAAGCTATACGATCCATAAAAGCCCATTAGTGGCCCAATTTTCCAAATTGGGCCCAATCCCATATGGGCCTTACCCTAAAGCCCAACAATTCTTGGTCCAATGATTTTTCGATGACCCAAAGGTCCAAACCCATTGGGCCCAATCAAGGCCTAACTACATTGGGCCCACTAAGGCCCAATTCACCATCCAAGGCCCATTAGGGCAAGCCCAACAAGGCAAGCGCAACCAGAAGTCCATTACTCTAATATCCTTAATCCCTTATGAGCCCAAACCAAAGGATAAGTCCAAGACCAAGCTAGCAGACCATCAAAGAGTCCAAAACTTGCACAGGTGATGCTCACGTCATGAGCACTATATGTTCACGTCGTGAGGTCGCAAGTTTGGCCTAGAAACTTCCTAGAACACGCTCTCACGTTGTGAGGCCTTATTACTCACGTCGTGAGTCCAGATCTGACCAAAAATGAGCATTAAGCTCCTAATCCATTAATCCTTAACATGGGACAGTCTAGAGGGTCTTCCTTGACCCCAATGACCATAAAAATTGAAGCTTTTCAGTCGCATATATCCAATACATGACTTAAACACCCACTTAGGTCAAAATGATGGAAAAAGGACCAAGACTCAAACTTGGAGTCCAAAACCATGACCAAAATCCAAATCTAGAACTTATAGGACTTAAGATACCATCATAATCCATAAAGTTGCCAACTTTATGGATTCCATGCATGCTAACCAGCATTACAAGCCATAAAATGCATGGAAACTTAGATCTATTAAGCAAGGAAAGGAAAGGCATGAGCTTGAGGACTTACAAAGGTCCAAAAGCTCCACAACTAGCTGATGATGAAGCCAAGATGTCAACAAATGCACCACCAATGATCTTCTTCTTCCTCAAAGGGGTCCAAGGACCCAAAAGCTCTTGAATAACACCAAGAATGGCCAAGGACTTCAATGGGGGCTGAGATTTGGGTTTCTAGAGTTTTAGGAGGTGAAGGAGGCTGAGGAGAAGCAACCCTAATCATCCCATACCATTAAATACCCGAAAATAAGGGTTTTGGAGCATCAGGCGCTTCTCATGTCGTGAGCACTTCATGCTCACACCGTGAGCCTTAAATGAGCTTGGTCAACAAGCCAACGATCACTCACCCGAACCACTCCAACTTCAAACGAACATAACTTCTTCGTTTCAACTCCGTTTTAACGTTCTTTATATCCACGGAAAGGTGGTGAGAAGCTCTACACATCTATCAACTTATCCTCACCTCAAAACATTCCGAACAAAAATCCAAAATTCATAAAGAGCTCGAACTGCCACTTTACCGATATACCCCTTGGCTCCAAGACACAACCCAAACTCCCAGATCACCTCAATTACATTATTCGTACCTAAATGGGTCTAGTCCTCTCTTTTCCAAAGGCCCTAAGCCTTATGATAACCTATCTTCAGGGCACAGTCCCAAATTAAGAAAGCGATTCAGAGCAAGGCGTTACATTAAGAATAAAGAAGATAATGGGGATGGGTAATCGGGCTAATTGTTTGATGATTAAACATAATAATTTAAATTATTGTGGGTTGAAGACCCTATGTACTCGCTAGGTTTCCCAACCTGACCCACTCAGTTTATTTATATCACAAGTATCGATACAAAGCTACATTACACTTAGAGATTAAAGGAGATGTAAATCACTAGTGTAAATGAATGTAAGATCTGTTTATGCTTATGTTTCTGTATTGACGATGACATTCCAAAGTTTTAATATAAACAAAATACATTTCTTCGGAAATGCTTTGATAATATATTTATCATATTTTCTGGTAACAAATTCTGCAATATTATTCTTTAAAATTAATACCCTTATTTTCAAATAAGCATAATTAATATCTTTTTAAATGACCATGAATTTGGGGATGTTACGGTTGGTATCAGAGCATTAGTTTAAGAGAACTAGGAGTAAGGATTTATTTCTAGACTTAAACTTAGAATGCTAAGCGATGATCGTGAGGAGTGTATCTATTATATTTTAGGTAGTACACATGAATTGACAAAAGCACTAGCTTACTTTAGGATTAGATGCCTAAATTGCTTTTATGTGCTAAATGATTTATGTTATAGCCTTATATGCTTTATGATGATATTATTTGATCGGATCCATGGTCTATTGCCGACTGGATCTGAAAATTTTATGTGTTCAAATTTCTAAACGTTTAATTACGATATTAGAACTGGCATGTAACTTTTCAGAGTAATAAGGAGGATTACGCGTCTAAACCTTCTCTATCTATATTCTCGTCCCGATACGCTGAACATATTCTTCCGTGAACATAACGTCGTGGTGAAGACTCGTATTGAATTGAGTAAACGGAGAAAACGAGGAGGCTTACGATAGTGAATGACACTTATCAGAAGATATCGTAAGAGAGATATCTTGTCTTTAGAATGCGTCTAATAAAAATATGTCTAGTATGGGAGAAGTACACTTTCGATTAGCAGAAAGAAAGAACTTTTGGTATTATCCATGATGTTATCCCATCATCTGACATTTCCACCACCAACCGAGTTGAAGCAGAATTGATGATTGAAGATACACGTGGAAGAAGTCCTAGTAGAGTCTAGGGAAATTTTTATGATTATTTGGACACATTCGTATGTGTTAAATCGTTTTGTGATTTTAGGAAATAAGAACTTGGGGATTGTAAGTCAATTCTTGGGACAAGTATGAGTAGGTGTGAAAGGTAGTAGAGGCCTATACTACTGGAAGCACATGACTTTGGATCGGGGAAAGTCACAAGGTTACCAAGGCACTAGTAATTAATCTCGTTTTGTTCATGTATGTCATTACCATTGTTTCGATAATGACTGAGAAGACGATTATTAATCCCACCCTAATGGTCATATCATATCGAGTCCGACTAAGATATGTATTCTACGTGGTTAGAGAACCAAGTTCGATGTAGCGTCCACTTAAGCCAGAAGATTGAAGTGAAAGATAATTGAAGCAATCAATAGAAGTATTGTGATCGTTGTTAAAGTAAGAAGCTTGTAGCTAGAAGTGCTACATGCTAGAATTTGATTATATCACATTAGAGCCTGAAGGAAGGTATATTCCATTTTGGAATCTGACTCAAAAAGACCTAAGTCTAAAGCGTTGCATCATAAGATGAGAGGTCATTAGAACATGATCCATCGGTATGTTACGATAATCGAAGGAAAATTCCATTCTGGAATCTGACTCAAAAACCTATCTTAAGTTAAGTCTGTTAAGAAGAAGAAGGAGTCTCCAATAGGGATCAAGTTTGTAACTCGAAGGTTACAATTGAAAGTCCAACATAGTACAAAGAGCAGGTGCAAAATTGACCACCGCCAACAGTCAAGAAGTCCAAGAGTTAGATACTCATTTGAAAGGACACAAGAGTTACAATTATTACCTAAGATGAAAAGATAACATATGGAGTCATTATACAAGCCATGTTTTGTTGATGATTCCGGGACGTAATCATCATAAGAGGGAGATAATTGTAACGCCCTCAGATTCGGGATAGTCAGTTTAGAGACAATAAGAGTCAAAAATGACTTTTTAATGGAAGATTATTTAGAATGAATAATCTTAACCAAATTTATATTATATGTTACAAGGATTCCGTACATATAAAGAACGTTGAAATCCGACTTATAACGAAGAAGTTATGACTCGTCGAAGTTTTGCGACAAAACCGGCACAACGCCGCGTAACGTAAAAAAAGGTGATTTTGTGATAAAATACTTTTTAGCCTTATCAATCTAAACAAAATTTGTAGTATACGTAAAACCAAGAACGTACATAAAAAGAACGTCCAAATCTGACTTCGTTTGAGAAAGTTATGATTTTTCTAAGATTTAGCATAACAGTGCACAACCCGGAAATCAAATTTTAGATTGATCGATTTCTAGCCGACACAACCTAAATGAGAATTGAAGATCTCATTAATAGGAACTCAACGATATAAAGACAGTCGAAAACGGAGTCCATATGTAGAAGTTATGAATTTTACACGGTCGTTAACAGTGTAATCTTCTCATACTTTTAAATTTAAAATCGGTTGAGAATTAGCCAATGGGGTCAAAAGGAAAGTTGTATATCTTGTCAATACCTACGTGTGGATATAAAGAACGTCAAAAACGGAGCTTGTATGTGAAAGTTATGATTTTTTTTAAAATTGGTTGTTTTACCTGCGTCCGACGCCACGTGTCAGCACCAGGCTTCGCCTTGGTGCCTACGCAAGGCTCACGAAGTGAGTGATGGGTTTTGTATAATACAACATCCTATGGTGCATATACAACCCTAAATTACTTGGATCTATGTTTTGTCTAATTATACATGTAATGGTGTTTCCAAAGCATTAAGCCTATAACTAGCATGCAAATAACATATGTATAATAAAAACAAGTTTTAGACATACCTCTTGATGTTGTTGATGTTGCTAGGAAGAATTTAGCCTTTAAGAACTTAGTGCTCTAATTTTTGCACCTCAAATGGAATCACAACTCACCTAGGACAAAGGTGACTCTTGAGAGAGAATTTTCATGCACCAAAAACACCCATGAACTCCGAGAACACTAGTGTAGGCGTTTTTGGCTATGGAGTGATCTATTTATATGTAGGATTCCAAGAGTAATGGGTATAACCCAAATCCATACCCATGGGTTTTATGATCCATGGTTTATGTGGCTCAACTCTTTATGTATCCATGCATAAACTTGGTCCAACATGGATCATAAGCCCAACACATATAAATATAACTAATTACCATAATTAGTCCCCATAGATTTAATTAGTCTCTTTTAATCACTAAATTAATTCCAAATTAATTCTTGATCAATACAAATTAAAACATATGATTTCATATTAATATATTAGAACTTATAATATATTAATAAATTATATATAACCTTCTCTCAAGAGTCCATCCTAACAAATTGTCCTGGTGTTATGCAACCCAAATGGACCGTGCTACTCTCGAGTCAAGTGCATACCAATAATAGTTATGGCTTAGACATCTAATCCAACAGTCTCCCACTTGGATAAGTCTAAAAATATTATTACAAGTACGACTCCAAAACCCGACTAGCAATCGTAGCTCTTAAAAGCCGCTGTCGAACTCTGACCTAGTCAATGACGTGTCGATTAGATAAGGGATCATATATTCCTCCATTCTAGATATCATATGGACTGAGACATGGATTATAATCATTCTCTCTGTCCATCTGTTGTTTCCTGATTTCCGATTTATGAAGACCGACTAATTGAACAAATCAAATCAGTCCACGCCCAGCTGAGCACTTACGTTTGTCATCACTAAATCATCGAGGGGCCCACAGATATCGCTTTTATCCACATGGGGTAAAAGGAACGGATAAACTTTGACCCAAATGCTCGCTTGTACTCACTCATCAAATTACACACAACGATATGTTTTATAACATCTAAGTTACTAGTGCGTTTACATATGTCAATGTGTAACCGACTCGCAACTACAACTCACACGTCTCCGTTTGAAGAATATAAGATATTATCGTCTCATGATCACTCGTGATAAAATCCATGAAGTGATTCAAATGAGCGTGGGTTTAATCCAATACTCGAATCTTATTCCAGGAGCACTCATGAATACTACAGCTATGTCTAAAACATCCAGACATACTACAGACCCATTCATGACAGTCTTGCCTCAATACCTACTTCCAAAGTATGATCGACTGTGGACGGTTTGAATAACCTAGTTAATCGGGAAGTCAAAACATGCAAAGTGAAACACAAGAATAATACTAATCCTATATGGCCCAAACACTTTTGAGTCATATTGATTACTCATTATTCATTGTATAATGTTTCGATTTATCACCTTAATACTTGAATTAAAACAATAGTTGTCCCATGCTACAAGCATGCACACTATGTTTACCTATGGTCCTTTCTTTGTGGAATAGATCAATTGAAAACATTTCAATGATGCTCATTTCACAATTCCAAATCCTTATGACAAATGTAAGAATACAAGATTCTTTGCCAATCTGTTAGATTCTAAACTTATATGCAATGATCCTCTTGTAACGACTATGCACAAAAGTCACAAAGACTTGGCAACAGACATTACAAAGTATTCCAATGGAGAGCAATTCCATGGAAAAGAAGTCTCACATTTAAAGTACATTCATTTGAACATCCTTCTTGCATTGAGTTTTCTAATCTTACACAGATTTAAAGAATAACTTCCAATTATGGAAACATTTCCATATTCCCATTTTGACTATCACTTTTGAACAAGAGTTGCCTCTTTTCAGAATATGTCAATATGGTCCTTCCAAAATTAACACTATACTTCCAACTGTCCATGAGCAACCAATCTTTGGTAAGCCTCAGATTGTCCTCGACAATTGCTTAATCATTTTAGTCATATACAGTTCTGGTCCTTTTTCCCTCTTAATGCCCTAGGAATTTGGAAAATTCAGAACACATAGAAATATTATAGCATATGCAATTGATCCTATACCCGAAGCATATGGGATTCGATTCATAATGTCTCACATAAAGACATGATCCTATACCAGTCTTTTGCTATAATTTTTTCTATTAGCCATGTTCCAAAAATCCGGAGTATGAAGAGGGATGCCGTAATCATAATCGAATCTTGGGAACGCAATTAATATTTCCATATATCGAATTTCCTTATGTTGAACCATTCCAACATAACATTCATATATATACTTGACTAAATTCGATTAAAATCTTAATTTAAGCTTTTAGAATTGGAATGAAGTATAATTTCCTCTCCCTTAATTATAGCAAAACAACTTTTCAAACCCTGCAACTTTGCAAATTGAAATTTTTGTTTTCTATAATTAACGTTGCTAACTTGCAACACTCAACATAATAATCATGCTCCCACTAACATGATAATTATCTTTTATCAGCATAACACTTATGCTCCCACTAGCTTTGACATGTATCCAGAAATCAACTGGACTTCTAGAAATCAATATTTTATTGACTTTCATTACCAAAGTTCAGGTTTCTGATACGAGATGTTTCGATAAGACTTTATCTAAGCTTCCCAAAATCATACACCTTTCCTTAGATAGCTCACATGTGTCTAAACCATTTTAGAACTATGAAAAGGGATGTCGTAATCATAGTCTCAAATGTTTAGACCTTTGCTATTGCTCACAATTCGAATTATGAAAAGGGATGCCGTAATCATAATTAAATTTGAGAATGCAAATATCACAATTTCTATCTCCTTAAAATCTACTCAGTGAAAGCGTTTCCTCACCATCATTTTCATGAATCTAAGAGAAACCTTATGAAACTTAGATTTTATGGTGTTTGTGTTCCTATCCATATGAATTTTTCAAAAACATAACCACAAGAGGAGGTTAGTGACAAATCCAAACTCATATGGACTGAACTCGTTCAATCTTAACTTCTTGCCACCTGGGAGCACAAGGGTCTACCGTGTCTTCCAAGTTGTTATGCAAACAATTGAGAACTCATAGAACTCACATGCATAGTCAACTTTAATTGGAATGGGCACAAAAACAAGAATATGTCAACACGATAAGTTATAAACCTCAAGTCGTGTGCTAGTGATAAATAATACCCTTGATTAGTTCTTGAAACTTTTCAAGATCTTTAAGACTCCCACTGACCTCTTGACATATAAGATTTTCTTGTCAAGAACCATTCCCTGACAAAGCAAATATTCAAGAGTTAGTGCGGATTCTTATCAAGACAAAAACTTCACACAATTGGCCTTAGTTGGTCTTTGTTTTATCCAAAACATCACAACTCACCAATTTCAAATGTACAAGAGTAGAAAACATTTTACTCTACATTTGATGAATGTTTTAAACCTTCTTAACATTATGTCACTCAAGGGTCGATCTTGGAGTGTTACTCTAAAATTCAATTTTGGAACGAAGTATGATTCATCTTTTGATTTAACCATTTCAACAATTCACGATTCCTCTTCTTAGTCAAACAATTACACTAAGATGTCCTTAGAGGATCAATTGTGATATGGTTTTTCCTAATCACTAAGATGATCATAAAACATGATACTGAAGTACTCTCCCATCTTTTCAGATTGGAGAAACTTTTATCTTTCTGCCTAATTTGATTCTTCTCATTCGTCCTGCCATACATTGAAACTTTTCCAATGTTTCAGAATTACACTTAAACTTGTAAGCATAACCATATTTACTAAACTTTAGTAAATCATGACGAATAGCCTTATCGTTCTTTGTGGTGGACATGATCAGCGTACAACCAAGTGTACCCGATCTCCTAGTCCTTCACTTGACTCACATATACATGTGAACAAGGAATTAGTCTTAATTTCCCAAAGATGAAAACTCTTATTCATCATACAATACAAGTTGCATGATTCCAAGTTTCTATCAAACTGAAACTTGGGTGATGAAAAACTTTCCTTATTTGGTAAATTATGACACTACCACAAACCAAAGAATCAAATACATTTTCCAAAATTGCTATCAATGGAATATAAACAACATTTTTCACAAATGCCATTGTAAGGATACTTAAAATAAATAAAATCAAAAAATTTTCTTTTATTTAAAAAATTGCGGAAAAACTTATCCTTACAATGCAAACACATATGAAAATTATGTTGTTATCTATTCCTAAGCAATCTATCATAACTCTTAAGCAGCAGCTCAAAATTCTGATCTTCGAATCATGCGATCGGAATCCATCTTCGCGATCAGATTCAACATACTCTTCTTCTAAGCTTCCTCTCCTTTTTCGGTTCGACAAAACATCAAAATGCAACCCAGTCACATCATGTAATAACAATCTCCAAATAGGAACTTAATAGAGTTAGATAGTGGACTTTACCTGAAGCATAGTCAAAATTTTTGACTTTTACCATCCTAGTGAACTTTCAGGTAAATAGGGCAGCTTCGCAACTAATGCCCCTTCTTTTGGAAATAGAAACATATGGACTTTTTAGTAATGGTACACAGGACTATCTCAGACTCATCCTTTCTCTTTACCATTTGGTCAACCGGGTTGACTATGGCCGATCCCTTTCCATTGGGAAGAGAATACTTTTCTGGACTTCCAATGTTTCCATTTTCAATGTCCATGTAAGCTTGGGAAGTAGATCTTCCAATCAAATTTGCCTTACCAGTGCTCCAAATCATTGTTGATTCAGCAGCAACAAGCAAATATGTAAGATCATTAAGGGTCATGTTGTGGTCTGTCACATAGTAGTCCTTTAAAGAACCCGCTATATGATTTAGGAAGTGATTGAAGAACCCAGTCAACAGCCAACTTCCTTGAGACTTCGACACCCAACTCTCCTAACTTGTCAATATGTGACTTCATCTCCAAGATGTGAGCACATATAGACATTGCTTGCCAATAGGGATTAAGTGACCTTGAACTTTTCAAGAACTTGTGGGTTAGGGAGAATAATTGGAGGAGGTGGAGGAAGTGAAGTATGATTTCCAGTCCCATTAATGCACAACAAAGGGATTAATCTTTCGCCTTGATCGCCATTTGGGATATCATCTTCATTAGGATAGCTTTATCCAAAAGGATAAGGAAGACCATAGTTGTCATAACTAGACATCTATGAGGGAGAAATTCAAGTTTAGTTGATTTAAGTCCTTAATATAACACCCAATATGAAATATTAAGGCTAGGACCTAACACAATACTTTATAACTTGGAAGAGGGATGTCGTAATCCAAGCTACAAAATATTTGAAGGTAGGTAAATGACGATTTACCAATTTCCACCATGAAAAACGAAATTTAACATTAGGTTTTAAATGAATTGAAACTCCTAGATCTTTTGAGATTCATTGAACTATTCAATGACATGTTTAAATCTCGATTGTGCCCTTCAAGTTTGTGACTGGGATGTCGAGGATCACAAACGAGGAGTGAATAACCATGCAAATTAACTTGGTACACTTAATGTTACAACCACCTAATCAATGTGTCGGTTAACCACACACGCTCCATTGATCTATGATTAACATCAAGCTACCCTTTTCCACACATTTTCAGTCCCATATTAGTGTGCCGGTTAACCACACACGCTCCACTAACGACTTAACAAGGTGCAAAGTGCAATTTCATGGGTTAGCACCAAATTCACATTTTCATAAAGTAACTAAGATTGGGAATTTAATAAAGTTTAGTTACTTTATATTTATCATTATACTTTTAATGAAGGGAGAATTAATGTCCTGTCTTACCCGTTCGGCTAACGACCCTCCACCAGTCAAGAAAGCGGTGGGTGAAAATGGACACCCATTAAACTGCCATTTTATAGGCAGTAACCTTATACCCCCCTTATAAATCGGCTTCGTGAATGAGGCCTACTAACGGTAAGACTGACTTTGTTCTTATACATATATATAAATATTAAACCTATAATATTATAATAGTACAAAGGTTGAATTTTAACTTTTAAAATTCTAAGGGTTTAATTTGGATATAAAGTATTCATGGGGGAAAACTTTACAAATTCCAAAACTTGAGGGCAAGTTTTGAACAATTCAAAAACTTTTGGTTTCCATAACTTATGAGTTTAATATGGTTTTTATGGAAGACTTTTCAAGTTCCATAACTTTAAGACAAGTTATGGAAGACATAAAAAAACATTTTATGATGACATTAAAAATAAAGACTCTTCCATTTTCATAACCTATTAGACTTAATGTGGTTTTTAAATGAAAAACTCTTCATTTTCCATAACTTGATGACAAGTTATGGAGTTCATAAAAACCATTAAAATCAAATATTCCAACTAACACAAAAATCAAATAATTTTTTCATGATCTAGATTAAACTCATAATAACAAGATAATGCATATCAACTATTTACAAGAAATTAGTCTATTAGATAAACTAATAAAATTTTGAAACTATGACAATTATCTTTTATTTGGATGAGGATAATTATTTTCACTACATAAAATCGAATTTTTATCAAGAAAACATTTTATAGTAATTATCCAAATCCAAATTAAGCCAAGAAATCCAAAAAAACTGCCAGACCTGTGACCACCTCGTGGTGATCACGCAGAGTAAAAAAGCGATTTTTTAGCTTGGAAAAAATAACCAAACATCAAATATAATAGAAAACAACCTATGGCTCTGATACCATTGTGGGGTTTTGTATACTACAACATCCTATGATGCACATACAACCCTAAATGCCTTGGATCTATGTTTTCTGTAATTATACATGTAATGGTGTTTCCAAAGCATTAAGCCTATAACTAGCATGAAAATAACATATGTATAATAAAAACAAGTTTTAGACATACCTCTTGATGTTGTTGATGTTGCTAGGAAGACTTTAGCCTTTAAGAACTTAGTGCCCCAAGTGTTGCACCTCAAATGGAATCACAACTCACATAGGACAAAGGTGACTCTTGAGAGAGAATTTCCATGCACCAAAAACACCCATGACCTCCAAGAACACTAGTGTAGGCGTTTTTGGCTATGGAGTGATCTATTTATATGTAGGATTCCAAGAGTCATGGGTATAACCCAAATCCATACCCATGGGTTTTATGATCCATGGTTCATGTGGCCCAACTCTTTATGTATCCATACATAAACTTGGTCCAACATGGATCATAAGCCCAACACATATAAATATAACTAATTACCATAATTAGTCCCCATAGATTTAATTAGTCTCTTTTGATCACTAAATTAATTTCAAATTAATTCTTGATCAATACTAAATAAAACATATGATTTCATATTAATATATTAGAACTTATAATATATTAATAAATCATATATAACCTTTTCTCAAGAGTCCATCCTAACAAATTGTCCTGGTGTTATGCAACTCAAATGGACCATGCTACCAATAATAGTTATGGGCTTAGATATCTAATCCAACAGTGAGAACCAAGTCTCACGACGTGAGAGGCCCTAGACAGCCTATACATAGAGGCGCAAATCATCCATTTTCTTCACACCTTCACCCTTCTTTCTCTCTCAACACTCCAAAAATATCCATTTCCTTCCCTAGTACTTCCTAAGTGCTAGAGGCGAGTCCCGGAGCACCAGAAGGCTACGAGAAGAAGAGCTTTTGGCTCGTAAGTTCTGTTGCTGCAGAGCTCGGTTCCTAGCCAAACCTCATAGTGTAACATTCATAAAATTCTTGAAAAATTTAAACTTTTTTAAACAACCCAAAACCATCATTGTTTACAAATTGTTTTCAAAATAAGTTTCACATCAAAGAAATCCCAAAATCGGAAAACAAAAACATGAGGAGGTGCACGATCGCGTCTTTGCCTTGTCGAGATCCTCTAAGGTACCTGTGATGACGTGCCCTAGCGAGCACGGAAGAGTCGCGCCCGGTCACGTCAGAAAACGCCCCAAGGCGTAATGTGCCCGGCCGGCTAAACTCAACAGAATCCAGCGCCCGCCAGTGCCCCTAAGAGCAGTCGAAGAAAGGCTCGACCCCCCTGGGTCGCCTTTTGCTCCGGGACAAACACAACGGTCAGCCAACAAGGCAGATGCTCAGATCACTACTACCACAACCAATCGTTAGCTCTGACAGATTCAGGAGAACGATCCACCAATCAGCGTTCCCGATCCTGTCGGGTCTGACGCCCTTGTCTCGTACGGACTACCAGGGGAGTTCAATATAAAAGGTTATCCTCGATCTCTTGAGGAGTAAGTGATTCTCTCCCAGTTTACTCTCCACTCAACGCTAAAGAATACCCACTGACTTGACCGTCAGAGCGTTTTCCCGGGAGCTCCTTCCGGAGAACGGCTGACGGCCTTTTTATTACTGTAACCTCGCAGGTTCACTGGAGTCGCTCGGCCCGGAAGACGTAGAGCAGAGTTAAAGGTCACATCAACCTGAAACACAATCCAAAACTGTAAGCTCAAAGCTTAGTGAGTTCCCCCAAAATACTGATACATAACAAATAACACAAATATAATAACAACATGTAATGGGTCCACATCTTAACATACTAGATTACCCTGAGCCCACAACATAAATCTGGCTTGCCCTCGGCCCACAGCTTATGTCTAGCTTGCTCCCCGGCTTGATCAGTCCTTGGACTAAATACCGCTAAGCCTTCAGTATGAGTCTGGCATGCCTTTCCCGACCTTCAGCTCGTATCTGGAATGCTCATGAGTCCTCAGTATGAGTCTGGCATGCCCTCCCTGGCCCTCAGCTCATATCTGGCATACTCCAGTGTTTGTTGGCTACAGAACGAAGCAATACAACCTCAATCCAACCCATACAATATGTCGACATATAACAAATAATATCATATACAGATAAACAGACAATATCACAGGTAGTCCTACAGATCTACCAGACTAGCATATCAAAACTAGCATGCATATATATATATATATATATATATATATATATATATATATATATATATATATATATATATACACCATACTCAGCATATCAACAATATCAAGTTATCAAAGCAATGGGCCGGACTTGGTACATATCCTCGAGAGTCTGAATCATCCGCTCGCTCTAACTGTCGGTCTGCGGATGATAAGCTGTGATGAAGTGTAGCCTCGTGCCTAGTTCATCATGGAACTTCTGCCAAAAACGGGAGGTGAACCGAACATCACAATCTGAAATAATAGAGACCGGAACCCCATGGCGAGCAACAATCTCGCGAATATACATGTTGGCCAACTTCTCGTCCGATGAGCTCTCCCGATGTAACATCCCAAAATTCAAGCCCAAAAATTTCATTTTTAATTAAGTATTTCACAACTCAGTTTACCAAACATTTCCCATGCCATGTCATAGTAAAAAGATACATAACAAAGTGTCTGAAAATCATATCGTCAAAAGTAAAATAAATCAGAGTACATTCCCAGAAAACTCTATGCGGAAACCATGTGTGTGTGTGATGCGCTGCTACACCGCCGGCTCCTTCCCCTTGGACGAAGAGGTACCTGAAACCAAAGCTGAAACTGTAAGCACAAAGCTTAGTGAGTTCCCCCATCATACCACATACCATACAAACACATAGCATACATACTACCGGGCAATTCTGGGGCGCCCGTCCTACCCGTGCCAAGCCATTCTGGGGTGCTGACCTACCCATGTCAAGCCATTCTGGGGTGCTGACCTACCCATGTCCAGCTGTTCTGGGGTGCTGACCTACCCATGTCAAGCTCTTCTGGGGTGCTGACCTACCCATGTCAAGCCATTCTGGGGTGCTGACCTACCCATGTCAAGCCATTCTGGGGTGCCGACCTACCCTCCGGTCTATCTCAACCGAACACGGGGACTATTTCACCCCTACTACTAACACATAATATCATTTCATAATCATGCTGTCAGACATATCTGGGGTGTCCGACCTACCCATTGGTCCTAGCGACTGGATCGGGGACTAGTCCCCTACTACTGATACTATCTCACATAACATAGCACTAGCAAACTAGCATACTCACATATCTATCAATCTAGCATACTCGCATATCCAACAATAACAGACCAGGCAATTACCAAAAAGATAATCATCCCAACTAACAATTACTAGTGGGCCGGCCTTGGTACCTTAGACCCACTTCTACTGGAAGGTAACTCACCTCGATATCGTTTAGTGTCTGAACTGTCCTCGGCGTGAAGGTCGTCTCTCCTCGACTCCTCAATCCCTACACGACAAACTTCAAGTCATCAACCGAACATTCAACCCAACCAGGGTTAATACCAAAACCAGGCAAAGTCAACATTAGTCAAAGCCAACACCCAGTTGACCTGACTCGCCGAGTTGGTCTACCAACTTGTCGAGTCCATGCTCCACTAACCCGATCCAACCCCGACACCACTCGTCGAGTCTAGGGAGAACTCATCGAGTTTTCCTTCATTCAAACCATCGGGACCATCTTCATCCGACTCGCCGAGTTCTTCCTTCAACTCGGCGAGTTCATCTCCCTCATAAGAACGTGTCCAGTCTATGACTCGCCGAGTTGTAGAACAACTCGTCGAGTCCATCTTCAAAGGTTGGGAGATTTCCTTGGACTCGTCGAGTCTGTTCATACACTCGTCGAGTCCCATGATTCCCAGGTCCCTTTACGAGTCTAAACATTTACGGGACTTCCTTCCCGAACCACTGGTCCAACCACAAAAGGGATTTAGTGGTCATTACACACCAACTCGCCAAGTTCCAAGAACCACTCGTCGAGTCCCTTCTTGACCCTTACTATACAGTCGATTTAAATGGGTCTTAACACGTCAAAACCATAGATATGGCCCCCTAATGTCCATTTTATACGTAAAGTTTCAAACTTGGTGCACATGCATGGGGTTTTTGACTCAAAAGTCCATAAAAGGTGCTCTACAATGTGCATGGGGCTCTCATGGCCATATAGTTGGCACCTTTATGCCATGAGACCCCTCCAATGACTCAGATCTGAAAGTAGAACCCCATGAATCACTTTACAAATCCGAAAATGGCTTAGAAAGCCCTAAATGCACCCAAAATCTAAGCCCTAAAGATGAACAACCAAAAGGAAGACCAAAACAGGTGGCATTTACCTTGGTTGAGCTGAAGATGGAATAAGATCTCTGGATCTACAAGCCCCAACTCGAATTCCCAAGCTTCTTCCTTCCTTTCAAGCTTCACAAACCACCCAAAAGCACCAAAAATGGCCTTAGATCACTCAAAGCGGCTAGGGTTCGATAAGAGGTGTTCTGGGAGTATAAGGGACAATGAAGGCTACAATAAGACGTTTAAATAGGGTGCAAACCCTCAAATTTAGGGTTTCACTCAAACAGCACCTACTCGCCGAGTCAGTCTCCGACTCGTCGAGTAGGTCACTTAAACTTCCCGCGGATCCCGTCTCTACTCGACGAGTTGGGCCACCAACTCGTCGAGTCCCAGAGAAAAATACATAAAATTCTTGAATTAAAGACATACCAGGAATCGGGTGTTACAAATCTCCCCCACTTATCTTAGACTTCGTCCTCGAAGTCTGCTGCTCGATCCTCAAAAAGCTCGGGGTAATTTTCTCTCATCTCGTCCTCTGGCTCCCAGGTCCATTCTGAGCCCTTTCGGTGCTGCCACTGCACCTTTACCGGCTCCACTCTCTTGTTCCTTAGATCCCTTGACTTCCTGTCAAGGATTGCCACTGGTCGCTCGATGTAGTTCAGGCTGTCATCAACCTGAATATCCTCCAAAGGCACCACCGCCGAATCGTCTACCAAGCATTTCCGCAACTGGGAGACATGAAATGTGCTATGAATCTGACTGAGTTCGGCTGGCAGATCCAGCCTATATGCCACCTTGCCCACCCGGGCTAGAACCCTGAAGGGTCCAATATACCTGGGGCCCAGCTTGCCCCGCTTCCTGAATCGAACGACGCCCTTCCAAGGCGACACCTTCAGGAGCACCATATTCCCGACCTGGAACTCCAGGTCCGGTCAACGCTTGTCGGCATAACTTTTCTGCCGACTCTGAGCGGTCTGAACCCTGCTCTGAACCTGCTGGATCCTTTCCATAGTCTTGAGTACTACTTCGGTACTCCCCATGACTCTCTGTCCGACCTCTCCCCAACATATCGGGGTCCTGCACTTCCTCCCATACAACATCTCGAAAGGAGGACGGTCGATGCTCGCATGATAACTGTTATTATAAGAGAACTCCGCCAAAGGAAGGTAAGTATCCCAACTACCTCCGAAGTCCAAAACACACGCCTGCAGCATATCCTCCAGAGTCTGGATGGTCCGCTCGCTCTGGCCATCCTTCTGCGGGTGAAAGGCGGTACTAAAATGCAGGCGAGTACCCAGCTCGTCGTGAAACTTCTTCCAAAACCTGGAAGTGAACCGCACATCCCTATCTGAGATCACTGAAACTGGCACCCCGTGTCGCGCCACTACCTCCCTAATATAGATGTCGGCCAATGTTTCGGCCGAAATACTCTCCTGAATCGGAATAAAATGGGCGCTCTTGTTCAATCGATCAACGATGACCCAAATCGAATCTACTCCTCGCGCGGTCCTGGGAAGCTTCGTAATGAAGTCCATAGTAATATCCTCCCACTTCCACAGTGGGATATCCAACGGCTGGACCTTGCCGTGAGGTCTCTGGTGCTCAACCTTGACCTTCCTACAGGTCAAACACCTTTCCACAACCCAAGTTATGTCCCTCTTCATACAGGGCCACCAATAATCGAGACGAAGATCCATGTACATCTTCGTCACCCCGGGATGGATAGAGAACCTGGACTTGTGCGCCTCTGCCATCAATACCTGGCGCACACCCCCATGATAAGGGACCCACACCCTACAGTGAAGAGTCAACAATCCTCGGCTATCATAGTCGAAGGAGGAAACCTGGCCCACGATACGCTCGCTCTTCCGATGTTCCTTCTTTATGGCCTCCTTCTGGGCCTCCCGAATCTGCTCCAACAGCGGAGTCACAACTGTCATCCTCAGACAAATGTCCCTGATCGGCGCTGCCTTGCAGCTAAGCGCATCGGCCACGACATTGGCCTTCCCCGGGTGGTAGAGGATCTCTGTAACACCCAAATTTTTCAAACAGATTTTTCATTTCAAAATCGCATACTTTTCATAACATATTGTATAGAAATCTCGTTTATTCAAAATACAAGCACAACTCCAGTAATAATCCAGGATCCTCAAAATACAACTCTTTCTCTGGTGTGTACAATCAAGCCGATGTCGTCCCGCGATACTGAGAAAACCTGAAACACATAACACATAACACTGTAAGCACAAAGCTTAGTGAGTTACCCAAAATACCACATATAACACATATTAGCCACTCGAGGCTATAACTCTGTGGGCCCAGTGGCCCTAACTCTGCGGACCCTCTGGTCCTAACTCTGTGGACCCTCTGGTCCTAACTCTGTGGACCTTCCGGTCCTAACTCTGTAAACTCTGGAATACACACAGCATAAATCACATAGAAATAATGCAGTGCAACACATCACATACATAGCATACAAGATACTCTGTCACATAACTCTAATTACCACTCAAGGTAAAGTATAGTGAGAAGACTCACCTGACAAGCAGCAAGTAAATACCCTCGCACCCGAAACTCGAACTAGCCTCCGCCTAGCACAAAAGATGAATATCTCTACTCAATACTCTTTATACGACCCTAATAAATAAGGGCTATTCTTCTCTCTCTAACTCTTGAATCGGGTAAAAGACCATTTTACCCCTCCATGGTCTCCATTACTCATGTTGACCAAACCCCAGAGTCAACAGAAGTCAAACTCGAGTCAACAGTCCATGTCTGACCCGACTCGTCGAGTGCACTCATGCAACTTGTCGAGTCCACTCACATCCTCAGAAGTCTCGTGAAGGTCCAGCGCAGCTCGTCGAGTTGACCCCCAACTCGTCGAGCTATTGCATGCTCAAGCTCATCGGGACAAACCCTCACTGACTCGTCGAGTCAACTCATGGACTCGACGAGTCCCCTCGGTCTGATTCCTCATTCAGACGTCCAAAGTCAAATCTCTCATTCCAAACCCTAGATCTAGCCCTTTAAGACACCAGAGACACATAAAGTCTCGACCTTTACGTTCATGCATGGCATAAATGCCTCAAAATGCCAAAACAAGCCCTTCTTAAGGTGTTAAGCACAACAACCCTCATTTGGATGAATAAAGTTGGGACCTTTGGACTCTAGGGACCTCACAAGGTCCAGATCTGAGGACTAGGCTTCTAGCTAATCCATTTTACTCAAAGTCCCAAACCAAAGGTGGTAAAAGCCCTAGAACTCCAAACACATGAGATCTAACCAAAATAATGAGAAAGGTGCAGACTTTTACCTTCCTCAGAAGCTCTGGACGATCTATCCCTGAATCCAACTTTCCCCCTTTTGATCCTTGCTTGATCTCCTTCTCTTCTTATCAATTGATGCACTAAAAATCCCAAGATAGCTTCTCTCTCACTTCCTAGCTCAAATGACCTTTAGGGTTTGCTTCCAGGGGAAGGGTGGCCACAAATGAGGCTATAAGTGCCTTTAAATAGGTCCCAAACCCTGGAAATTAGGGTTTCTCTAATCAACGTCTACTCGGCGAGTCCCTCCTCTGACTCGTCGAGTCCACTCATTAAGTCCACGGGAAAAACCCGGCTCGACTCGGCGAGTTGGACTCTCAACTCGTCGAGTCTCTTCTTTAATCACAAGATCAAACTACACGATAATATCCCTGAAAATCCGGATGTTACAATCTCGCAATCATAATCCTTTACCACATCAAGCCACCGACGATGCCTCATATTCATATTTGGCTGGTCCATGAGATACCTCAGGCTCTTGTGGTCCGTGTAAATGGTACAAAGAACCCCATAGAGGTAATGGCGCCAAATCTTGAGGGCGAAAACAACAGCCCCCAGCTCCAAATCATGCGTCGGATAATTCGCCTCGTGAGGCTTCAGCTGCCTCGAAGCGTAAGCTATAACATGCCCCCTCTGCATCAATACCGCGCCCAAACCTGAGATGGACGCATCACAATATACAACAAAATCCTCCATGCCCTCCGGTAGGGCTAAGATTGGCGCCTCGCACAATCTCCGTCTCAAGGTCTCAAACGCAGCCTGCTGCTCAGGCCCCCAGTGAAAGACCACAACCTTCCTCGTCAGTCGGGTCAGGGGCACGAGTATATTGGAGAAGTCCTGAATGAATCTCCGATAGTAGCCTGCCAAACCCAGAAAGCTCCGAATATCAGATGGAGACCTCGGAACCTCCCACCTCATCACGGCCTCCACCTTGGCCGGGTCAACCGAAATCCCGTTCTGATTGAAAAGGTTCCCCAAAAACTGCACCTCGCACAACCAGAACTCGCACTTGGAGAACTTCGCATACAAGTTCTCCCTCCTCAAGGTATCCAGAACCTCCCGTAAGTGCTCCTCATGCTGCTCTCGAGTCTTGGAATAAACCAAGATGTCGTCAATGAAAACTATCACAGACCGATCCAATATCGGTCTGCACACGCGATTCATGAGATCCATGAACGCGGCAAGAGCATTGGTGAGCCCGAAAGGCATCACCACAAACTCATAGTGACCATAGCGCGTCCGAAACGCGGTCTTCTGCACATCCTCCTCTCTGACCCTCATCTGATGATATCATGAACGCAGATCAATCTTAGAGAACCAAGATGCTCCCTGTAGCTGGTCAAAGAGGTCATCAATCCTCGGTAGTGGGTAACGGTTCTTCACCGTTACCTTATTTAACTCCCGATAATCTATACACATCCGATGCGACCCGTCCTTCTTCCTTACAAACAGAATCGGGGCTCCCCAGGGTGAACTGCTCGGTCTAATGAATCCCTTGTCTAACAGCTCCTGCAACCGTGTAGACAACTCCTGCATCTCAGGAGGAGCCAACCGATACGGTGCCTTGGCTATCGGAGCCGCACCAGGGACTAGGTCGATTCTGAACTCTACCTGCCTTTCCAGAGGTATCCCAGGCAACTCCTCGGGGAATACATCCGCAAACTCTCGTACCACTGGCACATCGCCCACTGTCGCCTTACCCGCCTCGCGGGTATCCATAACATAAGCGACAAATCCTGGGCAACCCTGCTAAAAGTAGCGCCTAGCTCTCACTGCTGAACATAAAGCTGGTCCTCGCTGTGGCCTCTCGCCCTGAATCACCAGCTCTCCCCCACTCGGGGTCCTGATCCGCACCAACTGCTGCGCGCAGTCAATCACTGCCCCATTGGTGTTGGGTTATGAGCATTCTAACACTCCTAAGTGTACATGCAACCCTAAATACCTTGGATCTATGTTTTCTCTATTATACATACAATTATGAACATTCAAGGTATTATCCTAATCTAGCATACAAAATAATAAATATAACAAGATAGAATACATACCTCTTTGATGTAGAATGTCTTCATGAAGCTTGAGTGCCTAGCGCCCCAAGTGTGACACCTCAAATGGTTCACACAACACCAAATACACTTGGAATAACTTGAGAGAAACTTGAACACTCCTTGAAATCGTCTAGCCCTCACACTCACACATTAGTGTACGATTTCTTGAGCCATGAGATTCTTTTATATGGTGGCTATTAGGGTTACACCATGTAACTCATAACTTTACCCATTCCTTATGCTCCATGGATTTTAACCTCCATGGAGTATCCATGGGTCAACCCATGGACTTAGTCCAACATAAGGAATCTTGTATCACAAGCCCACATATATAAGAATGAATGATTTACACAATCAACCCATATATTTAGTTAGTCTCCTTTTGATCACTTAATTAATTCCAAATTAATTCTTGATCAATACTAATTAAATAACCTTATTAATATATTAGAACTTATAATATATTAACCAACCTTAAGTGTTATTTCTCTCATTATAGTCTATCCAAATGCATGATGCCATGCAACCCAAATGGACCATGCCGGGTCGGGTCAAGTCTTACCAATTATAGTTATGGACTTAGACATTAATCCAACAATTGGGGCTTAGCCAATCCATACCAATAATAACCTTGTTCCCCCGTAAAGGTATGGGAACCAAGTCTACCAGGTAACATTCCTCAAACAGCCTCAAAACACAATCTTGGTAGACCTCTGATGCTCGCACTGACCGGTCGTCCGCAATCTCGACCTCTAAAGGGAAATCCAACATACCCGAAGACTCAGGAAACTTCTTGCTAAGCGCAAGAGAGACAAACGATCGGGTAGCACCCGAATCAAACAATACCTGAACTGGGATACCGTTCACATGGAACGATCCTAAACAGAGCACATACATAGCATATCAAAATCACAGCGACATAATATAAAAGCATAAAAAGAAATCATACCCGTCACCACATCAGGTGCAACGCTTGCCTCCTCGGCTGTCAACTGAAATGCTCGGCTCCGCACCACTGGAGCCTCTACCTTGGCCTTCCGGCCATCCGTAACCCGCGCTGTCATTGGAGTCGGCGCCGCCGCTGGCGCTGCTGTCAATCTAGGGCAGTTGGCCTTCTTATGACCCCTCTGATTGCAATGGAAGCAAATCAGGTCTGACATCTGCATTGTGGGGGCGGGGGCAGTACAATCTCTGCCAAAGTGCCCCGTCTTGCCGCACTTGTAGCAGCCGGTCGATCCCGCTCTACAAGCTCCCTCATGCGGCCTGCAACATTTCCTGCAGCGGCTCTGGCCTGGCTGGCCCTTCGACCTAACGTCGGATCCCTTGGGTTTCTTCCCCGAAACCCCTGTCACCTGCTCAGTCTCTGCTTTCCTCTTCCTGACGTGCTCCAAATCGAGCTCCCTCTCCCGCGCCCTGGCAATCATAGACTCCAGGGTCGGGCAGGCTGAATAGCTGACATGCTCCCGAATATCAGCCCTCAACATATCATGGTAGCGGGTCTTCCGCATCTCCTCATCTCCCGCATACTGGGGTACCAACAATGCTCTCTCTCGTAACTTGGCAGTGATCTCCGCCACAGTCTCCGTAGTCTGCCTCATATCCAAAAACTCTCTGGCCAGCTGCTGAAGCTCCACAGTCGGCACAAACTCAGCCCTGAATCTGGTCACGAAATCTGACCACGTCATAGCCTCGACGACTGGAACTCCCAACGAGTCACCAACCGACTCCCACCAGTCTCTAGCTCTGTCCCTCAAACATCCCGCAGCAAAGCGGACCTTCGACCCTTCCGGGCAGAAGCTCATCAACTGCGCAGACTCAATGTCTGCGATCCATCTCCTGGCAGCAATGGGGTCCTTCACCCCATGAAAATTCGACGCACCACTCCCTCTGAAGTCCTTAAAGGACAGTGTGCACGTACCCGCTTGGTCAGACGCCAAGTCACTTCTGAATGATCGGAGGCGATCCTCCATCAACTCGATAATCCCCTCCTTGATCGACCCGAAAATGACAGGGGTCGACTCAAGGATACCTCTCGTGATCTCAGACGCGATGAACTCGCGTAGCCCGTCGTCAGCCTGCTCGGATCCTGCACCCGAGCTCGATCCTGATCCTGATCCAGAACCTCCTGCTCCATGCCGTGTAACCACCATACTGAAAATAAACACGCAATCGTCAGGATCATACATACTCTCGAGAGGTCTCACACACTCTCCAAGTTTCCTGGTTCCATCTCGACCCTCCCTGACTCGAGTACGGATCCTCTGCTTCCAGCAGTACGGGCCCATACTACCTTCCACATCTATCCGTACTTTCCTCAAGGATTGCCTCAACTTCGCCAAGTCCCTCAACCAATATCCCTTTCCAACTAATCTCATCCTAGGTTTTCCTAGGGCACTCTCCGGCCTACTCTCCGCCATCAGCTGCACTAGGAGTCCCTACCACCCTTACCTAACTAGCTTGCGGATACTATTACATATCCGCTCACTAGTTAGTTAAAGTTAGTCAGGACCCCTATAGCACAAAGCAAGCAACATTCGTGCATTGAGTAACCACATCAAGCATAACCTAACCAGGCTATCCTACTGCTGACTAGACCGTCCTAACATACAACTCATACAACAGGCATTCAAGGCATCCTCCTAGATCCTTTGCCCTAGTCTAGCATGCAATTCTCAGAATCATATATCACATGTCATAACATAACAAGTATGGGTATCTTGGGGAGACTTGAGCTCGGCCGGTCGCACGCATCACACACCTTGTTCTTTCTCAAATTCCTTAACTTGAATTTTAGAAAACCGTTTTCTTTGTGAAAAATCTTTTAATCCCTTGGTTTGAGTCCAGACACCCCCGAGGGTGTGTTCGAATCCCTCAAACCAGGGCTCTGATACCAACTTGTAACATCCCAAAATTCAAGCCCAAAAATTTCATTTTTAATTAAGTATTTCACAACTCAGTTTACCAAACATTTCCCATGCCATGTCATAGTAAAGAGATACATAACAAAGTGTCTGAAAATCATATCGCTAAAATTAAAATAAATCAGAGTACATCCCCAGAAAACTCTATGCGGAAACCATGTGTGTGTGTGATGCACTGCTACACCGCCGACTCCTTTCCCTTGGACGAAGAGGTACCTGAAACCAAAGCTGAAACTGTAAGCACAAAGCTTAGTGAGTTCCCCCATTGGTCAAAACCAAAGCTGAAACTGTAAGCACAAACCTTAAAGTCATCAACCGAACATTCAACCCAACCAGGATCAATACCAAAACCAGGCAAAGCCAACATTGGTCAAATCCAACACTCAGTTGAACTGACTCGCCGAGTTGGTCTACCAACTCGTCGAGTCCATGCTCCACTAACCCGATCCAACCCCGACACCACTCGTCGAGTCTAGCGAGAACTCGTCGAGTTTTCCTTCATTCAAACCATCGGGACCATCTTCATCTGACTCACCGAGTTCTTCCTTCAACTCGGCGAGTTCATCTCCCTCATAAGAACGTGTCCAGTCTATGACTCGCCGAGTTGTAGAACAACTCGTCGAGTCCATCTTCCAAGGTTGGGAGATTGCCTTGGACTCGTCGAGTCTGTTCATACACTCGTCAAGTCCCATGATGCCCAGGTCCCTTTACGAGTCTAAACATTTACAGGACTTCCTTCCCGAACCACTGGTCCAACCACAGAAGGGATTTAATGGTCATTACACACCGACTCGCCGAGTTCCAAGAACCACTCGTCGAGTCCCTTCTTGACCCTTACTATACAGTCGATTTAAATGGGTCTTAACACGTCAAAACCATAGATCTGGCCCCCTAATGTCCATTTTATACGTAAAGTTCCAAACTTGGTGCACATGCATGGGGTTTTTGACTCACAAGTCCATAAAAGGTGCTCTACAATGTGCATGGGGCTCTCATGGCCATAGAGTTGGCACCTTTATGCCATGAGACCCCTCCAATGACTCAGATCTGAAAGTAGAACCCCATGAATCACTTCACAAATCCGAAAATGGCTTAGAAAGCCCTAAATGCACCCAAAATCTAAGCCCTAAAGATGAACAACCAAAAGGAAGACCAAAACAGGTGGCATTTACCTTGGTTGAGCTGAAGATGGAATAAGATCTCTGGATCTACAAGCCCCAACTCGAATTCCCAAGCTTCTTCCTTCCTTTCAAGCTTCACAAACCACCCAAAAGCACCAAAAATGGCCTTAGATCACTCAAAGCGGCTAGGGTTCGATAAGAGGTGTTCTGGGAGTATAAGGGACAATGAAGGCTCAAATTTAGGGTTTCACTCAAACAACACCTACTCGCCGAGTCAGTCTCCGACTCGTCGAGTAGGTCACTTAAACTTCCCGCGGATCCCGTCTCTACTCGACGAGTTGGGCCACCAACTCGTCGAGTCCCAGAGAAAAATACATAAAATTCTTGAATTAAAGACATACCAGGAATCGGGTGTTACACCCGAATCGCCAGAAAATGGGCACTCTTGGTCAATCGATCCATGATGACTCAAATAACATCAAAACCCTTTCCCGTCTTCGGCAACTTGGTGATGAAGTCCGTCGAAATCTGCTCCCGTTTCCACATGGGAACCTCCAGAGGCTACAGCATGTCATGCGGTCTCTGATGCTCGACCTTGACCATCCTGCAGGTCAAGCACCTCTCAACGTACCAAGTGATCTATCTCTTCATGCACGACCACCAATAACTTAATCTTAAATCCCGGTACATCTTGGTGGCCCTCGGATGGATAGAAAAGCGAGACTTATGAGCCTCCTCCAGCACAATATGTCTGACCCCACCAGACACAAGAACCCATACCTGTTCGTAACGGGTCAACAAACCACGATTGTCCAGAACAAACCTGGTGATCTCGCCCCTGATCCTCTCAATATTCCAATTTTCTTCCCACACCCCCTCGGCCTGAGCCTCCCTAATCAATCCTACAAGCGGATAATCCACAAATATCCTCATATATGATCCCTCAACAGAAAGGTCAAGCCGACTTGCTGCTCAGGGCATCCACCACTACATTCTCTTTACCCGGATCGTAAAGGATCTCGCAGTCATAATCCTTAACTACGTCCAGCCACCCGCGCTGCCTCATGTTCAGGTTCGACTGATCCATAATGTGCCTCAAACTCTTGTCATTCGTGTAGATAGTACAGCGGACCCCATAAAGGTAATGCCTCAAAATATTGAGGGCGAAAACCACCGCCCCAACTCAAGATCATGCGTGGGATATCTCATATCATGCGGCTTCAGCTGCCGTGAAGCATAAGCTATCACCCGTCCTCTCTGCATGAGAACTGCCCCAACCTGGTGATGGACGCATCACAGAAAACCACAAAATCCTCGATTCCCTCAGGGAGGGTCAAAACTGGGGCCTCGCAAAGTCTCTGCCGAAGGGTCTCAAATGCTAACTGCTGCTTAAGGCCCCACCGTAAATCCACCCCCTTCCTCGTCAGACGAATGATGGGTACTACAATCTTGGAGAAATCCTGAATAAATCTCCGGTAGTACCCTGCCAAATCCAAGAAACTTCTGATATCCAAGAGAGATTTTGGAACCTCCCACTATATCAACGCCTCGATTTTGGTCGGATCGACCAAAATTCCATCCTGGTTAACGAGGTGTCCTAGGAACTGAATCTCCCGCAACCAAAACACGCATTTTGAGAACTTAGCATAAAGCCGTTCTCGCCTCAAAACCTCCATAAGCTCGCGAAGATGCTCCTCGTGTTGCTCTCTGGTCTTGGAATACACCAAGATATCATCAATAAACACAATAATCGAGCGATCGAGCATCAACCTGCATACTCGATTCATCAAATCCATAAATACCGCATACATATTGGTGAGCCCGAATGACATCACCACAAACTCGTAATGCCCATAACGAGTTCAGAACGCGGTCTTCTCCACGTCCTCCTCCCTCACCCTGACCTGATGGTACCCAGACCTCAGATTTATCTTGGAGAACCAAGATGCTCCCTGCAACTTAGGGGTGTCAATTTATGTCACGACACGACAAAAATACACGACACGAAACGAAATCGGGACGAAATCAAAATTCGAATTCATTTTCGTGTCATGTTCGTGTCAAGTATAAAAAAAGGATGTCGTGTCGTGTTGTGTTCGTGTTTTCAAATCAACGGGAAATTGACACGATTGAGCATGTGTTTGTGGTGTTTTTCGTGTTTGTCGTTTTTATCGTGTTATATATGATTAAATATGAATTAAATAAAATAATAGTTATGTAATATTATCTTTGTCGTGTCATGTTGTGTTGTCATTTTTTAATTGGTTTGTTTTAGTGTTAGTGAAAAAAAAACACGACATCGTGTCGTGTCGTGTTCGTGTTACAAAAAACCTTGTCGTGTCAGACAAAAACACGACACGACGGGCCGATTTGACAGGCCTACTGCAACTAATCAAAGAGATCATCAATCCGTGGAAGGGGATAATGGTTCTTCACCGTTAACTTGTTTAACCCCCGGTAATCATTGTACATCCGGTATGAACCATCCTTCTTCTTGACGAATAAAATCGGTGCTCCCCACGGAGAACTGCTCGGACGGATGAACTGCTTACCTAGCAGCTCCTGCAGCTGAGATGACAACTCATGCATCTCAGGAGGTGCCAAACGGTATGACGCCCTAGCAATCGGGGCCGCACCTGGCACGAGGTCAATGCTAAACTCGACTTGCCTCTCTAGAGGCACACCGGGTAACTCCTCCGGGAATACATCAATGAACTCCCTGACAACTGGAACACCAGCAACCGACACCTGATCCCCAACCCGCGTATCCACTACATAAGCCAAATAATATGCACACCCGTGATGAATATACCGTCGAGCCCTTGCTGCCGAACAAAACCCTGAACCCATCCTGGTGCCCTCTCCATAAATAAACAGTTCTCCCCCACCTGGGGTTCGAACTACCATGCGCTGACCCTCGCAGTCGATCATGGCAACGAAACGGCTCAGCCAATCCATACCCACAATCACACAGACATCCGCCATAGGAATAGGAATCAAATCGATTGGAAAGGATACCCCGAAGATCTCCAAGTTGCAACTCTGATAAACCGAAGAAGCAGAAACCTCATGTTCGTTGGCGATAGAAACTCGCAACGGACACTCCAACTCACCTATGGGCAAAGCAATCTCCCTACTAAAAGACCGAGAAACAACAGACCGACTCGCACCCGAGTCAAACAACACTAAAGCATGCAAGGAGTTCACTAGAAATGTACCTACCAAAGGTACAAATATATGAGCATAAAACAAACATAATCTATAAGATAAGGGATAGATACATACCAGTCACAACATCTGGTGCTGCCCTGGCCTCCTCGACAGTAAGCTGGAAAGCGCGACCTCGAGCCCTCGGGGGCTCCGCCTTGCCTTGAATCCCCTCAGTGATCCTCAAAGTAGTCGGCGCTGGAGCCTACGCCGGCCTGGCAGCGAGCGATGGACAGTTGGCCTTCACATGGCCAACCTGGTCAGAATGATAATAAATCCTGAAACCGAGTGTCGGAGCCTGCTGGCGGCAATCCCTCGCCATGTGGCCCTGCCGGCCACAATTGTGGCACCCAGACGATGATCGACAAGCACCCTCGTGCGCCTTGTCGCACTTCCCGCAAGTGCGGCCCTTTCGGCCCCCAGATCTGACATCAGCGGTCTTAAATCATTTTGGCGCAGGCTGTGACTGTGTCGGGGCCGACCTCTGCTCTCTCGTCTGTAGATCAATCTCAATCTCACGCCGCCTGGCGGCCTCCTGCATCTCCAACATTGAACCATAGCGATGTGTAGAAAAAAACTGTCTGATCTCCTTCTTGAGCATGCTCAAGTAACGGGTTATCTGAGCCTGCTCAGATGCATCAAACTTAAGGCAGAACATAGCTCTCTTCGTAAACAACTTGGTGATCTCCGTCACCGTCTCAGATTCCTGTCTCAAATCCAGATACTCCTGCGCTAACCTCTCACGCTCCACCAGCGGAACATAACTGGAGCGAAACATCTTAGAAAACTACTCCCAAGTCACAACAGCTCTCTGCTCAACAGAATAAGAACTAGTAGCGAGCCTCCACCAATCCTTCGCTCCGGACCTCAGAAGGTTCAGAGCGCACCTGAACTTCTGGTCAGCAGGGCATAAACAAGTGAAGAAACATCCCTCAACGTCAGATAGCCACCTCATGGCTATGATCGGATCCTGAACTCCATCGAAAGTTGGGGGCTTCGTATTATCGAAGTCCCGATACTGAAAGATCCACCCTGACCCAACACCTGCAGCCGCCACGGCTGCGAAGGCTGCATCAGCAGCCGTCTCAACAATGGTTGTGTATCGATCATCAAAGAATTCCATCATCGCAGTCTTGATAGACCCGAACATCTCTGAAATCTGTCCCCCGACAATAACAACCACCTCCTCGTGAATGATCTCCCTGATGCGGCCCTCTGACAATGTTGGCCCACTGTGACTGCCAGCTTCTGATCCCGACCCGGATCCGATCTCAACTCGTCTCATAGTCACAATACTGAAAATACACCAGGAAGATATCAGATAATCCACATATCATAACGGGGAACCAACTCCCAACGAAGCCCTAGGGGTTGTGACTTCCTTGCTACGTGTATGGGTCTTATGCTTTCAGTAGTACAGGCTCATACTACCTTCCACACCTACCCTTATTTGTCTCAATGACCCTCACAATGCCCTAACAATACTCATAAGCATAGTCGAACACTCAATCCTTACTCCCTAGAGGAAATGCCAAACATCTCATGACTGGTCGGCTGGCCCCACATGACTCATCCATGAAACTTCCACCAACCATGCAGTACTCGTGTATGGTAGCCATACATAACACTGGACCCTATAGTCATTTGAATATCTGATCCTACCCTAAGCCCTTATCAAACAAGAATAGGAAAATAAGGTCATACCACACATTCTTAGGCTATAAGATCTTAGTTATATATAACCATGATGCATACACTAAGAAGCTACATTAATGATATCAATTCCATAAAAGAAAGGCTCTAGGCTATCAGGCATCATATAATCAGGCAATTATATCATGCAATTCATGAAGATCCCTAGCCTATCACTAGCATGTTGTTCTAACATATCACAATATCAAATAACAGTATGGTATTTTGGGGTCTACTTGCTGGCTCCGGCTGATCGCACACATCGCATCCTCATTGAGTATTTTGAAAACCATTTGAAAATCTTTTCCTTTGTTTGAGACTGGATTTCGCACGAGTGTTCCTCCAATTCACTCAAACCAAGGCTCTGATACCAACTTGTAACATTCATAAAATTATGATAATTTTAAACTTTTTAAACAACCCAAAACCATCATTGTTTACAAATTGTTTTCAAAATAAGTTTCACATAAGATAAATCCCAAAATCGTAAAACAAAAACATGAGGAGGTGCATGATCACACCTTCGCCTTTCCGTGATCCTCTGAGGTACCAGAAACACTATCCAAAACTGAAAGCCCAAAGCTTAGTGAGTCCCCCAAAATACCGATAAATAACAAATAGCACAAATATAATAACAACATGTAATGGGTCCACAACTTAACAGACTGGATTACCCTTGAGCCCACATCATAAGTCTGGCTTGCTCTACGCCCACAGATTAAGTCTGGCTTGCTCCCCGGCCTGATCAGTCCTTGGACTGAATACCGCTAAGCCCTCAGTACGAGTCTGGCATGCCCTTCCCGGCCCTCAGCTTGTATCTGGAATGCTTATGAGTCCTCAGTATGAGTCTGGCATGCCCTCCCTGACCCTCAGCTCATATCTGGCATACTGCAGGGTTTGTTGGCTACAACACGGAGCAGTACAACCTCAACCTAACCCATACAATATGTCGACATATAACATATAATATCATATACATATAAACTGACAGTATCACAGGTAGTCCTACAGATCTACCAGACTAGCATATCAAAACTAGCATGCATATCTATACCATACTCAACATATCAACAATATCAGGTTATCAAACCAATGGGTCGGCCTTGGTGCCTCCGACCCGAAGGCATAGTGAGCAAAACTCACCTCACAATGCCAAACTATGCTGAAACCTCCGACTGCTGACTCACAGAAAATCCCGAACTATCACAGAAAACAAACATCCAATTAACAATTGGAATACCATTCTTGACTAAGGACCCATACTTAGGGTAAATGTCCATTTTATCCTTTCCCTAATTGGGCCAAGGCCCAAGTCCTAATCTTGATTCAAAAGGCCCAAATTACTTCAAGGCCCACACTTGGCCCAATTTTCCAAATTAGGCCCAGCTCCTTATTGGGCCTTATCATAAGGTCCAACTCTCAAATTAGTCCAAAACATTCATACCCATAAGTCCAAAGAGGGCCCAAGCATTAAAGCCCAAAAGGTGGCCCAAAAACCCGAAGCCCAAAGTCTGAAGTTCAAACAGGAGGCATACGCGGGGCGTAACCCTTCAGTACGTTGGGCGTACTCCGCCTCGCATCGACCACCATCAGGGTGGTTGACTCAGTACGTGGGGCGTACATCACCTTATGCGGGGCGCAACCTCGCAGGTCTTAAAATCCTTATAAGTACTTAATAGATTAATCACCTAAGCTCAAACTTCAGATCCATGACTCAAAAGTACTCTAGAACCATAAAGTCTCAAACTTTAAGACTTTGGTCGTCCAAAAAGGCCTTAATACATGGTCTTAATCCATTAAGACCTCCTACAAAGAACAAGGAACCAAACTAGCTAAAGGGACCTCATTTTTATTCCTTAGGACCCATCCTAGGGTTTGAAAGGATAGCCCAACACGTCCAAAACAAAGCATGCACAATATTGGGACTTTGGGACAAGAAGGACACCAAAAAGCTACCAAAACAAGATCTAAACAATCCAAGCATAAAGGTAGAAGCTTTTTATCTTCTGGAGCTTCTTTATGAAGTGATGATCCAAGATCTACTAGCTTGCTTCACTCTCCAATCACCTTGATGCAACCTCTTCTTCTTTAACCACACAATAAACACACTCTTAGCTCACACACACACACGAGAAGTTAGGGTTTGCCAAAAATGATACCAGAACTTGGAGGCTGAAAAGATGGGGGTAAAGGGTCCATAATGATGCTTAAATACTCCATAAACCCTAAAAGTTAGGGTTTTCACCCGAACACACGTACGCTTAGCGTACATATGCGTACGCCCTGCGTACTCACATGTACGCCCAACGTACAACTCAAGCCCCCAAGAATTTACCAATTTGCCACTAGGGCTTCTTAGGGCTGATTCCAACCAATTTCAAGGACCAAAATGACATATTTAATTACCAAAGGAAGGATTTGAAAATACCTGAAACCCTGGATGTTACACCTAGTAAGTGAGTTATGTTTACCCTACTTTAAGTATAGTTTATGTTTAAGTTCAATGTCGTTATTATGAACTCACAAACAATATATATATATATATATATATATATATATATATATATATAAAATATAATATACAAAGTGTTATTATAATATGTTTTAACTACTCGCGGTACGGGGAATTTGGTTTGAAGGGTCGCATAGGGTTGTTGGATTTCAGAAGTGATATAATGCCAAAATGGTCCTGCCCTCTGGTGTTTCATGTCTGGCCCCTGTTTGTACATAGTGGTTGAAAAGTATTGTTTAACACTTATAAAACAATATCGCTCGTAAATAGTCACAATAAATATTAGACTAAAATCTAGCGGTAATGATACTAGGTTTCGCCGAAGGAAAATATAATTGTTAAAAGCGAAGCACTGCCCGAGTTTGGAATCATCACTTTAACAAGTGAGTGCATAGTTACTTTCATCTTACACATAGATATGAAGTATTTAATATAAATTACGTGCTATGTGTGCATATTATATGTGTTCTTGATATCTATGGTGGATGAAGAAAATATACAAGTTTTATTCGATTTAAATTGTATACGTATTTTATACCTATAATTATGATGGGTAAAGATGGGTAGATTAGAGATGAGATGAGATGAGAGATGAAAAATGAGATGAATGATGAGAGATGAAAGATTATATAGATGACGAGAGGTGAAAGATAATGAGAAGCGATGACCCAAGCGATGGCCCAGTCATCTAGCAGAGTATATATGACAACCACAGACTATTCTAGACAGTCCAGTGGAACACTAGCAGGCTCGCAACCTGTAGGTGTTGTGAACGATGTGTTCACCAGATGTACTTTAAAAACCCATTGACATGTATTGTGGGTGGACTCCCAAAAATAAAACCGTCAATACAAGAGATAAACCCTCACAACTATGGACTTAGTGCCTAACAAATAACCTCTGCAACTATGGACTTAGTGTCTGTTATATAAACTGTGGCAGCGATGGACTTCATGCCTATTCCTTAGGAATGGATGAATGAAGGATAGATGATTCTTAGGGTAGATCCTTAAGAATAAAGAAGATAACGTGGATGGGTAATCGGGCTAATTGTTTGATGACTAAACATAATAATTATATTATTGTGGGTTGAAAACCCTATGTACTCACCAGGTTTCCCAACCTGACCCACTCAGTTTATTTGTATCACAAGTATCGATACGAAGCTACATTACACTTAGAGATTAAAGGAGATGTAAATCACTAGTGTAAATGAATGTAAGGTTTGTTTATGCTTTTGTTTCTGTATTGACGATGACATCCCAAAGTTTTAATATAAACACAATACATTTCTTCGGAAATGCTTTGATAATATATTTATCATAGTTTCTGGTAACAAATTCCGCAATATTATTCTTTAAAATTAATACCCTTGTTTTCAAATAAGCATAATTTTTTTTTTAAAAATGAACGTGAATTTGGGGATGCCACATAATCTCCTGGAAACGAGTCCCAAGCAGCATCTCCGATCTCGCATGCCAAAACTCTCACAAATGACACGAGACTTGTATATTTATACTCAACAGTTGCCACACTATAACATCCCAAAAATCATAGCAAAATTTTCATTTTTCAAAATCAACCCAACGACCATAATTGTTTACAAAACATTGTTTCAAAAGTGATAGTAAAAAAATCAGAGTATCCCAAAATCCAAATAAAATAAATTCCAAAGGATGTGCATGATCGTGTCTTCGCCTTGCCCTGATCATCTAAAGAACATGAAACCATAAAAACAACTGTAAGCACGAAGCTTAGTGAGTTCCCCCAAAGTACCACCACACAAACATATAACCAAACAAATATCTGGTCCACAACCTACTGGTTGGGTTACCCCCGGTCTATTGGCTCATGCACATAACAATAAAGCCTCAACACAAGCCTTCAGCATGACTGGACCACCTCGTAGGCCTACAGACTATCTGGACCGCTCTTAGAGCCTTCAACCTTAATGGACCACCTCACATGCCTTCAGTCTATCCGGCCCTCCCTTGGTGTCTTGGCCTTCAGGACCAGCTGGTCGGCCTCAACCCAACAACCCATAACATGTCGACATATACATAAAGATAACATATACCTAGTTAACAAACCACAGACAAATCTACATATCACTACCACATAACAACATCCTATATAACAGGACACAGATCTAACAGATCACTACCGCATAGCAACATCCTTTATACCAGGATACATAAATTAATGGGTCGGCATTGGTGTCTTCGACCCACAAGAACAGTGAGGAAACTCACCTCTCAGTCCAAACAAATAGTTGAGTATGTATCTGCTTCGAATATCATCTCTATTCATCACCTATTTATCAAATAGTGACCAATCTCAAATATAACTCAAAATACCCTTAGGTCGAACTTGGTCAAATTCTGGTCAAAGTTAAAAAGTCAAAAAGTCAAACTTGTTCAACACAACTAAGTACGCCCAACGTACCCATCTTGTACGCTTGACCAAAAACATGAGGTTTGGCCTCGAACACCCAACGTTCCTAGGTTACGCCCAACATCCACGACTAGGTCCTTTTCCTTCTTGTTAAGAGCTTAATCATTAAGCTCTTTTGTCCAACTTCCAGATCTAGTCCCCAGATAATGTCTTTAACCATCAAGTTTCCAACTTTATTGTCTTGCATGGCTATTAAATGCCCAAACACAAGAACCTTAACTACTTAACCCATTAAGACCTTATAACTTATGCATGAGATGAAACTAACAATCAAGATTTCATTTTTATGCTTCTAAATACTCCAAAACATCTGAAAGGACAACTTATATGGATTAGAGTAACCCATACTCATAATACCATGCTTATGGGACCAAAAGAACACAATTTCATGGTTAAACAAGATCTAAGCAATGCTTCATCAAGTTCAGAGTTTTTTACCTTCAAATGTTGTTGTTATTATGGATCAAAAGTGTTCCATTTCTCCAAGATTATCTTCTCTTATTTCTCCATCCTTCAAGATGACCAAAACACACTTAAAGGCTCAAAAATGCTCTCAGATGGATTAGGGTTTGCAAAGTGGTCGAAATGGAGTTGGAGGCTGATGAAAGGAAGAATATATGGGAGTTAAGGATGTTTAAATAGGTTCCAAACCCTAAAAATTAGGGTTTTCACCATGACCACTTACGCCCAACGTTCCTAGTAGAACGCCAAGCGTCCGCGTGCTTAGCCCAAAAATTACGAAAATGCCATTATGGACCAATTTTGCAATTAACTCTCATCAAAGGGGTTAAAAGGTAAATACTTGAAAATCGAGATGTTACAGTCGTGGTCATCTATGTGCCACGCCGTGGAGATCAAGTGAACTCCCGTTTCACCACATGTCACACTCTCCCGCCAAGTGTCCCAGTGACTTGCCTCATACCATGTTGTGGTGATCATATTGCCACGTGTCGCTCTTTGGTTGACACGTGTCTCGATGAGTAATTCATTGCCACGTCGTGACTAGTATACCACCACGTCGTGGTAGTCAAAAGTTGACGGTTGACTCGACTTTTGTTGAATTTCTCAAAATAGCAACGTACTTTCATCTAAATATTCAAATGATCATAACTTTCTCATAGGAACTCCGTTTTTGACGTTCTTTGTATCTACAAAATCGTCTCAACAATATATACAACTCTCATAACGTATATTGTGCTAAATACTCAATTTAAAACAACTCAAAGCTTTATTTCACCTACTCACTTTATATAATTTACATCTTGTGAAATAATACATGTTACAAAAACCAGGCGTTCCATAAATGTTGCAGGTCTTTTTGGCAGTACATGGAAGAGTATGGTGTGATTGCATCACATCTGCTAATATGGTTTTTGAGATGTTCCGTACTTATGAATTGATTTCTCTGATTTATGTTAACAAATAGTGAATGTTAATATTTTATGATTTAATGGTACAATTTCATCTGTTTTAAAATGAAAAAAAATGCTTTGAGATTTGGGACATTACACCGCTACTCTGTAAAAGATAAAGATAAAGATTGTTGTATTAACCATCAAAGAAATGGTGTTTACTGGGTTTGAGATTATAATTGTCCATTTAATGGAGGTATTGTGTTTGTTCATTTGCAACAATTACTTGATTTGATTTATGACGTTAATTTCTCGACTTCTATGGATACATGGTCCTAGAATCTCTAGGTGGCTCAAACTGTTTCAAGGTGGCTGAAGTTAGAAGTTGTATTGATGATCTCACTTTACTAGATGGTATTTTTTCCACCAGGTGGATTAAATACTTTTTTTTCGTAAGGTGAATGTTTTCTTTTGGCATGCTCGATATTACTCAATTTCAACTCGGATTTGTTTAGTTGATAAAGGTCTTGATATTCCTTCCATTGTTTGGGGAATATGTGATTCTTGGAGGACTTGTCACATATCTTCTTTTATATTCAGATGGTTGCCGATTTATGAAATTCTCGCACTAGGACCTTGATGTTTGGCGCTCTTGGGCCCAGGTCCTATTCCTAACAACAATCTCCGGTCTATAATAAGCCAAAATGCTCATGACGTTGTCTTCTGTTTCTCCTATACCAATAAAGATAACCACTAGTGGTGCACGATCCACCAATGGGACCCCTCCACGTCTTGTCGGCCCATATGGGACAAATGATACTATTGGGATCATGTACATAGAGCAACATGTATAAAAGGAACCCTTATTCTCCAGAAGAATGGATCACCTCATAATTCTCTAAAACCCTAATCATCATACTCTCATACACATTCTAATTAAACTGTCAAAGCTTCGTCTCGGGACCACCTCCTAGACGTTGACTGATGTTACTTCTTTATTGTTGTGATTACAGGACTCAATCCCGTCCGAATATCCAATTGACGGTTGTAACACCCATAAAAATCAAGCCAATTTTAAACTTTTTCAAACATCCAAAAGCCATTAGTTATTACAAAGTGTTTTCAAAATAGTTTAATATCAAAGTATCCCAGAAACCATAAGTCCAAAACACGAGGATGTGTACGGTCACGCCTTCGCCTTGCCAAGTCATCTAAAGCACCTGAAACAATAAACTGAAACCGTAAGCACAAAGCTTAGTGAGTTACCCCCAAAATACTAATACACATATAGTCCACATAACAATAACAACAATACATAGCATAATGAAACAATACAACATGCAACGGTCCACAACTTTACAGACTGAATTACCCCTGGCCCACAGTGTGAGCCTGGATTGCCTTCCAGGCCCACAACTCACATCTGTATTGCCTCTGAGCCCACAGTACGAGTCTGGCATACCCTACTCGGCCCTCAGCTCGTATCTGGAATGCTCCTGAGTCCTCAGTATGAGTCTGGCATGCCTTGCCCGACCCTCAGCTCATATCTGGAATACTCTAGGGTTTGTTGGCCACCGCACGGAGCAGTACAAGCTCAACCCATCTCACATAACATGTCGACATGTAACAGATAAATGCACATACAGATAACCAATCAGTTTCACAGGTAGTCCTACAGATCTACCAGACTAGCATATCAACTGGCATACATCACTAACTGAAACTCAACATATCAATGACTACTAGGATATCAAATCCAATGGGCCGGCCTTGGTGCCTTAGACCCCTTAGTATAGTAAGGATAACTCACCTGGCACCGCTGAAGTCCCGCAGATAAAACTCCAGCTGCTGGTTGACAGATCCCCGAACTGTCAACATCAAACAATACCCAATTAATAATTAGGTTCCAAGCCCAAGGTCCAACTCACACTACAAAAGCTCAAAATTAAATAATGGGCCAAAGCCCAACACATGGCCTAATTTTCCAAATTGGACCCATACCTCTACATGGTCTTGCCTTAAGGCCCATCCAATTATTCTAGCCCAAACTTTTGGTATTCCCATGGCCCGATATCACATAATCATAAAGGCCCAAACAGGGCCCATCACTGGCCTAATTTTCCAATTTGGGCCCAAGACTCTCACATGGGCCTTGTCCTAAAACCATCAACATATTCTAGTCCATATGATAATTCTTGGATGGCCCATTAATAATCCAATTACCAAAGCCCAATGGAAAGGCCCAACACAAAGCCCAAGTGAGATTAGGGTTTTCACATGAGGTTTGGCCTCGAACACCCAACGTTCCTAGGTTACGCCCAACATCCACGACTAGGTCCTTTTCCTTCTTGTTAAGAGCTTAATCATTAAGCTCTTTTGTCCAACTTCCAGATCTAGTCCCCAGATAATGTCTTTAACCATCAAGTTTCCAACTTTATTGTCTTGCATGGCTATTAAATGCCCAAACACAAGAACCTTAACTACTTAACCCATTAAGACCTTATAACTTATGCATGAGATGAAACTAACAATCAAGATTTCATTTTTATGCTTCTAAATACTCCAAAACATCTGAAAGGACAACTTATATGGATTAGAGTAACCCATACTCATAATACCATGCTTATGGGACCAAAAGAACACAATTTCATGGTTAAACAAGATCTAAGCAATGCTTCATCAAGTTCAGAGTTTTTTACCTTCAAATGTTGTTGTTATTATGGATCAAAAGTGTTCCATTTCTCCAAGATTATCTTCTCTTATTTCTCCATCCTTCAAGATGACCAAAACACACTTAAAGGCTCAAAAATGCTCTCAGATGGATTAGGGTTTGCAAAGTGGTCGAAATGGAGTTGGAGGCTGATGAAAGGAAGAATATATGGGAGTTAAGGATGTTTAAATAGGTTCCAAACCCTAAAAATTAGGGTTTTCACCATGACCACTTACGCCCAACGTTCCTAGTAGAACGCCAAGCGTCCGCGTGCTTAGCCCAAAAATTACGAAAATGCCATTATGGACCAATTTTGCAATTAACTCTCATCAAAGGGGTTAAAAGGTAAATACTTGAAAATCGAGATGTTACAGTCGTGGTCATCTATGTGCCACGCCGTGGAGATCAAGTGAACTCCCGTTTCACCACATGTCACACTCTCCCGCCAAGTGTCCCAGTGACTTGCCTCATACCATGTTGTGGTGATCATATTGCCACGTGTCGCTCTTTGGTTGACACGTGTCTCGATGAGTAATTCATTGCCACGTCGTGACTAGTATACCACCACGTCGTGGTAGTCAAAAGTTGACGGTTGACTCGACTTTTGTTGAATTTCTCAAAATAGCAACGTACTTTCATCTAAATATTCAAATGATCATAACTTTCTCATAGGAACTCCGTTTTTGACGTTCTTTGTATCTACAAAATCGTCTCAACAATATATACAACTCTCATAACGTATATTGTGCTAAATACTCAATTTAAAACAACTCAAAGCTTTATTTCACCTACTCACTTTATATAATTTACATCTTGTGAAATAATACATGTTACAAAAACCAGGCGTTCCATAAATGTTGCAGGTCTTTTTGGCAGTACATGGAAGAGTATGGTGTGATTGCATCACATCTGCTAATATGGTTTTTGAGATGTTCCGTACTTATGAATTGATTTCTCTGATTTATGTTAACAAATAGTGAATGTTAATATTTTATGATTTAATGGTACAATTTCATCTGTTTTAAAATGAAAAAAAATGCTTTGAGATTTGGGACATTACACCGCTACTCTGTAAAAGATAAAGATAAAGATTGTTGTATTAACCATCAAAGAAATGGTGTTTACTGGGTTTGAGATTATAATTGTCCATTTAATGGAGGTATTGTGTTTGTTCATTTGCAACAATTACTTGATTTGATTTATGACGTTAATTTCTCGACTTCTATGGATACATGGTCCTAGAATCTCTAGGTGGCTCAAACTGTTTCAAGGTGGCTGAAGTTAGAAGTTGTATTGATGATCTCACTTTACTAGATGGTATTTTTTCCACCAGGTGGATTAAATACTTTTTTTTCGTAAGGTGAATGTTTTCTTTTGGCATGCTCGATATTACTCAATTTCAACTCGGATTTGTTTAGTTGATAAAGGTCTTGATATTCCTTCCATTGTTTGGGGAATATGTGATTCTTGGAGGACTTGTCACATATCTTCTTTTATATTCAGATGGTTGCCGATTTATGAAATTCTCGCACTAGGACCTTGATGTTTGGCGCTCTTGGGCCCAGGTCCTATTCCTAACAACAATCTCCGGTCTATAATAAGCCAAAATGCTCATGACGTTGTCTTCTGTTTCTCCTATACCAATAAAGATAACCACTAGTGGTGCACGATCCACCAATGGGACCCCTCCACGTCTTGTCGGCCCATATGGGACAAATGATACTATTGGGATCATGTACATAGAGCAACATGTATAAAAGGAACCCTTATTCTCCAGAAGAATGGATCACCTCATAATTCTCTAAAACCCTAATCATCATACTCTCATACACATTCTAATTAAACTGTCAAAGCTTCGTCTCGGGACCACCTCCTAGACGTTGACTGATGTTACTTCTTTATTGTTGTGATTACAGGACTCAATCCCGTCCGAATATCCAATTGACGGTTGTAACACCCATAAAAATCAAGCCAATTTTAAACTTTTTCAAACATCCAAAAGCCATTAGTTATTACAAAGTGTTTTCAAAATAGTTTAATATCAAAGTATCCCAGAAACCATAAGTCCAAAACACGAGGATGTGTACGGTCACGCCTTCGCCTTGCCAAGTCATCTAAAGCACCTGAAACAATAAACTGAAACCGTAAGCACAAAGCTTAGTGAGTTACCCCCAAAATACTAATACACATATAGTCCACATAACAATAACAACAATACATAGCATAATGAAACAATACAACATGCAACGGTCCACAACTTTACAGACTGAATTACCCCTGGCCCACAGTGTGAGCCTGGATTGCCTTCCAGGCCCACAACTCACATCTGTATTGCCTCTGAGCCCACAGTACGAGTCTGGCATACCCTACTCGGCCCTCAGCTCGTATCTGGAATGCTCCTGAGTCCTCAGTATGAGTCTGGCATGCCTTGCCCGACCCTCAGCTCATATCTGGAATACTCTAGGGTTTGTTGGCCACCGCACGGAGCAGTACAAGCTCAACCCATCTCACATAACATGTCGACATGTAACAGATAAATGCACATACAGATAACCAATCAGTTTCACAGGTAGTCCTACAGATCTACCAGACTAGCATATCAACTGGCATACATCACTAACTGAAACTCAACATATCAATGACTACTAGGATATCAAATCCAATGGGCCGGCCTTGGTGCCTTAGACCCCTTAGTATAGTAAGGATAACTCACCTGGCACCGCTGAAGTCCCGCAGATAAAACTCCAGCTGCTGGTTGACAGATCCCCGAACTGTCAACATCAAACAATACCCAATTAATAATTAGGTTCCAAGCCCAAGGTCCAACTCACACTACAAAAGCTCAAAATTAAATAATGGGCCAAAGCCCAACACATGGCCTAATTTTCCAAATTGGACCCATACCTCTACATGGTCTTGCCTTAAGGCCCATCCAATTATTCTAGCCCAAACTTTTGGTATTCCCATGGCCCGATATCACATAATCATAAAGGCCCAAACAGGGCCCATCACTGGCCTAATTTTCCAATTTGGGCCCAAGACTCTCACATGGGCCTTGTCCTAAAACCATCAACATATTCTAGTCCATATGATAATTCTTGGATGGCCCATTAATAATCCAATTACCAAAGCCCAATGGAAAGGCCCAACACAAAGCCCAAGTGAGATTAGGGTTTTCACATGAAATGATGATTAGGGTTAAGTGTTTCTTACTTAACCCATTAGGGACTTAATCCATTAAGTCCAATATTGCCTTAGGTTAATTTTCCAATGATTATTAATTAATATTTTAACTCTACTAAATAATTCTTGTGCGTGTCCCGATCAATCCCCAAAATTAGGGTTTTAAGCCATTAGGGTTTTCCAAACCCTAATTAGGGTTTCCTACCCAATACTAGCCCATTAGTCAATTGGTTGGACTTTTAGGTCACTTTGGGCCTCATTGGGCCCATTAGGGTTTTATTAGGTCAATTAGGGTTTCCTTGGGCCCATCAGGGCCTCATTGGGTCCATTAGGGTTTCATGCATCCCAAACGAATCAAACACAACAAGGCAAAGCACACCGCCACCCGACACGGCGGCCGGTGGCGGCAGCCACCACCCTACGGTGGTGGTTAGGGTTTTCTTTTCCATTATCCTTTATCGATTACATCATACAACACAAAACCCAATTAACACACACACTAAGCTAACACACCCCCCACACACATACAACCACCTCGTGGTGGCCGGCGGTGGTAGATGGCGGCAGCCACCACCTCACGTTGGTGGTGGTGACTTCTTTTCAGATTCCGGCCAAGGGTTTCACACCCACACACTACATTACACCCACCTAAAGTATAAAGAAATCACACACACTTACAACCACCTTCCATGGTGGATGGTGGCGATGGTTACATGGCAGCAAGCGGCGGCTGGCGACATTTCACAGCAGTAACGCCCTCGCGACCTCATCACAACCACGAACCACCATGATCTCCACGGTGGTCGGCTTTTAATCCCTTCAACTAAACCCGACAGGTGGCGGTATCTCCGTCTTCATCGACGGTGAGACTACACAACGGCTCCTCGGTGATCTAATGGCGTCAACAGCGGCGACAGAAATCGTAGAAGAAGGTCGCTACAGCGGGGAAGGGAGGCTGAGCCTCCATTAGAGTACAACTCGACAGCAGCGGCGCTAAATGGTGGCGTCCGATCTTTGACAAGGCGGCGAGGTGTCGACTGCCACCGACGGTCAATGGAACAGTGAAACCGGTAGCCCATCCCATCCTGACGATCTTGCAATCCCAATGTGAATGGAGGTCGACGACGGTTTTCCCCTGGTGGCCTTAGCTGATCGGAAAGATGAGAAAGGAAGTGGCGGCGGTTGAAGGTGAGAGGGTGGTATAAGGGTGGCGGCCGAATATGGTGTTAGGGTTAGGGTTACGGAAGGCTGAGGGTTATATTCCCGGTTCTCCTAAACTGCACCCCATAATGACAACATTAGCCCCTCCCCTTCCCTTTTCTTTCAAAGTAGATCCATATTTTACCATTTACACCCTTCCTCCGAAAATCCTTTACAATTTAAGTGCAAAATGTTACCAATCAGCCCCTCCTCTACAAAATCTTCTCATCTTAGGTCCAAAATTTACTCTTTAGCCCCTGCTTCCATAAATCCTTACATGACTAGTCCAAATAATACCAAACACCCCTTGACTTCTGAAATTCTTTTCAAAATAAATCTCGAAATTACACTTTAACCCCTGGGGATTTAAATCTTGTCATTTGGCTTCCCGAAACCAACACCCCACTAATTATTACTCGATTTTGGGCTATAATAATATAAAATAATAATAAAATTACTTCTTGGGGTCCCGGGTTTATTATTTTAATTATTATTTAAAACGGGATGTTACAACGGTGTTAAGTCCTACAGACATATCACAACAAGGGGCTTTCTTGGTAGATGGTGCGATTTGCGCTTTCCTTATTTTAGAATGGTGGAGGATGTAGTGCAATGGGTTGATTCGACTCATCTCTTGCTAGTTAAACATGTGGTTATGGAGTCTATTATTGTGACCATGTGGTGGCTGCTTTGGAGATACCGTAATGACGTTCCTTTTGGTGGCCATAATTTCAGAAGGAATTTGTTGATCGATAGATCAATCGACTATTCCTATAACTGAATTGTGCATAGGAATAAGATATTCGGTGTTACTGCGGTATCTTGGCGTTTAAACCCTATATTGGCTATTATTTTGTAAATTTTTGTTAGTTTTGCGCTAACCTTTCTAATAAAAATCTTGTTGTTAAAAAAAGTGTTTGCAATATGGTATACAGGATCCGAATAAAGGTTGTGATGCGTTTCTTCATCCTACAATTCCTTGTTTACCGAATGGATGATTGATTACACGGCGAAGATATTTCTCTCTTCGAGTACCACATAGGCCGGGGCGGTCTTCCAATACCGCCCCTCCTTATTCCCTTCTCGTATGACACTCTCCACACTTAGGTAGTGTTTGTTTTTTGTCTGCAGATCTACGTGACCTCTTCTGTCTGCGCCGTGCAGACCACGCGCAGACATTAGCCTTCGCAGACTGTTTGTTTTTTTGAAGACTGCAGACCTAAAAATGTCTGCGCGTCCTCTTCTTGGCGCAGATGTGGACCAGAGTCTTCTAACATCTTCAGACATCTTCTAGCATAAAAAAACATATATATATCTTTATTTTTTTTTAAGTTTTTTTTAAAATTTATATTTTTTCTAACTTTATTAATGATAAACAATTTGAAAAAAAAATTACAAAACTTAAAAAAAAACGTTCGATGATACAAACATGATATTTTTGACAAATTTTTAAATAAAGATTTATTACAATAATAGTCGTTGAAGTTGTTTATATAAATATGAAAAAAAAATCATAATATATTCTTATATTTTTTTGCCAAATTTTGTAAAACATTATTTAATACAGTATCGTCAATTTTCTCAAGAAAATATTTATGCTACGTTTTTAATGGATTTAATTGAAAAAATCGAATTTTTTTCCATTCATTTATGTATCAAATTCTTTTATCACTAATTATAATGTTTAGTTATAACTTTGCAACCAAAGTTGTTGGTTTTTATCAAATATATACGTTAATTCATACAACTTTTATTTTTATTTTTTATACAATAATACATAAAAGTTGATCTAGATTCGTTAATTATTTATAAGAAAGTCATAAAAATTTTAAAAATCACTTTGAAGTTTAAAAAAACCAGTTTATTTAGATTTCAGTTTATTTTAGTAGCTCGCAGATGTTAAAAAAACAAACAGTCTTCTTTTTTCAGACTGCAGACGTTTGGTTCACCTCTATTACTGCAGAGGTTTACAGATGTGGTACGCAGACTGCAGACATTTTGCTTCAGAAAAAACAAACAACACCTTAGTACCCAACCAACGGATCGAACCTTGAACACCATAGAGAGGTGTAGTTTACCCTTTGGATGAGAGAAATTGACTACCACAAGGACCAACTAAACGAGGGCTATATTGCCATTTCGCCAAATACGTCCACCGAGACATGGCCACCCCACTATTTCGTCAAACAAACGTTCTCTGAACTTTCTCGGCTGCTCCCTCTTTTACATCTCCCAAAATACCCAAACTACCCTCAACCCCACCTAAACCAGCCTCCCCTTTTCCCTTTTCTCGATCGAACTTCACGTTTTCTGACCCCCTCCACGTCTCTCCGCCGATTTGCCGATCGAATTCCGCCACCAATCGACGTCGATGACTCTCATGACTCCGCCTCCCATTGATGTAACAACAACGATGTTTATATTTCTTATGCAAATATCTACACACACATACCCACTGATTTACAGTCATTCACGAACATGCACACGCAACACATAACTGTATAGGCGTATGCCTGTATCTCTATTTGCTGTTTTAAGTTGCTTAATTGCACTTTCTTGATCGGTTTATCGAGTTTCGATCTCTTAAATAATCGTTTCTGAATGTGAAATATGATCTAAAAGTGCTCATGTTTCGTGTCCTTCTTTTTACTATTTGTGGAAAATGCTCAATTTTTAGGGTTTTGAATTCCGAGGATCAGAAACTTCGGAATTAAATATTATCAGATCCAATTTGTTCATTTACGGAGTTCAATTTTGCAGCCGGAAGAGGAAGAGATGCTAGTCCCGCATTCTGAATTTGCTGCCACCGAAGGACCCCAACCAATGGAAGGTATTGCTGGCTGTCTTATTGGATTCCTTCTTTTCTTTTTGAATTTGCGAATATCCTGTTTATGCTTGTGCAGATATATGTTATTCCATCAATGGTTTGCATTTGTACTCTCTTTTTTAAGTAAATTAACTTGTGTAGCATCCGTTTTTTGTCAGTTGCACCTGCAGAAGCTGCCAATACAGTTGATGCACCAGCAGTTGATGATCCACCATCAGCAAGGTTCACATGGACTATAGAGAACTTCTCAAGATTGACTGGCAAAAAGTTGTACTCTGAAGTTTTCTTTGTTGGAGGATATAAATGGTATATCTTTATTCTCTTAAGAGTTTCAGTAATTTCAGACCAATACATGAAAGTGGCAATTGGTTTTTAATAAATTCTGTGCACCTGTCAGGCGAGTGCTTATATTCCCAAAAGGAAACAACGTGGACCATTTGTCAATGTATCTTGATGTTGCTGATTCCACATCATTGCCATATGGTTGGAGTAGATATGCTCAGTTCAGCCTAGCTGTGGTTAATCAAATTCATAACAAATTTACCATGAGAAAAGGTAACCCTTTCATGGAAATATACGAGCTCCAATGATTCGATTATAAAATGATTTTGGGATTGGTGATAGTTATGAGTTATGACTCTTTTGACCTTGCAGATACCCAACATCAGTTTAATGGGCGTGAAAGTGATTGGGGTTTCACATCATTTATGCCACTTAGTGACCTATATGACCCCAGTAGAGGCTATATTCTGAATGACACATGCATAGTTGAAGCTGATGTGGCAGTTCGAAGGGTTGTTGATTATTGGTCACATGACTCAAAAAAGGAAACTGGTTATGTTGGGCTTAAGAATCAAGGTGCTACTTGCTATATGAATTCTCTCCTCCAGACATTGTACCATATCCCTTATTTCAGGAAGGTTTGTAACCAACTATACCCCATTAACCTCTTTTCTATCAAAGATAGTATTCATAAGCTGCTACTAAATAGTAAATACTGATAACATGTTGAAGAAAGGACTTATATATATTTATGTTTTGAAACAGGCTGTGTATCATATGCCAACAACTGAGAATGATATGCCATCAGGGAGCATACCCCTGGCTTTACAGAGTTTATTTTATAAGCTTCAGTACAGTGACACCAGTGTAGCCACAAAAGAGTTGACAAAATCTTTTGGATGGGATACATATGATTCTTTTATGCAGCATGATGTTCAAGAGCTTAATAGGGTTCTTTGTGAGAAGCTTGAAGACAAGATGAAGGTATAGGTTTTTTCTTGTTATCTTTAGTTCTTTACTATCTGATCATACCTGATGATGTGGTTTTATTTTATTATGAAGGGAACTGTTGTGGAGGGTACAATTCAACAACTATTTGAAGGACACCATATGAACTATATTGAATGCATAAATGTGGACTACAAATCAACAAGGAAGGAATCTTTTTATGACCTACAGCTTGATGTGAAAGGGTGTCGCGATGTTTATGCTTCTTTTGATAAGTATGTAGAAGTGGAACGACTTGAAGGTGATAATAAGTATCATGCTGAACAACATGGGCTACAGGTTGGAATTGGATGAATATCTCCTAAATTTTTGTTTATATGTTATGTTTTAGCATTTTGTTTATTTGTTATCTTTTGGCATTTTGTTTACAGGATGCTAAAAAGGGTGTTCTGTTCATAGATTTCCCCCCTGTTCTTCAGCTCCAACTAAAACGTTTTGAATATGATTTCATGCGAGATACAATGGTGAAGGTCAGTTACATTTTATTTGCACAATAGCTACTTAATCCTGCATTATTTCCACTCTAACTTTATAAGACTAAAACTTTCATATGCTTCTTATATATGGCTGAAGAAGCATCAGTCACACTATTTCTGCCATATGCAAATCACACAAGTCAATTTCATGCATTCATCTATTTTTGAATTTATCCAAATTTACAGATAAATGATCGCTATGAATTTCCTTTGCAACTTGATCTCGATAGAGAAAATGGAAAGTATTTATCACCCCAGGCAGATAGAAGTGTCCGCAATCTCTACACTCTTCACAGGTATTTTTCTTTTTCTCTTTTATTAAATTTAACTTTCACATATTAAAATTTCCCACAACTTTTTTACTTATTTTTCTTCATTGTCAGTGTATTGGTTCACAGTGGTGGGGTCCATGGTGGACATTATTATGCTTATATCCGGCCAACCCTATCTGATCAATGGTATGGAAATATTCAGAGTAAAGTTCCCAAGTTATTTGTTAACTGCTTTAATACATATTTAAAATTCTTTATCATGTATTTTATAGGCTTAAGTTTGATGATGAACGTGTGACAAAAGAAGACATGAAAAGAGCATTAGATGAACAATATGGGGGAGAGGAAGAGTTGCCTCAAGCAAACCCTGGGTTCAATAACTCTCCATTTAAATTTACAAAATATTCAAATGCATACATGCTTGTGTACATACGCGAAAGTGACAAGGATAAAATAATATGTAATGTGGATGAAAAGGATGTAGCGGAGCACCTGAGGGTAAGATTGTCATTTTGTTGATATAGTTTTCGTACCCATGAAACTGTACTGATTACTGAGTATGAGATTCCTTAAATAATTTTTCAGATTAGATTGAAGAAAGAACAAGAAGAAAAGGAGCAAAAAAAGAAAGAGAAAGCAGAGGCACATTTGTATACTGTTATAAAGGTTGCTCGTGATGAAAACCTTCATGAACAAATAGGGAAAAATATATTTTTTGATCTTGTGGATCATGAGAAAGTTCGTAGTTTTCGTATCCAGAAGCAAATCTCTTTTGCCCTTTTCAAGGTACTAATACTATTACTATCCCTTCTTACTCACTAAATTACTAAATTGTTTGTTTCTATTTTTTCCTTGTTACTCACTAAATTATTAAGTCATGTATGCGTAAAGTGGTTGAATGGGTAGTGTTGTCTTTCTGGATAAAGTGCTGTATACATAACAATAATGTTTCTTTCTAATCTATACCGAATAAGTTGTGAATGGGACTAAATGACCATTTTACCCTTGCAGGAGGAAGTAGCAAAAGAATGGGGTATACCAGTGCAATGTCAACGTTTTTGGCTTTGGGCAAAACGCCAAAACCATACCTACCGCCCAAATCGTCCTTTGACTCCTCTAGAAGAAGCTCAATCTGTATGTGCTTTTGATATAAGTAATAAAAAATGTCCAAAAGTAAGGGCAAAATTGTCATTAACATGTCGAATTGAATCCAATATTGTTGTTAGGTTGGACATTTGAGAGAGGTATCAAACAAGGCTAACAATGCTGAGCTTAAGTTGTTCCTGGAGGTCGAACTTGGACAGGTAAAGATTTCATTTATACTTTTCTTATTCGATTATTATTTCTTAATATTTATATAATACTCAACTCAATATTACTATATTGTTAATTCTAATATTCACTCATTAATATATATAGGATCTACGCCCAGTTCCCCCACCTGCAAAAACTAAGGAAGAAATTTTACTTTTCTTCAAACTCTATGACCCTTTAAAAGAAGAGCTTCGGTATGCATTCTCTCTCTCTCTCTCTCTCTCTCTATGTATACACACACACACTTACACACTTCTAGTGGCTGTTTCTCTTTTTCCTATTAAGTCTTGTATGTGTAAAGTGGTTGAGTGGGTAATGATGCTGACAGTCTGGATAAAGTGTTTGTATACATAATGTCTGTTTCTTTTCTAGACTGAATAAACCATGTAGACGAGACTAAATGACCATTTTACCCTTGCATTCCAAAAAAACAAATTTCACAATATTCATCAATCCTAACAATATTAATGAATATTTACGTGAGAGAAATTGGGGGAAAAAAAAGAAGAGGGGTTAATGTCTTAAAATATTAAGCCAGGTTTTTTTGGCTTAACCCATTAAGTTATTCTGTCTAGATTAAGTAAAAAAGAAACAGACATATTTAGCTCAATAAGTCAAAAAGAAACAACCCTTGAATCTGGTTTAATGTGTTATCCAGGTATGTTGGAAGGCTGTTTGTGAAGAGTAGCGGAAAGCCAATAGAGATGCTGGGAAAGCTAAATGAGCTGGCAGGCTTTGCTCCCGATGAAGAAATAGAACTGTTTGAGGTCAGCCGTTCATTCAGTCCATTGTATTACTTATAATGCTATATATATATATATATATATATATATATATATATATGTTGTTTCCTAAATTACCCTCGTCATTCAGGAAATCAAATTCGAACCTAATGTCATGTGTGAACACATTGATAAGAAGCTAACATTTCGAGCTAGTCAGGTAAGTTTCCAAGTTGCTTTTTTTTTTTCATATAATTATTTATGGCAGTTTCTTGATTTAATTTAATCAATACTTTTTTGGTTTTATAGCTTGAAGATGGGGACATTATCTGCTTCCAGAAACCTCTCAAGGATGGAACTGTAAAAAACCGCTATCAAGATGTTCCATCTTTTCTGGAATACGTTCATAATCGCCAGGTATACTGTGAGACTTAAATTTACATTTTTCCACTTTTGCCCTTTTATATGTTTATGCATACATATAATAAGTATATAACATATTCTGTAGGTTGTACGCTTTCGTTCACTGGAGAAACCAAAAGAGGATGAGTTCTCATTGGAACTGTAAGTTTCCTAAGAATAAGATGTTAATTTCACAGAATTGGGTATTTTTTATTTAATGTTGTTGAGTTTGATTTGAGCAGGTCAAAACTTAACAATTATGACGATGTTGTTGAAAGAGTTGCTGGGCATTTGAAGTTAGATGATCCATCTAAAATCAGACTTACATCTCACAACTGTTATTCCCAACAACCCAAACCTCAACCAATCAAGTATCGAGGAGTCGAACACCTCTCAGACATGCTTGCTCACTACAATCAGGTACCTAAAATTTATTAATTAATTTGATTTCAATTTGCTCAATTATGTTTTTGTTGTGCTGCACAGACTTCAGATATTTTGTATTATGAAGTACTGGATATTCCTCTTCCTGAACTACAAGGCCTGAAAACCCTAAAAGTTGCTTTTCATCATGCAACAAAAGATGAAGTAAGTCTTGTTGACTTTTTTCATTTTGGTCTGTGTTTGTTTGACTTTCTATTTTGCTCTTGATATATATAATATTTTCCTTGTGACAACTACTAGGTAGTCATACATACCATTAGACTGCCTAAACAAAGCACAGTGGGGGATGTGATTAATGATCTTAAGACCAAGGTAGTAATTAACTTAAACTAACAAATTCAATTCATATTATTATTGTTATTATATCTTCTATGGTTGAGTGGTGAATGTATGTTGAAACAGGTTGAGCTGTCTCATCCAGATGCAGAGCTTCGTTTGCTTGAGGTTTTTTACCACAAGATTTACAAGGTATTAATAGGTTTTGGAGTTTGGACATGTATAATGTATTGGTTTTGGAGTTTTTGAATTTTGATAATGGGTATAACCGTCTTTTTACTTCCATCAATTTATATATTTATATATATATATATATATGTATGCAGATTTTCCCCTTGAATGAAAAAATCGAGAACATTAACGATCAATACTGGACGTTACGTGCTGAGGAGGTAACTTCAAACTTTATGCTTACTCCTTGTTAATTTCATGTCTTTTTGAGTATATTACATTTTTGGTCCCTGAGTATACCTGATTTTTTTTTTTGTTTAATTTTGAACCTAGAAAGTTTGCTTTTGCAAATTTGGTCCTTATTTGAGGTTTTTATAACGTTTTTGGTCCTTGTTCAAAATACAATGAGTATACGTTTGGGACCAATATGCAAAAATTAGGTATATAACTAGTCAAGTTGAAGTTACTACTGGGAACAGGGATGAAAAATGTAATTTAGTCTATTTATTTAAATAAAGGTTTTGAGGCTATTTTTAATTACAGATTCCAGAAGAGGAAAAAGAGTTGGGTCCTCAGGATCGTTTAATTCATGTGTATCATTTTATGAAAGACGCTTCTCAGAACCAGGTGGTAAGTATTTTGTATTTTTCTTTCTTTTGTGTGTTGCTATGTTACTCTATTAATTAATAAATAATAAATAATAATAGTATAGTATGATATGACGTTTATATTTATTAATTTTGGTATGAACATTGAACAGCAAGTTCAGAACTTTGGGGAACCTTTTTTTCTTGTTATCCGAGAGGGTGAGACATTAGCTGAAGTTAAAGTACGCATTCAGAAGAAACTACAAGTTCCAGATGAGGAGTTTTCTAAGGTATTATTTATTTATTTATTTATTTATTATTTTGGTTTCTGACTCCTTTCTGTATCAGTGGAAGTTTGCATTTCTGTCTTTGGGTCGTCCTACATACCTTTTGGATTCTGATGTTGTCTCAAGCCGCTTTCAGGTTACTACTTTTTTTTTTTTTTTAAAAAAAAAAAAAAAAAAAAAAATAATGTTTAAAAAAATATGTGAGAAAATCAAATCATGGCAAACTTGTAAATTTTAATGGATGGTTTTGGTTTCAGAGAAGAGATGTTCATAGTGCTTGGGAACAATACTTGGGATTGGAGCACTCTGACAATGCATCCAAAAGGTCATATGCTGCAAATCAGGTAAAACCAATAATAAATTTCTATTTAAAAAAAAAAAATAGAAAATGAAACTACATTATTGCTATTTCACCATGTAAGTAAGTAATCTCAATACTTGGTTTATTTAATATGCAGAATCGACACACATTTGAGAAGCCAGTTAGAATCTACAACTAGCTTAGCTGAAAAGCGTGTCAAGTTGTAATAAACCTTTTGGAGGGGAGAAAAAAAAACATGTTAAAAGAACACACAAAATATGATTGAGTCATGTCCCTTATTGTTATCGTAAATGTGCATCTTTTTTTTTTTTTTCTTTTTTGTTGAAAAGGTTTGTTGTGTTTGTTTTTCTTAATTTGTGTAGCATCCCTGTATGTGGGCTATGGGGTGATGTAGTTTTTACTTCACTTTACCATTAGCTGATGTTTCTCTCATTCTCCATTATTGTACCTTAGAAGAATATGCATAAGATTTTGAATTTGGGATGTATAGAGGTATAGATGTGTCGTGTCATGTGTGTGTTATTCAACTTAAACTTTTTAAAACTTGTTTTTCTTTTCTTTTTCTTTTTAATATTTTATTTCATAGATTATTGTATTGTTGCCATTTCATTTCACCGAGTATATTAGTGTTGGGATTTCTGTGTAACCATTGGTACAACATAAGAACAAAATATCAAGGGGAAAAAAATAATCATAGGTGTCATAATTTTTTCCCCCATAATATGATAAAAAAGAAATTAGTAATTACGATTTCATTAAATATGAGAAATTGGATTAGATTACATTTTAAAGTCAATATTTTTGTTCTTTCTTTTTACTAAAGCAATTGATAATAAATTTATTCTTTAACATCTATAAGTGTTTTTTGTTTACGTTACAAATCAAAACATCATTTGTAAAATCGTTACATATTTTATTATGCAAGTTGATTGACAAAGTTTTATCGACTAAGAACATCTTTCAAGTGTTGCAGACCAATATGATGCACCCTTTAAAACCATTTTGATAAATATCTCAAATTAGCAAATTATCTCATGAACAATTCCAATAAATTTTTACTTCATACTTCCAAATCTATCGACATATCTCAAAACTATTATCATTTATTCATTTTGGATGCTTCATTAGAATCGTCAACTAATATAACAAACACAAACTTACAAGTTTCATCATAAATGGACTTAATTATCTCTTTAAAAAAGCATTCAACAGTATTTTTTTTGAATATTTGGAGACATCAATTTATTATTTCTGAAAGTCTTTTCTAAAGCAACATTTTAAATGCTCTCACCATGTTCTTTAAATAAAGATAATGCTTCAATGAAAAGTCTTCTACAAAAGAGCCATCTAACTCATCATGACCACCGAATGATATCATATTTGTTAATAAAATTCTACAAGTACCCATTGTAGCACGTAATCGAAATGCACAATTACCCTTCTCAAGTTTAGACTGTTTAGTTTGTTTATGATAGGCTACAGTAATAGATTGAGATTTCTTACTGATTTTTACATTTTTACTTTTTTTTTTTTAATCAACATTATCCACGTTAGCAAACTTTTTTTTACTCCAAGTGTTCCAATGCATCTCTCCCACCTTGCTCTCTAAACAAATAACACAAACAATAAGATTTGTTCATTTTTATAGTATTCTAACCAATCAAATTCATCAACTAGTTCCACAACAAAATTCATTGTCATACTTGATTAAGATGTCAATCTAACCCCATAAAATCATTAAAATACATGTTTTTATAAAATCCATTTTATTTCATCGATCATATATCCCCAAACATAGGAGAAACACATACCAAGCCTTAAAATCTCGCAATGGCTTTTATTATCAAGCAACACTTGTTTTAAGGCAATTTCATTAAATCATTGTACATATTATTCATAAATAACGTTTACTTAATGACATACACACATATTAGTGTAGTATTTTTTATGTTCCTTACAAAAGAAATAAAAATGTAAAACTTTTTTGTGTACTGACAAATTTACTTCATATAATGCAAAAATATTTCTCATATACTGCGAAAATCATTTTTTTTGTGAAGTTTTTTGCTGTAGAGATTTTCAGAAACTCTTTTTCAAACAAAAATAGATTTTGTAGTGTGATGAATGAAATTTTTGGAAATTCCGAAGAAATAATCATACTTCATACTTTACTATAAAAGAGACATTTTTACTTGTATTGTATTTATTTGAAATGTAACGTCCCATTTTCACAACAAAAAATTTCCGTTTTTATTAAGGTAAAACTTCTCAATTAAAAATTCATTTTAAGAAAACCATTTGTTCCGAATTACATTTATCAAAAATCAGAGTAATATAAATAACGCGGAATCCTCAATGCTGTTAATGCATGTGTATAGTCCCGCCTTCGCCTTCCCACGATCACCGATAGAACCTGGAACATAAACAAATGGGTAAGTACAAAGCTTAGTGAGTTTCCCCCAAAATACCCCATACAACAAACATACTAGCATACATATCGGGTCCACAATCATCAGATTGGATTACCTTAGCCCAATCAGTCATCGGACTGAAATGCCAACATGCAACGGGTCCAATCAGTCATCGGGCTGGAATACCCTGTGTTTGTTGGCCTGCCACACAACAGGACCGCCTCAACCTCATCCGCCACCATATGTCGACATATAAACAATCAAGGATCAAGTAGGCACATAATATAGACAATTATCAATCATACAACTCACTACCGCCTATTATTCCTCTCACAACACACTGCTCCGCTACCAGCTAACCTTTATGGAATGCATAACCATAAGTAATCAGAGGTGAGATATCCACCTGAACAAATGATCATTCTCTAGAGCCGCAACCAAACAAGAAACATGCAAGAAAGCCTAGATCAAAAGTTCTCAGGCTATCCTACATGCCTACCAACAACCCTTAAGGCACTCCACTAGGCGATAACCAACCTTGTAACACCCCGTTTATTAAATAAATAAATAAACAAATTAATGAATGAATAGTAGCCCTAAAATCAATAATTATATAGCAAGGTGTTGGTCTCGAGGAGCTAACTGTCACAATTTTAGAAGTCGGGGGTTAAAAGTGTAAGTTTCAGATTGGTTTCGTAAATATTTATGAAGACAAGGACTACTTGGTAAATTATTGGGACTTAATTTGAAGAGATTTTGGGGGTTAAGGGGCTGAATGGTAACATATGGACTTCATTTGAGAATAATTTGTAGATAAGGGACTGTTTGGTAACTGTTGGACTTATTATGAAAAGAATTATAGGAGCAGGGGTATAATGGGTAAATATGGGAGCTGTTTCAAAATTATTTCAGGAGGGAGGGACCATAGTTGTCATTATGGGATAAAATTATATGGGGCTCGGGGTATATAAACCTGTCACCCCGGTAAACCCTAACCCTAAAGAACATGTCTCAACCGCCAACCTCCATTCCTCACTCTCAGACGCCGCCACCATGGTCGGAGCCGGGAACCACCAGTCGAGTATTACCGCCGCTATCTCTGGCCGATGGCGCCACTGCTGCTGCCATTCCCACCCGACGACAATACCATCGGACTTCCGCCATTCTTTTCCTTCTCCTTCTTCAGTCGCTGCCATGTGAGGCCCTATCCACCACCCGCTACTTCGCCATCGGAGCGCCACCATCACTGCCGAAGTACCATTGTCGCCGCTGCTGTTGAGGCTGAGGACGAAGGCCTACGATGGGACGTCAGGAATGAAGAAGAACAAGCCACCAGTCGCCGTTAACGCTGGCTGTAGCGCTGCTGCTCCATCGCTGCCCGATTCCACCGGCTGTTACTCGAGTCACTGCTCCGACTATCCCACTGCCGCCGTAAGCGCCACTGTTGTCGTCGTTTTGTGCTACTGTTGCCGCCGTACGCCACCACTTGGGTGGCCGAGTCCTTTGTGAAAACAAAACGTGTGTGTGTATTTCTGTTACGAGTATGTGTTGCGTGTGGGGATGTTTGGCCGAAAATTGCGAGAAAAGCCACCGCCACCATGTACCACCACCGGACACTACAAGGGTGGCTGTGTGTGTGTGTGTTTATTCGGGATTTTGTGTTGTATGATGTAATCGGTGACATAATAATTAAAGAAAACTCATAACCACCACCGTGACGTGGTGGCTGCCGCCTCGTGCCGCCACCAGCCAACGGGTTGGGTGGCGGTGTGATTTGGCTTGTGTTTAGACTGCTTTTGGGATGTTTGGACAAAATTTTGGACTAGAACCATATCCACCACCGTGAGGTGGTGGCCGCCGCCGTTGACAACCACTACCAAAGGTGGTCGTGGGTGGTGCCCGACTTGTTTAACCCTAGTTGACCTAATGAAACCCTAATTGATCTAAAGACTTAGCTTTTGGGCCTAATTGGGTTGAAAACCCTAATTAGGGTTTAGAAAACCCTAATTTTGGATATATGGGTTTTGGAGTGTCGGGACCCGCATTTTGGATGACCGGACTGGGATTATGTATTAAGCCCGACCACACTGCATGATTGACTTAGAAGATTGATGGACTTAATGGATTAAGTCCTTAATGGGTTAAGTAAGAAACACTTAACCCTAATCGTCATTTTATGTGGAAACCCTAATTTCACGTGGGCTTTGAGTTGGGCCTTTCTATTGGGCTTTGGTGATTGGGCTATTGATGGGCCACCCAAGAACAATCATATGGACTAAGAATATATGGATGGGCTTTAGGGTAAGGCCCATGTGAGGGTTTGGGCCCAATTTTCCGTCCAATTTGGAAAATTGGGCCATAGGTGGGCCATAATTGGGCCTTTATGATTATGAGATATTGGGCCATTAGAATGATAAATGTTTGGATTGGAATGAATGGTTGGGCCTTAGGGTAAGACCATGTAAAGGTTTGTGCCCAATTTGGAAAATTGGGCCATATGTTGGGCTTTGATTCATAGTTTGGCTTTTGGGCCTTTGGATTGGGCCTTGAGTTGAATCAAGCTAAGATGGGGGTAAAGTAGTCTTTTACCCCAAGCATGGACTTATGGATATGTGTTGGAACCCAATTATTACTTGGGTGTTATTTTGATGTTGACAGTTCGGGAATCTGTCATCCAGCAACTAGAGTTTTGTCCGCGGGACTTCAGCAGTGCGAGGTGAGTTGCCTTCCAGTAGCAGTGAGTCTAAGGCACCAATGCCGACCCACTAGTAGGAGTTTATAGTAGAGATAATTGTCTTTGTGATAATTGTCTGGTGTGCCACTATCTGTTGTGATTTATGTGCTTATGTGCTATGTTATTATGTGGTAGTGGTAGGGGTGAAATAAACCGAGTATCCTGTTGATAGAGACCGAAGGGGTAGGTCGGGCACCTAGATATGCTTGACAGTATATTCATGTATGTTATGCTATGTTATTATGTGGTAGTGGTAGGGGTGAAATAGCCCCCGTTATCCGGTTGAAACAGACCGAAGGGGAGGCCAGCACCCAGCTATGTTAGGCGGTTATCCGGTTGAAAGAGACCGAAGGGGAGGCCAACACCCATATATGCTAGGCAGTTATCCGGTTGAAACAGACCGAATAGGAGGCTAACACCCATATATGCTAGGCAGTTATCCAGTTGAAAGAGACCGAAGGGGAGGCCAGCACCCAGATATGCTTGGCAATGTATATGTTGTATGGTATGTGGTATGATGGGGGAACTCACTAAGCTTTCTGCTTACAATTTACAGTTTTGGTTTCACGTACTTCGTTTTCAAAGGAAAGGAGCCGGTTCGATCGCAACGCATCACACTATGATTTTCCGCACATGAGATCTTTGAGATTACACTCTGATATTGTTTTATGATAACATGTTTTGATTATTGACACTTGGGTTTTGACATGGGAAGTCCTTATGAATGTTTTTATATTGTTGGTTTTATAATAACTTAATTAAAGATGAAATTTTTGGTCTTGAATTTTGGGATGTTACAAACCTATTGGTATTCTAACCAACACACCACTACCGCTCCATCCTATCATACAAGGATATATGTACATAAATCTAGCATATCACTACAGCACAACAACGTCCCATACACAAGGATACATAACCAACATTCCAAGGAATACATAACCATATGTAGTTGGGTTGGTTGTCTTAAAGGATTAAGACATCAACTTATTGGATTTAGAGACTGATGGAGTACGCCGGGCGTACTCCTGGCTACACGCAGCATAGCCTGATCCTCCCCCGATGCATGTTGACATTGTTGTACGCCCAACGTATGGAGTGGTACGCTCAGCGTACGCGCTGAGTGTTGACTTTCGTTGACTTTGACCCTTGGTCAAGTTTTAGGGTTTTTGGACCATGAGAAGGGCAAAATGCTCCTTTTTCCCTTAGAAGGTTTAGTCGTGGGATTTGGACTCGCAAGTGAGGTTTTGACCTTAATTATTAATAAGGGTTAATTCATTTCACTACAAGAAAAAGACCCTTTTACGACGCCCAAACCACGACACTCCTTGATTTATGTTACGCAAAAGTGTGTGACATTAAAAAAGTGTCATCTCTTCAAAAAATTTAAGGATCTAGGTCACGCATTATTGCGCGCCCTTAAATTAGTGTCTAAACAAACAAAAAAAAACATGGAGGGCACCTATAATAAAAAGCGTGTCGTCTAAGGATGTTGCTTTATAAATTTTAATGGAACGCGCGTTCCAAACTTTAATAGCTAAGCGGGAAACAAAATCCCCAAAAATTAGAAAACCCCGCTTTGTTCTCATCTTCCTTCGTTTCTACTTGTCTCTGATTTCCCACAGATAAATCAAAACAACATACAAACGAAGAACCCTAAAATCCCGATTCTCTCATTTTCTATCGACTTAGTATGTGCTCGGGTTTTTGGTGATGATCGACGGGTACGAGACATAATAGAAAAACCAAAGTGGCTATTACAAAGGGTTGAAATTATATGGAATCGTTTGGAGATGATGGAGTTTAGCTTTCACATTCGTCAAATCTTAAGGCGGAACAAGATTGTTGAGATTGAGGGTTTTTTGCTCCCAAAAATAGACCTTACAAAATCATTGCGATTGAGGGCTCTATGACGAAGAACTAGGGATTCTAAGCCCAACAAGGTTTCCTCCTCTCCTTAATTCACGTTTTCAAAAGCATCAAGAAGTCGTATGGTTGATATTAGCTTCAGGCAGTCTTTCATGTTTGCGTCTTCTGCCCAAACCCTTCGATGATGGAGCCGCCATATACTTGGATTACGATAACTAAACCTCCACAGTAAGCCCTAGTACTAGTTATTTCTTACTTCTAATGCATCCTCCTTTAACCCTAGTTTTCTATTTAGTTTTTACAGCCTTTGCTTCGTCATCACTTCCATCTCCCATGGTCACCTCTTTTCCATCTTCCATCATTGTCCGAAGATGTCATCATTGTTCCTCCCGCGGTCTCTTCCATCAGGTAAGTTGTTGGACAATCTCAGCTACTCATTCTCGACTACCTCTATTCCTGCTCTCTTTTTTTCTCGAATTTTCTTCTCTGTTCTCCCTTTTCTGTTGAATGATGTTTCTATGTTGAGAATACTTCCATTGATTCCATAAATTAGAGTTTTTTTATGGGTTACACCCTATTCCCGAGTCTCAATTAACAAGATTAGGTAATATGAAAGAGTGAAATAGTATTGGCTATATATGTTTGATACAGACTAATTCTTTTCTTTCTTTGTTTGATTGCGTGACTTGCATATAAGATTCATGGGAAAATGGGAGAAGGTGAGTACAATTTATGAACAAATTACATCTAATTGTTTGTAATATATCATTAATTATATTGACTAATCTGATTGATTCATGTATCATTCAGGTACACAAAACATACTTCTCGTGTCTCCAGAGTATGTGAAAGTGCCCGATTACAAGGTATGATTACAAGTCATGTCAAACACTTTCTTAGGTGTTTTATTTAATAGGATGGACACAATTCCCACTTTTAAAAATCCCAATCTCGGCACCAACACACAACCATAACCATTGTAGTTCTACATTGCCTCAATCCCAGCCTCTGACATCTTTATAAATTGAAAAGATTACAATTCAATTTGTGATGGTATGGAAGATTACAAAAATAGTGAACAAATCTGGAAAACTGAAGACTTTACATCTGTATCAGAAAGATTAGAGAGAACCAGATATAAATTACAGTTGGTCAAGGTTTTAGTGTGGGACGGGTGTTACCTGTATCCGAAAATAAGAGAGAACGAGTTGAGTTGAGTTGAGTTGAGGGAGAACTAATGTAGAATAGATGATGCAAGATCAACAAACCTGATCGCAATGCCACGAAGGGAGCTCGGGCTGCTCGATTACAACGTAACAAAATGGTAATTTGATTATCTTAATGGAACTTGCCATATATTAATGTTCCTTTTTGAATTGAATCATAAATAATGACTTAATAAAGAAAGTCTGGGGAATTAGGCTTTACCCATTAATTCCCGACTTTTTACATATTTGCCCCTATTGATTGTTTGGTTTGAATGATGTAGATGAGAGAGCAGAAGAGAGCTGCCCTTTTTGAAAGAGAAAAGGACTACAAGTGCAACAATGTGAATATTTCTGGTTCCAGTTCCATCTCTATTTTGCAACTTTATGTTTGTCATAAAGTTTGTCAAAGGTATAGATAGATACTTAACTGACACAATTACATGACCAATTCTGCAATTTCTTGGCAATTCAAGCACTGATAAAAGAAATAAATAGTTTATACGAAAGTACACACATCTTAAATATTTGGACTAATAACTGTTGAATACTTGTTTCTAAATTTATCAGTGATTTTTTTATATCACAAAGAGTCAATCTGTCTTGTTGGAAAATTATTTAAGTAATATTTCATCATAGATTCATCGGACCTTCGTGTAATTATGCTAATTTGACAGTTAGATTATTTTAATCAAAAAATTAGTTGCAAGTTAAGAACTAGTCAGAAGATATATAGAAATCTATACATGAAAATGAAAGCATATCATTATATTGCTACAATATATCACTCAGCTACTACTTAAACTAATAAATAACTTTAAAGATAATGATTTCATTTAAGAATTCCTTTTCAGGAGGTAGTTCTTGCAGAGATAGAAATGAAAGCATCTCAACAAAGAGTTCAAAATGGAAGAAAGAGAGAAGTCAAACATGGCATAAAAACGCTCCAAAAGCTGATGAACAATATCAGTAATGCTGAAACTGCCCTCAAACTGGTCTTCAGTGAGATCCCACATGTTGAGGCTGTCATTTTGGTTCTTGGAGGTAGTCCTGCTCGACCTCAACATGCATATGAGCTTGTCAAAAGTTGAATAAAATAAAAAAAATAAACAAGGGTAATATTGTAATAGGGAGGGTCTTAATACATAATATGTTGTCACAGGCTGCAAGAGATGCTGGAGCTCTTAGAGAAGCTAATGACAAACTGGAGAAGTGAGTTGAAGAGCTGACATGGAGATTAGACTTTGAAAAGCATTTGAGGGTATATTTTTTTATATTTCTTGTATCTAATTAGTTTGTAAATTTTTGTTACAACTTCTATTGATTTGTTTTATCTTTCCATGTAACGATTATTTGTATGCCATTAAATTTTATGCAATGGATTGTATTTTTTTGTATGTGATATTTTATTTTCTATTATGAGACATTAAATACAAATTTAATTTGAAAATTAGTAAATCTATAAATAATATTTTTTTAAACATATAAAATTATGATACGCAAAAATGTGTGTCATCTTCATTTATGACATGACCTTTCTTGACAGGGGCTTTAATGATACGCAATGCGAGTTGTAAATGCGCGTCGTAAGGTTACGACACGCAAATGCGTGTCATCTTCATTTATGACAGGGCCTTCCTTGATACACAATGCGTATCGTAAACGCGCGTCATAAGTAGACGACACGCAAAAGCGTGTCGTCTCTCGTTATGACAGGGCCTTTCTTGACACGCATTTGGGCGTCGTCTGAGCCTTTTACGACACGCATTGCGCGTCGTAAAAGGCTGTTTTTCTAGTAGTGTTTGTTGACTAGGCGGAGTCTAGATCCGGCAGTTCGGGTGCTAGGTTTTCGTGTCATCAGTATCAGGTGAGTCTCCTCACTTACGCTTACATGTATGGTAGGATAGTTGTATTTATGATGACCAACTGAGTCTAGCTGTTATGTTATGTTATGATAATTATATATGACTGAGGCTGCTGATAGCCAACCAGGGTTGCTGATAACCCACCGGGCATGTTGTTAGCTCACTGAGATTGTTGATAGCCCCCAGGGTTGCGGATAACCCATAACTGTTTATTTATATTGTGTTATATGTGGTATCTTGGGGAACTCACTAAGCTTTGTGCTTACAGTTGTTGATTTATATGTGGCAGGTACTTCGTAGGACCACGGGAAGGGAAATGTCTGATTGTACACACGCACTGAGGAATTTACTACTGGTATGAACTCTGATAATTATGATACTGGTTGTTTTGGGAAAATCATGTATACTATGATTTTTGGTAATTTAAAAATGAAAAATTTGGTCTAAAATTCGAGGTGTTACAATTTAGTATCAGAGCTCTGGTTTGAGGGATTTGGATGAACCTCTGGGTGAATCCAAACTCAAACTAAGGATCTGAAATTTTTTTAAGAACTTAACAAGAAATGAAGACTTTTACAGGATAAAAAACCAGAGAAGTAGTGCGTACAATCAAGCAACGCTCGAGCGGTAGTTTCCCAAAATACCTCAATTTATATTTTAAGTAGTGCAGAGCATATATGTTTATATTATGAGCTGATAGAATTGCATGCTAGCTAGAGGTAGGCTAAGGAATCTTGCAAAGTTAGTGTGAAATGTTGTCTGATTTGTGATGTGTTAGCCTAGGAGTTCATTCTTGTGAGATTGAATTTGTCTTTACTATTTGCTTAGTGTATGCTACATAGTTGTACTGTAACACCTATAAAAAAATCATGCCAAATTTAAACTTTTAAAAAAATTTCAAAACCATTAATCATTACAAAACTTGTTTTCAAAATGTATAATATCAGAGTATCCCAGAAACATAAACATAATTATGAGGAACTGTACAATCACGCCTTTGCCTTCCCGCGATCACCTGATGTACCTGAAACAATAAACTGAAACTGTAAGCCCGATGCTTAGTGAGTTCCCCCAAAATACCGATACACTGCACATAACACATATACAAATAACATCATGTATTGGGTCCACAGCTTTACAGACTGGATTTGTAACGCCCGCAGATCCGGGCTAGTCAATTTAGAGACAATGAGCATCAAAAATGAGTTTTTTTATGGAAGATTATTTATAAGGATTAATCTTAACCAAGTTGTAGTATATGTTACAAGGGTTCCGTACATATAAAGAACGCCGAAATCCGAGTTATAACGAAGAAGTTATGGCCCGTCGAAGTTTTACGGCAAAACCGGCACGACACCGGGAGACGTAAATAGTGAATTTACGGTAGAAGACTTTTTAGCCTTAGTAATCTAAACGAAAGTCATAGAATATGTTAAACCGAGAGCTTCCATAAAAAGAACGCCCAAATCTGACTTCGTATGAGGAAGTTATGAATTTTCTAAGATTTGACATAGCAGTGCACGACCCGAAACTCGAATTTTAGTTCGAGCGGTTTTTGGCCTACGCGACCTAAATGAGAGTTGAAGATCTCATTAATAGGAACTCAACGGTAAAAAGACAGACGAAAACGGAGTCCGTATGTAGAAGTTATGAATTTTACGCGGACATTTAACAGTATAATCTCCTCCTACTGTTAAATTTAAGATCGGTCGAGAATTAGCCGACGGAGTCTAAATGAAAGTTTTAGATATTGTTTTTACCTACGCGTGTATATAAAGAATGTCGAGAGTAGAGCTCGTATGTTAAAGATATGGACGAAACTTGGTCTCTACTCTTCGAGCGCGATAAATTCGATACAGTTTTGTAAATCTAAGATAGAATAAGAATTAGCTGATGGCGTCTAAATGAAAGTTGTAGTACTCGTAAATACCAACGCGTGTATATAAAGAACGTCAAAAATGGAGTTCGTATGAACGAGTTACAAATTATAATAGCATATTTACGTATTAAAATAAAGTATAAATCATATATACGTACACATATATATACAAATGTATATATCATTAGAAAGGTATCGACGATGCAGTTATTATAAGACTAGTGTTAAGTACTTTTGACATTAGTTTAATACAAATATCGTTAAATCTATTTAAAATTGTATTATGAAGGGGTGTTTAGTCGTTTATATAACTATAAGGCCATTAAGTAATTATGGAGGGTAGTTTTTGTAAATTCAATTACTATAAATAAGAGGCTTGGGCTCTCATATTTCTTACACCATTCTCTTGATTCAAGAGTCTATCTCTTCTTATCCCCCGAGCATTTCGGTCCCTCGTGATTCGACTTCTCTTTCTGTAGTTTTAGTATAGTAAGGTGAGCGCTGAAGCGTTGCACGAATAGGGTTGTTGGATTTCAGAAGTGTCGTTATAATATATTTTTAACTACTCGCGGTACGGGGAATCTGGTTTAAAGGGCCACATAGGGTTGTTGGATTTCAGAAGTGCTATATGCCAAAATGGTCCTGCCCTCCGGTGTTTTATGTCTGCCCCTGTCTGTACATAGTGGTTGGAAAGTATTGTTTAAACGCTTATATAATAATAGTAATAATAAGACTAATAATTAGTTACGGTAAATATTAGACTAAAATCTAGTGGTAATAATACTAGGTTTCGTCGAAGGAAATTATTTTAAAGTAAACGAAGCGCTGTCCGAGTACCGAGTCACCACCTTATCAAGTGAGTGCATAGTCTCTTTCATCTTACACATAGATATGAAGTATTTAATATAAATTACGTGCTATGTGTGCATATTGTCTGAATATTTGCTGTCTATGCTGGGTGAAATATTTTTTTATACATGTTTTAAATGTTTTAAACTGTATATGTATTTTATATCTACAAAATGTGTTGGGTAAAACATGGGTAGATGAAATAGTTGTTGTGTGATAACACGATGAAAGACCTCAAGGTTGACAGTGATCTAATAATCTAGTGGAGTATAGATGACGACCACAGACTATACTAGACAGTCCAGTGGAACGCTAGCAGGCTCGTAACCTGTAGGTGTTCTTGAATTAGGTGCTCATTAGGTATTTTTGAACTGAGTGTGTTCACCAGGTGTTTTGAACTGAGTGTGTTCACTAGGTATTTTTGAACTAAGTGTTCACCAGGTATTTTGAACTGAGTGTGTTCACTAGGTATTTTTGAACTAAGTGTTCACCAGGTATTTTGAACTGAGTGTGTTCACTAGGTATTTTGAACTGAGTGTGTTCACTAGGTATTTTAGAACTAAGTGTTCACCAGATATTTCAGACTACGTGTTCACCAGTTGTAATCCATAAACCCTGGTAACGATGGACTTTGTGCCTATTCCATAGGATAATCCTTAGGAATGAATGAACGAGAAATTGTTGATTCTTAGGGTAGACCCTTAAGAGTAAAGAAGATAATATGGATGGGTAATTGGGTTGATTGTTTGGTGTTTAAACATAATAATTATATTATTGTGGGTTGAAAACCCTATGTACTCACCAGGTTTCCCAACCTGACCCACTCAAGCTTATTTGTATCACAGGTGTCGATACGAAGCTACTTTACACTGGGAGATTTAAAAGAGATGTAGATCACTAGTGTAAATGAATGTAAGTTCTGTTTATGCTTATGTTTCTGTATTGACGATGACATCCCAAGGTTTTAAAAGGAATAAAAATACATTCCTTCGGAAATGCTTTTGATAATGTATTTATCATGTTTTTCTAGGAACAAATTCCGCAACATTTTTATTAAAAAGAGATACTCTGATTTTATAAAGCATAAACAAAATCGGTCTTTTCTGGCCGTGAAAATGGGGATGTCACAGGATTACCCCTGGGCCCACAGTGTGAATATGGATTGCCTTCCGGGCCCACAGCTCACATCTGGATTGCCACCGAGCCCACAGTATGAGTCTGGTATGCCCTACCCGGCCCTCAGCTCGTATCTGGAATGCTCCCGAGCCCACAGTACGAGTCTGGCATGCCCTACCCGACCCTCAGCTCGTATATGGAATGCTCCCGAGTCCTCGGTATGAGTCTGGCATGCCCTACCCGGCCCTCAGCTCATATCTGGAATACTCCCGAGTCCTCAGTATGAGTCTGGCATGCCCCGCCCGACCCTCAACTCATATCTGGAATACTCTAGGGTTTGTTGGCTACCGCACAGAGCAGTACAACCTCAACCCAACCCACATAATATGTCGACATATAACATAACTAATGCACATACAGATAATCACATAATAGTACAGGTACTCCTACAGTTCTACCAAACTAGCATGCAAAACTAACTCATACTCGACATAATACCAACTGCTAGGATAACATATCCAATGGGCCGGCATTGGTGCCTTCGAGCCCTTAGTATAGTGAGGATAACTCACCTGGCACTGCTGAAGTCCCGCGGATGAAACTCCAGCTGCTGGTTGACAGATTCCCGAACTGCCAACATCAAACAATACCCAATTAATAATTGGGTTCTAAGCCCAAGGTCCAACTCACACTCCAAAGGCCCAATAGTCAAGTAATGGGCCAAAGCCCAACATATGGCCCAATTTTCCAAATTGGGCCCAAACCTCTGCATGGTCTTTCCTTAAGGCCCATCCAATTGTTCTAGTCCAACCTCTTGGTATTCCCATGGCCCAATATCACATAATCACCAAGGCCCAGTTATGGCCCACCTATAGCCCAATTTTCCAAATTGGGCCCAAGTCCTTCACATGGGCCTTACCCTAAAACTCATCTAATTATTTTGGTCCATTTACTTGTTCTTGGATAGCCCATCAATAGTCCAACCACCAAGGCCCAATAGGAAGGCCCAAATCAAGGCCCAAGTGAAATTAGGGTTTTCACATGAAATGACGATTAGGGTTAAATGTCTCTTACTTAACCCATTAAGGACTTAATCCATTAAGTCCAATATTGCCTTAGATTAATTTGCCAATGATTATTATTTAATATTTTAAGTTTTTTAAATAATTCCCGTGTGTGTCCCGATCAATTCCCAAAAATTAGGGTTTTATGCCATTAGGGTTTTCCAAACCCTAATTAGGGTTTCCTACCCAATACTAGCCCATTAGGGTTTCATTGGGCCCATTAGGGTTTCATCAGGCCCATTCTGTCCAAGCATCCCAAACGAGTCAATACGCAAGCTAGGCACACCGCCACCCAACACGACGACTGGTGGCGGCAGCCACCACCTTACGATGGTGGTTTAGAGTTTTATAACTATTCCGATCGATTACAATGTTACAACACGATATCCAAACACACACAAACACACACTAAGCTACACTCACACTCATAAATAACACACACACACAGCCGCATTGTGGCGGCAGGTGGTGGTCGGAGGTGCTAGCCACCACCTCACTGTAGTGGTGGTGGCCCTCTTGTCAAATCCGGTCAACTAGCCACACACAACACACACCCAACATATCACATACGCCGTGACTGGAAGATTTGCCACATCCACCCACCTGGTGGCGCATGGCGACGGGGACAGCAGCATCAATGGCAATTAGTGGCGGCTGACGGCGACATTGAGACCCAACAGCAACAGGTTCGACCTGTCCCTCACACGACCACAACACCGGTTCTAGTTCTCGTATCATGGTCTCCGGCGTCCCACGGGGAGCTCTTTGCTGCCTACAACATCCGGCAGCGGCGGTGGCGTACAACGAAAGGGAGGGTGTGCGCAACCCAACCACGAACCACCACAGCTTCTACTGTTGTTGGCTTCCGATCTCCAAGGCTGAACGACGATGGTGGAGGCTTGTTCGACGGCAACTTCAGCTTCACCTGCGGTTGTTGCGGCGGAGGAAAAATGGTGGTCGCGCCCCCCACCGAGAAGCGACCATAGTGGCCATTACCCTCGGTTCCGTCGGGCGTCGATAGTCTCCAGTCGTAGCAAGCATCGCCGGTGGTCTTGCCGGTCGGAAAACGGGAGTGAAAGGGTGGAGGCTGCTGGAGGGAGGTGAGGTGAAGTTGGCGGCTGAGAATAGTGTTCCTAGGGTTAGGGTTTAGTGGCCGGTGCATGGTGACTTTAATACCCGATCATATCCAACTTTTCTACAATATACACCTTTTACCCCTCCTTCCCAATTTCTTTTCATTATAAGGCTATTATTTACAAATCAGCCCCCATCATCCAAGATTCATGACAATTCAAGTCCCAGCAGTTACCATATAGCCCCTCCATGACAAATTCTTTTCAACCTAGGTACATAATTTACCATTTTAACCCCAGCCATCCAAAATCCTTTCATTTTAAATCCAAATGATACCAAGCACCCCCTGGCTTCTAAAATCTTTTGCAAAGTAAATCCCAAAATTACATTTTAACCCCCGAAAGTCTAAATATATCATTTGACTCCTCGAAACCACTCTCTGCTAAATATTATTTGATTTTGGCCATAAAATAATAATAAAATTACATCTCGGGGTTCCGGATTTATTATTTAATTACCCTATTTTAAATGGGATGTTACATGTATATAGTTAGGATTTTATAGCCTTAGAATGCCTGATTTAGCCTTTCTTCATGTTCCTTGTTTTTTGTCGTAAAAAATCGTAGACAATCACAGCTCTCTCTAAAATATGACCTAATGGTCGTATCTATAATGTTACCATATAATACGTCATCGCGCCGTGGAATATTGACTATCGCGCAGTAGACATGTTTCCTTCACGTAGTCTCCACGAAACCATGCACTTCAACCATGAATCTTCCTTTGCTGACACGTCATCGCGGCATGGCCAAAGTATTATCGCGCCGTGGTGTCTTTTTCTTGTCAATTTCCAACCTTTGATGCACGTCTTCAATTTTCCAGGTTCCGACTTAGCATTTTAGCACCTTTTCTCTCAAGAACGTTTTTGCTGCTACAAAAACGAAATATAAACGAATTAAGTATCATTTATAACACATAATGACTAAATGTAGCTAACAATACTTAAAATATTGCATAAAATATATGACTATATATAACAATATCATTAAGCTTATAAATCACCAACTATTTGTTAAAATTTCTAAGTGAACACGATTTATATAGATGTTTGTTTATTTAAGCAAAAAAGTTAATTTTTTTGTTGATTGCTTAAATCTCAACATGATCATCACTACATTAATAACCTTCTTTTGATATAGTTTCTTATTAAATTTCAACAACCACGAAAAATTTACAATATGTTGCAGATTTGAAGTTTAACAAGCATGGTGAAGAGAGATGAAGGTCCTTTCTTCTATGTCCTTAGACTGCAAGGTTAGTTTTCGTATTAGACTTTTTCAGGTTTTGGAAAATTAGGAACTATTCGTTATGAAGTTCACTTTACTCCTGCGAAATCGGTTGTAATAGGAAGAAATGAAGATTGTAGGAACTTCATTGGAATTAATCGAAGTTAATAAAACTCTAACCACAAAAAGTTGTGTTTTATGGTGCACCAGGGGCAGAACGGTCATGTTTCCAAGCTATAAAGTCTTCATTGCATTCTTATAGTTGGAAGTTTGAAAATGAGTCGATAAGTGTGCCGTTAATTAAAATTTTAAGGATTGTTAAAGAGTTAAACTGAAAAAACATCATATTTCAAAAATGATTAAGTATAACAATATCAATATACTTTCATGTTGATTTTTGCAACCTGTTTTGACTGATAAAATTACAAATGGATATCTTCATAATTTCATTTTGATAGCTATTATTATTTATATTGGTTAGAATACCTAGGTTTGGATTTCTATAATATGTTGAGCCATCTCCTATTTTTCTTTAGTCATTTATGCTATATTGATATTATTCCTTTATTCAATGTCTTCTGTAGCATTTTCCAGAGTACACCGCTATTTTGGGAGTGTTCAAAAGTGTACTGCTATGAATCATATACTATGTGGCCATTTTGATGTTCATGTAGCTTTTGGTTCAAAATGTGAGCATTTTCCAAAGTACACTGTTGTATGTGGAAATGTCAAAAAATGCATTGCTATGAAGCATATACTATGTGACCATTTTGATGTTCACATGAAGTTTAAGTTGAATTTGTAATTAAATCTTCCACTTTGTAATAAATTGAGTTGTTTCTATTTATTATATATTTCTATTCGGACATAAACGCCAGTTGTAGTTACATGTTTATTCTCTTATTTTGAAGAAACTTGATAAGTTGTGTAAATATGAACTTCATGCCATTTGTATGTAAGTTATGGTTTATAAAATGTTCCATCCATGATAATTGCTTAATTTTGTTCAAACATTGCATGTTTGGTTTACACCTTATCTCATCTAAATAACGTTAAAAGATAGACACAAATTTTGGTGAACCTAATGCTGTCATAGTTAATAATGATTAAACACTTTAGGCTTCAAGCACATTGCTATACCCCTTTTTGATTACTACAATGGGGTAGCAAAAAATACTTATTTTAGACAAATGATTTACGGAAAAAGGAAAACTAAACTATTTCAATTAAATTTCTTCAAACATTATCTATGTTATTCTTTTTTAACAGTAACTTTTGGATGGAGACGTTATTTCGAATCTTTTAATAGAACATTTTCGTTAAAAGCCATGTTAAATTTTCATAAAAATTAATATGTAGGGCGATAAATTCGAATTTGATTTTTGAGACTCGCAATGGTTGGTCAAAACACGGAACCAAAAAATGTGTAAAAATATACACCCACACACAACCGACTTTGCGTACAAAATCAGATCCCATTTACACCAAAAAGAAACACACACTTAACAGTTCACACGTATCTATATCTATATAACATATATATGCACACAGTGCTAATTCATCACAAACTTATCATTTACACCGAAAAACGCAGCGAAACCCTGCCTGCAACATAGAAAATGAAGATCCCGGTGCTGGAGAATTTCATGTTCGATGAACCCTCGGTTTGGGTTACAGCGACGACGGTGGCGACGTTGCTGTCAACCGTTTACTTAGGTTTTGCAGAGTTGATCGGGAATCATCTCCAGTATTCCAAATTCTCCAACTCTAATAATTCCGACAAAAAACAAGGTATCAAGCTATCAAGCAGAACAGGTTTTTTGATTCTCTACACGCCGGCGTTCCTCGCCGGAGTTGTTTCCTTCTTCGTCTTCCCCGGCGGTGGTATCAGATTCCTTTTGCTCAAATTTGCAGTTACCTTTCATTTCTTCAAAAGAGATTTCGAGGTAATTAATTCATTTACTCTCTTCTAAATTCTAATTCTCTCTTCCGATTTGATTTTGTTCTAGTCAAATCTCATAAGATTTTCATAACATTTGCAGGTTCTGTTTGTTCACAAGTACAGTGGTGGGATGATTTTGGGCTCAACCATTCTTATATCCATCTTTTATTTGTCAGCTGCTGCAAGCATGATTGTCGTCCATTACCTGAGCCTAGGGCTTCCAGACCCTTCCATTGATCTAAAGTACATCGGTTTGATCATGTTTATGGTTGGAATCTTCGGCAACTTTTATCACCACAATCTCCTTTCGAAACTAAGAAAAGATAAAGATAAAGGATACAAAATCCCTACTGGAGGACTTTTTAATTTGGTGATTTGCCCACATTATCTATTTGAAATCATGATATTTGTGGGGTTATCTTTTATCAGCCAAACACCACTGGCTTTTGCATGCACTTTTGGCGACTCCATGTACTTGATTGCAAGGAGTTATGAGACAAGAAAATGGTATGTAAATAAGTTTGAAGATTTTCCTAAAAGCATCAAGTGTGTCATACCATATGTATTTTAAATATATGTATATTTTTTTTTCTTCTTTTTGTGGATTTGGAAATATTTGAATGAAGTTGTTGTAATTGAGTTTTGAATGGTTGTAATATTGTTATTATTATAATTCGCTATTTTTTTTTTGCTCTTCATAATTTATGCGATAATAAAATGAAACATTATTGGATATTAGTTTTTTTTTTAAAATTAATTAATGGTTCTAATTCGATAAAAGTAGATGTATTATCAATAAATCGATAAGATGATGAATAATATACTTCTTAGTCTGACCGTTATTATTTTGACAAAAATTAAGAAAAATACATGTCATTAATATAATTATAATATCGTAGATATATTAAGAGAAAAAAGTCAAATTAATCTTATTTATCCATTTTTAAGGTTTAATAAATAATTAAGAAGTTTGTTAAAGCAGTCATGATTTTTACAAATGACATCTGCAAAAATTTCGGCCATCTACAAAAAAGTATAGTTTCTTCAGATGCCATTTATGAAAATACGTTTTTCCTTAGATGCCAATCTACGAAAAAGTATTATTATCTTAGATGCTATATTTTCTCAAATTTCATATTCGAAAATCATGGGTTCCCTTAGATGTCTATCCGGGAAAAAAATGAGTTTCCTCACGGCTTTTGTGAAAAAATGATGTCATATGTGAAAATCTCAAAAGCTTGTATTTTCTAACAACATATTGTATGTTCCCGTAATTTGTACTGTGAAAATTTAATTTCAAATAATAAGGAGAATTTCATCTATATCCTTGTAAACTTTCATAATTGCGTCTATATCCTTATAAAAATTAAAATTACATATATATCCTTACAAAACCTATAAACTCATATATATATATATATATATATATATATATATATATATATATATATATTATATATATATATATATATATATATATATATATATATATATATATATATATATATATATATATATATATATATACCCACATTTTTTGAAGGGCAAAAGAACATATAGATAAAAAGAAACTAGCTACGTGTCAGCAAAAGATACAAGAAATTAAGGCAAATAAAAATACTATCTTTAATCATATTTAATATATTAAAAAATAAAAACACTATCTTTAAATTCATTTTTTATTATTAAGAAAATAATCAACTTATAACATTACAATATTACATTTGTCTCGTATTGTTATTTTCGACCTTATTACTTCATGAATCCTTACAAAATATTGACACCCACACTGAAATTAATTTTTCCGTGATTTTGCCTGTAAGCGAAGAACCAAAGAAAGAACAAAATTGTTTAGATGAGAATAATCGCAAATCTCATAAATCGATTGTAGGAGATAAAATATATTGTTTAACAATCAATTAAGAATATGCAACCTCTGGGTTTTGCTAATCGATTGTGCAAAATATAAAGCGACAAATAATCAAATCGTGAATAAGGAGATCGATTATGGAAAAGACTGCAAATAAGTATTTTAGTAATTTAGTTATAATCTAATTTAAGGATATTGTTTTTAATTTTAAATATATTAATTATCATTAAATTAAGTATTTGGATATATATATATATATATATATATATATATATATCTTATCTTTATCTTTATATACTTATAAAGGAAACATTTTTCATTTCACCACATTCATTTGAAACTCCCATGATGCATTTTACTCAAACCATATTCATTTGAAACCTTTTATTTGAATGAATACCACTCAAAAGTCTCTTAATAATTATTAAATATTCAAATGTTTTATAACTGATATAATATGTTTAATAAGCAATTAATGGATAGTCTACTATAAAAAACCAATCTCTTTGAGTAGACACACAAATACCAATCACATACAAAATTCACAAAGAAAACAAGTCTAAAGGCTTTTGTGTTGGTTTGAGGGTTTTGGACCATTTTTCGAGCCATGTTATTATGTTAAAGTTTTAATTTGTAAGTTTGTTATATACTAATTCTTTTTTTTTTCTTGGTTTAATTATTCTTTTAAGACAATCATTGTATGTTGTGGTTGAAATTTTAATGTAAATTATATTAGATTTATGTTATCCATCATATGTTATGGAATGTGATATAGATAATATTTAATTAAATATTGTATATATGTTTGTATGTTTGTGTTGCTTTAAATCAATAATTAGTTAAAAATCATGGATATGTCATATTATCCATATTATCCATGTAACTCTCTTTTAAAATGCAAATTAATGATAATAAGTGGTTTTAAAATTAACGAACAATAGCTATAAATAATAAAATCAAATTATAAAAATCATAGATATATCTTATTATCCATGCAATTCTCTTTTGAAATGCAAATTGTCAATCTTATCACTTTATTATTTAGTATATGTTTCATTTTTGAATAATAATATTAAGTGTTTCTTAAAAGTCTTCTTTAACTTATTAATAATAATAAGTGATTTAAAATTAATGAACACTAATTTTAAATGATAATAACATCAAATTATAAATTACATAACGTTAGCTACAAATAAACTGTATTTTAAATGAACATAATTAATGAAAATAGAAAATAATTGCACACGTAAAAATTTAAATTAATCAATGATAACAATTGTTAAAAATAATACTAAATAGATAATTATATTTAATTCTATTAATGAGGAAGGTAGGTTGATGTCAATCAATATAATTGTTCAAAATAGTTGAGATTATATATATATATATATATATATATATATATATATATATATATATATATATATATATATATATATATAAATTAGTGTAAAAATATTATGTCAAAGTTAATGTCAATAACATAACCATTATAAACATATATTTTTCAATATTCTAACAATGTATTTTTAACCTGCGCCGCGCAACGCGCGGGAATTCGTCTAGTCATACATACTTATAAAGCTAGCATTTTTTCTTGAATCTCATGCATTTGAAACCCCATTTTTTAATTTTCTCAAACCACATTAATTTGAAACCCCTTTTTTAACTAATGCAACTCAAAAGTTTTCTTAATTACGATTTAACACTCAAAAGTTTTATAACTTATATTATGTTTAATTAGCATTTAGTGAAAAGTTTACTATAAAAAGACCAATCTTTTGTGTCTTTTGTGTTATATAAAATCTTACATGCAAGAAGGATTTGAAGATATTGTGATTCAAAAGTTTTCATATAGTTGAAGCATTCACGATCCAAATATGATGATTTGAAGAAATGGGTTATGTCGCATCGATGGTAATTCTAATATGATTTTTTCTTTCAACCAAAACAAATGAAACTTTTTCTATTTTTTATTTATATTAAGTTTCTCATTTAATCTTTATATGTGATTTGTGTGTATTACTCAATCTTGAATGTGACTCTCCAAACATCAATGTTTTGCTTGGAATATCTTTCTGATTCTTCTTTTTCAAGAAAAATATTTTGATTGCAGGTTAGTGAAAAATTGTCATCAAGTTTCTATGGTTGAATGGTGTTAAATGAAGAAAGAAAATTCATAAAATGGATATAAGTTTTTTTTGTTTGAGCAAAGTTGACGAATGTTAGTTTTTTCTTTTAATTTAAATGTATGTTTATGCAACATCTTTATTTATATTTTCAACCACCCAATGCTCTTACTTATTTGATTGTAGTTTTTCTATTTTGATTATGTTTATTTTCTATTATTTTTTTGTTGGGTTATCCTACACAACATATTTAAATGACAATATTTAAAAGATAACATAATTTTGAACATTTGATATGTAATTATGATAGACTTATCAGGATATGTTCTTCATATGAAAGTAATTTATCCATATTACTAAGACAAGAATTACATATGACATTTACGAATATATATATATATATATATATATATATATATATATATTATATGTGATTTGTTTAACATGTATATGCACCTATGTATGTTATAAATTTATAATTAAATATCTTTATGTTTAATAAATGAAGGGATTAAAATGATGCATCAAAACCAATTAATTAGACGAATATAATTATAATAATAATAATAATAATAATAATAATAGTAATAATACATTTCCAAGTACCGCATTCATTTGAAACTCACACTACAACTCAAAAGTTTTCTAATTTATGTATATTTATTAGTTACAACTCAAGAGTTTTTAACTTATGATTATTAATTAGTAATCACTAATAACTTTTTATTTTACTTTATTTTATAAGGTTGTAAAGTTTTGCTCATTAAAAACATTAATGATTTGTGATTTAAATATGAAAAGTTAATATAAATGTTATAATAGATGTTTTAGTGTTTTTATGTTATTAAAAGTTATAGTGTTTATTTTTCAGATTTTTTATTATTCGTTGTATATATATCTTTTTTAATACAAATGTTATAATAGATGTTTTTCTATTTTTATGTTACTAAAAGTTGCAGTTCATATTTTTGTTCATACGTTTTGTTACCCGTTATATTATCATTCATTTGATATATAATTTACACAATTTTAAACGGTTTATAAAATTATCAAATAATTGTATATATCACAATGACTTAAAAATTAAACTATAATGTTTAATAAAACTAATATGTTAACTATATGTTTGCTTTACTACTAACACTTTGTTTCAAAGTAGAAATATTAAATAATAATTTGGTAAAAGTTATTATTTTAACTATATAATTCTATTCTCGCGCAACGCGCGGGGATTCGCCTAGTATCTATCTATATCTATATCTATCTATCTATATATCTTATAAAGCTAGCATTTTTCCTTGAACCTCATGCATTTGAAACTCCCAAAGCTATTCAACTTATATTTTTACTCAAACCATATTCATTTGAAACCTCCTATGTGAATGAATACCACTCAAAGGTCTCTTAATAATGATTAACTATTCAAAGGTTTTATAACCTATATAATATGTTAATAAGCAATTAATGGGTCTCTTTTAGTATAAACACAAATACAAATCACATACAAAATTCACAAAGATAACAAGTTTAAAGGTTTTTGTGTTGGTTTGAGGGCTTTGGATCATTTTCGAGCCATGTTATTATGTTAAAGTTTTTAATTTGTAAGTTTGTTATATACTAATCTTTATATATATATATATATATATATATATATATATATATATATATATTTCTTGGTTTAAGTATTCTTTTAAGACAATCATTGTATGTTGTGGTTAAAATTTTAATGTAAATTAGATTAGATTCATATTATCGATCATATGTTATGGAATGTGATATAAATAGTATTTAACTAGATATTGTATATATGTTTGTATATTTGTGTTGCTTCAAAAAAATAATTAATTAAAAATCATGGATATGTCATATTATCCATATTATCTATGTAAGTCTCTATTAAAATGCAAATTGTCTATCTTATCACTTTATATTTTAGTGTATGTTTAATATTTTAATTATAATAGTAAGTGTTTTTTAAAAGTTTTCTTTCACTTATTAATAATAATAAATGGTAAATTATATAAATCATGGATATTTTATATTATCGATGAAAGTCTCTTTTGAAATACAAATTGTCAATCTTATCATTTTATTATTTAGTATATGTTTCATATTTGAGTAATAGTATTAAATGCTTCTTAAAAGTCTTCTTTAATTTATTAATAATAATAAGTTGTTTAAAATTAATGAACAATAATTTTAAATGATAATAGCATCAAATTAAAAATTATGTAACATTAGCTACAAATAAATTGTACTCTAAATGATCATCATTATTGAAATTAGAAAATAATCACATAAGTAAAAAATTTTAATTAATCAATCATAACATTTTTTATAAATACTACTAAATAGATAATTATATTAATTATATTAATGAGGAAGGTGGGTTGATGTCAATGAATAATATTGTTCAAAATAGTTGAGATTATATATATAAATTAGTGTAAAAATATTATGTCAAAGTTAATGTCAATAAATAACCATTTTAAACATATATTTTTCACTATTTTAACAATATATTTTTAACATGTGTCGCGCAACGCGCGATTATTCGTCTAGTATATTATAAAGCTAGCATTTTTCGTTGAACCTTATGCATTTGAAACTCTCAAGACTATATAGAAACATTTTTGCTCAAACCACATTCATTTGAAACCCCCATCTTTTAAGTAATACAACTCAAAAGTCTTCTTAATAATGATTTAACACTCAAAGGTTTTATAATTTATATTATGATTAATAAGTACTTAATGAAACGTTTACTATAAAATAATCAATCTTTTGGGTAGACATGCATACAAATCACATTTCGAGATATATTATTATGTTATAGATTTTTGTGTTGGTTTGAGGTCTTATGACCACTTTTCGAGATATATTATTATGTTATAGATTTTAATTTGTAAGTTTGTTGTATACTAATTATTTATATATTTTTCTTGGTTTTGGAGTCTTTTAATACAATTGTTGTATGTTGTGCTTTAATCGTTAATATATTAGATCAGATAGATGTTATCGATCATATGTTATATACCGTGATGTAGATAATATTTAATTAGATATGTTAAATATTATCGTTTGTTTTGTACCGCTTCAAAAAAGTAACTAAGTAAAAGTCGTGAATATTTTAAATTTTCTATGTAAATCTGAAAGATATATTTTTATTTTTATGTATTTGAAACTCTCATTACTTTTCAATTTTCTTTCTAATAATGATTATACATTGATTAATAATGTTAAATAGATGTAAAAAGATAATTGTAATCCTAAAATTAACTAAACTTGAATATACATATTTTAGTTATACTTAGTTTTGATATGTTATTTCTTAAATTGTCAGTTTAAAGTCATAACTTTTGAATAATTTGTATAAAATACTTAAATTGTTAATTTAAATACAGTGTTAAAGTACTAACTTAAATGAAAATTTCAATTAAACTTGAAGAAAATCCAATGACTATTTTGTAAATAGTTATAAGTTATAAATTATAGTGTTAAACGTAATAACTAAATTGTAATCCCAAATCAATTAAAATATTTCCTAAAACTATTTTTATAAACATTAATAATTTCTAAATAAGTATCTTACAAATAACTTACAACGATAATAGTTAAAAGTAATATTGTTACCTTTAAAAACAAAAACAATGTTTGATGTTTTAAATAACTACAGTAATAGAAATTAAAAAGTTAATCAAATGTAGTTTTTAAAATCTATTTTTTTTAAACTAATTAATCATAACAACAACTATAAATAACATTAATTTATATACTCTATTTAATTTTATTTATGAGTAACATGCTGATAGAGTCCACTGAGACGATTAAGCCTATATAGTTTTAATAGATTTAATATGATCATATAATTCAAAATAATTAATATTTTATACTAAATCAGTATAAGAATTATTATATCAAAGTTAAGTATCACATTTTTATATTTATTTAACAAATATTTTAAATTTATAATTGTATTCTGCGCAACGCACGTGCATTCGCCTAGTATCTTATAAAGCTAGCATTTTTCTAAGCATCACATTGATTTGAAACTCCTTTGTCCTTTCATGTTCTCAAAACTTATAAAAGAGACAAATTTCCAAGCACCATAGTGATTTGAAACTCCCATGTTTTTTTATATTCTGCAATGACTTTTCAAATGTATTTTAGTAATGATTATTAATTGCTTATACATCAAACATGTTATATAAGTTGTTACATGTGATTTATGAATCTTTGTTTCTCTCTTTAGTTCTTGGTTTCCTAAACATCTCACTTTAAGTGAAATTCTTTCTGCATCTTCTTAGTTTATAATGTCACCAACTTGAAACATTACAGTTTTAGCAACATTGCACCACACTTCTCCAATCACTCATGTAAGAAGAATGTTGATTACATTGTGTTTTTATATAGAAAAGGCAAAATGTGATTTGTTGTGTTATGGATTTAAAAAAAATGGTGGTCGGATGTTGTATATTTAATTGTAGTGGATGTCTAATATTAGATTTTGGTTCATAATATTCTTTTTATATGTTAATATCTTTTTGTTTATGTTATATGCAGATTATTGTGCAATGTGGGTGGTTGTGTGGTAACTTTATGTTTGTAATTATATTTCAGTTTTCATTTATGGGTGGTTGTAATTGTACTTTATATTTGTAATTGTATTTTACTTTGCGTTTATGGTGTTTACGGGAAGAAAAATATGAGAATGATCAATACTTTGATCGTTGGCGTTTTTTTGTTGTATGCATCATATCCACGTTAAACATAGATGGACATTTAACCTTATGGATTATGTTATGATAGAGTAAAAAAATTATATTTGTGTTATTTAGGTACCTTTATATTTGTTTTGAAAAAGTCTTGCTACACAAGTTTTATCTTTGTTCCACTTATATAGAAAAAATTCTAAAATGTTTACCTTTTTTTATTATTGGAATGCGATTGTCCTTTCTATTTTTTCCCTTTGGTGTACGACACAAATGAACACAAGTAAGATTTAAAATAATTAGCATTACTAATAACTTTATTTATAAATATCTTAAAATTCCACCCAGTTGTAGTATATGAAGTATTTTCAACCAAATGCTTAATTTCCTTAACAATTAAACACCAATAGATGTTTATAATTCTCATTTTATTAACAAATATTGTTTTTTCTATAATAAGTAAATAAAAAATTGTTATAACTATTTTCTTAAAACAACATGATAACATTAATAGTTTAAACAACATAAATTAAAAAAAATAGATTATGATACATTGGAAAAACGATTAATGTTTGAATTAATCATAAACGAAATAAAAAAATGTTTAAATAAATGGTTTTCCAATTAACAATGTCAATAGTGAAAAAATGTATCAAATAAAAAACTACATTTAACTAACTAAGTTCACACATAACATATGAATGGATACCATTGAGATGATATGATCCTAAAATACATCTATCTAAATTGATTGACCATAAGTAGATGCTATTATAATGATTTGGTTTTAATATATATATATATATATATATATATATATATATATATATATATGTATGTCTTATGGTATATTTAAAATAATTATAATATTTTATAACATCTTAGTGCAATATTCATTTGAAACCCCCTATTTTATTTAATACCACTCAAAATTCTTCTTAATAATGACTTAAACACTCAAAAGTTTTATAACATATATATTATGTTTAATATGCATTTAATGAAAATATTACTATAAAAGGTCAATCTTTTATGTAGACAACCATATAAATCACATACAATTGAAAAAAAAACAAGCTTAAAGATTTTTGTGTTGGTTTGAAGTATTTTGACCATTTTTTTGAATTATTTTATTATGGTAGAGCTTTTAATTTATATGTTTGTTATATGTTAATTCTTTTTTTTATATTTTTTTGGTTATAGTATTCTTTTAATACAATTGATGTATGTTGTGGTTGAATCGTTAATGTAAATTATATTGTATACATGTTATCGATCATATATTATATATGTTGCTTCAAAAAATAATTAATTAAAATTCATGTATATGCTATATTTTCTAGGGGTGTGTATGGGTCAGTTTCGTTCGGTTATAGGCTAAAACCAAACCATAATCATTGCAATCGATTAATGAATTTTGGTAACCAATGTGAATCGGTTAAAATTTTAGTCGGTTAATGGTGTTCGGTCATTGATTAATATCGGTTAACGATAATGGTTCAAAATGATATGGAAATAAAAATACATTACTATAAAATGTGAGAAACAAAAAAAAATCATTGCGATAAAAACTACATTGCTATAAAATGTGAGAAACAAAAAATCATTGTTATAAAAAGTGAATAAAATTAGAAAGTAGGTTGCTAAAATTACAAGTGGTAAATTAATGGTGATTAACTAATACCAAATTGTATAACTAAATCTAATTCAAAATTAAGTACTTTATAACTGTGACATGATTACTCTTCAAATTCTCAGTTTCCAATATAATTACATATTATATACCTTATATATATATATATATATATATATATATATATATATATATATTATAGTTTAGTTAATATTGTTGGATTGATTCAGTTCATTTTGTAGTGATTTGGTTTTTGATGAAAACCATAAGGGAATCATATGTATTCGGTTAATCAATATTAGAAATCACACCATCTTTTAGTAATGGTTCGATTATAATGGTTCAATTATATTGGTTGATTCGGTTTTGGTGTGGTTTTCGGTTAATATGTTCACCCTCAATTAGAATTTAGCATCCTTGGACTCGGTCCAAATCAGGGACTCGGTCCCCAATTTTATGCTAATTCAGTCCTCCAACAAAAAGAAGCCGACTCGATCCTTTTTTTTTCCTTTCACGTATTTGCCCTTCACCTTTGTTCCTCATGTACGCCTTCGCTTCTTCCTCCTATCTGAAACCACAGGAACGAATCTCGGCTTCAGAAGATGAAATCGATTGGGTGAAGACTCAGATCGAAATGAATGGACTGCATATGCATGATAATGTGCTCTGCAAGGGTATCAATCCTCGTACTCGCGCCCAACAGCTTCACGATTTGATCCAGTAAATTACTCAGATATCTGTCTTGTTTTTTATCTCGCTTTGCAATTGCTGCAATTTTAAAACCGAATTGAACAGTTGTGTACTATAACAAATTGAAATCAGTGGTGCTTAATCTTATGGTACGATGATATGAATTAATAGATCTATCCTTGACTTGTTTCATCACAATTACAGGTACAAAGGGATATCACATTATGAACAAGAGGAAGAAGCAAAGAACCACACAGCCTTTCCATGTCCAGGTGAACTCCTAGTAGAACAACACCACAGTAACTATGGAGAACCTTGGGGCTGGTGGGAGAGATGTATTCGAATTCCTTGTAGAATCCTCTCACTTAATTCCAGAATCACGTGTTCTTGAAATCGGATGTGGTACACTTCGAGTTGGCTTACATTTCATCTGATACTTGAATCCAGAACATTTCCATTGTTTAGAAAGAGACGAGCTCTCTCTCATGGCTGCATTTAGGTATGAACTTCCTGCACAAGGGTTGCTTTATAAACATCCTTTTATCTTGAAAGGTGAAGATATGGAGTTTGTTAGATTTGGGTCTGGATTTATGTATGATTTAGTGTATGCAAGTGCTGTGTTTCTTCATATGCCTGATAAGCTTGTATGGGTTGGATTAGAGAGATTAGTGGGTCGATTGAAGCCTTTGGATGGAAGATTATTTGTGTCTCATAATGTTAAGTTTGTGGAAACCATGTAAACTTTTAAGTTTTAACCTCCTTAGGCTTCTCATACAGATTTTGATGTCATTTTTAATTCTTTGAAGGAGGAAAATAGAGTTGCAGTTGTATAATGTAACACACATTGGTGAAATGAACAATCCATTTGTTTGTATTTGTTATTACTTAACAATTTAACATGCATCCATTCAAAAAAAAAACTCAGTCATATGTGGTCATAAGGGTAATATAGTCATTTTTTCATCATTCACCATAGTCGGTCAAAAAAATAATCAAACAGCATAAACTCAGTCAGATGTGGACTCAGTTCGAACTTCTAACTCAGTCTGCTTCTAACTCAATCAGCTCTAATTCAGTTAGCAACTATCAAACGACCCCTTAGTTTTATAGTTTTCTGAATGTTGACCTTGAATCAGATTAATAGATTATCATTTATCATAAATTGAATGTTGAAATCAAAAATCAGATTATGAGAAATCATCAAATCAGAGTATGTTACTTATTTATCAGAAATTGAAATCTGATTATGAGATTATCAGTTTATGCTAATTAGGTAATCGGTTATTTCCCTTTTGGTACTTAAGGATATATTGTGTTCACTTGTGTTCATTAAAGGCCTCTCTATTTGTTTTATGCATATGTTCACTGTGCGAAAATTGAAAAAAAAACATTTTCTTGTAATGTTGTTATATTAAGAATTGGTACTTCTTAATATGCTACGATATGTTTTTAGATTCCTTAAACGTGTGCTTCCAGTTGAACTTGGTATCTGAGAATAATGAAAAAGCTTGTTTGTTTATCATGGTTGTCAAGAAAATGAACTAATCTTTCCATTTAGGATCATACATACTTATAAAACTAGCATTTTTTCTTGAATCTCATCATTTGAAACCCCCTTTTTTAACTTCCTCAAACCACATTCATTTGAAACCCTCTTTTTTAACTAATGCAACTCAAAAGTTTTCTTAATTATGATTTAACACTCAAAAGTTTTATAACTTATATTATGTTTAATTGGCATTTAGTGAAAAGTTTATTATAAAAAGGCCAATCTTTTGTGTCTTTTGTGTTATATAAAATCTTACATGTAAGAAGGATTTAAAGATATTGTGATTCAAAAGTTTTCATATAGTTGAAGCATTCACGATCCAAATATGATGATTTGAAGAAATGGGTTATGTCGCATCGATGGTAATTGTAATATGATTTTTTCTTTCAACCAAAACAAATGAAGCTTTTCTATTATTTCTTTATATTCAGTTTCTCATTTAATCTTTATATGTGATTTGTGTGTATTACTCAATCTTGAATGTGACTCTCAAAACATCAATGTTTTGCTTGAAATATCTTTCCGATTCTTCTTTTTCAAGAAAAATATTTTCATTGCAGGTTAGTGAAGAATTGCCATCAAGTTTCTATGGTTGAATGATGTTAAATGAAGAAAGAAGATTCATAAAATTGATATAGGTTTTTTTGTTTGAGCAAAGTTGACGAATGTTAGCTTTTCTTTTGATTTAAATGGATGTGTATGTAACATCTTTATTTATATATTCAACCACCCAATGCTCTTATTTATTTGATTGTAATTTTTCTATTTTGATTATGTTTATTTTCTATTATTTTTTTGTTGGGTTATCCTACACAACATATTTAAAAGACAATATTTAAAAGATAACATAATTTTGAACATTTGATATGTAATTATGATAGACTTATCATGATATGTTCTTTATATGAAAGTAATTTATCCATATTACTACGACAAAAATTACATATTACATTTACGAATATATATATATTATATATGATTTGTTTAACATGTATATGCACCTATGTATGTTATAAATTTATAATTAAATATCTTTATGTTTAATAACTGAAGGGATTAAAATGATGCATCAAAACCAATTATTTTGACGAATATAATAATAATAATAATAATAATAATAATAATAATAATAATAATAATAATAATAAATATACGTTTTCAAGTACCGCATTCATTTGAAACTCACACTACAACTCAAGAGTTTTCTAATTTATGTATATTTATTAGTTATAACTCAAGAGTTTTTAACTTATGATTATTAATTAGTAATCACTAATAACTTTTTATTTTCCTTTTTTTTAGAAGGTTGTAAAGTTTTGCTCATTAAAAACATTAATGTATTTGAAGAGATTTGTGATTTAAATATGAAGAGTTAATATAAATGTTATAATAGATGTTTTAGTATTTTTATGTTATTAAAAGTTATAGTGTTTATTTTTCATATTTTTTATTATTCGTTGTATATATATATATATATATATATATATATATATATATATATATATATATATATATATATATATATATATAATACAAATGTTATAATATATGTTTTTCTATTTTTATGTTACTAAAAGTTGCAGTTCATATTTTTGTTCATACGTTTTCTTACCTGTTATATTATCATTCATTTGATATATAATTTACAAAATTTTAAACGGTTTATAAAATTATCAAATAATTGTATATATCACAATGACTTAAAAATTAAACTATAATGTTTAATAAAACTAATATGTTAACTATATGTTTGCTTTACTACTAACATTTTGTTTCAAAGTAGAAATATTAAATAATAATTTGGTAAAAGTTATTATTTTAACTATATAATTATATTCTCGTGCAACGCGCGGGGATTCGCCTAGTGTAATTATATTTGCAAATTATGGTAATTGGTCTTGTTGAGTTTTGTGAGTCGGGACAATGAGTGGTCTTAGATACATATTGCAAATTGAAGCCTTCTTTGGGGAAACATCTTCTAAAGGTGCATTTGAAATATTGTTTCTTTATAAAAGGTGTTTTGTCATTTTTCATAATACTAGTTTTATGGGCGTTGATAAACATGTTTGTAGATTCTCGTGGTAGACAAATTCTATATACATTGATGCACATAAAAAGTTTTTTAAATATATATATATATATATATATATATAATTTAATTTAATTTAATTTGTTATACATTAGGGCTTAATGACCTTTTTTTTCTAGCTCGTCCTGAACATTTGAATTCTCATGACCGACCGTGTTTCTAGGTTTGTGTGTTTTATTTATTTATTTAGTTTCAAAATCTTATTTGTCCATATAACTAGTAGTATTATATTCTGCATGGACCTATGTAATAGTAGAGTTGGTTTTTTTTTTTTTTTTTTTTTTTTTTTTTTTTTTTTTTTTTTTTTTTTGTTAAGAACATTGTTCATTTTTTTTGTAAAAAAAGTATTACACAATTTAAATACATTATCAGATTTAAGTATTTACGGCAATGAGTTCACTTTTGGATCTTGGTCAAAACATGTAAACAAAAATATGTAAAAATATATACTCATACACAACTAGTTTAGTCATACAATATCGAAACCTATCTACACACCCAAAAACATTCGACTCATAAAAAAATATTTAATATTAGTTCGGACAAAAAACCATATCCTTTTTTCTATCCCTGTCAACCCAACCCCAACTCTTCTTGTGAAATCCAAGTTTACACCATTATTTAAGTTTAAAAATGTAAATTTTTCATAAGTTTTATGTAAAAATTTATTATTAGTTGTATAAATGTGATTATGAAGGATTTGCTTATACACCTGGTTGATCTTATTTGATTTATAATAATTGTGTATGTGATACATGCGTGTTTTGAATGATCTTGTTGATTGTGTTATGCGATGGTGCCTTGTATTTTATTATTTTAATTTGATATTTCAAATAAGGTGCTATTTAATTGTTTAGTTATTGTATTTATTTTTTAAAAATAATTTAAAGAAAATGATTGGTACATCTTTTTTTCCTATACATAATAACTTATGTTTTATAGAATTATACACTACAATATTTTAAAACATAAATTATTATGTTTTAAAGACACTATTATTTATGAATCAACTTCTTTACTTTTAAACTAATTTATTAGCAAGATACTATAAAAAGGTAGAGCAGAGAACATCCCAAAACTATAAACTTTTTTCTTTTTTATTTTAATTTTGATTAATTTTATGCTTCGATCATCAAATAAATAAATGAAATATTTCTTTTATTTTGTTTGAAAGTCATTTGGAAGTTGATTTGACTTTTTCTTTGATATATTTATATAGTTATTCGGCCGATCTTTATTCGATGTGGTATTTTAGATTTTTTTAAATGATACTTTGTATTGAACATAAAGTATATATGAAATTCAGATTTGATTGACTTTTATTATATTTGTGCATGTTCGTAGCTGTTCTATAAAATATATGAAATATACATTTGATATTTTGATTGACAAACATTTTTTATTCATGTACACTTATTACATCATATATTCTTATTGGTCACTTTCATTTTGTACCACTATTTTATTATTTGTTAAAAGGTATTTTAGATCTTTAATAATAATCAAAACATTTTTTTAACTATATTTCAAATTTAACATCACATTTAGATGAAACAAAAAAAAAGTAACGAAGTAAGTGTTATTTTGTTATTGTCTAGTTAAATTTAATATTTCATTTATTGTTAAGATTTGGAGTGTTGGTGATTTGTTTCACTAATATCATGTAAATGTAATTAGATTGATTTGTTGACCAAAAACCAATCTTGATTCTTGATAAACATTAAAAAAATAATGGTGGTGCGAAGTGTATACTTGTTTAAGTGTGACATATCTAATTTCATGGTCTGAAAAAACCGATTTATTTATGCTTATCTAAAATCAGATTATCCATTTTGAAGAATAATATTGCAAAATTTGTTCCAAAAAAACATGATAAAAATATATTCAAAGCATTTCCGAAGAAATGTATTTTAATTATACTAAAAATGTTAGGATGTCATCATCAATACAATATATAAACATAAATGGAGATAATACATGCCTTACAGACATCTATTAGTCTACTAGTCTATAATCCCTAAATCTCTCATCTGATCATCACACCTGTGCTTTCGTGCTACTACCTGTAATACAAGAAACTAAGTGGGTCAAACTTGGGAGCCTGGTGAGCACATAGAGTTTTCAACCCACAATAATTAAATTCTTTTAATTATATGTTTTCATCAAATCATTCAATCTTCTGTCCCTAAAGCATCTAATTTAAGGGACCTATCCTAAGGAATCATTTTCGGGATAGACAATAATGCTTAGGGGATTCCTTAACAATATATGTCAATAACAAAAACAAGGGGGGGGGGGGAGGATGGAGTACACATTGTGAACACTTAGTACAAAAACACGTACAGGTTGCGAGCATGCTAGCGTTCTAATGGACTGTCTAGAATAATCTGTGGTCGTCATCTATACTCTGTTAGACGACTATATCATCTTTAAAGTCAAGACCTATCATCATTTATTTCATCTTTCATCTCTCATCATCTGTATCATCTTTTATCTACCCGATATATTTACAAGTATAAAAATACATATACAGTTTGAATCAAGTAAAACATGTATAAATCGTTCATCTACCATATATATCAGAAACACAAATAATATGCACATATAGCATGTAATCATCTTAAATACTTCATATCTATGTGTAAGATGAAAGTAACTATACACTCACTTGTTAAAGTGATGACTCGAAACTTGGACAACGCTTCGCTTCTAGCAATTGACTTTTCTTTTGATGTAACCTAGTATTATTATCATTAAGTCTTAGTCTAATATTCTACGTGACTGAAAATAGTATAGACTTTTCAATCATTCCAATGAATAGCGATAATTCTATCAAATAAGGATCAGCCAGATAGGACAGTTGGGAGGCAGGACCATTTTAACGTATAACCTTTCTGAAATCCAACAACCAAGCCAACATGACTATTCTAAACACCTCTCCTATAAGTAGATCAATCAGTATTATATCTTGAAATTACTGATAGTTCTTATTTATTCATTAGGACTATGAATTTAAATATAAATTACACTAAAATAAAATAGAGTGTAATTTAACTTATAGGGATTCCTTAGACAAAAGTCTGGAAATTGCACAGGCAGAACTCCGGGCTAATAGCTACTAGATGTCTGGATCCTAGGGACCTCAGAACTTGCCAAAATACCCTAAATACTAAGGAAAAATTCGGACAAAAGTAGAAATAGAGAGAGAGAGAATTAGATTTGTGTGGGAATGTATGAGCATTGAGAAGCTATTTATAGGCTGAAATCTCAGGATGCGTGCCGCGTAAGGGCCATGCACGCCAAGCACATGGTCGATGTGGCTCCTCAGGTGTGCTAACACGTGGCACACACGCCAATTTTCAGAATTTCAAAATTGCATATCTTCTTCATACGAGCTCCGTTTTTGACGTTCTTTATATCCACGGAAATCTCTCGACGAGATCTACAACTTTCATTTAGACTCCGTCGGCTAATTTTAACTTCATTTATTTACACATGCTTGGACTGTTAAAGCCCGTATAAAATGCATAACTATCTCATCCTGCGTCCATTTCCGACTGTCTTTATATCGTTGAGCTCCTATTAACGAGATCTTCAACTCATGTTTAGATCATTTCAGCTAAAAATCGACCGTCTAAAATTTGATTTATGAGTTGTATAATGTTATGCTAAATCTTAGAAAAATCATATCTTCCTCTAATGAAGTCAGATTTAGATGTTCTCTATATGTACACCCTCGGTTTAACGACTACTACGACTTTTGTTTAGATCACTAAGGCTAAAAAGTAACCTAACAAAAATTTACTTTTTACAACGCCCGTTTTATTATGATTTTATTATATCACTATAAGCACATATACTACAAAGAATTACACATAGAATAGAACAAATAGGTTACAATTGTTGACCCTAACTATTACACCATCTTATAAATGCGTAGCGAGAAATGCGGGCGTTACATTAAATTTGTTCAAGATTCAAAGTAGACTGTCATTTAGGGACGAAGCCCCTGAACGAATGGGGTTCGGGGGGCAGCGCCCCTCATAGCAAGGTCCAAGGGCAAAGCCCTTGGGTGGGTGACATTGTTGAGTGTAATAAACTTGTAGATTCCAAACTTATGTGAAACCCAAAATCAATTTTAAAAACACTAAATATTTTAGTAACAATTGTATTCGCAAAATATAGTATTTAAAATATAAACATTGCCAAAATATCATCAGAACTCATCAATATGAAAGCAACAATATGAAAAGGGATGAAATGCATATGCTTCTAAATCCTAACACATAAGTCCTCTACTCTCATAAAAAGTTCTCTTTCCACACTCAAGGAAAGATGGTAACTTGAAGCATAAACAAGGTAGTAGCATGACACTCATATCTCATTAGAGGCTTCACTTAAAGATTTTTGGTAACATGTGACCATATTACAAGAAACTACACAATCAATTTGCAATATCCATCCCCTTGATCATGACTATCTATAATGTCAATCACAACTGAAAAGCTTACTGCTTGTAAAAGGATAGTGATCCCAACTCTCAAAGTATTTGGACAACACAAGTTGACTCGTATACTAAAGTGAATGCACCTGATCATGATTTCAAAACCCAAACTCCATTTTCTTTCAAAAAACCTAAAAAATGATCATTTAGTACATCTAATATGTCTTTAACATTTCTAATTCCAGTTCTAATGATTTGGGATGCTTTTTAGAGTTTAAAGCTTTGTTCAAACATTTAGTTACAACCTAGTTTACACCATTACCCTATTAAAATCATGAATCAAAATGATTAATTATCACCAAAATCCAAGTTCAAGCTTCAAAACCTCATTTTTGAGTTATAGAATTTGATTTCACTTCTAATATGCAATTATGATGATAGAACTTTTAACTTCTAAACATAATAAGGCTTTAATAACTTGATTTAATCATAGTTTCAATGAATCACATGATGTTTTATTTAACATGATTGAGCTCAAACTCCATTAAAATACCATAAAATTGTTAGGATTAATAGTCTCCTGACTAGGTAAACACGAAAAAAGAATGCAAAGAACAACACAAAACAATATACAAAGATTTACACGGTTCACTTAATAATCAAGCTACGTCCACATACAAGATAGAGAGGTTCGTTTATTAATTTGAATATTAGTACAATGATGACATATTACTAGCAATCACTATCATTTTCTAAATAATACTCAAGGTTACAATAAATGAGATATTTTTAGGGGAATTGACCTAGATGACATATGATTCAAAGCCAACCCAATAGGCCTTTCTGACATAAGATTTTTCGCAAAATCACGTTCTCTAAAAATAAGAGTTCCGAAAATCCAACGAGCTTTGAAATATAATAATAAACATTTCGAAGAAACTTATTTTTGCCGAGTAATTAGTTCGCAAACTGAGTTTGAGACACTTCTACCTTCCATATTCTTCTATCTCTCGAAACATATTGTCTTCGAAAACTTTTGACATCCGCATAAAAGACTTTTTGATACATTCTGCTTCACGGAGCTCAAACGGTAACTCTTTGGGACTTTTCAGTTTGACTTTACATGTCAATAAGCACCGACTTTTGTGCTAAATTACAAAGCAACTTCGTCTGCCAAATCCTCTCTATCTTATATCCCCGACTCTAATTATGATGAAGATCAGTTGAGGCCATGAAACACTTCAACTTCTCTAACGTCACTGCCTTGGTGAACATGTTTGGAGGGTTCTTAATACCAAAGATCTTCTTCAAATTGAGTATACATTCACCGATCAACTCTCTTATGAAGTGACATATCATTTTGATGTGTTTTCATTCTTAAATGAAACACTAGATCATTTTCAAGGTGAAACACAGTTTGATTGTCATAACATAAAACACAATCTTCTTAATCCATGTCCAACTATTAGAGAAAATTCTTCAATCAAAATGGTTTTTTACTGGCTTCTCCTAAAAATCTATAAAAGAGACTTGTCAGATAGACAAAAATTGTAATGTATCCTTTGTTAGTTGGAGAGTAAATTTCAAATTTAGTCCATATACTTTAGTCAAAATGGTAAGATTGATCTAAAATTTAACATCTTCTCGGAGTCATGCTTAAGTTTACAGTCCCTCCGAAAATGAAATGCAAGTTTTAAATTGTACTAGATTTGAGATTTTTAGTAAATCATAAGGACCAGACCCACAAGAGGATGCAAAATTAAGGACAACTTTGGGATGATTTTAAATAGTGGACTAAACTTGTGATTTTGAGTAAAGCAGAAGGACTAAATTTGTAATTACTCTTATTTCAAAGTTGCATTGTTGTGATGAAAAAACTACAAACCTTAGATGAAGTTGCGACACCATGAGCTACGCTCCAACTGGAGAGAAAAACGTGTTTCGTGGCTACGAATCTGCGAAAATTTTGTGCTTGAGAGACAGAAGATGCGACTTCACAGGGTAGCGATTGAACGATGTCACTTCCACAAACAAGGAGACACCGAAGAGACCAATGTGGTAAGACAGAGAGAGAAAATTCGGGGGAAAAGGGGAAAAAGATTGAGGAAAAATTACGAAGATGTAAGAAGAAGAAGAAGAAGAAGAAATAGAAGATGAATCTGAAAAAAATTATTGTGAATCAACCGGGAAGTATTCAAGTTTTTGCAATGCAGATCGATCATTGTCACTGGAATGGAATAATGCTGGAAGTTATATAAAGCTGGCTCAAAAGGAAGCGAGCTCTGATTTTTCTGCGTGGAAAAGAAAATCTTATACAAATCAATCCTAGGGATTCGTTGAAGTTTAAAAATGGTAGGTGAATTTTATTTTTTTTTCTTCTTCAAATTTATTTCTATCAACTACAACGATTTTGCATTCTGATTCCATGTTACTTTCTGTAATCATACGTTTATTGATGGTGATAGTGAAGATTTTTTTAGGAAAATATAAATATCCTATTTCACAATGCAATTAAGATCTTAATGATTTGTAGTTTCATTTTGTACAATTACATTACATTACTAGAATTCATTTGAAGTCAGTAATGTGGATTATGCAGAATATGGTTGTAGTTGTTGATGGGATGCAATTACATGTTATAGTTATAGCATCCCTTTAAGCTATTTTCATATGAATATTACCAAAATAGTTTCCGTATGCTGTTATGGAGCTTAACAGGCAAACCTTTACACATACCTACATTCATTCATCTGTATTTCCATCAATCAATCAATCAATTCATCCTTATGTGCATATGGCTACTTAGATATACTATTAATATCTGTTAACAATATTGCATAGACTTACAGTATGTCTGTGACTTTATGTACAACAACAGAGTACTTCAGTGAATATCATAGTAGGATCTTATGTCTGGGTTGAAGACCCAGACAAAGCATGGATTGATGGGCAGGTTACAAAAATTACTGGGCAAGAAGCAGAAATCGAGACTCCTGACCTAAAAAAGGTTTGTACTTCACATTTTATTTTTAAAAACTATACTTTCATCTTACTCTTAATGACTGATTGTTTATAACATGAATGTTTTTTCATGATTTCTGTTTCAGGTTGTTGCTAAATTATCAAAAGTGTATCCAAAGGATACAGAAGCTCCTGCTGGTGGTGTTGATGACATGACAAAACTATCTTATTTACATGAGCCAGGAGTCTTGCAGAACATAAGAAGCAGATATGAACTCAATGAAATTTATGTAAGTTTCCTTATTCATATTAAAATTAAAACCTAACTAAAATTGCTTTGTTTCCTTACATGTTTCAAATGGTGACAGACTTACACTGGCAATATTCTAATTGCAATCAATCCGTTCCAAAAGTTACCTCATTTGTATGATAGTCATATGATGGATGAATACAAAGGAGCACCTTTTGGAGAACTGAGTCCCCATGTTTTTGCAGTTGCTGATGTCTCTTACAGGTCATTGTTGGATAACTTATTGGAAGCCTTATTACAAAAAGTCGTATTCTAATTCTAATCAATATATATATATATATATATATATATATATATATATATATATGTATATTCTATCATCAGGGCTATGATCAATGAGGGAAAGAGCAATTCCATTCTGGTGAGTGGGGAAAGTGGAGCAGGTAAAACAGAGACAACAAAAATGCTGATGCGGTATTTAGCTTATTTGGGAGGAAGGAAAGCTACAGAAGGTCGCACAGTTGAACAACAAGTCCTCGAAGTATGATACATGACGTATAGTTCTATACTTAATTATTATTCTCTAGTTTATGCCACTTTACATATATTATATATATAATCATGATTAAGCTCATCACATCATTGTGAGTGCAGTCAAATCCAGTTCTTGAAGCATTTGGGAATGCTAAAACTGTTAGAAATAACAATTCCAGGTGATTTGCTTCATGTTATGTAATGAAACAAACAAACTGATGTTTCTCTTTCATTTGTCATCTTTCTTTAGGCTTCATTTTTTGTTTCTAGTGTTTGATAATATAATTATAAATTAGAGTAAATTTACAAAAATGGCCCATGTGTTTTATGATTTTTACCATGTTCAGTCCAAAATCGAAACTTTTTCACTTTTGGTCCTTATTTCAAGGTTTCATATTGGTTTTGGTCCCTGGAACCTTATAATAGGGTTCAAAATAAGAAAGTCACAGACTCACAGGGACCAAAATCAATACATAACATTGAAATCAAGACCAAAATTTAAAAAGATTTCAAGTTTGGACTAATCAAGGTAAAAACCAGAAAGTACAGGGACCATTATGTAACTTACTCTACAAAGAGTAAATTCCAAAAATGGCCCACAGGCTTTATGATTTTTACCATGTTTAGTCCAAAACTGAAACCTTTTTCAGTTTTGGTCCTTATTTCAAGATTTTGTACCGATTTTGCTCCCTTAAAAACTTGAAATAAGGAATATAATTGATATGAAACCTTGAAATAAGGATCAAAATCAGAAAGACATAGGGACCAAAATGGATATTAAACCATGAAATAAGGACCAAAATGGAAAAATATTTCAATTTTAGACTGCGCATGGTAAAAGTGAGAAAGCACATGGACCATTTTTTTAAAGTTACTCAAGCCAATAGTATATGATTGGTAGCTACCATAAAGTGATCAATTAGAATTGTGTTTGTGTTTTCATAGATTCCAATCTAACAATATTTTCTTGTATATAATAATATTCCAGCCGTTTTGGAAAATTTGTTGAGATCCAATTTGACAAGCATGGGAGAATATCAGGAGCAGCCATCAGGACTTATCTTCTAGAAAGATCTCGTGTTTGCCAAATAAATGATCCTGAACGCAACTATCATTGTTTTTACCTTCTATGTGCAGCACCACAAGAGGTATAATATAAATATACATTATCATTAATTTGTTAGCAACTTATCTTTTTATATAAACTTGAGGCTATATTTTTGTGTTATTAGGAAATTGAGAGGTATCAGTTAGGAAGCCCAAAATCTTTTCACTATCTCAACCAATCAAAATGCTATGAGCTTGTTGATGTTAATGATGCCCATGAGTATCTTGCAACAAGGAGAGCTATGGATATTGTTGGAATAAGTAAAGAAGAGCAGGTATGAAACTATAGCCCCTCATAATTTTTTATTTATTTATTCATGGCCAAATTGCAGAAAATAGCAACATAATGTAGTTGCTTTTTTACATATTGCTATTTTTAGTAAAGAATGTAAGCATGTTCCTGTTATATGTACATAAATGTAACTACATTGCTATAATGATTAAAATGTATAGTATATTTCCAATATTGGTAAAAAGAGTAAAGTATGTTGGTGTTTCCTGCATTTTTCCATTTATTCAATGATATATGGAAGAGTTATTAGTACCTTTTTCTTATTCTCACAGGAAGCAATTTTTAGAGTTACTGCTGCTATTCTTCATCTTGGGAATATTGAATTCACAAAAGGGAAAGAGGTCGATTCTTCAGTTTTAAAAGATGAAAGAGCTAAATTTCATCTAAAGATGACAGCAGAGCTTCTTATGTATATCTGTTTCCAAATCCTTCAAACTTTATGAATTTAATAAAGGGTTGAATGCAAGAAATTGCCATGTACTTTCATTGATTTGTTTATTGTAGAATCCTACATTGCTCTTTCTTGCAATTCGCCCTTTTGTAATTTGTAATGAGTTGTGGTGAATTTATGAGCATTATTTCAGGTGTGATTATGTGGGTTTAGAAGATGCATTGTGTAAAAGAGTGATGATTACTCCTGAAGAAATTATCAAAAGAAGTCTTGATCCAACTAGTGCATTAGTCAGCAGAGATGGATTGGCTAAAACAATATATTCAAGATTATTTGATTGGTATGAAGTATGAAGCTGTTTTAATGATAATTTATTAAAAATAAAAACCTCTTTTATGAACTTGTTAATTTGCAGGTTGGTGGAAAAAATTAATGTTTCAATTGGGCAAGATCGTACATCAAAATGTTTAATTGGGGTTCTTGATATTTATGGTTTTGAAAGCTTCAAGAACAACAGGTGGCACCCAAGCTTTATATTTTGAATACTTTCATACTCCATGCATTCCAAAATTATTTCATATGGACTTTGAAAAGCCAGATGTTAGAGTAAATTACAACTCTAGACCCTATGGTATGTCAAAAGTTATGCTTTTCGTTAAAATGTTTCATTTATTGCACATGTGGTCCTTAAATATTAGTTTTGTTGCAAGGCCTGTCCCTATTACTAATGGTTATAAAAAAATCTTTGTATAGTCCAAAGAAAAAAAATACTACATCTCCCTCATTATTCATCTCCTTCACTCTCTTCATTTTCTTCTTTTAAAACCCTAAAAAATCCTCAATCTCCTTGATCTTAAACTCTAAAAACCAACCGAAACCTAGATAAACTATAACTAAAGGAAAATCAAGATCCAAATAAAAAACCCCCCACAAATTTACAGTTTTTTAAACTATTTTATTGCATAAAAAGTTCAAACCCAGTCATCAAAAGAATAAAAATGGTAAATTTATGGGTTTTCTTTTGATTTGGATCTTGATTTTCTTAGTTATAGTTTATTTTTGGATTTGGGTTCGGGTTTAGAGTTTAAGATTAAAAGGAACATTGAGGATTTTCTAGGAGTTTAATTGAAGAAGATAAAAGAGATTTTGATGGGGGCAAAATAGTCATTTTGCATTGGATTTAACACAGACGAACCTTGCGACAAAACTAATCTTTTGGGACCACCTGTGCAACAAATGAAACATCCGGACGAAAACCATAACTTTTAATATACCACAGGGACTATTATTGTAATTTACTCCTGATGTTAATTGACAGTTCTTATCTTTAATGTCGTCGATCATACACATGCAGCTTTGAGCAATTTTGCATCAACTTCACAAATGAGAAACTACAGCAACATTTTAACCAGGTATATAATTACTAAATCTGATTATCATTATTTTGATATGTTATCAAGAAATTGTCTGAAGAGTCTCCTTTTGAATTTCAGCATGTGTTCAAAATGGAGCAAGAGGAATATACAAAAGAAGCTATTAATTGGAGCTACATTGAGTTTGTAGATAACCAAGATGTTTTAGATCTCATTGAAAAGGTATTAATATATACAATACAAACTGATATATGTTTTATATAATTTTCTGAATTTATAATTTTATATCACAGAAACCTGGTGGAATCATTGCTCTCCTGGATGAAGCTTGGTAAAATAATTTTTCCCCTCACATATTCTAACTAAAATTTCATATAAATGATTACATATTTTTGTTTCTATTTTAGTATGTTCCCAAAGTCAACACATGAAACATTTTCAAATAAGCTTTATCATACGTTCAAAAATCACAAACGATTTGTGAAACCCAAGTTATCACGTACAGATTTCACAATTGCACATTATGCTGGAGAGGTATATACATGTTTTAGTCAAAATTTTGCTTCTAAATAATGTTAAATTCTATGTTTTTTTGTTAATTGTACCTCTGTTATTTTATAAATTTCAGGTCCAATACCAATCTAATCAATTTCTTGACAAAAATAAAGACTATGTTGTCCCTGAACATCAAGACTTATTGGGTTCTTCTAGATGTGCCTTTGTAGCTGGTCTTTTCCCTCCAGTTTGTGAAGAGTCACCTAAATCTTCTAAATTCTCTTCAATTGGTTCTCGTTTTAAGGTATTTTTTTTATCAGGGTAAATTGCAGGAAATAGGTACCCTTTTTTACCATTATATACAATATACTTAAAGAGACTGATGTTAATATTCATTTTCTTAATTGATGCAGTATCAATTGCAACAACTAATGGAGACATTAAATGCTACAGAACCTCATTATATTAGATGTGTAAAACCAAATAATCAACTGAAACCTGCAATATTTGAGAACTCCAACATCTTGCAACAATTGCGGTGTGGAGTGAGTAGACTATAAATTATTTGAATTTCCCATTTTGCCCTCCCTTTCTACACTTGTATGTAACTATCTTTCTTATTCTATTCTAAACTGTTCAGGGTGTTTTAGAGGCAATCAGAATCAGCTGTGCTGGTTACCCTACACGCCGTGCTTTCTTTGAATTTGTAAACAGATTTGGACTTCTTTGCCCTGAAGCCTTAACAGGATGGTAGAACTTTTCTTCACCCTCAAATGTAACCCTAGATTTATTACTATCATTTATCTTCCATTTGTTTAATTCCACATCTTTAAAAACATTTCCTTGATTCCCTCATCCAGCTTCGATGAAAAAACTGCATGTGGGAAGATTCTAGAAAAGAAGGGAATCAAAGGCTTTCAGGTATGTAAACATACATATATACATATATCCAATCCATGTATATATATAATTATAAGTTATAATACAGATTGGAAAAACAAAGGTGTTTCTAAGAGCTGGACAGATGGCTGAACTAGATGCAAGAAGAACAGAAGTCCTGAGTAGTGCAGCACAAATTATTCAAAGAAGAATACGAACACATATTGCTCATAAACAATTTATAGAAATTCGGAAATCTTCAGTGGTCATACAATCTTTTTGTAGAAGTGAGCCTCTAGAATCATAAATTTTGATCTCAATCTCCTATTACTAAGAAAACTATTGAAATAACTCCAATGACTTTTAGGTAGATTGGCTTGCAAACGTTTTGATGAGTTAAGAAGGATAAGAGCTGCAATAACAATCCAAAAGCACTTGAGAAAGTATCGTGCGCGTGTGGCCTACAGTAAGTTCCGTGTGGCTGTGCTTGAAGTGCAAACTGTCATACGTGGACAAAAGGCTCGTAAGGAGTTCATATTTAAGAAACGAACTAAAGCTGCAATTAAAATTCAGGTTCGTTTTATAACTTTATCTATCATTTTGTATCCTTATATATATATATATATATATATATATATATATATATATATATATATTACGAGTTTCTAAATTATATATATATTTTTTTGCAGACTCGATGGCGTTGTTATAGAGATTCTAAATACTATAAAAAGCTAAAAAGGGGAGCTATAGTTACACAGTGTAGATGGAGGGGAAGAATTGCAAGGAGAGAGTTACGAAAGCTTAAAATGGTCAGTTACAATTTTCATTTTGATTTTATATTTTAAATTTTAAATTTTAAATTGTTGTTGACTTGTTTCGTGACTTATGTTTTTTAATTTAATATTGTTCCAGGCTGCAAGGGAAACAGGTGCACTTAAAGAAGCAAAAGATAAGCTTGAAAAACAATTGGAGGAGCTGACGTGGCGCATACAGTTGGAAAAACGTTTAAGGGTAATGTATATTATATCTTAAGTACATTGCTATTTCCTGAAATTTTCGTTATATGTTATTATAAAAAAGATTACAACCAACCATTATGATTAACATGTTTAAAGGTCTAAACTAGAGTTGATGTTTTCAGACTGACTTGGAAGAAGCAAAAGTAAGTGAGGCTCAAAAATTTCAAAATGCTGTGGAAGCTTTACAAAAAAAACTTGATGAAGCAAATGCAAATTTAGTCAAGGAGAAAGAGGAGGCAGCCAGGAAAGCTGTAGAAGAGGCGCCACCTGTCATTCAAGAAAAAGAAGTACTTGTTCAAGATACTAAAAAGATTGAATCCATGACCACAGAGATCAATGAGTTAAAGGTAATGAACTTGATCTTCGTTTTTACAATCATGAAATGAATATTGACCTTTTTGCCCTTGCAGGCGTTGTTGGAGTCGGAAAAGAAACACTCTGCTGATTTAGAGAAGAAGTTAGGTGAATCTCAAGAGTGTAGTGAAGAAAGACGCAAGAAGCTGGAAGATTCAGATAATAAAGTACAACAGCTACAGGATTCCATGACCAGGTTAGGCTTTGTGTCTCAGGGGCAATTCGGTAAATTTCCGCATTATATTCTAACTTCTCCATTGTACTCTACCTAGGCTGGAAGATAAGCTCCAGAATTTGGAATCAGAGAGTAAAGTTTTCCGCCAACAAGCTGTGGCAATGGCACCTAATAAGTTCCTCTTACGTAATAAATCTATCCTTCAGGTATTATTTAATATAATAACAGTAATAGTAATAATAATAATTATTATAATAATAATAACAACAACTCCAATTTACAATTTTTGCAGAGATCAGACAGCGGACATTTATTTGCAGATACAAAGCCGCCTCTTGTATTGTTTCTCTTGAACACAACTCTTGTTCTCAAATATGTAACGTTTTATTTCTTTGATTTTAAGAATATATTATTTATTTATTAGGATCTGCATAGTGTGTCGATGAACACAAGGGATCTATCAGAACTGGATGATAAACCACAAAAATCACTGAACGAAAAACAGTTGGAAAATCAAGAGCTACTCATCAAATGCATTGGAAAACACATAGGATTTGCAGGGAACAGACCAATTGCAGCTTGTATTATATACAAATGTCTTCTTCAATGGAGATCTTTTGAAGTTGAAAGAACATGTGTTTTTGATCGCATCATCCAGACCATCGGTCATGCAATCGAGGTTGGTTCCAGCTAGGATTTTTTTTTTTTTTTGGTTTCTAAGTTATGTTAATATTTTTTGTGTGTTAAAAAAAAAGAAAGCACAGGATAATAATGATATATTGGCGTATTGGTTATCGAATGCCTCGACTCTTTTGCTTCTACTTCAACGCACTCTTAAAGCAAGTGGTTCAGCAACTGGACTGGGCCCACAACGTCGTCGAACATCTGCCACGCTTTTTGGGAGGACTGTAAGTGTATTATTGGATTTTAATATTTTCTTGATTTTAATTATTTTATAAAATGTTAAAATGTATTGTTAGAGTTTCCGTGGAGCTCCTCAAGGAGTGAACCTTTCGTTTATGAATGGAGGGTTAAGTGCACTAGAAGCCGTAAGCCAAGTGGAAGCCAAGTATCCTGCTTTGTTATTTAAACAGCAACTTACAGCCTATGTTGAAAAGATATATGGAATGATCCGAGATAATCTAAAGAAAGAAATATCTCCACTCTTGGGCTTGTGTATTCAAGTAATCCCTTATCAATCACACCACTATTATTATTATTATTAACCAGATATTTTTAATTATTTATTTATTTATTAAATTAAAGGCACCAAGAACTTCGAGAGCAAGCTTAGTGAAGGGTGGAGCATCACGGTCTGTTAATACCGCAGCTCAACAAGCTTTGATTGCTCATTGGCAAGGGATTGTCAAGAGCCTCGGGGAATTCTTGAACACCTTAAAAACAAATCATGTTAGTCAAATTTTCTTATTTATTCTTTTCTTGTTTTGCTATATATCATCCATCGACTATAAAATCAAAACATTTTTAACTATTGCCAAAGTTAAAATTAGAACATGAAAAATTGATATGTAATAGTAAGTTCATTTGATTCCATTCCTACAGGTACCACCATTTTTGGTACGCAAAATTTTCACACAAATATTTTCATTCATCAATGTTCAACTGTTTAACAGGTCGGTATACTTGAATCACAATCACAATATTGTAATTTTATTCAAGATTATGATTATTCTCTTTTATTTTTATTTTTCCACTCTGCAGTCTTCTTTTGAGACGTGAATGCTGTTCATTCAGCAACGGTGAATACGTGAAAGCAGGACTTGCTGAATTAAAAAACTGGTGTTATTATGCGACTGATGAGGTATCTATTTTTGAGTCTTGTGTTATTTTTTTTTTAAAAAAAAAAATTACTTTTTGTTAAACAAAAACAAGTGCAGTATGCAGGTTCAGCATGGGAGGAGTTGAAACATATACGGCAGGCTATCGGGTTTTTGGTACTATATTATATTATAATTTTCTCTCAAAAGAATAACATTTTATTTCTGGGTTTTCAGGATTTAATTTGTTTTGCTTTCACAAATGAAATATAATTGAATCTAGGTTATTCATCAAAAGCCAAAGAAAACCCTGGAGGAAATAAGTCGTGGTCTCTGTCCTGTGAGTTATCCTAAGAATGACATTTTCTTAATTTCCTTTTTTTTTTTTTTTTACATGAATCTGTGGTGTACAGGTTCTTAGTGTACAACAGTTGTACCGGATTAGTACAATGTATTGGGATGATAAATACGGCACACATAGTGTGTCCACAGAAGTAAGTTTCTAAAGTAAATACCTCATTTCATTTCATGTCTTTTTTTTCCCCCATTAAGAAATTGAAGAAACATATGTATCTGTGTGTTGTTGATTAGGTTATATCGAGCATGAGGGTGATGATGACTGAAGAAAACAATGCAATTAGTAATTCTTTCCTGTTGGATGATGATTCCAGGTTAGATCTCCTACTCCTACCTACCTTTTGGGAATAGAAATGGCATTTAAGAAGGTTTTTTTAGTAATTACTTATTACTTATGGGTCCCGGTTATTAATATTATATATATGGCAGCATTCCGTTTTCGGTTGATGATATATCAAAGTCAATGGAGCAGATAGAGATCCAGGATGTGGAGCCTCCAAATCTAATCCGTGAGAATTCTGGATTTAGCTTTCTGTTTCCACAGACCGATTAGCTACTCTACTCAGATTTACCTCATTTTCTCCAAATTAATGTGGGCCCATAACACCCAACCTGTCTCTGGTCTGCTGGAATAACAAAAAAGAAGAAGCACAAGAAATGTGGGTATAAGTCATAGAGAAACAACCAAACCAGTGTTTTTGTTTCGTGGGCCCCACCCAATCCTAGTGTGTCAAGAATTATATGGCTTTATACATTACAGTCGCTTTGTTGTACAACACTACTAGTTATTATTGTTTATCTTCATCAGTATATATATATATATATATATATATATATATATATATATATATATATATATATATATATATATATAAGTTATACTACTGTAGTAGTAGTGTAAAAGATTTCACATTTCACACAAATCCTATATCATCTCATGCTCATACTCACACATACTCCAGTAAAATACAAACACTTGAGAGACATGAGTGTTTGAGTATTCACAAAACCCTGAAATGTACCAACCATATTGAAGGCCAAATTTACAAGAATATGCTAATTATGTTAGTTAAACTAAACTTACTTTTTCGAAGTACATACTTCTGATAATTGTTCTGTCTTCTCTTATTGAACTCATTTGTCAACAAGCATAAAAAAAAACTTGAAAGCGAAACAAAATTCGACATGAATGAATGTATAAAATAAATATAAATAATATACAATATAGCACTAATTCTAGACTATAAAATATATTACTAGTACTACTATACAATATATAGAATTATGTTTGTTGGGTCGATCTGATAGTGTCTTTGTTGGGGAGCACCAAAATTATACCACTACATTGTATATAGGTCACAAAATAGAATAGTCATATGCCATATAAGATGTAACATTAGTTTGTTTATGCACATATATGTCCCAGATAAAAAAGATTTAAGTTGTATAAATTGAAAAGTTCATATTAATCATTACATTTTGTTTTCAGTTTATATTGCATTTTGACATTATTCATATACATTTTTATTGATTTGCATATGCTGGAGTGGGGTCTTTTGTTCACCATTACTTAGACAAACACATTGATGATTATTTCAAATAGGAGTCCCAAACATTCCACAATGATTAAAGCAATCTAAGGAACTGTTACATTCTGGTGGAACCGAATATTGTGAATATGAAGTGACGTCCTTCAAACCTGTAACATAATATATATATATATATATATATATATATATATATATATATATATATATATATATATATATATAGATGTTATTCATATTACATACACATATATCGAAAACCCCTTACGAGAGTGCCTAGAATACATTGGATTTGTCATTAAGTTGTTTGCATGCTAATTTCAATACAAGTGTTGTTTCATAGCATACATAAGCATCATCTTCTCGAATTTTAAAACTAAGAAAATGGAAGCCAAAAAGAGAAAGGAAAAGAAATGGAAGGAAAAAAAAACCAATTGTGTTTTCGAGTTTGAAGGAATGGAAAAGAAAGAAATTTTTTGTTTTCCCTCGTAATTGTGCAATTGTGTGTCTATATATTATTAGTTCTCAATTTCTTGACATGATATAGGCAATGTTAACTCACACGATCCTTTAACTTTTAAAAAAATTAATATTGTTGACTTTTTAAATTAGGTAATCATTAATTTTATATTTGCAACAAAGTAATTACAAATATTCACATTTACAACCTAAACCTTATAGATTTATGATATACTTCAAACCATTAAAACAACAAATAAACAATCTAAGAATTAATTACTTCATTTGTCATTAGTTGTTATAGAAGAAAAAATGATTTAAGTTTTTACAAATATGTAAACTATTATAAATTTAACTAAAATTGTAAATAATTTTTCAAAAACCATGTCATTACAAAATCTTGTCAGTTTATCATAATATGATTAAATATTTTATATTGTAAATAGTTTATCATTATTATTTTGTATAATTCCCACTTACAGATTTTGTAATACTATTTATTCTTTAATATATATAATAAAAAAAGATAAAGTAAAGTGTATTTGATGTTTATTTTACTTCAAAAATATCAAATATATTTATAATTATGTATTTTATGTAATCTAATCTCTAGTTAAATATTTAACAAACTCTCAATAGAATCAAGTTCAACAACAAACTCAAATTAGGAGAATGAACTAACAGACTAAAAAACAACACTCAAATTCAATTTATCTTCCGATTAAAACTTCATTCTCTCGTTTTGTCTCCTTTCACATTCTCCTTAAGCCACATTTCTCAATCAATTGATGAAAAAACAGAGCTTTAAAAGTTTAATCATGTTTCTTTGAAACAAATAGGAAAAAAAATAATACATCAATAAAATGCATAAGATTTTGTTTAAGATTTTACTTGAAAAAAGAAACAAAAAAACAGAGCTTGTTATATGTAATTGTAGTTAGGATGGATCCTCAATGGCTCCAACGTTGTCATTGGTGGCTATTCAACGATCTTCTTATCACTCACAAGTGCCATACCTATTTTTTGGCCTTGCTCCTATGTTGGGTCTCATTGTTCATCACTCTCATTATTCTTCACCGGTTGGTAAAAATCGTTAATTTCGTGAGTAAATCTGCACAAGCAAATCTCGATAAACACGCACCTCATACTCGCTAGTTCAAGTCGTTTATTATGCTTCGTTTCATAAGGTGATAAGACATTCTATCATCTCCTTGTTTTGATATAGTTTTTTGTTTCTGTATTATATTTTCAAAAATTTGTTGGATATGATAACGATTTTACTTTATATTCCTTTAACTGTAACTCATGCTCCATTTTGATTTCTGCGATTAATCATGTCTCGTTACTTGTGCCTTTTATAATTTGAAACTCAATGATTTCGATATATTTTTTAGTCTGCTAACAATGAATTAGGAAAATTCTACGTTATAAATATCACTCTGTAAAAATGGAAGATAAATTCTTTGATGAACAATGAGATGCACAAATTTCTAGTTATAAAAAGATGTTTTTTTCTCTTAGCCAGGTTCATCAATTTGGCTATCTATGCTTGTTTATGTTTAGACACTAGTAGAACCTCTCACACTACATAGCCAAAAGGTGTCACACCCCGGCCGTCGGCGGAAACACCGGGCGGTGTAACGTCATTTCTCGTATCATAGTTATCAACTTCCTGAAAACACATGCAATTTAAAATACGTCAACATAAAGTTGGTGAGTTCACAGGTTTTGACTCCATATAAAAATAATACTTTTTCTAAGTTCAAAAGTTTAGTTTTGAAAGTATCATTTTGACTCTCAAACATTTAGTATATATATCCTAGGTATAATGGTTTACTTACCAAATAAGTATATACCTATAAGTCTTATATGTTATAAATATAAATGTTTGTAATTCCATACAAACTAAGTTGCTACGTATAAATCTTATTTCAATTCTATACGAGTAAAACCGCTACGTATAAATCTATTTCAATTCTATACGAGTAAGTAGAATAGGTATAGTGGTCTACTTAATATACAAGTAATATACCTACCCGATTTTTATACTTAGAGTATAAGTCTTTGGGAAACTTATACTTAACATTTATACTTGTATATCGACAAAGTATAATGCTTTTAAAATTTGCTACCATGAGCCTGTAACTGCTGCTTTGACATAATACCTCTGATACAACCCACTCATGATTTCCATGAGGACAACCCACTCATGATTTCCATGAGGACAACACCGTACGCTTCATCGATGCCGGAACAATAGCAAGTAAAATGATAGTTCGTCACTCGCTTATGGTTGACTGTAGCTAACAATCACAAGCGGGGTGGTCAACCCGTATACTAATTATACACGACTTCCTCGCTCACACGGGATTAACGGTTACAGTTCAGAAGATTTCCGCTAAGATCCCCAATCTTAGTTGATGAATACAATTACTCATGTAGACTTCGACGGCTTCCTATAGCTCTAACAACAAAAACATTTTCATGTCTAAAACCCTAAGTTACTAGACTATGCTTTTAAACATTACTCCTAACTTCATATCATTTAGGCAGTATAACAGCTATAACTTGAAGTAAAGCCAGGTTTTATCTTAACATAAAACCAACAATAACAACATATAGCTTACCAAGGTTTATCTTAACATAAAACTAACAATAACAACATATAGAATACCAAGTTTTATCTTGACATAAAACCAATAATAGCAACATACTTTATAAATTAACATATAGAACTTCCGAATATAACTTCAGATTTATATCGCACACAACATATATAGAATCCTAAGTATAACTCAAGATTTACATTAGTATAATAACATGCTAACAAGTTGATAATAGTTGTATATATTCAAAATATTATATTTAAACAACTATATCCCGGTTAATATAACTATCTACGTTGATACTAATATACTATCATATAGACATAATATTAACGTGTATACAATATTTAGCATGCGTTTTCCCCCGAAAATATTAAAAAGTGGGGCCGTGAAACTCACTTTAATATCGCGCTTTGACAAAATCTAACTGAAAACAGTCAGCGGTTCGTTGTTGTGAGGCTCGGGAAGGGAAACGACCTTCAGAAAATGAGAGAGAGAGAGAAGAATTGGTGTGAGGAACCTTGGGGTCGAAATGGCTATTTATAGGCTGATTTTGACCCTCTCACGTCGTGAGAATTCATTGCTCACGTCGTGAGCCATGCCTGATCACCTCGTAGCTTCGCCACCTGCGTTCTAGGCTTGCATAGTGTCCGTTTGACTCCTCACGTCGTGAGAATTGATGCTCACGTCGTGATCCCGTTCCGTAGACTTGCCATCTGCATTCTAGCCTTGAAAAGTGGCGTTTTGACCCATCACGTCGTGAGAATTAGTGCTCACGTCGTGAGCCCAGTCAGATTAGGGTTTCTAACAAGTGTCGTGCTCTCAGACAGCTATAACTTCGGAAGGTCATAACTTTTGCATACGAACTCTGTTTTTGACGTTGTTTATATGCACGCGTAGGTATTTACGAGTACTACAACTCTCTTTTAGAATCCAATAGCTAACTCTAAGTCTATTTTAAATTCCTCTTATTATAGAGATTTATAGTGTTCGGTTTATCATAACTTCTTCATGCGAAGTCAGATTCAGACGTTCTCTATATTTTTGGAATCGTATGGACGTATACTTTGAGTTGCATCATAAAGAAAGTTCATATTTGTATTAGAATTTATCATGAAGTACATAGCACGTTTATCACATTATTAGTTTAACAAAATCGCATTACATGATTAGCATAATCACATGTGATTGTTATTGACCTATTTTGACTGGTGTTATAAAAGGACTGATGATGAAAGATACATCGAGCCTGAAAATGGTAATGAAACAGATAGGAAAAAGTTGTATCAATCAAATGCATAAGATTTTCATATGGTTTCTTAACATCATTGTTGGATTTAATGGTTTATAGTAATAAAATTAGATTTAACAAATTTGTTTTCATGTATTAAAAAGTGGTGAAGAACATCAAGAAAACATTGGTGCAGAGGATCAACTGGGATTCAAAGTTGAACAAATTTGTATTCCATGCCTTTTTCTATTGATTCGTTTCAGTAATGAAAACCAAAATGAAGTTGAATATGTAGGCTTTTTATCCTTTACTATTTAGTTCAGGCTTACGATAAGTTTGAAGTGGTTAACGAGTAACAAAAAATCAGGTGACTAATAATGTAGTTGGTGATTCTTTATATCAATATGGACCTTTAGTAGTTTAGTATTACTGATTTACTTAATTTCATTATAGAAAAGAAATACAAAAAATTGAGTTATAAAAGCTAATAAATTATTCTAAGGAATAATGCAGGTTATCACGCCACAAAGGATGCACCAAAGGACACACAGGTAGCCAGATGCTACTCTTGCTCTTCAAATAGATGAATTGAAATAAATCACTGATAATTTTGGTACAAAATCTTTAATTTGGTGAAGGATCATATGGTAGAGTCTACCATGGTGTTTTGAGAAGTGGTCAAGCTGCAGCTATCAAAAAGTTAGACTCCAGTAAGCATAAACAACCAGATGAAGAACTTCTAGCACAAGTTCGGCTTCTAAAAAAATTATTTCCTTTAACAAATGTCTTATATACCATTCAATAAAATATCATGCAATCCTAAAAAGATCAAAAAGATTCCAACTACCCATTTAAAATCGTTCATATCAAAATAATAAAAATGATGAAAATATCGTGTAACACGTTTCTATTATTTATATTTGGTTGTAAGCTTTTTAAATACAATTATTGAAAAACCATTCCTTTGATTTTAAGCTTATTCTATTGTAGATAATATTGGTTTGTATCATATACTGAAATTACCAATGTGAAAGTACAACGACATATACTTTTTTTTGGCATAGTCATTTACAATTTCAATTTATTAGTATAAGCATATGAATATACTTATTCTTATGCATATGTATATGCTTATGCATATGTTTAATCTTATGCATATGCATATACTTATTCATATGCATATGCATATACTTATTCTTATGCATATACTTTTTCATATGCATATGCATATACTTATGAATATGCATCATATGGATATTAATATGCATACGCATATACATCATATGCATATGTATATTTTTTATATGCATCATATGCATATGTGTACATTTATATGCATCATACACACACACACACACACACATATATATATATATATATATATATATATATATATATATATATAAATGTATACATATGCATATAATGCATATGCATACATTTATATACATACATGCATATTAATATGCATATGCATCATATGCATATGTCTAAATTGTATGCATATGCATCATATGAATATGTATACATTTATATGCATATATTCATATGTATACATCATATGCCTCATATGCATATGTATACATTTATATGCACATATGTATATTAATATATGCATATGTATACATTTATATACATATACATATGCACATGTATATGCATCATATGCATATGTATACATTTATATGCATATGCATCATATGCATATGTATACATTTATATGCATATATGCATATTAATATATTAAAAAATCAAAAGGCACAAATGAATGTGTGATTGTGTCTATTAACACCAATCTTGCCAAAATGACAAAAGTACCATTTATTTGTTTTCATTTGGTGGTCAACACATAAAAACCTGAACCTTAGTAGCCCAAATATAAGTTTTCCAGACCAGGCCTTGAACTTTAGGTTAGGTTTTATCTAGTAATTGACTAATTTCTAAATTGAAAGTGACTTGAAGGACATAATAATCAATTTACAAATCTATGAATAAGTTCTTAATAATATACGAGGATCTCAACACCTTCATCTTGGTTGGAGAGGCTTTTTTGTGGGAGTGAAAGCCATTTATGAAAACTACTCATAACTACTAAAAAGTGACTTGAGTGATAGGAAGACCTTTTGTACCAAATCTGCCAACTCTTACCACCTGTGCTATAAAAACATTAATTAAGAATGCAAGAATTATGAAGTAGAATGCTATGAAAGGACGAAAATAAAAAAGCAAAATAGGTGCATAAAATGCAACTATCAAACCTCCCCAAGCTTAGACCTTTCTTGACATCAAGAAAGAACAAAATGAAGAATAACCCTAGAGAAGACAATAGGTGACTAAAAAGATACTAAGATGAAAAGAACGGAATGAATGTAAAGGACCTAAAGGGAATTAAGAGTGAATGCATGAAATAAAAGAAAAACTAATGAAAATAACATATGTACAAAAAGGTTAACAAAGCTTCAAAGATTTTTTCTTTCAAACATCAATGCAATAAACAAAACAAAACGGACGACATTCAATCCAATTAACCTTATTGTGTGATACAGTCGAAGGTGTACCTGTCGTGCCTTGAAATAACTTGGCTTTAACCCCAAAAAGATATATAACATTATAAACAAGACTTTTAGCCACTCCCTAACACAACTCAACAAAATCAAAAGTTACAACACTAGTTCAGTTTTACGGATATTACGTTAGCACATGGAACAAATTATGGTCTTACTCTTGTGAAAACATATGTGATAAAAAATATGCTCAATCATCTTTTGTTTTAGAAAACATGACAATGACCGGCTCCAACTTTTTGTTGACTAACAACAATCTTTTTCTAAAAAACATTTTCTAAAAATTCCCTAATATTTACCCAGATTGGTTAATGTTTCAAACCACTTACACCAGTTAAAGTAGTTAATAGTCAGACCTGTTGTCATAAGTTCAAGTTCAAGTCCAAGTGGATCTTTTTACAGCCAAGCAGTTTTCCTAGTTGTATTTATTCATGCAACTCATGTTTTTTTTCTCTCAAGTCTTTTATTTTGTCCCTACACAACTCCTTTGAAGTTCTGTTTGCAAGGCGCACATTCAAAGTATCCGAAGATACACTCATGCTTAAATGTCGGCTTGACGCGACATACCAAGATGGTGTTCAAAAGGAGGGTGCTACTATGGCATAAACAGAGGAGGATAGTTGTGAGGGAAGAGTACATGTGTACATGTTTAAGTTATTTGCTTGGCCTAATTCTTTATATTTTTGTCCTTGAATTTTTCTATTATTGGGACATCTCACGATTTATTACCGTGAGAGACTTCTAAAGCATTTTTCGGGGGACTGATGTAAACACACAAAGACCTGTAAGTATAGTTAGAAACTATGTCCCGGACAGGTGATGGAAACACACAAAGACCTGTAAGCATACTCAATACCAAAACACAGATCTAGCAGATCATGACATCATAACAACATACTAAATGTCAACAATCCAAGGAATGCATAACCATATATACTCAGAGGTGAGATAGTCACCCGGATAGGTGACCCTACTCTAAAACCACAACCAAACAAGGAACAGGTAAGAGAGCTTAGATCAAGAGTCCTCAGTCTATCGTACATGACTATATACGGTCCCTAGGGCATCCCTCTACTAGCAGATAATCAATACTGGTGGGCCAGCCTTGGTGCCTTAGACCCATGGGTATAGTGAGGCGAAACTCACCTGGATGTGCGTGCAGAAACCACTGTAGCAATGAAGGACTCTACCAGCTTCAACTCACTTCCAATCACCAACAGGAAGATACTTGAGTCAATACCCGATCACAGGTCATAGTCACTTGCAACAGTGACCACCTCACATGAAATGACGATTAGGGTTTCACATGAAATGACGATTAGGGTTAAGTAAGAACACTTAACCCCTTGAGGACTTAATCACTTAAGGGTATGATTGATTAAGGTTGACTTAATCGTTTTCGGGTGAAATAATAATCCAGTCAACAGCCCAAACGCACACCCGATTATTGCCCAAAATAAAGCTCCTTGATTCTAGGGTTTTTACATAAAATGACAACTAGGGTTAGTGTTCCTCACTTAACCCATTAAGGACTTAATCCATTAAGTCCAATATTGCATCGAGTTAATTGTAACGAATTATTAACTTATTATGTTAGGTTCAATTAATAGTTTTAACGCGGGTCCCGACCAACTCTAAATTAGGGTTTCTTAATATTAGGGTTTTCTAAACCCTAATTAGGGTTTCCAACCCCTAAATTTAATTGATTATCTGATTAAATAAATAAATATATAATTAGTAAATTGGGCACCACCCACTGCCACCTCGGGCAGTGGTGATCGATGGAGGTCCATGGCGGAAGGAGGCGGCAGCCACCCGCACACGGCGGCGGGTTGAGTAATATTCCAACAATCCAATGCACATACAATTTCTTACAACACACTAGCACCAAAAGAATAAGAAAATTCCAATATAACCACCAAAAACGGTGGCCCGCGGCGGCAGGAAGTGGCAGCCACCACCTCACGATGGTGGTGGTGGGTTCTCTTTTGGTTCTAGGTCAAGCAAACACATACAAATACATGAACAACAACACCACACATACATATACGTGTCACACACACACACACACAAATAAACGCACACAGCCACCCACATATGGTGACCGATGGTGGTAGAAAAAACGGAAATGGCGGCAGGAAGAGCATCACGGGCGGCAGCCACCATGGTGGCCCCTTGCGTTTTCCGGCCAAGCAACACACCACACTACGACCCCGACTGAGCCCGTACACACTCATCGACCTAAGCTGAACACATACACATGCGAAATTACAACAAACATGGCCACCCATGCGGTGGCAGGTGGCGACAACGGAATAGCAAAACAGAATGAAGGTGGAGAAGAGAAAGGTTCGTACGTCAGCTCGTGTTCATCGTCGTCAGCAGTAACGGGAGCAGCGGCGACGTCGGCTTGGCGGTTCACCACAGCGACAAGGGGGTTAGCAGCGTCCCTCTATAGTCTTGTCGGATCCTACCGACAAATCCTCGACGTTGCCGGCGGTAGGAGCAGCGATGGTTCGGCGCAACAGAGGGTGAATGGTGGCGGCGATTAGAATAGGGTGGCGGCGGCTGAGATCGTTTTGGGTTAGGGTTTGTGATGGGTGCAGTTCAAAAATGAAGGGGTAATGGAAGGGTGACGGGTATTAAACCGTCTCTTGTCAACTTCTGCCAATATTTCACTTTCAGTCCCTCCCACATCCATTTTTCTCAATTCAAGTACATAAATTACTAAACAGACCTTGCTTCATGAATTTCTTTACATTTCAAGTCCAATTGATACAATTTAGACTCCGAATTCCTAAAATTATAACATTTAACTCCCCTGCTAACACTGGTCAATTATTACTGCTTTAAGGCTATTATTTATTCGTTTTATTTATTTTATTATTATTTATCTATTTAAGTTTATTTATTTATTTATTTAATTTTATTATTTATTAAATTTTAAACGGAATGTTACATACAAAGACCCATCCCCAAGCTTAAGATTAAGCATCGTCCTTGATGCTCGGAGAGGGTAGGGCAACCTACAGACCACAGGGGGGTCCAACGCTGCGGGAACTGCATAACCCTTTCTACAGCTTGGGTCAATTGCTGAATGGAAGTGTTGTGTGACAACCCGGAACTTCTACCTGGTACATCTAGTCAGTAAATCTAAGTTAAACTCGTTTCCGTTAACTTATAGCACTGATTAAGGGTTCATTTAAGTGTTCTAAACTTGGGTACAGTCAAGGTTAAAGTTAGGAATGAGTCAGCAAGGCGTATAGTAGCAAAACCGGGCCATACACCCCTTTTGGAGGAGTGTGCAGCCGCACACATGGGTGTACGGCCGTATACACCCCTCATGGCCACACACCCACCCCTATATAAAGGGTAGACCCCTTTCCCTTCATTCCTTTCACTCCTTGGCAGCACACTACTCCTTTTCTCTCAAGATTCTTCAACCGCAAACCCTCCCAAGGCTTCAAAAACGTGAGTAACCCATCCCTTAGCTTATTGTGCTTGAAGAACCTCTTGATCTAAGCCTTTATTCATCATGTCCCCTCATGTTCTTCATCTATTTGAAGGAGTGCGGCCGCACACCCACATAAGGTGGCCACACACTCCTAAAAGACCCTCCAAGTGAGAGTTGGACTTCCATCTTCGAGTTAGACAATGACCATAGCCTTGCTGCACCTTAGAATTAGCATTTGGACACAAACATGTAGGGTGTACGACCGCACACACCTGTGTACGGCCGCACACACCCTTGTACGGTAGCACACTCATGTATGAGGTAGCACACTCCCTTGTACGGCAGCACACTCATGTGTGTGTGACCACACACACACCCTAGGACCACAAACCCATTTCTAAGGCCCTAAACTTGTACCACAACTTAGTATGGACCTAGAACACTTCATGGATGCAAGTATGGACCTTGAAAACACCTAAAAAGCATCTTCCATCACGAATGTACGGCCGCACACCCATTGGGCCACACACCCATGGCCGTACACACCTTTAAGGTGGCCATACACCTCCCTCATGCAACCCTTTAAGGTTCTAGCACTTAGTGTAAGTGGTCCCAAGTTCTTAGAGTGGTTCTCCATCACATTTAGTAGAGAAATACCTTCATTTGACTCCTTTATGTGTCATTACATGTTAATTAGGATCGAATCGTGTTCAAGGCTTCATTTGAACATCCGGCATCCCGTATCGATCTTTCATTCAAATCGCCCGAGGTGAGTTCATACCCCTACATTTTCTGTGTTTTTTTAATGTTTTCAGAGGGGGGGGGGGGGGGGGAATACAAGCCAAACTCAAAGTATTTTATTAAGTTTTAAAGTTATTAATACAGTCCAACGATTTCCACGTTTAATAACATATTCGGATATTTTATCCCTTTTTGTAATATGTTGAGCATAAGGGAAACTATTATTTTGGAAATCTAACTTCATAGCTTTCAGAAAGGTTTTTACAAAGCATTTTCCATACAAATTCTAATAAACTATAATGGGTATAGTTTGGGATAACCCTCTAGGCAGTTTCTACCTAATCAGATTTCATAAATGAATATATATAAACTATGGCAGATTTAGTTTATGTTATATATTTTCTCAGGAGTATAAAGTACTATTATTCAAGGATAATTATTGTTTTATACTGTTTCTAGCTAGTAAACTAGATTATACAGGATTGTGAGGCTCTACTTCAATACTGTACCCTTAGGTGTACAGGGATAAATCCTATCTCAGTATAACCAGAGTCTCCTGGAGGGAGAGCGTGAGATTTGTGAATACATCTATTCGGGACTGACAATCCCACACCAGAACTGCTAGCTACAGTTAGGCAGGCATGCCTGTGGTGGACAAATGTCATTTAGCTTAAACGCCTGAAGAACGTTATAAAGGTCTCTAGGTCATATCAAGTATGGTTATACGACTCGCAAATAAGTATAAACTAACTTTGGTTTACGGACTCTACTCTTCATTTGTTTTATTTTGAGTAATAAAACTACTTTTATATATACTGATAGTAATCAGAGATTTCTAAACTTGCATCTCTACCTCTAGGACAGATAACCTGTTTTTAGGGAAAATATGGGATTTTCCCAGGATAACACCGACATTTCTAAAAACTGATGGTTTATTTTCTACTAATAGATATTCATATTCATTCCATGACTCCCTGGATTGTGCGTATCTGTATGAACTCGGAAGTCATGGAAGGAATGGGTTTCAAACATGCTTTTCTTAAGAAAATATGGGATTTTCTTGCGGAACACTTTTCAAAAGAATCAAAGAACATTTTCCACCAAAATTAAATGCTTATGAACTCACCAGCTTTATGCTGATACTTTTCAAAACTGCTTGTATTCTCAGGGGATTAGTAGACAGGTACTTCCAGGATTTTGGAGAAGTCGACGCGTTAGAGTCATGTCTTTCCATTTTACTTTTGATTTGAACAAAACTATGTATTAAGTCAATGTAAACCTTTTTCATATATGTATTCAATGTTTGGTTGTGTTTACTATGCTTGCTATGATACAACTGTTGTGATACTACGCATGACGTCAACCATCCCCGAACGTTTCCGCCGTTCCGGTTTGGGGGTGTGACAGATTGGTATTAGAGCCCTTGTTTATAGCGAACTAAGTATACCGAACCTTACATGGTATACGATTATAAATAATAAGGGGCCTAAGTGCTCTAAACTAAAAGTATACTTTCAAAATATAAGTATTTTTATAACAAAGTATATAAGTATACCCGAGTACGCAAATTCGTGTCATAAGTAGAACAAAATAAAAGTATTTGGATGCTGGGCAGTTATGTAATCATTTCTAGGGTCAATATAACCTGATCAACTATATTCATTCGAGACATGACCAACATGTGCTTGGGAGTGACTGTGGTGTTGCAGCAAGCCTAAAACTTACCTAGGTACCAGAAAAGTTCTAGATTCAAACATAAGGGTTAAAATACTATAGGAGTATTTTAGGGTGCTATAACGACCGAACCAGAAACTTACCCAAAAATCCATCCCTCAAGAATCAATCATGTAACTATAATACATTGGAAGTATTATTAGATTCGATGCATATTAACTATCCCTTTACCCCTATCTCGCATAGATAGCATGGCCGAATTCCATCTCCCTGGTGACCCGTACTTTCCCAACCAAGGAGATGATGGATGGCTCGAACCAGCGCTGGAAGAGAACCATGAGATTCCTTTGGACGATGACTTCGCCGAACCATTTCCTAAAGAGACTGACTCAGAACCCGAAGTTGAGAACCTACCTCAAGTAGCCCCGATACCAAATCCTAACCCCCGACTTGAGTTCGAAGGCCCAACGCCTATGTGGGTCGGAAGCCTGGATATGTGGAGTCACGAACAAGGCCAACCCCGCCCGTACGATGGGGATCGCCGCTTCTACAATGTGAACGAGGGAGGCTCCGCAGACAGAGCCCTTCCAATCATAGTCCGTCGAGTGGCCCGCAACGTTGAACTAAACGTGGCGGCCATTCAGCGATATGTGGAGCTTGAGGCAGACTCGGATGCCAACACAAACCGCATTCACAATCTTGAAGTTGCTCATGGGAGAACTATGAGGGACAATGAAGCTCTGCAATGAGAGCTAGCTACCACTTGAGCTGAGGTCATAGAGCTCCGAGCACGCCAGTTAGTATACGAGAGCCGCCTGCTTGACATGGAGCTCCAGCTGGCTAACTTAAGGATCCGTCCGAGGAGTGCCCGTCGCCAGTAGGAAATATTCTACTCATCCCCCATTGGTTTAAAGAATAGCTTTCATACCTATGCTCTAAGTAAATCTTTTCCCTGTAGACATTCCTATCTTGCAAGTACTGATTCACTAGTTCTTTATGTTGTCAAATTGTTCCTCTATTGGTATGTTGTAGACCCACTCCTAGGTCAAATTTTCCGAACTCTGTGTAATATCAATACCAACAATAGTGACAACAATCATATTTCAGTTAAAGATTATCATTTTCAAAAGTATACCTTGGACCAGTGGCATGCAAATTCAGCAACTTTATCAAAGTCACACCACCATTTCGTCTTAAAAGCATGTGTCATAGGAAGTACTCTTACCTTAAGGCGATCATTCCTTTTCCCCTTCGATTTCATATCAGTCTCCATAAAAAGCTGCGATGTCCTAATCGGCATGGGATGGTTGAGCTGTTGGGTTTTAGTATACTACAACATCCTATGGTGCACATACAACCCTAAATACCTTGGATCTATGTTTTCTCTATTATACATGCAAATGGTTTCCAAGGCATTAAACCTATAACTAGCATGCATTTGACATAAACCATATAATATACTAGTTAGGGAAACATACCTTTTATGTGGCTTGAAGTCTTGATGTATTTGGCCTTAAGAGCTTAGCACCAACAGTATGAAATGCCTCAACTGGAATCACAACACACCTAGGACAAAGGTGGCTCTTGAGAGAGAATTCCATGCACCAAAACACCTCCATATTTCTCTAAGAAAAGAAGTGGTGATTTTGGCTATGGAGTAACCTATTTATATGTAGGATTCCAAGGGTCATGGGTATAACCCATAATCCATACCCATGGGTTTTATGATCCATGGTTCATGTGACCCAACTCTTTATGTATCCATACATAAACTTGGTCCAACATGGATCATAAGCCCAACACATATAAATATAACTAATTATCATAATTAGTCCCCATAGATTTAATTAGTCTCTTTTGATCACTAAATTAATTCCAAATTAATTCTTGATCGATACTAATTAAAACATATGATTTCATATTAATATATTATAACTTATAATATATTAATAAACCATAAATAACCTTCTCTTAAAAGTCCATCCTAACAAATTGTCCTGATGATATGCAACCCAAATGGACCATGCTACTCTTGGGTCAAGTACATACCAATAATAGTTATGGACTTAGACATCTAATCCAACAGTCTCCCACTTGGATAAGTCTAAAACTATTATTGCAAGTACGACTTCATAACCCGACTAGCAATCGTAGCTCTTAAAGCCGTTGTCGAACTCTGAACAAATCAATGACGTGTCCATTAGATAAGGGATCATATATTCCTCCATTCTAGATATCATATGGACTGAGACATGGATTATAATCATTCTCTCTGTCCATTTGTTGTTTCCCGATTTTCGATTTATGATGACTGACTGATTGAACAAATCAAATCAGTCCTGGCTTGGCCAAGCACTCACATGTGTCATCGCTAAATCATCGAGGGGCCCACAGATATCGCTTTTATCCCGAAGGTAAAAGGAATGGATAAACTTCGACTCATATGGCTTGTTCTACTACTTGTTGAATCATACACAAAGGCACGTTTTATAACATCGAGTTACCAAATGCGTTTTTGTGCAATCAATGTATAACCAACTCATAGTAACAACTCATATCTCTAGGTTTGAAGAATATAAGATATTATCGTCTCATGATCACTCGTGATAAAATCCATGAAGTGATTCAAATGAGCGCGGGTTGAATCCAATACTCAGAACTTATGAGCACTCATGAGTGTTGTAGCACCACTTTGTCCACCAACTTGGACCTCTACAAACCAACCCATGACAGTCTTGATTCATATCTACTTCCAACACATGACCGACTGTGGATGGTTTGAATAACTTAATCATTCAGGAAGAGAGACTTAGTTATTATGGAAGTCAAAACATGCAAAGTGAAACAGAAGAATAAATGAATCAAATATGGTATCAAACCCTATGAATATAAATAAACACTTTTATTTATCACCATACTGATTACTCATTATTCATTGTTTCGGTTTTATCAACTTTATACTTGAATTAAAAACACTAGTTGTCCCATGCTCCAAGCATGTACACTATGTTTTTCTTAAACAATAGCTTTGCCATACACCAAGTATGCACTCTATGTTTGTCTATGATCCTTACTTTGTGAAATAAACCAATTGAACATAATTTCAATGATTCTAATTTCACACTCCCAAATCCTTATCGAAAAATGTGAGAATTTCAAATTCCTATCATTTATCGAAATCTGTTTAGATTTTAAACTTATATGCACTGACCCTCCTATAATGAATATGTACAAAGTCACAAAGACTTGTCAACAGTCATTATAAGGTATTCCAATGGAGATCAACTCCATGGAAACTAAGTCTCATATTCAAAGTACATTGCTTTGGACATGCTTCTTGCATTAAGTTTTCTAATCTTACACAGATAACTTCCACCTATGGAGACAACTCCATATTCTCATTTTGACTATCACTTCTGAATAAGAGATGCCTCTTTTCAGAATATGTCAATATGGTCCTTCCAAAATTAGCACTATACTTCCAACTATCGCTGAGCAACCAATCTTTGGTAAACCTCAGATTGTCCTCGACAATTGCTTAATCATTTTAGTCATATCCAATTCTAGACCTTTTCCCTTCTTAATGCCTCTGGGCATTTGGAAAAATTTAGAAATGACAAATATTATAGCACATGCAATCGATCCTGTACCCAAAGCAAATGGTACACGATTCAAGATGTCTCACATAAAGACATGATTCTAGACCAGTCTTTTGCTACAATATTTTTATTTGCCATGTTTTCAAAATTTGACTATGAAGAGGGATGCCGTAATCATAATCGAATTTTGAGAACGCAATATATAGAATTTCCTTAAGTTGAACCAATCCAACATGAAATTCATATATATATTCTTGACTAAAGATGATTAAGGTCTCAATCTAAGCCTTTAGAACTGAAATGAAGTATATCCTCTCCCTTAATTATAGGAAAACAAAATTTTCAATCTCTGCAGCCTCACGAATTGAAACTTTTGTTTTCTATAATTAACATTGCTAACTTGCAACACTAACACTAATTATCATGCTCCCACTAACATGATGATTATTAACATAACACTTATGCTCCCACTAGCTTTGACATGTACTCAGAAATCAGCTGGACTTCTAGAAATCAATACTTTATTGACTTTCTTACCAAAGTTCAGATTTCTGATACGAGATGCTTTGATAAAACTTTATCAAAATCATACACCTTTCCTTAGATAACATGCATGTGTGTCTAAACAATTTCAGAACTATGAAAAGGGATGCCGTAATCATAGTCTCAATTGTTTAGACCTTTTGCCATCTGCTTCAAATCTACTTGGTGGAAGTGTTTCCTCACCATCATTTTCATGAATCGGAGAGAACCTTATGACCCTTAGATTTTATGGTGTATGTGTTCTTATCCATGTGAATTGTCAAAACCATAGTCACAAGACAAGGATAATGACAAATCCAAACTCATATGGACTGAACTTATGCAATCTTAACTTCTTGCCACCTGGCAGTACAGGGCCTGCCATTGCTTCCAAGTTGTTATGCAACCAATTGAGAACTTTCAGAACTCCTATGCAAAGCCAACTTTAACTGGAATGGGCATAGAATATGTCAACACGATACGTTATAAACCTCAAGTCGTGTGCTAGTGAAGAACCACAGGTTTTATTCTTGATTAGTTCTTGAAATTCTTTTTAGGATCTTTAAGACTCCCACTATCCTCTTGACATATAAGACTATCTTGCCAAATATTCAAGAGATAGTGCGGATTCTTTATCAAGACAAACACTTCACACAATTGGCCTTAGTTGGTCTTTGTTTTATCCAAAACATCACAACTTACCAATTTCAAATGTACAAGAGTAGGACACTTTTACTCTTACATTTGACAAGTGTTTTAAACCTTTCTTTAAGATATGTCACTCAAGTTACAATCTTGGAGTATGACTCTAAGAATTGTTTTGGAACGAAGTATGACTCATCTTCCTGATCTAACCATTTCAACAATTCATGACTCCTCTTCTTAGTCATAAGAATGCACTAAGATGACCTTTAGAGGACTAATTGTGATATGATTTCTAAATCATTAAGATGATCACAAACATGATACTAAAGTACTCTCCCATCTTTTCAGATTTGAGAAACTTTTATCTTTCTGCCTAATTTGATTCTTCCCATTCGTTCTGCCATACATTGAGACTTTTCCAATGTTTCAGAATTATACTTAAACTTATAAGTATAACCATATTTACTAAACTTTAGTAAATCAAATAGTCTTAACGAGCTTTGTGGTGGACATGACCAGTGCACAAGAATGTGTACTCGATCCCTTTAGTCCTTCACTTGACTCACACATCCATGTGAACAAGTAATTAGTCTTGATTTTCCAATGCTTGAAAGTTCTCATTCATCATACTATTCAACTTGCATGATTCCAAGTTTCGGTCCAATTGAAACTTGGGTGATGAGGAACTTTCCTGATTTGGTAAATTTAGACACTACCACAAATGAAAGAATCAAATCCATTTTCCAATATTGCTGTCAGTGGAATCATATAAGCAACAATTTTCCACAAATGCCATTGTAAGGATACTTCAAATAAATAAAATTAAACAATTTTCTTTTATTTTAAAACTTTGCGGAAAAACTTATCCTTACAATCCACATGGAAAATTGTTGTTATCTGTTCCTTAGCAATATATCATAACTTCTTAAGCAACTGCTCAAAATTCTGATGCGATCGAAATCCACCTTCGCGATCAGAATCAGCATATACTTCCTTTAAGATTTCTCTCTATTCTTTAATTCTTAAAACATCAACATGTGACCCAGTCACATCATGTAATGAGGATCTCAGAATAGAACTTAACAGAGTTAGATAATGGGCTCTACCTGATGTAGAGTCAAACTTATTGACTTTAACATCCTTAGGTAAATTTGGCAGCTTTGCAATCAACGCCCCTTCCTTTGGCAAAATAAACATATGGACCCTTTGGTAATGGGACTATCTCACACTTAGCCTTTCTCTTTACCATTTGGTCAACCGGGTTGACTATGGCCAATCCCTTTCCATTGGGAAGAGAATGTTTTTTCTGGATTTCCAGTGTCACCATTGTCACTGTCCATAAATTTTTTTGGAAGTTGATCTTCTAATCAAATTTGCTTTACTATTGTTCCAAATCATTGCTGATTCAGCAGCACCAAGCAAATAGATATGATCATTAAGGTTCATGTCATAGTCTGTTTCATAGTAGTCCCAAAGGAACTCACTATGTGACTTAGGAAGTGATTGAACATCCAACTTTCTCAAGACTTTGACACCCAACTCTCCCGGCTTGTCAATATGTGACTTCATCTCTAAGATGTGATCACACATAGACCTTGCTTGCCATTAGGGCTTGAGTGACCTTGAACTTGTGGGTTAGGGAGAATAATTGGAGGAGGTGGAGGAAGAGAAGTATGACTTCCATGAGCCAAACTCGGGAAGTCATATTCATTAGGAAAGCTTGGTTTGGGAAGATCATTGTTGTCTAAACCAGACATCAACAATGGGAGAAATTCACGTAAAGTTGATTTAAGTCCTTAATATAACACCCAATATGATATATTAAGGCTAGGACCCAACAAACTATTTTATAACTTGGAAGAGGGATGCCGTAATCCAAGCTATAAAATATTTGAAGGTAGTTGAATGACGATTCACCAATTTCCACCAAGATAAACGAAATGTATTATTAGGTTTTAATTGGTTTTGAAACTCCTAGATTCTTTTGAGATTCATTGAACTTTTCAATGGCATGTTTCAATCTCGAGTGTGCCCTTCAGGTTTTGTGACTGGGATGCCGAGGATCACAAAACAAGGTGTGAAGTAACCATGCAAATATACTTGGTACCCTTAATATTTACCCCTCAATCGATGTGCCGGTTAACCACACACGCTCCAACGATACTATGATAAATATTAAGTTACCCTTTTCCTACCTTGTTAAGTCCAGGTTAGTGTGCTGGTTAACCACACACGCTCCACTAACAGCTTAAACAAAGTGCAAAGTGTAATTTCATGGATTAGCACCTTATTCACATTTTCCTAAGTAACTAAGATTGTGAATTTATAAGTGTTTAGTTACTTAGTATTTATCATTATACTTATAATGAAGGGAGAATTATAGTCCTTGTCCTACCTGTTCGGCTAATGACCCTCCACCGGTCAAGGAAGTGGTGAGTGAGAGTGGACACCCATTAAACTGCCATTTTATAGGCAGTAACCTTATACCCCCCTTATAGACCGGCTTCGTGAATGAGGCCTACTAATGGTAAGACGACTTTATCTTATACATATCTATATAATTAAAATTATAATAATAGTATAAGGGTTGAATTTTAAACTTTTAAAATTCTAAGGTCTAGTTTGGAATTAAAGTATACATGGGGGGTAACTTTACAAATTCCAAAACTTGAGGGCAAGTTTTGAAACCTTTCAAAACTCTTGGATTTTTCATAACTTATGAATTTAATTAAGGTTTAATGAAAAAAAAAAATTCAAGTTCCATAACTTGAGGACAAGTTATGGAAGACATTAAATCATTTAATGATGACATTAAAAATAGTGACTCTTCTATTTTCATAACCTATGAGACTTAATGATACTTTAAAAAGAAAAACTCTTCACTTTCCATAACTTGAGGACAAGTTATGGAGTTCATAAAAACCATTAAGATCAAATATTCCAATTAACACAATAATCAAATAATTTTTCTATGATCTAGATTAAACTCATAAGTAAAGATAATTCACATCAACAATTTTCAAGAAATTAGATAATCATATAAACTAATACAAATCTTGAAACTTTGACAATTATCCTTTGAAGACTCTTGGAATTCATAACCTAAAGAGTTAATAAATGAGACATTTCACATCCATAACTTATGGAAGTTTCAAAACTCTTAAGATCATAACTTCAAAAAAAACTTTTGAGTTCCAAAATTTTATGACAAAATTTGTAACTCCTTAAAACCATTTAGATCAAACTTTTAAAACAAATAAAATAATCATATCATTCTATCTTTTAATAATTGACCTAATTCAACTCTTGTAGTAAAGTGACTCAAATTTTATAAATAATTAGTTTTTCATAAAATCAAGTAATTATCATAAAATTTGACAAACTTCATGTTTTTTTTTTCTTTTTTTTTCCTTCAACTTGAAAAAAAAAATACATTTGCATCAAATATAATAGAAAACAACCCATGGCTATGATACCACTGTTGGGTTTTAGTATACTACAACATCCTATGGTGCACATACAACCCTAAATACCTTGGATCTATGTTTTCTCTATTATACATGCAAATGGTTTCCAAGGCATTAAACCTATAACTAGCATGCATTTGACATAAACCATATAATATACTAGTTAGGGAAACATACCTTTTATGTGGCTTGAAGTCTTGATGTATTTGGCCTTAAGAGCTTAGCACCAATAGTATGAAATGCCTCAACTGGAATCACAACACACCTAGGACAAAGGTGGCTCTTGAGAGAGAATTTCATGCACCAAAACACCTCCATATTTCTCTAAGAAAAGAAGTGGTGATTTTGGCTATGGAGTAACCTATTTATATGTAGGATTCCAAGGGTCATGGGTATAACCCATAATCCATACCCATGGGTTTTATGATCCATGGTTCATGTGGCCCAACTCTTTATGTATCCATACATAAACTTGGTCCAACATGGATCATAAGCCCAACACATATAAATATAACTTATTATCATAATTAGTCCCCATAGATTTAATTAGTCTCTTTTGATCACTAAATTAATTCCAAATTAATTCTTGATCGATACTAATTAAAACATATGATTTCATATTAATATATTATAACTTATAATATATTAATAAACCATAAATAACCTTCTCTCAAAAGTCCATCCTAACAAATTGTCCTGATGATATGCAACCCAAATGGACCATGCTACTCTCGGGTCAAGTACATACCAATAATAGTTATGGGCTTAGACATCTAATCCAACATGAGCCCCAAATCGTGCTGATGTCCTTTGCTTCGAGAAAGCGATTCGTCTCAATCTTCTCTCTGACGAAGTTCTCACTGGTTACAGTGGTAAAACTTTGTTCAAACCATCATATCATTTCCTTCGCCAAAGCCCATAAATATCTGCGAAAGGGATGCCATGCATTCCTGGCTCATGTTGTCGATGAGATGCAAAAAGTTAAAGACCTCGAGAGCATCTCCGAAGCTTGCAACTTTCCTGATGCCTACCACGAAGACATTCCAGGGAACTCCTTCCGAGTGTCAAGTTGAATCCCGTATCGACTTGATCCCTGAAACTACCCTTATAGCTAAATCTCCATATCGTCTAGAACCGACGAAAATGTGAGAGTTATCCAGCCAGCACAATGAGCTGAACAACAAGGAGTTCGTAAGTTTATTGTATGTGAACTTTATTGCATTCACATGTTTTTCTATTCTGCTAGGACCACATTATGGGGATGTGGGTCGAATCAATGAGAGTCAGATAGCAAAACGGGAAACCTTAATGCATAGATAAACATTTAGGATACATCCAGAGGCAACCATCGTTGCTCACAAGCTTCTTTTCTTGACATGTAGCAGATCATGCCTCCGAAGAAACGTAACCAACCCATCGGTAAGACACCAATCCTCCAGATGGACTCAGCTACGTTCCAAGCTACTGTCACAGCAGCTGTAGCAGCCACCCTAGCTGTTCTTAACGCTAACAACACAAATGTGGGTGGAAGTGTTAATGGAAATCCAAATCTTGGTGTTAACCAATCTCAACAACAAGTGCCTACTAGAAAGGACACACCTGATCTCCAACCTAACATCCTAAAACGAAAGTTCAAAGGGAGTTGTTCAACCCAAGGACCTACTGAGAGGCAACGAATTGGGACAGTCAGTACACCAGTCAACCCTGCTGTTCCAACACCAACCACACCCTACTTGGGAAATCTCCCGCACTGCAGAAAATGCAACTACCATCATCATGGAGTCTGTCGAGTGCTGCATTGCACTAGATGCAACAGGAAGGGGCACACCTCCCGCAGTTGTAGGACCCTAGTCAAGTTCATCACTCCGACTACCAATGTTGGGACAAGTCCAACCTGTTACCTCTATGGAAGTGTAGGACATTTCAAAAGAGACTGTCCAGCAGAGAAGAACAATAAGAAAACAGGAGGAGTCTGACCTCAGAGAATGAGGAAGCATCGAAGGACCCTGCCATGTTTTGGTACGTTTTCGAAAACCCCAATAATTGTTCATAATTGTGATTACTTTCTCGTCCGGATTAAATCACGAAATCCTTATAAGGTTTAAAGCCCTAATGAGAAAATTATGATAGTTTAGTGAATACGCTAAGGTCAGTTGTAGTTATACATGACTTGTATACACCAAGCAATCATAGGAAGATCTGGTAAGAACCATTTCATAAAAAGCTCGTAGTTTCAAAACGCCAGGATCCTCGTGTTAGTAATACCCACCAATTTCGAATCAAACACAGAAAACACCAGAGACATTCATCTAGGGCATCAATGTCCTAACAAAACGATCTTTCCAGACTAACTTAACGCGCGATTCTACGACGTCATCCTATTTAGTCCGACTGAGTCTATGTTATACCAAACCCAGTTGTCTTAAATCGTTTGATCGCAAAACTCTCGTCACTCGTAACAGCAAACTAGATGCGAACTTCGAAACATTCATCTCTCTTCGAAACCTGAAGGTATTCATGCAAAGAGTATGAATCAGAACCAGCGGATACAATAGTGAAGATCCGCTGAAACATCTGGCGAGAGCCCGAATACAAGAAGGAGAGACTCACCTATGTCTACCTTCGAGAAGTAATCCGTTTTCATGGGATACCTGTAATTATTGCCTCCGACCGGGGTAGCAAGTTTACCTTGAGAACTTAGCAACGTACATCCAGTCTTTCACGTGTCGAACCTAAATAAGTGTCTGTCCGATGAGACACTTGCGATTCCCCTCGACAATATCGAGTTAAACGAGAGTCTACACTTTGTGTAGGAATCATTTGAACTCATGGACCAGGAAGTCCAGCGCACGAAACGAATGTCGTATCCGGATAGTGAGGATTCACTGGGATACCAAACGAGAACCTGAATTCACTTGGGAGCACGAGAATCCAAGGAAACAGAAGTACCCCCATCATTTCCAAGTCAACGAGTTACATCTTTATTCTTGAATTTCGGGACGAAATTCCCTCTAACGGGGGGATGATGTGACAACCCGAAACTTCTACCTGATACATCTAGTAAGTAAATCTAAGTTAAACTCGTTTCCGTTAACTTATAGCACTGATTAAGGGTTCATTTAAGTGTTCTAAGCTTGGGTACAGTCAAGGTTGAAGTTAGGAATGAGTCAGCAAGGCGTATAGTAGCAAAACCGGGCCATACACCTCTTTTGGAGGAGTGTGCGGCCACACACATGGGTGTACGGCCGTACACACCCCTCATGGCCACACACCCACCCCTATATAAAGGGTAGACCCCTTTCCCTTCATTCCTTTCACTCCTTGGCAGCACACTACTCCTTTTTTTTCTCAAGATTCTTCAACCGCAAACCCTCCCAAGGCTTCAAAAACGTGAGTAACCCATCCCTTAGCTTATTGTGCTTGAAGAACCTCTTGATCTAAGCCTTTATTCATCATGTCCCATCATGTTCTTCATCTCTTTGAAGGAGTGGGGACGCACACCCACATAAGGTGGCCGCACACTCCTAAAAGACCCTCCAAAGTGAGAGTTGGACTTCCATCTTCGAGTTACACAATGACCATAGCCTTGCTGCACCTTAGAATTAGCATTCTGGACACAAACATGTAGGGTGTACGACTGCACACACCTGTGTACGGCCGCACACACCCTTGTGCGGCAGCACACTCATGTGTGAGGTAGCACACTCCCTTGTGCGGCAGCACACTCATGTGTGTGCGACCACACACACACCCTAGGACCACAAACCCATTTCTAAGGCCCTAAACTTGTACCACAACTTAGTATGGACCTATAACACTTCATGGATGCAAGTATGGACCTTGAAAACACCTCAAAAGCATCTTCCATCATGAGTGTACGGCCGCACACCCAATGGGATGCACACCCATGGCCGTACACACCTTTAAGGTGGGCATACACCTCCCTCATGCAACCCTTTAAGGTTCTAGCACTTAGTGTAAGTGGTCCCAAGTTCTTAGAGTGGTTCTCCATCACATTTAGTAGAGAAATACCTTCATTTGACTCATTTATGTGTCATTACATGTTAATTAGGATCGAATCGTGTTCAAGGCTTCATTTGAACATCCGGCATCTCGTATCGATCTTTCATTCAAATCGCCCGAGGTGAGTTCATACCCCTACATTTTCTGTGTTTTTTTAATGTTTTCAGAGGGGGGGGGGGGGAATACAAGCCAAACTCAAAGTATTTTATTAAGTTTTAAAGTTATTAATACAGTCCAACGATTTCCACGTTTAATAACATATTCGGATATTTTATCCCTTTTTGTAATATGTTGAGCATAAGGGAAACTATTATTTTGGAAATCTAACTTCATAGCTTTCAGAAAGGTTTTTACAAAGCATTTTCCATACAAATTCTAATAAAATATAATGGGTATAGTTTGGGATAACCCTCTAGGCAGTTTCTACCTAATCAGATTTCATAAATGAATATATATAAACTATGGCAGATTTAGTTTATGTTATATATTTTCTCAGGAGTATAAAGTACTATTATTCAAGGATAATTATTGTTTTATACTGTTTCTAGCTAGTAAACTAGATTATACAGGATTGTGAGGCTCTACTTCAATACTGTACCCTTAGGTGTATAGGGATAGATCCTATCTCAGTATAACCAGAGTCTCCTGGAGGGAGAGAGTGAGATTTGTGAATACATCTATTCGGGACTGACAATCCCACACCAGAACTGCTAGCTACAGTTAGGCAGGCATGCCTGTGGTGGACAAATGTCATTTAGCTTAAACGCCTGAAGAACGTTATAAAGGTCTCTAGGTCATATCAAGTATGGTTATACGACTCGCAAATAAGTATAAACTAACTTTGGTTTACGGACTCTACTCTTCATTTGTTTTATTTTGAGTAATAAAACTACTTTTATATATACTGATAGTAATCAGGGATTTCTAAACTTGCATCTCTACCTCTAGGACGGATAACCTGTTTTTAGGGAAAATATGGGATTTTCCCAGGATAACACCGACATTTCTAAAAACTGATGGTTTATTTTCTACTAATAGATATTCATATTCATTCCATGACTCCCTGGATTGTGCGTATCTGTATGAACTCGGAAGTCATGGAAGGAATGGGTTTCAAACATGCTTTTCTTAAGAAAATATGGGATTTTCTTGCGGAACACTTTTCAAAAGAATCAAAGAACATTTTCCACCAAAATTAAATGCTTATGAACTCACCAGCTTTATGCTGATACTCTTTCAAAACTGCTTGTATTCTCAGGGGATTAGTAGACAGGTACTTCCAGGATTTTGGAGAAGTCGGCGCGTTAGAGTCACGTCTTTCCATTTTACTTTTGATTTGAACAAAACTATGTATTAAGTCAATGTAAACCTTTTTCATATATGTATTCAATGTTTGGTTGTGTTTACTATGCTTGCTATGATACAACTGTTGTGATACTACGCATGACGTCAACCACCACCGAACGTTTCCGCCGTTCCGGTTTGAGGGTGTGACATGTTGGTTGCAGACAAACTAGAACGAATGTCGGCAACAGTTTGATCAAGATGATAAAACGCCTCATGCATGTGTCATGGTATTGAGTCGCCCGTCGGGTGTAGAAGTAACGTGCGTTCTCTACCGGGGCAACAAAATTGGACCCCCCCTGCAGGGGGAGGAATGGAGTAAACGGGGGGAATACGGAGATTAGCACGAGTGTCTTCTTCATGGTCGACGAGAAGCCGCTCAAGAGCTCTCGGGATGCGCTCGGGGGCATATAGAACGGAATCTGCAGAAATATTCTTTGGTAGACACCATCAAGTCTAAGTGATGTCCTGCTGGAGCTGGAGGGAGCTGAAGTTCCCAGCAGGAACTCAAAAATGGGGTTCACCTTGCACCAACCATGTAAAACTACCGTCACTTTCTCTGTAGAAGAAAAATGAAGCTAAAAGGACATTGAATGTGATGGTATTGGAGCCTTGTGTGAGTTTCTCGAGATTTGGGCGCTTGCTCTCAAAAAGCTCGACACAAGTAAGGCGGGTGGCGAAATAATTGATAATTCCGCCACAGTAAATAGGTTCGGAATAGCTAGTGGAGACCTTGAGAAGTTTGGAAGCAAGAAAGGTGCCAAAATGTGGTCTCTTCAAGCTGGTGACCATGCACCAAAGAATTTCTATCTCCATCTTACCGGCTCTGCTAACGTCTTCTTGGGGGAAGGCAATATTAGCAATAAGTCGGAGAGCCACCCTTAAGATCGGATGAATTATTTGAGATGCTTTGGCGGATCGAGCCTCATACACATTAATGTGCTGTTTGTTTTTTGTTTGCAAATTTTCTTCTCCACTTCTGTTTGCGCCGTGCAGACAACACGCAGACATTAGGCTTTGCAGATTGTTTGTTTTTTTGAAGACTGCAGACCTAAAAAGGTTTGCGCGTCCTCTTCTTGGTGTAGATGTGGACCAATGTATTCAAAACTCCTCAGACATCTTCGAGCCTAAAAACACATATATCTTTGTTTTCTTTCTTTCTTTTTTTTGTTTGTTTTTTTAAACTTAGATTTATTCCAACTTTATATATGATAAACAATTTTTAATAAAAAAGTTACAATACTTAAAGATAAAAAGTTTGACAACAGAATTATGACCTTTGTGACAAATTTATATGTAAAGATTTAATTACAATAATGCTCATTGGAGCTGTTATATAGATATGAAAAAAAATCATAATATTGTCTTATATTTTTGTACCAAAATTTAGAAAATATTGTTTAATGTAGTATCATTTATTTCTTGGGAAAACTATTTATGTTCAGTTTTTAAATGATTTAATTGAAAAAGTAAAATGAAAATTTTGAAAATTTTCATTTAAAATCAAAGTTTATTTCCATCCATTTTATGTGATAAATTATTTTTATCCCGAATTACAATGTTTAGGTTTAACTTTTCGACCAAAATTTGTTGGTTTTTATTAAATATATACGTTAATACGTACCATTTTATTGTCATTTTTATACAATAATACATAAAAGTTGATCTACATTTGTTAATTATCTCCAGTAAAGTCATAAATTATTGAAAAACTATTTTAAGTTTTTTTTTTTAAAAAAAATCAGTTTAATTAGATTTTAGTTTATTCTAACATCCTGCAGATTTTAAAAAACAAATAGTCTTCTTCTTTCAGACTGCAGACATTTAGTTCGCCTCTTTTACTACAGAGGTCTACATATGTGTTTCGCAGACTGCAAACATTTTGCTTCAGAAAAAACAAACAACACCTAAGTCCCGTGATTTTCTTCCAAAAGGCTTTGGATTTGGTTTTGAAAAGGGAATTTTTCTCTTGCGTGTATCCTAATTTGGGACCATAAGTATTGTTTTTAGAAATCCCAACAAATCCACTAAGATTGTTTTGACTCAGAATAAATTGCAATTACATGAGACGAAATGAGAGACTTTTGGCATTGTCATTGAATTCCAAAGATTGTAAGAATTCAAGAGTCGTGTTTTTATATGATTCCATTGGTGCCAAAGTATGGAGACTCTCCCAAACGATATTGCTAAACAACCTAAGGATGCCATCATAAACTTCTAGTTCTTGGAGAGTAGGAATGTATACAAACGGTTGCTGATGATGTGAATTATGAGCATTGATTTGGCATGCAGAATTAAAGAACAGACAAAGAACATGGTGATTTGGGTGCTAAAAGGTGTATTCAATCATAGTAAATGAGTACAAAAAAGGTACTAGATCTAGAACTCCATAAATACCTCACTCACTAATCACTATGAACTACATCTCTCAAGCACACCTCTATAAGTGGTATGAACCCACCTTATATAAATGTGTTTACATTTCTCTCTCTCTCTATATATATATATATATATATATATATATATATATATATATATATATATCATGTCACAAGGCTAATTTACCACATGTAAGTGGGTCTACAATAGTCAAACCATTTACAAAGTCATACATGGATAACTTTGTACCCAACATTCCTCCCCTCAAAGTTAGGAATGGATGACTCACTTCAAATCTTCCAAAATCAAGCAACTACGCGAATCGAGCCTCAAATGTGACACATGTAGAGATGAACATCAAATCTTCAATTCTGCCATGATTCTCAATTTGGGTTCTAGAATATGAGACCATACGAACAGAGCATCAACGAATAATTAGGAGTTTCTCAATCTCCAAATAATCACCCTAAAGTTGAGCATAAAAGCACATCCCAAAAATCTTCAGTAAGTCCAAACCCATCATGAACCGAAATCACTTCCGATTTTCCAATCGAATCATTTCATAAACTTCAAATACTCGAGGTCACTTCGGTCTTCAAGTCCGCGTAATATGAAAAATTCAACTTTCGAATTTCCATATAAATTTCTCCCCCTTTTTATAATCGAAAATTGATTATAAAACCAAAAAGGGAATGAGAAAGTGCTCAATTCGGAAATTTTCTATTCAAAACTCCCCCTTAACACATGGCATAAACATTTTGCTTCAATCCGGAAAATCGAAAAAATCTTCAATTTTTAGCTTCGTTCACGGACCACCTTAGACAAAATTTCTCAAAATTGGGTAGAAATTGTCAATTTCAAAATTCTGCAGTGACCCGGTGCACCCAAAACAACCAAAAATGCGAAACTCTCTCCCTTTTGCGAAACTGGGTAGAAAGCGTCAATTCGCATTAACTGCAGGGCCTGTTTCGGAAATTATCCCATTTTTCAGAATTTTCAGTCCAATGTCGAAGTTGGGTAAGTTCTGCCAAATCTTCGAAACTGTAGGGACCAACTTCGAAACTTTTGCACAATTCCTCAAAGTGTCGAAAATTAGTCCTTATTTCGAAAGTGGTTACAAACTGTCAAGTTGTCGAAACTTTAAGGGCCAATTTCAAAACATTCCATTTTCTTCCAAAATGTCCAATATTAATCCTCATTTCGAAGGTGGTTACAAACTGTCAAACTATCGAAACTTAAAGGACCAAATTCGAAACATTCCATTATCTTCTTCTTCGTTAGTTCCGGTCGACATTTGACTCAAAATATTTCACCTTCGCGATCAAACAAAAATCTTACCAACATTAGAACCCTTTCCAATTTGTTATCAAACTTTCGAAACATTTTAACCCATTTATCAAAACCTTCGAACCATATCACAGCTTTCGAAGATTAGTAACCCAAGTAATCCTTCCATCGAAATCATAGTTCCAATTTCGAAATCAATCAATTTCTTTCGATTGTCGACATATCTTGGCCAGTATGTTCCCAATCGTCGACATCAAAACATTAAGACCCATGACTTCCGATTCCTAACCCTAACAATTCTTCGAAACATTGAAATCAAAGCCTCAGTCGACATCTAACGAATCAACTATAAACCATCGCTTCGCTTTTTTGCAAAAAATTATCGAATACCAAAATCAATTCTTCTTAGACCCAACTATCGACCTTTGATTCCAAATCAACAATCGATCCATAAAAGTCGACCATTCCCAAATACAATTTACTGACTATATCAAACGAATCCAGCAATCGACTCCAAACAACGACTCTTCCCAGTCAATCCAAACCTTCGAAATAACAAGCAATCCAAACCTTCGAAATCATCGTTCCCAGATCATCCTGTTCCCAAAATTTGTTCCCAGTACGCAAATCAACATGAACATCACCAGTCGATTTCAATTCCTCTGACCACCACATTCGATTACATCTCCAAATCAACATCATACAAGTTGACTCCAAGCTAACAGATTTTGGCAATCGAGATTACCATCAAGCCCACGATCGAATCCAATTCTCCCTTCCCAGTAGATGCGAACAAATATAAATCGACTCCAAATCATAACATCTAATTTCGACTCTAAGCATCAGACATTAATCAAAGACACCAATCAATTCGATTCTATTCCAATCGATTGGATTAACCGAATTGTTTATTCGAAATCATATTTGATATTCAAAGTCGCAAAATCAGATGAACATTCTTCTCAAAATAAAACGATCAAATGAAGTATTACAAATCATGAGATCAAGTTTTGAAGTGGAATCGATAGAAACAAAGATCGATTCAACATGTTTTGAAGTAATTAGACACAATAGCAAGGCAATATTGAAATACGGTAACTTCCGTCAAGAATAATTCAAGAAATTGGATTGAAAAGTCAATGATTTATAGATGGTTGACTGATATCTGCTTCCAGATGTATCGAATGAATATTAATTGAATCAAATAAATTGGATTGGGCTCAATTCAACTGATAAATGAACAGTAATATCACAATTTGGGCTCAAAAGGTCTTCATGACAAATTCTTGATTTGGGCTCAAACATTCGAATAACAATAGTGATCGGATCAAAACTTTGTGCTAAATCAAAAGTAATTGAATCACTATGAATTTGGGATTAAAACTAACGAACAATTGCAATTTGAGAATTAAATCGAACAAATGAATATGTGATTGGATCGGGCTTTGATCAACGAAAAATATATTAGATCATAACAAATGGGTTTTTCAAAGAAAAAAAAATTGATCCAATGAATCAAAGTGATCAAAAATTCAAGAACGCAACGCACGAATCAACGAGATTTAGAGAGATCATAGAGAGACTCATGATAAATGCTCCAATTGTGATGAATTTAGCCAAACCGAGAATCGTTTCTTCAAAAAATCATGTTGATCTTCGAAGACCCGCTCTGATACCAATTGATGTGAATTATGAGCATTGATTTGACATACAGAATTAAAGAACGCACAAAGAACATGGAGATTTGGGGTGCTAAAATGTGTATTCGATCATAGTAAATGAGTACAAAAAGGTACTAGATCTAGAACTCCGTAAATACCTCACTCACTAATCACTATGAACTACATTATTCAAGCACACCTCTATAAGTGGTATGAACCCACCTTATATAGAGGTGTTTACATGTCTCTCTCTCTCTCTCTCTATCTCTCATGTCACAAGGTTAATTTACCATATGCAAGTGGGTCTACAAAAGTCAAACCATTTACAAAGTCATACATGGATAACTTTGTACCCAACAACTGAGAGTATTCACGATCCTTTAGGTGATGGTAGCGGTTACGGTGCTTAAGACAATTATGCACAATGGTGGTGACGAAGGTTGTAGAACTCGTTACTCGTTACCTGGCCGACTACCGAGTAGCGAGTACTCGGGAGTACTCACGAGTACTCGGGGAGTACTCAGATTCGGTAATTCATGTAAAAATATTTTTAGGGACATTATATATGTCAAAATCATAAGTTGATTGAAATATATACCAAAATTAGATACACGTGAATACACAAAAACTGAAAACACATAGTGGTCTCACTTTGTAAATAACTACTGAAAATTTAAGATATATGTGTAGTAATAATCACATGTGTGTGTTAAATAATAAATCATTAAGTATATTATACATATTAATCATCGAGTTGACAAAGTTTTACAACATTGTTCAGTTCAGTAAGTAAGTGGCCGATCGGGGAGTACTCGGGATTCTATAACTCGCCTAGGCAAAGGGCCGAGTAGCGAGTACTCGGAGGAGTAATCAGCCAACTCGGCGAGTTTTACAATACTGGTGGTGACACCATATTTGGATTCCAATTGTTCCTTTGGCTTTGGACTCTTGCGTTTTGGCATGACGACAAACAAAATATATGACATACAAATGGTGACCAAAGGCTAAAGCACAACTAGACAAGCACGAATAAACAACTATATGAAGCATAATAACGGATTCACAACAATTCTAGCCAAACAAACTTAATATTAATGCATAAAATTTGAGACATGGAAGGAATGTACCATTCAAATGCTTGAATTTGAGATGTTTGCTTGAATTTTCACTTCATCTTCAACCTCAAGAAAAGCTTGAACTCATCAATGGTGAAATGTACAATTGGAGACGAAATCTTCCAATCTTCTTTCCAAAATACCTCCCCAAGCTTTATCTTCAAACTCTTTGCAACAATCTTGAACCCTAATACAAAAATCAAATGAAAATTCACAAATCAAAAATTAGGGTTTGGAAGGGAAATCCATTTTTACCAAAAAATGGAAGAAATCGACCTAGATGATGAAGGAGATGAAGTTAGGGACCTAAAACAACATACCTTGGTGCTTGAATATCATATTAATTGAAGAAAATCGAAACCTTGGCTAGGGTTTGGAGGGTTTCAGACAAAGATGGGTTTAGAGGGCAGAATGCAAATTCGAAAAGGGTTTGGCAAGGTTGTGAATAGTGAGAATTGAGAGAGTTATAATTCGAATTCACACAAAAACGCATGACCTCGATGAGAAAAAGAAGGGCGTGCGTTGAGAATGAGTCGCAACTCAAACACACGACTTGAGTGAGCCCATGCGTTTTCAAGTGTTGACCGTGTGCTTTTTTTCGAAATCCATGGATCTGCGTCAACTTCGCATGGTCAAAAAATATAAAACATGCGTTTTCGGTTTAAGGCCGTGTGAAGGGTTTTTTTGATTGGGAAACATGTGAATCGGACACATAGTCATAAAATAAGCCGTGCGTTTTTTTCCTTAACCCGTGCTTTTTCAAGTTTGCCCGTGCACATTTTTTTTTTATTTTGGAATTTGCGATGTCAACGCACGGTCTAGCCTAAGCCATGCATTTTTGGAGTTGGCCCATGCGTTTTGAAAGTTTGACCATTCAACTTTTTTTTTCTTTTGGAAACCTCGAAATCCAAAAACGGTCTAAAATTAGGCCGTGTGTTTTATGCCTTAGCCCGTGCGTTTTGTGTGTTGCCTGTGTGTTTTACTTCTGTTATCTCATGATTTTTTTTTAATTTTTATTTTTTTTAATTTTTTTTAACATGACTCCCTCTCAATCTTTTAGATATGAAAATGTTTTGTATGCCATGGACTCTCAAAAAGACTCAAAAACATTGAAACACAACAAAATAAGGTAAATAAAAGATGAATGGAAAGAAATACTCCCGAGTTGCCTCTCGGTTAGCCGCCCTTGTTTCAGATCTTTGGATCGACTTTGGCCTTTAGAGGTCACTCGATGTAGTCTGGGCGATCCAAGCTATCGACCTCCATGTCATTTTTTTGGAAACCTTCATAAAAGACCTTTAACATGTGACCATTAACTTTGAACACTTTTCCCGTTTTGTTACTTTTAATCTCGACTGCACCATGATCAAATACATTAGTAACAATGAACGGTCCCACCCATCGGGACCGTAACTTACCGGAAAACCATTTAAGACGAGAGTCATAGAGTAATACCTTTTGACCAATCTCAAAGGTCTTACGGGAGAGCTACTTATCATGGAGTGCTTTGGTCTTGTCTTTGTAGATGTGTTAGCTATCAAATGCTTCATTTCTGATATCCTCCAACTCTTAGATCTCTAACTTTCGGTGAAGACTAGCTTCATCAATCCCCATGTTTAGCTTTTTGACAGCCCAAAAAGCTTTGTGCTCTAGTTCAAAAGGAAGATGGTAGGCTTTTCCAAACACAAGTCTATAAGGCGACATCCCGATTGGAGTTTTGTATACAGTCCGGTTTGCCCACAGAGCAGCTTCTAGTCTCAAGCTCCAATCTTTGCGGTTTATATTCACTATCTTCTCAAGGATGGACTTGATTTATCTATTTGACACTTCATCTTATCCATTTATTTGTGCGTGATAAGTTATAGAAACCCGATGTTGGACTCCATACTTCTTGAGAACTGATCCGAGATCTTTGTTGCATAAATGTGTGCCTCTGTCACTGATCAAGGCTTTTGGAGTTCTAAACCTGCATAAGATGTTAGCCTTGACAAAATCCACAACAACTTTCGCATCATCAGTTCTTGTTACCTTCGCTTCTACCCATTTGGAAACATAATCAACAACTACAAGGATGTATAAGTTCCCAAAGGATGAAGCAAAAGGACCCATAAAATCAATACCCCATATATCAAATATTTCACAAACCAAGATGGGGGTCAAAGGCATTTGGTTTCAGAAACTCAAAGAAACAGTCATTTCACATCTCTCACAATTTTTGCAAAAAGTGTAAGAGTCATGAAAGAGTCGAGGCCAATAAAATCCACAATCTAAAATTTTTCTGGAAGTTCTTTGAGGACCGAAATGCCCTCAACAAGCATAACTATGACAAAAGTAGAGGATGGATTGTACCTCATGTTCTTCAACACATCTTCTTATTATGTGATCTGCACAATGTTTCTAAAATTCGACAGAATTGAAAGTGTACTAATTCTAGACTATAAAATATATTACTAGTACTACTATACAATATATAGAATTATGTTCGTTGGGTCGATCTGATAGTGTCTTTGTTGGGGAGCACCAAAATTATATCACTACATTGTATATAGGTCACAAAACAGAATAGTCATATGCCATATATATATATATATATATATATATATATATATATATATATATATATATATATATAACATTAGTTTGTTTATACACATATATGTCCCGGATAAAAAAGATTCAAGTTGCAGAAATCGAAGAGTTCATATTAATCATTACATTTTGTTTTACACTTGATATTGCATTTTGACATTATTCCTATACATTTTTATCGATTTGCACATGTGGGTGTGGGGTCTTTTGTTCACCATTACTCAGACAAAGACATTGATGATTTTTACAAACATGAGACCCAAACATTCTACAACGATGAAAACAATCTATAGAACAGTTACATTCTGGGGGAACCCATTCTTCTGAATACGAAGTCACGTCCTTCAAACCTATCACATATATTAAAAAAAACGTAGATGTTAATTCATATTATATATATATATATATATATATATATATATATATATATATATATATATATATATATATATATATATATATATATATATATATATATATATATATATATATATATATATATATATCGAGAACCCCATATGAGAGTGTGTAAAATACCCTGGATTTGTCATTAAATTGCTTGCATGCTAATTCCAATACAAGTGTTGTTTCATAGCATACATAAGCATCATCTTCTTGAATTTTAAAATTAAAAAAATGGAAGTGAAAAAGAGAATGGAAGGCAAAAAAAAAAAATACCAATCGTGTTCTCGAGTTTGAAGGAAATGAAAAGAAATAAGTTTTTTGGTTTCCCTCATAATCAGCGAAAAATTAGATGGATAATTTTGAGTGGGTGAGAGGGGGGGGGGGGGTTAGTAATCCTTTCCTTTCATTCCATAAAAAAAATTGGTAACATATTTTCCCCTTCTAATCTCACCTAATCCTCTTATTTTAATCATTAAAAAAACTCGAGACCATAGTGAAAGTGACTTATGTACATACAGAAAGAATTGCTCACCTGCTACAAAAAGCAAAAAGATCGCAACTAATGTTCTCTTCATTCTCGGTTTTGTATGAATTAAGTCAAATAATCAATGTGTCAGGGACGTGCAGTTGTGTTTTGTATATATTATTAGTTCTCAATTTGTTGACATTATATACAAAAATGTTAACTCACACGATTCTTTAACTTTTAAGAAAACGAATATTGACGACTTTTCAAATTAGGTAATTATTAATTTTATATTTGCAACAAATTAATTAAAGATGTTCATATTTACAACGTAAACTTTATATATATATATATATATATATATATATATATATATATATATATATATATATATATATATATATATATATAGGGTGAGTTATTGGGCGAACCAAAAAAAAGCGTGAGAACACGTTTTTCCCTTCTAATCTAACATAATCCTCTTATTTTATTCATAAAAAAAACTCGACACCATAGTGAAAGTGACTTATGTACATACAGAAAGAATTGCTCACCTGCTACAAAAAACAAAAAATATCACAAGGATTGTTGTCTTAATTCTCGATTACTATGAATTAAGTCAAATAACCAATGTGTCGGGGATGTGCAAATGTGTGTCTATATATTATTATTTCTCAATTTCTTGACATTATATAGACAATTGTTAGCTCAAACGATCCTTTAAATTTGAAGAAAATGACTATTGATGACTTTTCAAATTAAGTAATCATTAATTTTATATTTACAACAAATTAATTAAAAATATTCACATTTACAACCTAAACCTTATAGAACTATGATATACTTCAAACCATTAAAACAACAAATAAACAATCTAAGAATTAATTGTTTCCTTTAAAACAACAAATAAGCAATCTAAGAATTAATTATTTCCTTTGTCATTAGTTGTCATATAAGAAAAAATTATTTAAGTTTTTCCAAATTTTATGAACTATTATAAATGTAACTAAAATTATAAATAATTTTTCAAAAATCTCGTCATTACAAAATCTTGTCAAGTTTATCATAATGTGATGAAATATTTTATATGATAAATAATGTATCGTTATTACTTTGTATAATTCCTACTTACAGATTTTGTATTAATCACTCCTTTTTAATATATATATATATATATATATATATATATATATATATATATATATATATATATATATAGAGAGAGAGAGAGAGAGAGAGAGAGAGAAGTTCTTTTGAGAACCAAAAGATTTGTGAGGACGTGCGAAATCATAATTAGTTCATTAATTTTCAAAACCAAAAGCACAAATCTTCACCAAATGGTGCGTCTAGGCCATATCTTCTCCAAAGTTTAATCATGTTTCTATGAAACGAATAGGAAAAAAACAATGTATCAATCAAATACATGAGATTTTTTTTAAAGATTTTACTTAAAAAAGAACATAGCTTATTATATGTAATTGTAGTTAGGATAGATTCTCGATGGCTCCAATCTCATCATTAGTGGCTATTCAACGATCTTTTTAGCACGAGTGTCATCTTCATGGTCGACGAGCAGCCGCTCAAGAGCTCTCGGGATGGGATCGGGGGCATATGGAACGAAATATGCAAAAATATTCTTTGGTAGACACCATCAAGTCTGAGTGATGTCCTGCTGGAGCTGAAGTTCCCAGCAGGAACTTAGAAATGGGGTTCACATTGCACCAACCATGTAAAACTACCGTCACTTTCTCTGCTGAAGAAAGATGAGGCTACAAGGACATTGGATGTGATGGTATTGGAGCCTTGTGTGATTTTCTTGAGATTCGGGCGCTTACTCTCAAAAAGCTCGACACAAGTAAGGTGGGTGGCGAGATAAGTGATAATTCCTCCACAGTAAATAAGGTCGGAATCGCTAGTGGAGACCTTGAGAAGTTTGGAAGCAAGAAAGGTGCCAAAATATGGTCTCTTATGGTCTCTTCAAGCTGGTGACCATGCACCAAAGAATTTCTATCTCCATCTTACCGACAGTGCTAACATCTTCACGGGGGAAGACAATATTAGCAATAAGTCGGAGAGCCACCCTTAAGATCGGATGAATTATTTGAGATGCTTTGGCGGATCGAGCTTCATACACATTAAGGTGCAGTTTGTTTTTTGTCTGCAGATTTTCTTCTCCTCTTCTGTTTGCGCCGTGCAGACAACACGCAGACATTAGGCTTTGCAGACTGTTTGTTTTTTTGAAGACTGCAGACCTAAAAAGGTCTGCGCGTCCTCATCTTGGTGCAGATGTGAACCAATGTCTTCAAACCTCTTCAGACATATTCGAGCCTAAAAAACACATATATCTTTGTTTTCTTTCTTTTTTTTTTGTTTTTTTTTAAACTTAGATTTTATCCAACTTTATATATGATAAACAATTTTTAGGAAAAAAGTTATAATACTTAAAGAAAAAAAGTTTGACGACACAATTATGACCTTTGTGACTAATTTATAAATAAAGATTTAATTACAATAATGGTCGTTGGAGCTGTTATATAGATATGAAAAAAATCCTAATATTGTCTTATATTTTTGTGCCAAATTTTAGAAAATATTATTTAATGCAATATCATTTATTTATTGGGAAAACTATTTATGTTCAGTTTTTAATTGATTTAATTGAAAAAAGTTAATGAAAATTTTGAAAATTTTCATTTAAAATCAAAGTTTATTTCCTTCCATTTTATGTGTTAAATTATTTATATCCCTAATTACAATGTTTAGGTATAACTTTGCGACCAAAGTTTGTTTGTTTTTATTAAATATATGCGTTAATATGTACCATATTATTGTCATTTTTATACAATAATACATAAAAGTTGATCTACATTTTTTAATTATCTCTAGTAAAGTCATAAAACTATTGAAAAACTATTTTAAGTTTTTTTTAAAAAAAAATCAGTTTAATTAGATTTTAGTTTATTCTAGCAGCCTGTGGATGTTAAAAAATAAACAACCTTTTTCTTTCAGACTGCATACATTTAGTCCATCTCTTCTACTACAGAAGCTCTACAGATGTGGTCCGCAAACTGCAGACATTTAGCTTCAGAAAAAACAAACAACACCTAAGTCCCGTAATTTCCTTCCAAAAGGCTTTGGCTTTGGTTTTGAAAAGGGTATTTTTCTCTCGCATGTATCCTAATGTGGGACCATAAGTATTGTTTGTAGAAATACCAACAAATCCACTAAGACCGTTTAGACTCAGAATAAATTGCAATTACATGAGACAGAATGAGAGACTTTTGGCATTGTCATTGAACTCCAAAGTGTAACGCCCGCAGATTCGGGCTAGTCAATTTAGATATAATAAACGTTAAAAATAACTTTTTTTTATAGAATATTATTTAGCATAAATAATCTTAACCAAATTCATAGTATATGTCACAAGGATTCCGTACATATAAAGAACGCTAAAATCCGACTTAAAACGAAGAAGTTATGACCCGCCGAAATTTTGCGACAAAACCGACACGGCTCTAATTAATTTTGGGGTTAACTTCCAGAGGTGACACGTGGCACCATCTCAACCACAACTTCCTCCTCACGCCTTGCCATCAGATGGTGACACCTGGCACCACAACATGATGTGTTGGGCTCAGTAACACGTCCTGTTGCTAGATTTCCAGCATATAAATAGAGGCACAATTCACCTCATTTCCACACACCTTCTCTCAACTGCTCTCCCAAACCTCCCCAAAGCCTCAAGGCTTTTCTCTAGTCCTTCTTAGGAGTTAGTAGCGAGTCCCGGAGCACCAGAAGGCTCCAAGAAGAAGAGCTTTTGGCTCAGAAGTTCTGCCCGAGTAGAGCCTGGTTCCTCCCAAAACCCCCTTGTAAGTGAGTTATGATTACCCTACTTTAAGTATAACTTATGTTTAAGTTCATTATCGTTATTATGAACCTATAAACAAGATATATATGTGATTCAAAGTCATTATAATGATTGATCTACTTACGGGGATGATGTATAGGCTGTGATTTAGTAAGGTGTTTAAAGTGGTATTTCCAAATAGTATACTTCGTATACCAAACAGACCCTACCTCCAATATGATCCTACTTGGTTATTCCTTACTTGATAGATCACGAAAGTAGACTTTGAGTTAATGATAAATATAGACTAATAATTAGTCGCAATAAATATTAGACAAAAATCTAGTGATAATAATACTAGGTTTCGTCAAAGGAAAAGACGATTGTTAGAAGCGAAGCGCTGCCCGAATTTCAGTCATCACTTTAACAAGTGAGTGCATAGTTACTTTCATCTTACACATAGATATGAAATATTTAATAATAAAACATGTTATATGTGCTTATTATCTGTGTTCCTGATATCTATGCTAGATGAACGATTTATACATGTTTTATTTGGTTAAACTGTATATGTATTTTTATACCTATAAATATATTGGGTAAAGATGGGTAGATGAAAGATGATGAGAGATGAAAGACGATATAGATGTTGATAGGTGAAAGATGATGAGAAGCCTTGACTTTAACGTTGATCCGGTCATCTAGCAGAGTATATATGACAACCACAAACTATTCTAGATAGTCTAGTGGAACGCTAGCAGGCTCACAACCTGTAGGTGTTTTTGAACTACGTGTTCACCAGATGTACTCTAAATATCCTCGCAGCTGCGCCTAATGGATAATATTGGCAGATGTGCCTGATAGATAACATTTGAACTACATGTTCATCAAATATACTCTAAAAACCGTGGAAACTATGGAATTAGTGCCTTACAAATGAACATTGGCAGCTATGGACTTAGTGCCTAACAGATAACATTGGTAGTTGTGCCATTGGCAACTATAGACATAGTGCCTATTAGATAACCCTGGCAGCGATGGACTTCGTGCCTATTCCTTAGGAAAATCCTTAGGAATGAATGAATAAAGAATAGATGATTCTTAGGGTAGATCTTAAGAATAAAGAAGATAATGGGAATGAGAAGTTGGGTTAATTGTTTAATGATTAAACATAATAAATATATTATTGTGGGTTGAAAACCATATATACTCACTGTTTTCCCAACCTGGCCCACTCAGTTTATTTGTATCACATGTGTCGATACCAAGATACATTACACTGAGAGATTAAAGGAGATGTAAATCATTAGTGTAAATGAATGTAAGGTCTGTTTATGCTTATGTTTCTGTATTGATGATGACGTCCCAATGTTCTAATATAAACAAAATCAGTTATGATGAAACAATGAATCGAGTAATGAATTAATCAGAGTATGAATTCAAGTATGAATGCGAGATTTGAACACAGATGTAAATATGATCTTGTTTCAGCTCTATTACGCTCTCAATTTTTTCAGAGTACAAATGACAATTCTGTAAAGACTCTCTTTTATGACTCTAGTAAACACTCCTATTTATAGGAGAGGAAAGCGTACAAAAAATATACTAAGGACTATGCGTTAAGCTTCGAATACAATGCCCTAGTAAAATAGATTACATAAGATACGAAGACTCAGTACATTCGAAGACATGAAATCCTTCGACTAATTACAACTCTATTTACCCTTACAATCTCCCCCTTTGTAATCAAAGTCGAAGGCTTCAACTTGTAAGCAGTTGAATTGAATACATCATCACTTTTCGTATCTCTGTGTACCATGAAATGACCTTCTTAATCTCCTTACGAAGACCCATAACAAAAATTAAATTGAACTCCATGGCTGATCTGGTGATTCCATATCGATTGCATCGATAGATTAATTCATTAAGACGATCATAGTAAACTTCAATCGTTTCACCATCTTTCTGTCTGAAGTCCTTCAGTTCCACTAAGCATTGCTTCACAGAGTTAACTTTTGTCTTCTCACTCCCCTGAAATTTCTCCTTGAGATTGTTCCAGATCTCCTTTGCATTTGTACAGCTTCTCACATAGTTGTAAACAACTGGAGGCAAAGCACCTCTTAGCTCTCTCACGCATCTCTTCTCTAGCTTTTTCAGACGATCAGACTGATTCTCAACATCAGAACTTCCAGAAGATGATCCAATTGGTTGAACATTCGTTGGTGGATTGAGATTGCCAGAAATGCAATTCCACAGTTCTTCATCCAATCCGTTGAGATAATCCTGTATACGATCAGCCCATTGATCGTAACACTCAGGGATTAGCATAGGAATTTTGGTGGATGATCCTAGAAGATGAGAAAATGAAGTCATGGAATTAAGATTGAAAGAAGCCATTGATGTACGGAATAAATCCTTGAGAATTTTTGAAGAAACTTTGAGAATTTGACAACAAACTATATGATTCAAATTAGAATCACTAGCAGAACACTCGATTCAATGATTCAAGTGCAGAATCGAATCACAGACTGAGATCCAATGAATTTTTCACTTTCAAAAAGTGCGGAATTTCTTAAACCAAAAAGTTGATTTAAAAACTTTTGAAAAGATGAAAATCAGATCAGAGATATGATTCCTGCTCTGATAGCAATTGATGAAACAATGAATCGAGTAATGAATTAATCAGAGCATTCAAGTATGAATGCGAGATTTGAACACAGATGTAAATATGATCTTGTTTTAGCTCTAATTCTGTCAGACAACCATGTAGCCATGCCAAGACCCATCAAGATGGACTGGCAACGATCATCTACTGAGCCATGGCCGGAACCATGAGAAACTCTGTTAATCACGCTCTGGTTACATGGTCGTGGTTCATCAACCAGACATGGGTTTCTGTCTTCTTAGGAATCAAGAATACAGAGGTACAAGCCTATAGAACAGATCCTGTTCAAGTAAGGTCGTAAGGAGTGGCGTAGTGTGAGCATGATGGTTAAGAATCAATAGAGCTTTGATACATCAACTTTGAATGACTTATACAATCAGCTGAAGTCTCATAAAAGCGAAGTGAACGAAATTGCTGAAGAATCGAAGGCAAGTTTGGGAGGTCCACTAGCTTTGGTTTCGAAGATCTCTGAAAGGGAAGCTGAGAAAGATGTTTCAGACGAAGACGAAGGGTTCATCATGAATTCAGATGATGAGACGATTGCTTTCTATACAAACAATCGTGTGAAAAAGTTCTTCAAAAAGCCATTTAATCCGAAGGCAAAGTCATCTGAGACAAAAGGGAATTTTATGAGTAAAAGTGCTGGGGATGAGAAAAAGAAGGAAGAGAAGAAAGATACGAAGTTTGTTGAGGGAAAAACAGAGAAGAAGTTAAAGGGAGATGCTGGAATTAATTGTCATTATTGCAACGGGGCTAATCATTTAGCTAATGATTGCATGCTGAGGAAGAAAGATGAGAAAAAGAATAAGACGAAGGATGAAGCGTACTATGTGGAAAAGTTGGAGGAGGTGCGTGCGAAGGCAAATAATCTTTCATTAGTTGCTCGTGGTGAACAAGAAGAAGATGGAACTTAACAAATTTGGTCATCTGGATCAGATGATGAGGAGATGCGAAATCCAACCCACAGAGCAATGTATGCAAAGATGGAAGAAGAATCAGATGAGGAGGAATACGAAGTTCATGGGAGATGCTTCGTATCAAAAGCTGCTGACAAATCTCCGATGACCACGAAGGTACGTAATATTCTTGAATCTTTCAATATTCCAGTACATGCTTATAATTCTGAATTAGTATCTTTCGATGAAACTGTTACTTATTTTGATTCAATTGTGGTATCTGCTAGCAATGAAGCTAAGAAGCTGTCTAAGCAGTTGCTAGAGACACAGAAGAAACTAGATTCGAAAATTACTAAGATAGATTGTTTAGAACTTCAAATAACTAATATCATGGTTGATAGGGATAACTTGTCGAGTGAATCGAAACTGTTGTTAGCCCAGAGGAACATTTACTGTAATTCGGCTAAAAGATTGTATGGGAAATTAACTGAACTACATCATTCGTGCAAAATCAGTAAAGAACAACATAGAAAATTGCTGCCATTTCTAGCTTATGAAAGAGCTACGGTAGATAACATTTCGTATGACTGTGAAAAAGAAATAGCTGATTTTAACAAAGTTCCGAATGATAAGTAAAGATATGGAATAGTCAAAGTAGATGAATATCTTGATTCAACTGAATTGGTTAAAATAGTAAATGACACTTTGACTAAGTCTGAACAAATTCACATTTTGAAAAAGACTGAAAACTCAACATCTGATTCTCAATCTAATTTTGCTGATATTGAGGATAATTCTGACAATATTAGTGAAATCAGTGATATTGAGGATGTTGACTGTTCTCAGTTGTCTATTATAAATGTTGCATCATCATTTAAAGGAAAAGAAAAAGGTAAGGATTTGTTGGTTGAGATTGACACTGATCAACCCTCAACTTCGAAAGTTTGTGATGTGGACTTTGTGGAAGTCAGAGACAGCCAAACAGATGATAGTGATGATGAGAAAGAAAAGAAACAAACGAAGAAAAAGGAAGTTACAAAGGAAAAAGGAATTCCTCGTACAGTTGTTGACCAAGTGTATGGAGATACACAAAAATTCGAAAAAGTGCTGACTGAACAAGGTGCTCATTACCTAGAAGCGAATACGGTGGTTTACCCGATCTTCAAGTGTACTGATGATGTTGTTTTTCCAAACCAAGTCTTCGTAACTACTGGAAATGTTGGAAATATCAAACCTGAATTAAAGAAGTTAGTTGAGGAGGATAATTCAAAAACAACTGATGAAGGCTTTTTTGCAAATCAAAACACAGTTGAAAACAACTTAACAAAGAATTCGTATGTGTTTCAACGACAAAAACCACAAAGCCAATGGGTTGAAAAATCAAAAATTGAAAAAGAGAATACAAAACTTGTTAAAAAGGAAAATGAAAAAGTTGTCAAATTAAACTCTAAGGAATTTAAAGATCAAATTGACAAATTTTCGAAGGAAAACAACATTTCAAAACGACAAGCAAGAAAGAAAATATTTTGGCAAAATATTGAGTCTCAAAAGATGTCTGAATCACAATCAACCAAAAATGTTTTCAAAGCTAAAAATTCCTCTTTTTCAACAAAAACCCAACATTCATCTCAATCAACTCATACAAGGTCTGAAGTGAATAAGCAACCAAAGTTTTCGAATGTTTCTAAACCAAATTTTTCAAAAACATCAAATTTAAATCAAAAATTCTTTCAACGTCAACATTTTAAATCAACAGTTGATACGTCTTATAGTCAATCTTTTATAATAAAACCAAAAGTTGATTTTGTTCCTCAAAAGCCAAATTTTCCTAATCATACGAAGAAACAAACACTAAAGGCTTCGCATGAAAAAGGCATAACTTCAAGGAAAAATATAGATCACTGGCTCGAAGGACGAGGAAAAGTTTATCAATCCAACAAATACTTAGAAAAACAAATCAACGAAGCTTATGAAAAGTATGTCAATACTTCTTCGAATGGAAGTTCATCCCCAATAGATTCGAACATCTCCATCAAAGCTTGGAGACCAGTCACAAAAGCGAAGACAGTTCAGTCACAAACTCAAAATGCGAAGGGTAAAGTCAGTGTACATCCGAAACCAACAAAATGTTATGTTTCAGTTCCTAAAAATGATGATGTGGACATTATTGATAGTCTCAAAACTAAAGTTTGTGACTGGGTCAAAAATTCTTCATTTAATTCCATGTTGAAATCTAATTTCCAAGGACCCAAAAAGCCTTGGGTACCTAAAATTTTCCACTGATTGTAGGTACTATGTGACGAGCAATATGATAACAAATGGTACATTGATAGTGGTTGCTCTAGTCACATGACTGGGAAGAAGGAAAATTTACGAGATTTTCGAAGTCTCAAAAATGCTGGAGTAGTAAAATTTGGGAACAATAAAAAATGTCAAGTTAAAGGCTATGGGAAGATCACAAATGGACAATTCACAGTGAATCGAGTTGCATATGTTGAAGGTCTCCAACATAACTTGATAAGTGTTTCTCAACTTGTTGTGGGCACTGGTAATCAAGTTCTCTTTAACGAAGAAGGAAGTATTATTTCGAATGTCAACACAAACGAAGTGTTACTGAAATCCAAAAGGAAAGGTGACATGTTCACTCTGGACATCAATCCTATTGTAGGCAAACCTACTGTATGCCTTCTTTCGAAAGCCACATCTGATCTAAGCTGGCTATGGCATCGAAGACTTTCACATCTCAACTTTCGAAACATCAATAAACTGGTGGTACAAGATCTGGTAAGAGGTTTACCTGTACTTAAATTTGATAATGATTCTTTATGTGCAGCTTGTGAAGTTGGCAAGCAACATAAACAAGGTCATCCAATTACGATAGATTCGAAAATTGTTGCACCTCTGGAGCTGTTACATATTGATTTGTGTGGTCCTTCGACTGTTTCAATTCTCAACAAGAAACGGTACATTTTAGTTATTGTTGATGATTTTCCAGATTTACGTGGGTTTATTTTCTCAGGCTTAAATCCGAAGTTGCACAAATCATGATTGATTTTATCAAAAAGATGGAAACAACATTAAAGAAGATTGTTCAAAAAATCAAGAGTGATCATGAAACTGAATTTAAGAACAATGTTCTTGATTCATTTTTGGTGGACAAAGGGATTTCACATAATTTTTCATCTCCATACACACCACAACAAAATGGTGTTGTAGAACGAAGGAATCGCTCACTGTGCGAAGCAGCAAGAACCATGTTGGCATATGCGAATTTACCTCAATATCTTTGGGCTGAGGCAATATCCACTGCATGTTTTACTCAGAACAGATCTTTCATACACATGCGTTTTAATATTACACCATACGAAATTCTGAATAATCGTAAACCTAATGTGAAATTCTTTCATGTTTTCGGATGTAGGTGCTTTATTATGAATCTCAAGGATCATCTTTTGAAATTTCAAGCAAAAGCTGATGAAGGGATTTTTCTTGGATATTCGCACAATTCAGTCGCATATCGAGTGTTAAATAAGCGAACATGAAAAGTGGAAGAAACTTTCAATCTCACATTCGATGATTACTATGTTAAACAACATGAGCATAAATTTGCAAATCATCCAATTTTACAAGACACACAAGTTGAAACTGAATCTTTACAAATGGATGATATTGATTATGATTTGATTTTTGGAATTTCAGATCATGCAGTCGATGCTGAAATTCATGCTCCTGATAATCATATACCCGAATTTGCGAAGTTTACTGATGAATCAACATCAACTCCTCAAGAAATAAACGAAAGTATACAAAATAATCCAGTGGAGGGGGAGCACTTGGATTCGAATACATTAAATAATGAAGAGCATTCTTTCGAGGGGGAGAAAGAAACATTAAATGATGATGTTGAGGGGGAGCATAATGTTGAGGGGGAGCATATAGAAAATATTGAAAATAATAATGATTTTAATGATGTTTGTTCGATTGCAGGATCTGAGAATGATGATATATACGAAGATGCTCCTTTGGAATTTGATCCAGCATATCCACCAATGGAAAAATGGACAAGAGATCATCCGAAGGATCAAGTAATTGGGAATCCACAAGAGGGAGTTTTAACAAGAGCTCAAATTCGTGCAAAGAATGATGTATTGAATACTCATCAAGAATTTTGCATGTTCAATGTTTTCATATCTAAAATTGAACCAAAAACAATTAAGGTTGCAATGGAACACTCAGATTGGGTTGTTGCAATGCAATCTGAATTGTCTGAATTCGAACGAAACAAGGTTTGGAGATTAATTCCTAAACCTGAAAATGTTTCGATTATCGGGTTAAAATGGATTTTCAAAAATAAAACTGACAAAGATGGAAACATTGTTCGAAACAAAGCCAGACTTGTTGTTAAAGGATATTCACAACAAGAAGGAATCGACTATGAAGAAACTTTTTCCCCTGTCGCAAGACTCGAGGCTGTTCGAATATTTCTGGCTCATGCAGCTCATAAAGATTTTGATGTTTGTCAAATGGACGTGAAGTGTGCATTATTAAATGGAGAGCTTGAAGAGACTGTTTATGTGGAACAACCACCAGGTTTTATTAACGAAGAATATCCAAATCATGTTTATATTTTAGATAAGACAGTTTATGGTTTAAAACAAGCACCAAGAGCATGGTATGCCACTCTTACTTCGTTTTTGAAACAATCTAAATTTAAACAAGGATCCGTTGACCCCACATTATTTTGAAAGAAAGTTGGGAATCATCTAATGTTTGTTCAAATTTATGTTGATGATATTATTTTTGGCTCAACTGACCCTGCTTTGTCTAGAGAATTCGAAGATTTGATGAAGAGTAAGTTCGAAATGAGCATGATGGGAAAAATCAATAATTTTCTTGGTTTGAATATTCGTCAAAACAGAGAAGGAATTTTTATCAATCAAGAAAAATATACGAAGAATTTTCTAGAAAAGTTTGGATTGACGAATAGCACAAAGTTACGAGTTCCAATGGCAACGGGCATCAAGCTAACACCGTCGTTAGATAAACCTGCTGTTGACATAACTTTATATAGAAGCATGATTGGTTCATTACTTTATCTCACATCTAGTAGACCTGACATCATGTTTTCTGTGTGTAATTGTGCTAGGTATCAGTCTAATCCACGAGAACCACATCTCACTGCTGTGAAGAATATCTTTCGTTATCTTAAAGGAACAATTTCGTTAGGATTGTGGTATCCTTCGAAAACTGGATTCTTCGTCCAAACATATTCGGATGCAGACTTGGGTGGTTGTAATCTTGATCGAAAAAGCACAAGTGGAGGATGTCAATTTCTTGATGGCAAATTGGTGAGCTGGCAGTCGAAAAAGCAAACATGCGTATCAATTTCAACAGCTGAAGCAGAATATGTGGCTGCTGCTGCTTGCACTTCGCAAATAATATGGATTCAAAGTCAATTGCGTGATTATGAAATAAATATGAAAAAGATTCCACTATATTGTGATTCTCAAAGTGCAATACGAATTTGTCATAATCCTGTGCAGCATTCGAAAACTAAACATATAGCTCTTCGTTATCATTTCATTAAAGATCACGTGGAGGATGGAAATATTGAAGTACATTTCGTGAAAACAACTGATCAGTTAGCTGATATATTCACGAAACCATTAGATGAAAAATCCCTTGTGAGAATAATAGAAGGGCTTGGAATGATCGATGGAAATTCTGTTCCATGCGAAAAAGGAGAATGATGGTTGATAAGGAATGAATCAGAGGCGCTGAATAAAAGATAAAGCAAAGTCATTCAGCATTCAACGGTTACTGTTCATAGTCAACGCTTCGACCCCTTCGAATTCACACATTTATCACTTCTTTTAAGGGTTGATTCTGAGGTTACTGTTCATAGTCAACGCTTCGACCCCTTCGAATTCGTACATTTGTCAATGATAAAGGAATGACAAAATTTCGTGTGTTTGCAACAAGTACAGTATATTTTTTTCTTTTCGAAAATTTCAAAAATGTAAAAAGATTTTCTTTTATTTTTGTCATTTTCTTTTCGAAAATTTCAAAAATCCAAAAAGAATTTCTTTTATTTTTGTCATTTACTTTTCGAATATTTCAAAAATCCAAAAATATTTTCTTTTGTTTTGTCATTCAATTTTCGAAAATTTCCAAAAATACAAAAAGATTTTCGTTTATTTTGTCTTTATTTTCGAAAAATTCAAAACAACAAAAATATTTTAATTCTTACTTCTCTTTAGTATTTTGTTGCAGATTATCATGACGATACAAAAAGGGATTATCTTTGCAGTACTAGGGAAAGGTACATTTTTCGTATGAATTGATAAATTTTTCGTCAATTCGCACTAGTTAGGTTGTCCCTAGAAGCATGCTGCTGCATGTTGACCAAAGCCTCCATGACTCAATGTGTATGTACGAAAGCCTTAATGAAATTGTTCATACGAAGATTTCTTCCCAATCAGGCTTATATTCACATTAGTCTATGAGCTACCTTACTCTTCTCAAAATGAGTTAAAAGTTTACTGTTTGGTCCACAAATAACAGAGGTACACTTCGTGTCTTCACCAATCTTTTTCATCTAAAATTTCTTTCACAATCACACACAAAGACATATGTCCGAGAGGTCTCTGATCAAACCCCTCGAGACTTAGATATATCAAAACTCTGTGTTTATGATCTGACATCATGAGACCGTGATGAAAGTGAAACCCAATTTTCATTAACTTTTAAGGAATTGACGGGGAACTCAGTTCTAGATTGTCACGAAAATTTTGTTTCTGTACCAAAATTCGAAACTCCAAATCATATTCATTTCGAATGAGTGGTCTTGATCAAACATTCGAAACCCACGATGTTTGTTACCTAACAAGATCCAGCATATAATTTTTTTTCTTGAATGTGATTTCCGTGTGAGTTTCATTCGAGTATCCTTGTCATATCAAAATTTTTCAAAGCAAACTTGTCACTGACTACACTGGTCAAACAAGTAATTTCTGTTACAATTACTCACCTTATGTTAAGGCTGATATGTAACGAAATTTATTAAGCCACCTATGTAGCCTTACAAAAGATGCCATTCGAAACTTCTCTACAAGTTTTCGATTGTAATTCACGGGAACATACACAAGCTGTTGATCACCTCTCTTGATGATTAACGAAGCAACCTTTGCCCGGGGTTTAACTGCATCCGTGTCAAATTAAATTTTTGACATCACAAAATTCCAAAATTTTTATTTCATTGTTTCTTGTCTAACTTTCTTTGGAACCCTGCACTCACGAAATCCTTGAGGTTCTGAGTAATACCAACTCAGGCTGATGATTTCGAACTTCTGGCGTATGACTTCGCTTTTCAACCCAAAAGTGAAAGAGCCTTGCTTCCCTACGAAGAGTCATAACGGTTACAAATCATCTTAGGGATAACAATACAGGCTGTCTGTATATGACGTATGGTATTCTGTCCGGTTCTCTAGGAGATGTGACAGTTCCTTTTTGACGCATGGCTACTTTTACGCAGTAATGGTTCGATTTTCAAGGTGCCACGTCGGATCTCATTAAATGCATCCCACTTCAAATTCAAAAATCAGGGTTACATATAAAAGGGGATTCAAGGGTTACTTTTCAATTTACGCGATCAAAACAAACAACTTTCTAAATTCTCTGTTCATCATCATCCTCAAACCCTAACGATGGCGACTTCTGCTCATGTCGATTCTCATACCACTGAAGATGCCTCTTCATTACCATTAATGAAGATTCAAGCAACAAACTACTATCTGGAGGGTGAAGTTTCTCAGTACCCGGAAGAACTGAAGATGCTAATCGTTGCTTTAAAGAATTATGTCCTGTCAAAGGCGATGTTTAATTCTTTCTCGGTTCCATTATCCTGGCTTTCACAAGCAGGATCAACTGCAACCTACAACAAAGCCTCTGATACGATCGCTTTTCATCTTGTGAACGACAAAAAGGTCAGGTTATCCAAGAAAATTTTCTGTCAAATTCTTGATATCCCGAATACGCCTCCATATGTTGCTGTTACTTTTCCTAAAATTGTTCACATGTTCAATGAGATGGGTTATCAGCCACCATTGTCCAAGATAAGTGATTTTAAAAAGTCTGGTCTTCCACGACTCTGGAATTTCTTGTTTGGAATCTTTCTAAGGTGTTTAACTGGGCATTCTGCTGGTCTGGATAAAGGAAGGATGGAAGTGTATGCCATGGTAGCTGGTATATATTATGATCTTCAAGTAGATTATTCTACTCAACTATGGAAGGAATTTCAAAAAGGAGTAGAACGCACGAATGCCACTCACGGTATTTCATGTGCAAGATACTGGAGTCTGATTTTGCAACATTTTTACAATAAGGAAGGAATTTTGGTGCCAAATGATGAAGAAAGAGCAGTTTTCCAACCATATCACTATCCGAAGGATGTCACCGATAATGCTGATAATTTTCCATCAGTTGCTAGAATTCCAGATGCTATGCTTAAAAGAGTTGATCCTTCGAACTCTGTCTTGGTGGCATATTTGCAGACCATCGATTCTACAATTGAAACTGGCAAACTCCTGGATATCGATGAAACAAAATCCAAGAAGTCGAAGAATACTGAAACTGAATCAAAATCTTCGAAATCTCCGAAGAAGAAGCCTGTGGTTGTTGAAGTATCTGTTGCTGAGACCCAAGTGATTGAGCCTATCATTGCAGAAACTCAAGAGAATGTCATTATTCCTTCGAAGACTGGAATGTTTCGAAGGATCAAAATGAAGTCTACCCATAAACGCAAGTCTCCTACACCACAAATGATTCGAAAACCCCAAATTACACATCAAGGTGTGTTAATTAGAGAGGTGCCAGCACCGGTTTCTCCGGTGTCCAAGAAACGAATGGCTGAGGATATGGCCAAAAGGTTGTCAAAGAAAAGGAAGAAGAAGACCCGAAAGCTGGTGATTTCTACTGAGTCGACTGAAGATGATAATGAACGAATTTCTGAAACTCCTGATCCAACTATTCATGATCAGATTTCGACTCCTGAGCAAACACACATTGTACCACCCGAAGATTCGATTACCAAGTCAGTTTCTGAGGCGGTTCGAACTTCAGACATCCCTGCACACGTATCTGATACGGATGCAAATGTCGATATGGGTGAAGACAGTTCGAAAAATGCAGCTTCAGGTCATACTACCTCTACTTTTGAACATATTGTTTCGTTACCATTATCCACTATTCCTCTCACATCAACCACACATTCCCCCACATTCGAACATATTCTTGATCAACCTTTCACTTCCATCTTTTCTTCACAATCTACTGATCCGCCAAAACCTACTTCACCTGTCGATGATACAATGATGCTGGAGGATGAAACTGATAACGAAGGTTTTGGAGGAACTTTTGAAGATTTAAAGTTTAATGAAGAAGAAGAAAATTTTCCAGATCATATGTTGATGACAATGAAGCAGTACAAAATTTTGAATACGAAGTTGAATGCTATCATTCAATCTCAAGCTGATTTTGGGGGAGGTTCATCGGTATCAAGTCTGGAAGTTGATACTATGTTAAAGATGATGGAATCACGGATAATCAGCAAAGTCTCTGGAATGGTGAAAGATTCCGAGTCTGTTATTTTGGAGAAAGTTGACTACACTGATCAGAATAACGAACTTCGTGTTAAATCTCAACGATCTGATTTTATGGGTGAGGTCAAGGATATGAAAAGCACAACAAAAGAATGGCATGTTCTTTTTGTTCAAGAAGTTAAGAAGGTACGCGAAGATGTCAACATGCAAATTCGTGAACTTCGTGAAGACATGCAGAGAGAAGTTCAAAGTGTTCAACAAGGTTATAATTCAATCCATCAGAAGGTTGACATTATTTGTGACGCTGTCACCAAATATGTCAAAATGTACGAAAGCATGAGTCCTCAACTTACTCATCTTTCTGAATTGGAGAACAAGAATTTTGGTGAGTTGCTTGTTTTGTTAGAAGAGTTGAAGGAGTTGTCTGTGAAACTAGTGTTCACTTCGGTTATCATTCCAGAATTTTTATCTCAAAAATTCATCCAGTTCGAAGCTATTCTTCACAAACAATTATCTCCTCTTACTCATATTTCAAGTCTTCTTCCAACAGTATCAGATGCCCCACCTGCTTTCACAGGGGTGCAAGGGGGAGAAAAGATAGATGAATCTAAGAAGACTGGTGAAGAAGTAAAGGCGAGTAAAGAAGATTCGAAGGTGGTGGGAAAAGTGTTTCATTCGAGGATCCCAACTACAAAGCCGGTTATTGTATCTGCTGGTTCAGTTACTTCAACTGTGGTCACAACGATTCCGATGACCAGATCAGTTATTAAAGGTATTGTGATTGGAGAAGCTGTTGGAAGTGCTTCGAATCCAAAGATTATGGTGGGAGAGTCCGAGTCTAAAGATAAAGGTAAAGCCAAGATCATAGAAAAGACTAAGGAAGAAAAGAAGGCTGAAGTGGATGCAGAGTTGGAAAAGATGAGGCGTATTCAGAGTGTTATGGCTCTTCGTGCACAAGACCCTGTGGGTATGGAAAAAGAAGATCCTTCGAAGCAATACAACTATGAAACAATTGAGGCAAAAGTCATGTTTGATCATATGTATTCATTCGAAAAGGTGCCAAAACAGAGTTATGTGGTTACAAACACTGATGCAAGTCAGCTTGACTTTCCTATAAATGAAATGATGTTCATCATGCCTCAGTTTAAAGCAGAAATTATGTGTAAAGACAAAGAAGAAGGGAAGAAGATAAAAATTCGTTTTCATTCAGTGTTGGCGAAAGCACCTGAAGAAGTCTGGTCACTGTTAAAAATCAAGAAAGTTATAAGCATCAAAAGAGACATGGTTTTCGAAAATGTTATTCAGAATCTCAAATACACAGTGATCAGATCAAATGGAAAAGTTTATGAGTTTACCATTGCTGGTTTTCCGATAATGAACTTGTATGATCTTATACAAGTTGCATTAATCCTGAAAGAAAAGTCATTCTCATTTCTACAAGAAACAGAGCCAGATGTTTTTCAACTTGGAGTCAAACACATCAAGATCTTTATTGAAAATTATTTTGAGTGTCTTGCTCAAACTGATGTGAAATTCGCTACTGCGAAAGGTATTGAAATTACTGCACCAATGGCTCCTACGAAGAAACAAGCAGATCTGAAGAAATATGAAGATGGTGAAATCTGCTTAAAACCATTGGGGATTGTCTTCGCAGGAAAAGACAAAGCTGGTAGAGCAAAGCGATTCTTGTTCCAAACGTGCGAAGTGGAGAGATATGCAACTTCTCAGTATATGAACTTAATTGTTCGTATGAACCAATGTAGGAAGAATAATGAAGGAGACAAGAAGGAGATTAAGAAGGTCATTTCATGGTACACAGAGATACGAAGAGTGATGATGTATTCAATTCAACTGCTTACAAGTTGAAGCCTTCGACTTTGATTACAAAGGGGGAGATTGTAAGGGTAAATAGAGTTGTAATTAGTCGAAGGATTTCATGTCTTCGAATGTACTGAGTCTTCGTATCTTATGTAATCTATTTTACTAGGGCATTGTATTCGAAGCTTAACGCATAGTCCTTAGTATATTTTTTGTACGCTTTCCTCTCCTATAAATAGGAGTGTTTACTAGAGTCATAAAAGAGAGTCTTTACAGAATTGTCATTTGTACTCTAAAAAACTTGAGAGCGTAATAGAGCTGAAACAAGATCATATTTACATCTGTGTTCAAATCTCGCATTCATACTTGAATTCATACTCTGATTAATTCATTACTCGATTCATTGTTTCACCAAGTTCTAATATAAACAAAATAGATTCCTTCGGAAATACTTTGATAATATCTTTATCATGTTATCTGAAAACAAATTCTGCAATATTATTCTTTAAAATGGATACCCTGATTTTTAAATAAGCATAAATAAAATTTTTAAAATGACCGTGAATTTAGGGATGTCACACAAAGATTGTAAGAATTCAATAGTTGTGTTTTTATATGATTCCATTGGTGCCAAAGTAAGGAGACTATCCCAATCGATATTGCTAAATAACTCAAGGACACCATCATAAACTCCTAGTTCTTGGAGAGTAGGAATGTCTATAAACCGTTGTTGAGAGTATCCACGATCCTTTAGGTGATGGTAGCGGTTACGGTGCTCAAGAAAATTATGCACAACGGTGGTGACACCATATTTGGTTTCCAATTGTTCCTTTGGCTTTGGACTCTTGCGTTTTGGCATGATGACAAACCAAATATATGACATACAAATGGTGACCAAAGGCTAAAACATAACTAGACAAGCACGAATGAACAACTATATGAAGCACAAGAACGGATTCACAACAATTCTAGCCAAACGAACTTAAAATTAATGCATAAAATTTGAGACATGGATGGAATGTACCATTCAAATGCTTGAATTTGTGATGTTTGCTTGAATTGTTCACTTAATCTTCAACCTCAAGAAAATCTTGAACTCATCAATGGTGGAATGTACAGTTGGAGATGAAATCTTCCAATCTTATTTCCAAAATACCTCCCCAAGCTTTCTCTTCAAACTCTTTACAACAATCTTGAACCTTAATACAAAAATCAAATCAAAATTCACAAATCAAAAACTAGGGTTTGGAAGGGAAATCCGTTTTTACCCAAAAATGGAAGAAATCGACTTAGATGATGAAGGAGACGAAGTTAGGGACCTAAAACAACATACATTGGTGCTTGAATATCAGATTAATTAAAGAAAATCGAAACCTTGGCTAGCGTTTGGAGGGTTTCAGACAAAGATGGGTTTAGAGAGAAGAATGAACATTCGAAAAAGGTTTGGCATGGTCGTGAATTGTGAGAATCAAGAGAGTTAAAATTCGAATTTACACAAAAGCACATGACCTCGACGAGAAAAAGAAGCGTGTGTGTTGAGAATGAGTCGCAACTCAATCATACAACTTGTGTGAGCCCGTGCGTTTTCAAGTGTTGGTCGTGTGGTTTTTCGAAAGCCATGGATCTGTGTCAACTTTGCATGGTCAAAAAAATATAGAACATGCATTTTCGGTTTAAGGCTGTGCGAAGGGTTTTTTTATTGGGAAACATGCAACTCGGACGCACAGTCATAAAATAGGTTGTGCGTTTTTTCCTTAACCCATGCTTTTTCAAGTTTTCCCGTGCACAATTTTTATATTTTGGAATTTGCGATGTCAATGTAGGTCTAGCCTAAGACGTGCAGTTTTGGAGTTGGCCCATGTGTTTTGAAAGTTTGAACATGCAACTTTTTTTTTTCTTTTGGAAACCTCGAAAGCCAAAAACGTTCTAAAATTAGGCCGTGTGTTTTACGCCCTAGCCCGCGCGTTTTGTATGTTGCCTGTGTGATTTTCTTCTATTATCTCACAAATTTTTTTTAACATGACTCCCTCTCAATCTTTTAGATATGAAAATGTTTTTCATGACATGGACTCTAAAAAAAGACTCAAAAACATTACAACACAACAAAATAAGGTAAATAAAAGACGAATGAAAAGAAATACTCCCGAGTTGCCTCTCGGTTATCCGCCCTTGTTTCAAGTCTTTGGATCGACTTTGCCCTTTAGATTTCACTCGACGTAGTCCGGGCGATCCAAGCTATCAACCTCCATGTCATTTTCTTGGAAACCTTCATAAAAGATGTAGAAACAATATACAAGATCGTTTGATTCTATAAACAATAATGATAATAAAAGACAAGAACGAAGATCAATATGGTGTTGAATGCTTAGATTAATAAAGCACTAGAAGAGTTCAACATGAACTTCTTTGTAAGAGCTAGCAGGGCGATACAAGCGTTAAACCTAGAAGGATACATGCATGCACATTAAATAGTCTAACCCTAATTAGTAAAAACACGGATGGACATGCCCAACCCGTTAGTAAAAGAATATTCTAGTACAAACACAATTTGAGACAACACATTAATAGCCCAACAATCTCCCCCTTTGTGTCAAGTAAAAAGAAGGAGATTCTTCATAGTTGTTTATTCTGAACCTTGAACAGCTTGGTCATTCAATTCAGAAGGGTATTTCTGATCATTGGATACCACTTGATCATGTCATTGAAGCACTCAGATCTGTATCATTGTTTGCTTTGCATGCCACTGTTAAACCCATGATGTTGTTCAGTGCAGCAGTGGAGTATAAATGTTTGTCTAATAAAAAGAACAAACTTTTCTGAACTTTGTCACCCTCTTTGCTTTGATAAACGATGCTCCAATCTGCTTTCTTGATCTTACCCAACTTTCTCTTTTGGAAATCCTTCGTTTCTTCATCAGGTTTCACAACTGGCCTTTTCTTTAACACATAAGCTATTTCCACATCCATTTTTGCAACTTCATGAATGTAGCAAATTAACATTCTTTTCAGATAAGCAACGATAGGATCATACTTCTGTTCATCCTTCGACAAATTAGAATCAAGGAAATCCAATCGTTCGGATTCATACACTATAGATCGGCAAGTGTGAAGTCATCTTCATTGCGACTTGCTCCTCGGAACCCCTTGAATTTGACATTTATGAAGTGGTCAGTCGGAAAAAGGAGCATAAACTTTCACTGCAACAATCTTCTTTATGGTCCATGTCTTGAACTGAGGCTGTCCATGCTTGATATAAAAAGAGAAAAGCATGTTGTTAACATCGTAGTCTAGAAGAGGGGCTTTCTCAATATGAGCGAAGCATCAGAATACGAAAGCTTTCGGAGTGAGTGGGAAGTCGAGCTGTAAGTTAGCGATATTGTTCAGTTCAAAAGATACCGAGGGCTCTATACGGTGAATGCTCGGATCATCGATTGTTTCATTCTGAATTCTCTCTAAGGAACAAGGAGGAAACAGAGACATCTACGTTTCAAGAGTAATCTTTGCAATTCTAGCTTCTTCCTCCTTTACTTCTAGCTCATTCCAAAGCTGTAGCAAGTTATCAAGTTTACAGTCCCTTTTCTTCTGAACTAGTTTCTCACCCTCAGACAACTCTTCTTTTTCTTCTTCATCATCATCAATAATCTTTTTTTTACTCTAGATCCAGAAGCTTCATTAACCTTCAAATCTATTTTCGGTTTTTCCTCATGTTGTTCATCAGTGGGCTTCTTAACCTTAGGCTAAGGTTCTTCTTTTTCTTTCGCCTTTTCTCCCCTTGTTTCAGAGGAGCATCACCTTCCGAAACACCTTCAATGTGGTTTAACATCGCGAAGACATGCGTGAGTTTTTCAGAGAGGTGTTGACGAACCGAAACAGTAAGCATCGAATCCTGAGTTTCCACCAGACGTTGCAGGTACTGATTAATTTCCGAAACACAACTTTTGATGACTGCTTTCTCAGTCTTCAGATCATCCATGTGTTTTTTCGTGTAAGTGAGATTGAGGGAAAGAACCTTGACTTTTTCAGTCTTCTCAGCCAATTTATCCATGATAGCGATCTCAACAGCAAGATCCTTTTGAAGCTGCTCTATCTTAGAAACAATGGAAGCATTCATATCAGAATTGTCAGCCTTTAGTTCACCATGAACACGACAAAGGGCTTCTCGTTCGGGATTGTAAGGATGTCCCGAGACTCGAAATAACTTTGTTTGCGGATTCGGTGTTCTGATCAGCAGAACTTCAGAAATTGGCCATGAACTTGGTGACATCAGCATGTAGTTTTTCAACTTTTTTGGTCTTATCAGCAATGGTTTTCTCTGATGCCTTGATCGCCTTGGTAGAGTTAGCAGGAACCTGTTGTTGGATAAGGTGTCTAAGTCCATAACTTATTTGGTATATACTTGACCCGACCCGGCATGGTCCATTTGGGTTGCACTTCACCCGAACTAGTTATGGATAATTTTATGAGAGTTGTATACTTACGATTTATTAATATATTATAAGTTATAATATATTAATATAAAGTCGTGTTACTTAATTAGTTTTAATCTTGAATTAATTATGAATTAATTTAGTGATTAAAAGGAAGACTAATTAAATCATGGGCTATTATATTTATATAGTGTGGGCTAACACTCATTTGGGAATGGGCTAAGCTTATATGGAAGTCCATGGATGATCGATGGAGCTTTTACCCATGGATCCTTGGAAGAGGAAAAGACATGGGTTATTAGGGTTTCACCCTAACCATGTACACTATATAAACAGGCTTATGTTGCATGAAAAAACACTAATGTGTGTGTAAGTGTGGTGGCCAAAATCAAGAGTTAGTATACTCTCTCATACATTTTCCAAGTTTGTGGTGATTTGTGATTTCCATTTGAGGCATTCACATTATTGGTGCTTGGCTCTCAAACTCCAAGGAATCAACAATCAACAAAAGGTATGTAATTCATCTAGTTCTTTTATGGTTAAAAGTACCCCATGCCATGCTAGATAGGTTATAAACCTTGGAAAATAATATTTTGCATGTATCTTAGACAAACATAGATCCAAGGTTTAATAGGGTTGCATGTACACTTAGGAAGTGTTAGAATGCTCAAAACCCAACAGTGGTATCAGAGCCTAGGCTTGTTTGTTTGATACTTGATGCAAAATAGTGATAAAAAGTCGATTTTTTGCTGTCTGACTGATGAACTCGCCGAGTCCATGGGGGGACTCGCCGAGTTCATGTGTAAACTCATCCTACTCGCCGAGTAGGTTCGTGCACTCGGCGAGTAGGAGCCTCAGAATGCAGATTTTCGACTTTTGCTGCTGGAAATGGACTAGAAACATTACCCTAAACTGTTTTGGTGTTTTAAAACTTGTTTTAGTTGGTGTAATGGTTGTTCTAATCCATTTACAATAGCTTATATCAAAATTTCATGCTTTGTATGTGTTCATATAATTCTTGAAACTTTGATGATCATGTTCATGTTCTTATGAATTTAGAAGATGATAGGAATTATTTGCTGAATTGTTTAGGATTAATTCTTGATCATTTATGTGTTTTAATGGAGTCCATAATTTGTCCTCAAGTTATGGATATCCAAAGGTCACTTCTTTTAAACACACACTTAAAACACATAAGTTACATGGAAATGAAGAGTCTTCATTTTTATGAACCTTTAATTCATAAGTTATGAAATGAAAAGTTTTGAATAGTTTCGAAACTTGTCCTCAAGTTTTGGAATTTGTAAAGTTACACACACTTTAATATACTTTAATTCCAAACCCTTAGAGTTTTAAAAGTTAAAATTCAACCCTTATACTATTTATAACATTAATGGTTAATTATTATATATATGTATAAGATCAAAGTCGTCTTACCGCTAGTACGCCTCATTCACGAAGCCAGTCTATAAGGTGGGTATAAGGTTGTTGCCTATAAAATGGCAACTTAATGGGTGTCCACTCTCACCCACCGCTTGCTTGACTGGTGGAGGGTCGTTAGCCGAACGGGTAGGACAAAGACTTATAAATTCTCATTAAAAGTATGATGAATATTATAAAGTAACTAAACCTTTTATAAATTCCCAATCTTAGTTACTTTAGGAAAATGTGAATATGGTGCTAACCCATGAAATTCACACTTTGTACCTTACCAAGTCGTTGGTGGAGCGTGTGTGGTTAACCGGCACACTAACTTGGACTAGTAAGGATCACGAAGGGTGACTTAATGTTTATCATAGATCGGTGGAGCGTGTGTGGTTAACCGGCATATTGATTAGGTGATAATATTAAGGGTACCAAGTGAATTTGCATGGTTATTCACACCTTGTTTTGCGATCCTCGGCATCCCAGTCACAAAACTTGAAGGGCACAATTGAGATTGAAACATGCCATTGAAAAGTTCAATGAATCTCAAAGGAATCTAGGAATTTCAAAACCAATTAAACCTAATAATTCATTTCGTTTTCATGGTGGAAATTGGTGAATCGTCATTCACCTACCTTCAAATATATTATAGCTTAGATTACGTCATCCCTCTTCTAAGTTATAATATATTGTGTTGGATCCTAGCCTTAATATTACATTTGGGTGTATTATTAAGGATTCGATATATCTAATATAAACTTGTTTTCTTCTTTTCAGATGTCTTCCAACAACAAAGCTTCGGGCTCTAACCCTACTGGCTCCTTTTCCCTCATGAACCTTTGTGGGAGGGTCATCTTTGATGGTTCCAACTTCATGGATTGGATCTGGAACATCAGGATGGTTACTCGTTACGAGGACAAGGAATATGTCCTCGATAAGGAGCTAAAGGAGCTTGATGAGTCCACTGCTACTCCTGAGGAGGTCGCTGAGAATCAGGCACATGAAAGAGATGCCACCAAGGTGGCATGCATCATGATGGCCACCATGACAGCTGAACTCCAAAAGTCCTATGAGGACTATTACCCTTTTGAGATGCATCAGGATCTGATGGAAAGGTACCATCAGAGTGCTCGTCAAGAGCGGTATGAAATAATCTCCTCCATGATCACTACCCGTATGAAGGATAGCGAACCAATCACGAGCCACATGCAGAAAATGCAAAGGTATGTGGACCGTCTAATGAAACTGAATGTGAACTTCCCTGAGGAGTTGGCAATTGATATCATTTTGCACTCCTTGCCCTCGTGTTATGATCAATTTCGTATGACATACAACATGAACAAGGAGGAAGTCACACTCAGTAAGCTTCAAGGACTTCTGAAGACTGCCGAAAGTGGTCTTAAGAGTAAGTCGGTTGCTACTCCTACTCCTACTACTACCCCTGTTTTGGCTATCGGGCAAGGCAAAGGGAAGAAGAGGAAGCACCCTTCGAAGGGTACCAAGGGAAAGTCCCTTGAAGGCTCCTCATCTGGAACCAAAGGTGGTTCTATCACTCCTTCTGCCATCCCTAAGGATGCTGAATGCTTCTACTGTCAAAATAAGGGGCACTGGAAGCGAAACTGCCCAAAGTACTTGCAGGATGTCAAGGATGGGAAAGTGAAACCATCCTATGCAGGTATTTACACTATATTGTCTAATAACTCACCATATTCTAATTCTTGGGTTCTTGATACAGGTTGTGGTATTCACATCTGTTGTGACTTGCAGGGCCTAAGAAGAAGTGAGGATGTGGAGCACGGAAAGATAAACTTAATCATGGGGAACAAGAAGGTTGCACCTGTTACCAAGATTGGAGTTTATACTTTGTTGCTAGATAGTGAGTTAAAGTTAGATTTGAATAAATGTGTGTACTCGTCTGAAATGGCGAGGAATATTATTTCCTTTCATGCTTTGTACAAACAAGGTTTTACCTTTTCTTTTGATAATGAAGTTGGTAGTATTAATGCTTTCTTTAATAATGTTCTTTATTTTAAAGCATTACCTTGTGATGGTGTGTATGAAGCTGTATCGGTTGTAGATAATTTAGGAAATAATGTATTATGTATTGATTCTTCTACGAGCTTGGATAAAGCATCTTTGTGGCATTGTCGTCTTGGACATGTAAGCAAGAAACGCATAGGCCAGCTCCAAAAGGATGGAGTCTTGGAGTCGTTCGACCTCAAGTCGGATGATAGTTGTGAGTCTTGTCTACTTGGAAAAATGACAAAATCACCCTTCACTGGTACTTGTGCAAGGGGTGAGGGTTTGTTGGACCTTATACATACTGATGTACGTGGACCATTCAAAACCGCCACAAGGGATGCTAATCGCTATTATGTGACTTTTATTGATGATTTTAGTAGATATGGTTATGTCTACTTAATCAAACATAAGTCAGAAACTTTTGAAAGGTTTAAAGAGTTTAAACAGGAAGTAGAAAATCAATTGGGCAGGAACATTAAGATGCTTCGATCCGATCGAGGTGGTGAGTATCTTAGTACTGAGTTCCTCGACTATCTTAAGGAGTGTGGGATTGTCTCACAATTGACACCTCCTAGGACACCACAGCTGAATGGTGTAGCTGAGAGGCGCAATCGAACTTTGTTGGACATGGTTCGCTCTATGATGAGTCGAGCTTCGCTACCAATCTCTTTTTGGGGGTATGCCTTAGAGACTGCCGCCCACATCCTTAATCTAGTCCCTACAAAGAAGGTTGCCAAAACACCTCATGAAATGTGGACTGGGAAAGTTCCCAATTTGGACCACATCAAGATTTGGGGTTGCGAGGCTTTCGTGAGGCGCGAAACTCATGACAAGCTCGAACCTCGAAGTGAAAGGTGTATTTTCATCGGCTACCCACAAAAATCCTTTGGTTACCTCTTCTACAGACCCAGTGAGAATGTGGTCTTTGTGGCTAGGAGAGGAGTCTTTCGAGAGAGAGAATTTATAAGCCAAGGAGACAGTGGGAGGCAAATTGACCTTGAAGAAATTCAAGAGTCAATTGGTGAAGGAACCTCAAATACTAGCAATCAACCCGAGGAGGAAACTCCTGTTGATCCAGCTGATGAGTCTGTACCTCCGAGGCGTTCCACAAGGGTTAGGAACACACCTGAGTTTTATTATGGATTTCATATTACTACGGAAGGTGATACATTTATCAGTGACAGTACACTGGTAAATCTGGATGAACCTAACAGTGTTAAGGAAGCCATGGCAGGCCCAGAGTCTGCTAAATGGAAGGAGGCTATGGACAGCGAGATACAGTCCATGTATGACAATCAAGTTTGGAACTTGGTTGACAATGTACCAGGCCGTAATACAGTCGGGTGCAAATGGATCTTCAAGAAGAAGACCGACATGGATGGGAAGGTGCACACTTATAAGGCTCGACTGGTTGCGAAGGGGTTTACTCAGACTCAGGGAATTGATTATGATGAAACCTTTTCACCAGTAGCAAAGATTAAGTCTATTAGGGTTATGCTATCCATTGCTGCATTTCATGATTATGAAATATGGCAAATGGATGTCAAAACCGCTTTCCTTAACGGAAAGTTGGCTGAGGATGTTTACATGAATCAGCCAGAAGGTTTTGTCAGTGCAGAGTACCCCAATAGAGTGTACAAGCTTGAGAAATCCATTTATGGATTGAAACAAGCATCTCGAAGTTGGAATCTTTGTTTCGATGAGAAGGTCAAAGAGTTTGGTTTCTCAAGAAGTGAAGATGAGTCCTGCGTGTATGTCAGAGCTAGTGGGAGTATAGTTAGTTTTTTGGTACTGTATGTGGATGACATACTACTCATAGGAAATGACATCCCAACCTTGCAGGAGGTTAAGTCCTGGCTTGGGAAGTGCTTTGCTATGAAGGACCTTGGAGAAGCTACCTATATCCTAGGGATAAGGATATTAAGAGAAAGGAGTAAAAGACTAATTGGACTTAGTCAGAGTATCTACTTGGATAAGGTGTTGAAAAGGTTCAACATGCAGAATTCCAAGAAAGGAGAATTACCGATCCAAAGCAATGCCAAACTGAGCAAGGCTCAGAGCCCGAGTACAGAAGATGAGATAGCTGAGATGAGTCGATTACCTTATGCTTCCGCTGTTGGTTCGATCATGTATGCTATGACTTGTACCCGTCCTGATGTGGCCTTCGCTTTGAGCATGGTCAACAGATATCAGGGGAACCCTGGCAAGGCTCATTGGACTGCGGTAAAGAATATTCTCAAGTACCTGCGGAGGACTAAGGATTGGATCCTTACCCTTGGTGGGAGTGATGACTTGAGAGTAGTAGGGTATAGTGATGCTAGCTTTCAGACTGATAGGGATAACTTCCGCTCTCAGTCGGGCTGGGTCTTTACCTTAAATGGAGGGGAAATCACTTGGAAGAGTTCCAAACAGGAGACTGTAGCTGATTCGACTTGTAAATCAGAGTACATAGCAGCGAGTGAAGCGGCAAAGGAGGCGATATGGCTGAGGAACTTCATCGGAGACCTTGGAGTTGTACCAGCTATTAAGGAGCCTATGGAGATTTTCTGTGACAACAATAGTGCGGTTGCCTTAGACAAGGAACCAAGAGATCATGGCAGATCCCGACACATTGACAGAAAATATCACTTCATAAGACACAAGATAGAAGAGGGACTCCTCGTGGCAAAGAGGGTATCGTCAGATGAGAACCCTGCGGATCCCCTTACGAAGGGACTGACGAGGGTTAAGCATTTGCAGCATGCGAGGCGCATCGGGCTGAGGGACAATATTAGTTTTACAGATTAGATAATTTTTCTGAAACTTGTAAAATGTAATCGACGTTTGATGATGAATAAAATGTGTGATTTATTTATGAGTAAAGTGTTACTATCATTGTCAATTATTTACTATTGTTTCAGTTTTGCATGTTTTGACTTCCAGAATAATTAATTTATTCAAACCTCCACAATCGGTCATACGTCGGAAGTAGGTATGAATCAAGATTGTCATGAATTGGGATTGTAGATGACTAAAGGTGTTTAGCCATAGCAATGGTTGCTACAACATTCATGAGTACTCATAAGTTATGAGTATTGGAATAAACCCACGCTCACTTGTATCACTTTATGGAATTTATCTCGAGTGATCGTGAGACGGTAATATCATATAAGTCTTCAAACCTAGAGATATGAGTTGTTACCTACGAGTTGGTTGTGCATTGATTGCACGTAAACGCATCAGTAACTTGATGTTATAAAACGTGCCTTTGTGTGCAATTCAATAAGTAGTAGAACAAGCATATGAGTCGAAGTTTATCTGTTCCTTCTAGAAATAGAAGCGATATCTGGGCCCCTCGATGATTTTGTGTTGACCCATGTACCGGGCCCGGTCAGAACTAAATTGATGTGTTCAGTTAAGTTCTTTGTCAAACAAATCGGAAATCGAGAAACAACTGCTAGACAATAAGTAAGACATTGTTCCATGTATTTGTCCGGCTGATATCATGAGAGCAGAGGATTATATGATCACTTATCTAAAATGGCACTTCATAGTTCACAAGAGTTTTCGAGAGCTACGATTGCCGGTTGGTTCCTGAAGTAATATAGGCAAATACAGTTATTAGACTTATCCAAGTGGGAGTCTGTTGGATAAGGTGTCTAAGTCCATAACTTATTTGGTATATACTTGACCCGACCCGGCATGGTCCATTTGGGTTGCACTTCACCCGAACTAGTTATGGATAATTTTATGAGAGTTGTATACTTACGATTTATTAATATATTATAAGTTATAATATATTAATATAAAGTCATGTTACTTAATTAGTTTTAATCTTGAATTAATTATGAATTAATTTAGTGATTAAAAGGAAGACTAATTAAATCATGGGCTATTATATTTATATAGTGTGGGCTAACACTCATTTGGGAATGGGCTAAGCTTATATGGAAGTCCATGGATGATCCATGGAGCTTTTACCCATGGATCCTTGGAAGAGGAAAAGACATGGGTTATTAGGGTTTCACCCTAACCATGTACACTATATAAACAAGCTTATGTTGCATGAAAAAACACTAATGTGTGTGTAAGTGTGGTGGCCAAAAGCAAGAGTTAGTATACTCTCTCATATATTTTCCAAGTTTGTGGTGATTTGTTATTTCCATTTGAGGCATTCACATTATTGGTGCTTGGCTCTCAAACTCCAAGGAATCAACAATCAACAAAAGGTATGTAATTCATCTAGTTCTTTTATGGTTAAAAGTACCCCATGCCATGCTAGATAGGTTATAAACCTTGGAAAATAATATTTTGCATGTATCTTAGACAAACATTGATCCAAGGTTTAATAGGGTTGCATGTACACTTAGGAAGTGTTAGAATGCTCAAAACCCAACACATGTGCATTCTCTTTTGTAAGTGTTTCAACAGTTGCTCTGTGAGACTTGAGCATGAACTCATAGTTAGATGAAGAGACAGACGATTCCAGAAGCGAATCCAACTTGGGATTCAGTTGCTTAAACTTCCCTTGAGTCATAGGGGCTTCATCACCATCGCTTGCTTGATGAATAGTAAAGGGGCTAAAAACAAAATTTTGAAAATCATCTTGATCATCCCCAAACATAACCTCTGGATCATCTTCTCTTAAATGTGAAGCTGTTGAAGTACTTGGACCCATAGTAACAACGAAATAAAATGCCCCGTATCAGATACGTTGACAGTAGACATCGGAGTACTGATTGTGGTTGTGGTTGCTGTTGAGTCGGTATAGAATGGAGTAGATAAATGAACGGAGATCTGGGGTAGAGAAACACCCACAAACAAATTTGGTAGAGGCGCAATGGTGATGGGAACAGTAGTGGTAATTGGAGATGAAGTGGCGGTCGGAGAAGGCGGTGGAGTGGGTATGTGAAATAAATTAGAATCATGTGTAGATGAGGTAGGTGGAATAGATACCATCGGAATTAGGTTTGAAGTTGGTGACTCCGAAGTAGCGGCGGTATCATGAACCTCATTGTGGACAGGTTCACCCTGCCTAAAATCAGTTTGCGTGCGTGATTCCAACTCCTCTTGTACCACTGGAGAAGGTGACCTTGGTTTCCGAGCAGCCTTCTTGACTTTCTTTTTGGAGTCTTGACGGCTTCGGAAGGACCAGCTTTGCCCTTTTGTTTTGCTCCGCTTTTTGGTTTGTTGGCCTCTTCAATCGCCTTTCGGAAATCGTCTGTCATAGGTCGAGGACCTGAAGAAGGTAACTTCCGATATTCATTGATGATGCCATTTTCTTGAGGAACCCATGCGAACATCTCTTCCGGAATTGATCGCATAAATGCGAACTTGGCAGGATCCGACATCATGAATGATGAAGTCTGTAGAATAGGAATCGCAGTAACCACAACATCATCTGCAAAAGGAATCTTGAAGTGTACTAATGCTCTATGGACGATTAATGACAAATAACAAGAACAAAAATTTTCAGCATTGCGAGTAGACGAAGATGTGCTTTGAATGAGTTGCGTCCAGAGAATCGATCCATAATCCAACTTGATCCCGTGATAAAGACCAAAGATAATGGTATAAAATAGCTTACTGGTACTGTCCGAGCCGGCAACGCATTTTGAAAGACTCTTGAACAACAACGTAAATAGAACATTCCACATAGTAGGAATATTAGGCTTCCTGAACTTGGATAACAATGTGATGTCCCCAAGGAAACCCATCTGATAGAACATATGAATAAGTTCTGTGGAGGAAATCGAGTCAGGATCAACAAGCCCTTCAGTCGAATCAAACCCTAGAATTCTGCAAAATCGAGACTTGGAGATAGAGGTCTTTCGAGAATCGACTTCAAAGTTAATCACATCATCTGCTAATACATAAGTCGCAGAGGAATACACCATTGAAAGATGGATGAGAGGAACGGATTCTGCCATGGTCAAAGCTTGAGCCAGTGGCGAGAAACGTAGACATTCAATCATTGGTCTGCGGATTTCATTGTAGCGTGAGGCAGTGAGATCGAGAATCAGATTTTGACCCGACTTCACGTTCAACAGGAGGACAGAGGTTGATTGATCAACAAAAGAAGTGGTGCCAGATGAACCGGCCATGGTAGCAGTGAGAACGATGATGAACAATAGACAAAAAATGGTTAATTGCTTTGAGAGTTCAAATAATTTGTGAATCGGTGAGAGAAACCAAACCGTCAAAACCCTTTTTATATGTTTGTGATAAGTGGAGAGAGAAAAATCTGTCGTTTAATATTCCCATATCCTGGTAAAGTGGCCTAGAAAATCTTGACAGTTGTATGTGTCATGCAACGTTACAACTAACACGCGTGATGTCGGGCTTTGAAAAAGGATGTGCCTTAATTTGAATCCTTATCACCCAAGAAAACCACCGTTTCAGTTTCGATTTATTCGGAGTGAATGCCAATACACCATATCCTGTCTTCGGAATAACAGTAATCCACAAGAATTAGTACAAGACTTGTAAAAATCATAAGATTTTTGTGTACGAGTGTGCCAAAGAAAAAGAAATAAAGCTAATTTAATTTCTGGGATTTAGTGATGTCAAATAAAAATGACATAAAATTCAGATTGATCCCGGGCAGCGATCACTTCCTTCGGAATCATGGGAGACTCGGAAGTGCTTGTGTGGCTTCCCGTTGAATTACGATCATCTATTTATTAAGAACTAATGTAAGGCTTCTTTTTAGTAGGCTTCAAGGGTGGCTTTAGCTTCAACCAAATTTCAAAACTTAATATAAGTCCGAAAGTCTGGAAAAAGTACTTGTCAGACTAGTGTAACCATAATAACAAATAAGCTTTGGATCTATTTTAAGTGACAAGATATTTCTTAAAATCTCAAAAGAGAAGACTAAATATTTTGGGAAGAAAAGTCTTGGGTTGAGAGCTTTTCATAAAGATCACTAAAAAAAAGAGATTTCAAACTTTTAAGGTACCAAGCAAAAGGTTATTCACGTCAAATCCATGGTGAAAAATCTCGAAAATATTAATTGTTCACCGTTAATTCAGAAATAGGTTTCAGATTTCGGGTTTCACTCAAATCGTGGTGATAACGATTTAAAGATCATGAACATAGATGTTGTGTAACCATAAACCTCAGTGGTAATGCTGAGAGTCTTAAGGGTTACATTGAATGAAAGTGAGGTTGATGGAGAAATAAGAGATTGGTTCCGAAGAGAAAAGTGTACCTCTGCTATAAAATAGTAACTAAGCAGTCAACTCTTAACTCAACGTGAGAAAAGTAAGGTAGCTCAATGAGTTATGCGAATTATCTGCCTGATTGGGAAGAAACAATCGGAATGAAAGTTTCATTAAGGCGTCAAACATAGAGTCTTAGAGGCTTGGGTCAAAATGCAGCAACATGCTTCTAGGGACACATAGCTAGTACAAAGATTCAGAATTATATACCTGCCTCGTCGTTCTGAATTATGGTAAGAAGATGGATACATGAATCATGAACGTATTTTGAAAATAACATATAAATTAAGAAAAATATTTTTGTATTTTGTGGATCTTCTAAAAAAATAAAAAAAATAAAACAGAAATTAAGAAAATATTTTTGTGATTTTTGGATTTCTTGAAAAAGAAAAGAAAAATAGAAAATAAAATAAAAATATTTAGAAAAATAAATTCAGAAGCATAAATGAATTGTGGCTTCCGAAGTATTCCAAAGCTCGGAATCAATCGGAAGACAGTTAATGTACAAAGTATACAAAGGCGTTCCAAAACCTAGATGAACAGTACAATCCGAACCATTCCGAAACTCGGAATGTGAATAGTAATTTCCGATTACGAATGAGATTTCAGAACTGAGTCAGATTCTATCATTCCGAGACCTTGCAAAATATGATTAAATGTTGCTTCAGGTAAGGCCTTTGTGAAGATATCAACCAACTAATCAGAGGATCTAACAAAGTGTACTTCAACGTTTCCATCCTCAACCGGATCCTTAATGAAATGATATCTCAGTGCAATATGTTTCGTCTTAGAGTGTTGCACCGGATTATGAGATATCCTATTTGCGCTTTCTGAATCACAATATAGAGGGATTATCTTCATGTTTATCCCATAGTCCCTTAGCTGATTCTCAATCCAAACAACTTGAGAAGTGCACGATGCAGCTGCGATATATTCATCTTCTGCAGTAGATAGGGATACACACATCTGCTTCTTTGATTGCCAACTGACAAGTTTTCCATCTAGAAAATGACATCCCCCAGAAGTGCTTTTACGATCGAGACCACATCCACCAAGATCAGCATTGGAGTATGCTTGCACAAAGAAACCGGAGTTGGAAGGGTACTAGATTCCGAGAGAGGTGGTTCTTTTGAGGTATCAGAATATGTTCTTCACTGCAATCATACGTGGTTCACGAGGATTCGCCTGAAACCTGGCACAATAACAAACAACAAACATAATATCTGGACAAATAGCTGTTAGATACATTAGAGATCCAATCATTTGTTGATATAGAGTCATATCAGCTGCTGGCTTGTCCAAGGATGGGGTAAGCTTCGTTCCGAATGCCATTGGAACATTGACCTTTGAACCACCCAGCATTCCAAATTTCGCAAGCAAGGTCTTCATGTAGGCTTCTTGATTGATAAAAATGCCCTCTGAACTCTGTCTTATGTTTAAACATGGAAAAAGTTAATAGGACCCATTGAGCTCATTTCGAATTTAGTCTCCGTCAATTTTCGGAATTCAAGTGTTAATTTAGGATTAGTAGATCCGAAAAATGATATATCAACATAAATTTGAATGATCATTAAATGGTCACCATCTTTCTTCGAAAGAAGGTTGAGTCAACCGAACCGTGTTTAAATTTTGATTGTTTTAAAAACTGAGTTAGAGTTTCATACCATGCAGGAGGTGCTTGTTTTAAGCCATACACCTCCTTATCCAAAATATAGCAATGCTTTGGAAATTTCTCATTTACGAAACCTGGAGGTTGTTCCACATAGACTGTTTCCTTGAGTTCACCATTTAAGAATGCACACTTCACATCCATTTGATAGACTTTAAAGTTTTTGTGAGCTGCGTATGCAAGGAAAATCCGAACAGATTCCAGTCTTGCAACCGGTGCGGATGTCTCCTCGTAGTCTATACCTTCCTCCTGACAGCATCCTTTCACAACCATGTGTGCTTTTTTCCGAATCACATTTCCTTCCTTGTCTAACTTATTCCGAAACACCTATTTCATTCCGATGACCGAAGTATTTTTCGAAGTGGGAACTAATCTCTAGAGTTTATTACGCTCAAATTCATTGAGTTCTTCCTGCATGGCCTGAACCCAATCAACATGATCAAGAGCATTCTTCACCGTTTTAGGTTCAATCTTGGAGATGAAAGAATTAAACATGCAAAATTCCATTTTTGAAAATAATGTTGTTTTCTTCGCTTTTTGTTGTTCTCTTGTCAGAACTCCTAAGGATAAATCTCCAATCACTTGAGTTCTTGGGTGATCATTGGTCCATATGTCCAAAGGAGGATAACGCGAATCATAAGCTGGATCAACTTCGACATTAACTTCCTCATATTCCGATTGCACATCAGAATCATTATTTTCATTGTCATTCTCCCCCTGGATGTTTGCACTTGGTCCTTCGTTCATAATAGGATTCTCCCCCTAGAAATGAGAATCAGAATTGGAGCTTGAAGAGGAGCTCTCCCCCTGAGATGGAGAATCATAAGGTCCTTCTTGAGTAGGAAATTCAGAAGCGTTCAGAATCGAATGTTCTTGTGAGGACTCAATGTTGTTAGCTGCTTCATCTACTATCTTTTTCAATTCGTCCTCTTGATTGTCTTTAGCCTTTGATTATGAGGAAATGGCTTTGTCTGGCTCATCGAACAAATTTAGCAATTCCTCATAAAGATTTGAAAGAGGAACTGTCATTGGATTTGTTGAAGGAAAATCTCTTTAGATGGACAATCAGCTTTCTGATACTTCTTCAGATAATTATCGTCAAATGTGACATAATAGGTTTCCTCGACTTTTTGTTCAGAACCCTATATGCCTTCGAAGTAAGAGAGTACCCTAAAAAGATTCATTCGTCTGCTTTCACATCAAATTTGTTCCTTTGCTCTTTGGAATTGAATATGAAACACCTGGAAAAAAAGACATGAAAGAACTTAACGTTAGGTTTTCTTTTATTCAGAATCTCATAAGGTGTGATTAAAAATCTTTTATTTATCATTGAGTGGTTTTGAGTGAAACAAGCAGTTCCGATAGCATTAGCCCAGAAGTAAAGTGGAAGATTTGCGAATGACAGCATCGTCCTAGCAGCTTCGCAAAGAGAGCGGTTTTGTCTTTCAACGCCACCTTTCTGTTGAGGAGTGTAGGAAGTAGAATTTGTGAACAACGCCTCTGTCAGTTAAGAATTTGTTTTTGAATTCAGAACCGTTATCATTGTGAAATTTCAGAATAAGCTTTCATAATTGAGGCTCAATCTGCTTGATGAAGTCCTTTAGCTTCAAAGTGGCATCTGATTTCTGTCTAAGAAAGAAAACCCAAGTAAATCTTGAAAAATCATCAACAATAACCAGAATATACTTATTACCACCAATGCTCTCAATGGAAGATGGGCCACAAAGATCAATGTGTAAAAGTTTTAGTGGCTCAATTACTTTGATATTGATAATTGTCGAGTGATTTGTACGACTTTGCTTTCTTAGCTCACAAGTAGCACAAAAATGTTCCTTCTCAAACTTCAGAAGAGGTAAGCCACGTACAAGATCGCCAAATACGATTTTGTTTATATCCTTAAAATTTAGATGGGAGAGCCTTCGGTTCCATAGCCAACTATCATCCGGATATGCTTTCATAAGAAGGCATATGGAAGGCTTTCATGCGATCGGTTTTATGTTCAAAGGATACATCTCTCCCTTTCTTTTGGATTTCAGAAGAAATGCTTTTGTTTTCATCTCAATAATCTCAGATCACTCATCATCAAATGACACCTTCAATCCGGTACCTACAACCAATTGAGACACATTTATTAGATTATGTTGCAGGCCTTCTACATAAGCTACCTTTCGGATAGAAAATTCTCCATTAGTAATCATCCCGTAGCCTTTAATTTCCCTTGTGGCATTGTTTCCGAACTTTACTCTGCCACCATCCTTCAACAATCAGAATTCTCTTAGTTCTTCTCTCCTTCCAATCACGCGACGCGAACAACCACTGTTGAATGTACCATTCAGAGTCGTACCATTAGTCACGCATTACCTACAAAATTCAGAGAGATTTAGGAACAAAAACCTTCTTGGGTCCTTATGAGGATTTCTTAAGAACTAGAAAAGTTATATTCGTATAAATCCAGAAGGCTATTTTGAACAAAACATTATTCTCCCCTTTAAATATTTTAAAAACCTTCATTTTATATTCACCAAGATTAATTTCAACCACATTTGATTTCCTGTAACATCCGGATTTCCAGGGACATTATCGTGTATGTTAATCTTGAGATTTAAGGAGGGACTCGACGAGTTGAGGGACCAACTCGCCGAGTCGAGTTGATCACGTGAATTTAATGAATGGACTCGACGAGTCATAGGGGGGACTCGCCGAGTAGGTGCTGGGCAGAGAAACCCTAATTTCCCGTGTTTGAGACCTATTTAAAGGAACTTATAGCCTCATTTGCGGCTACCCTTCCTTGAGAGCAAACCCTAAACGTGTATGGAGAGCCATGAGAGTCTTAGAAGCTAAAACTTGGAGTAAACTAGTGCATCTCTTGAGGAGAAGAGGAGATCACCCATCAAGGGAGCTAGAGAATCAGTGGATCTGGTGTAACTTCGTGCAAGGGCTTGAGTAAGAGGTAAAAGCTTGCACCTTTCTTGTTATTTTGCTTAGATCTTGTAGATATGGAAGATTAGGGTTTCTTCCACCGTTGTTGGGACTTTGTGTGCATAAGGTCTCTCATGAGGCCTAGACTTCAGATCTGGACCTTGTGAGGTCTAGAGAGTCCAAAGAATATAGCGTTAGTTAACCATAGAAGAGTTATTGTGGTTAATCATCCTTGTTAGAGTTATATTGGCATTATGAGCCTTATATGCCATGATTAAACGTAAAGCTTGCAGCTTTACGTGACAATCGACCCTCAGGATGGTAGATCTAGTGTTTGGGGTGATGGATCTGCCTTAAATCGTCTGAATGAACATTTGGTCTGAATGAACTCGCCGAGTCGATGAGCCGACTCGACGAGTTGGTTAGGGTTTGTCCCGAGGAACCGAATCAGGCGATAGCTCGACGAGTTGGGGGTCGAATCGACGAGCTGAGCTGGACTGTCACGAGATTTCGGAGGAAAGTAAGTGGACTCGACGAGTCGCAAGGGTGCACTCGACGAGTCGGGTCAAACATGGACTGTTGACTCGAGTTTGACTTATGTTGACTTTGGGGCTTTGATCAACATAAGTAGTAGAGACCATGGAGGGGTAAAATGGTCTTTTATCCACTTCAAAGAGTTAAAGAGAGGAAGAATAGCCTTCGGTCATTATAGTTATGATTATAGTATCACTTAGAGATATTCATCCCTTGTGTTAGGTGGAGGCTAGTTCGAGATTCGGGAGCGAGGTCTTTACTTGCTACTGGTCAGGTGAGTCTTCTCACTATACATTACCTAGAGTGGTATCTATGTGTAGACCGGAGGGTCTTGTGTGATATGTGTATGAATGAGATTATGTGCATTGTGATATATGTATGCTATGTGTTGTATAGATTGGACCGGAGGGTCCAACGATATAGACCGGACCGAAGGGTCCAACGATATAGACCGGACCGAAGGGTCCAACGATATAGACCGGACTGAAGGGTCCAACCATACAGATCGGACCGAAGGGTCCAACGAGCTATGACCGGACCAGAGGGTTCAACGAGCTACGGGACTGGAGGGTTCCGCTGAGATACATCGACCGGAGGGTCGTACTGTTGCCTCGAGTGGCGTATGTGTTGTATGTGGTATTTTGGGGAACTCACTAAGCTTTGTGCTTACAGTGTTATGTGTTATGTGTTTCAGGTTTTCTCAGGTTCGCGGGACGGCACCGGCTTGATTCTACACACCAGAGAAAGAGTTGTATTTTGAGGATCCTGGATTATTAATGGAGTTGTGCTTGTATTTTGAATAAACGAGATTTCTATACAATATGTTATGAAAAGTATGCGATTTTGAAATGAAAAATCTGTTTGAAAAATTTGAGTGTTACAAGTTGGTATCAGAGCCTTGGTTTGAGGGATTCGGATGCACCTTCGGGCGTATTTGAACTCAAACTGAGGATTTAAGGAAATTTTTCATAAAAGAAACAATTTTTCTAAAAAGAGTAAAAGATTTTTGAGAAAATCAGAACGGAGCAGTGTGTACGATCAGCCAGCGCCCAAACGGTGATTTCCCAAAATATCCTTACATTATGTGTTATGAGATATTATGTGATATGCTATGCATGCTAGAGATAGGCTAGGTATTTCATATTTTAAGACTAGAGTGGCCTGATTTGTGATGCCTTAGCCTAGGAGTTGCTGTTATATGTGATGTGCCTCGAGTATGCGCTGAGTATGAGTATCAATCCTTTTAGAGAGGGATCTAAGTAGAGGAGTAATCTAGGAGAGATACCTAGATGAGCAATTGAGGAGCCTACTGAGAGAGTAGTCAGATGCCTGAGTGGGGTAAAGTTGCCTGAGTTCGGTGATATCCTTTGAGTATGAGGAGATCAAGTGGGTAATAACCTAGAGTGGTTTTACATGTTGGTAGAGATTATTCGATGCCCGAATGCTGCTTGCTTCGTGCTTTGTGGAACTCTTGATGATGGGAATCACCTATTAAGTAAATATGACGATATTCAGGAGGTAGATGGCTGGCATCATAAGGAGTTCTTCAGCAGCTGATGGCGGAGAAGTGTGAGAACCTAGGAAGAGCCTAGGAAACGGTGACCCTAGTCAGATGAGTACGCTGACAGAGTAGAGCATTTCACAGAGGAGCGAACACACGTGACAGGATTGGTGATCGAGAAGGTTGAGCAGCTACTTAGGAACTCGGGGATGGTCCGTGCAGAAAGTATGGGTAGATGTGGCAGGTAGTATGGGCCCGTACTACTGAAAGCAGAGGACCCATACTCGATATAGGGAACATTCCGGAGGATCTAAGTAGCAGATCGAGAGGTGATTTCATGGTTCGAGTACCATGATTTGTAGTAGATCGAGAGGTGATTTCATGGTTCGAGTACCATGATTTGTAGCAGATCGGGAGGTGATTTCATGGTTCGAGTACCATGATTTGTAGCAGATCGAGAGGTGATGTCATGGTTCGAGTACCATGATTTGTAGCAGATCGAGAGGTGATGTCATGGTTCGAGTACCATGATTCGTAGTGGATTGAGAAGAGATAACATGGTTCGGGTACCATGATTCATAGCTAATCGAGAGGTGGCCACATGGTTCGAGTACCATGACCCTTGACGGTTAGTGTTACTGGTTCTACCAGTTATTCCGTTGTGATTGTCTAGACTGAGATCAGATGTGAAAGAATATGGGTCCAGAGGGCCATGATGATCGAGTTTTAGTGGAGCATCCCTTAAAAGGGAAATCGAGTTAGCTCCGAGGGATTGCTGGTGAGATGCCAGTGGAAGTCGCAAGACTCAGGGATGAGTAGGGATGGTGCGTTATGGGAGAATACGGTTTGGGCTGAGTGACTGGCCGATGGTGGGAATGTCATTTTCTGTGACCTGAGCGGTACTATTTCTGTTCCTGTGGGAAACAGGAGAGGTATTGAGATTTTCGGTTTCCAAGGTTGGGGGTGAGCCCTGTGGCGTAGCTTTGGTTACGATCTTTCATCAGAGTATTTGGGCAGTATGTCTGCCGAGAGGTAATGTAAGAGCATGAGCAGGTTGTCAGCAGGGACTGAGATGGTTAAGGACAAGGATGCACCCTATTTGAGCATAGTAGGGCATGTATCAGCTGCAGTGGCAGACGATCAAGAAGAGGATATTGGGGCGGTGGCTCTTATTGTCTATGATGAGTATCGAGTGTGGTAATGAGGACTCCACTCTTATTACAACCTACATGATGGAACGTTGGTTGAGGAGTCGAGAAGGAACAGTCCATTATTTCAGATTAAGAGTCAGAGTTACTACTGGACAGTTGAGAGGTCCGGTAATGGGATGGTATGAGATTCTGTATGATTAAAGGTAACCATGATGAGAAGTTTCTGAGGATTTCATATGAGATTCGGAGTATTTGGAGTTGCATGGGTCTCTATCGGGGAGACCACCAAGCATTGCGTAGTACCTTCCAAGAGTAAGTGTGATGTTCCTGGTGGAAACAGTCTATGGAATAGATTTTTGGTGCGCCAATCGGTGATGGTTTGAACCCTGAGTGGGGGAGGACTGGGTATTCTATCGAGAGTATCAGAGATAATGCATGTTGTGCGTGTTAAGGAAAGGATGAATGTCTCCACGGCAAGTGGCCGTCGGTCGAAGACCGTGTGGTGGCTAGTAAGGATAGTTTCGACGGCTGGGAATTTCTGGCTCGAGGTATGGGATTCTGAGCAATAGAGGAAGAAATTTCGGATGTTCGTCAACATGTTCTGAGTCGTTGACAATTCTTCCGTGTTTCAATCGAGAGTTGGAATATTCTGAAGATACGTGATATGTGGCATGAAGATTTGTTGCGAATCCTGAAGGAACGCATTATTGTATCTGTGTATGATGCTGTAAGTAGGAGATCAGTGGTTGAGACAGGACATCATGAGGTTCTGTGATGGTGTACCGAGGTATCTGAGTATGATGTTCTAAATCCGGATTATTTTGAGTTTGAGTTTGAGATGACGAGTGGTGTATCAAGTGTCTATGGTTCCGGTGGGGGCCCTTCAGCCAATTGGCATCAGATGGATTTATCTGAGAATGTGAATTGCAGCGAGAGAAAGAAGTTTTGTCACGGCGGTGGTCGTCCGAAGTAGTGATGCTTAGCCTGGATGGGTGTGCGTACCTATCTACGCTGGGCCACGGAGCATGAGTAGGTGAACGCAGGATGACGTCAACTTGAGGATGAGATCGTGGGGTGGTAAGAGAAAGCACGGTAAGACTACAGAGAGCTGTAGCACCCATGAGTTAGTGCAAGAGAATGCGGTGATACTGCGGGAAGCCACAGTATTCGCCAGTCAGCGAGAGGTTGTTGTGATGCTGCGGGGAGCCGTAGTACTCATTGTTCAGTGAGAGGTCGTTGTGATGCTACGGGGAGCCGTAGTACTCACTATTCAGTGAGAGGTTGTGGTGATGCTACGGGGAGCCGTAGTACTCACTATTCAGTGAGAGGTTGTGGTGATGCTACAGGAAGCCGTAGTACTCACTATTCAGTGAGAGGTTGTGGTGATGCTACGGGGAGCCGTAGTACTCACTATTCAGTGAGCGGTTGTAGTGGTGCTACGGGGAGCCGTAGTACTCACTATTCAGTGAGAGGTTGTTGTGATGCTGCGGGGAGCCGTAGTACTCACTGTTCAGTGAGAGGTCGTTGTGATACTGCGGGGAGCCGAAGTACCCGCTAGTCAGCAAGAGAATGTTGTGACGAAGTACTCTCTGATCAGAGCGTGACACAGAAGAGTTTTAGGCTTGGGTAGCCCTAATATTTGATTTTGTAGGAGCCTGGGGGTCGAACCAGGGGCGAGACTGGGGTCTCCATATCTGTCGGGAGTCGTTATATGCTGAAATTGAGTAATGGTTGTAGCAACCAAAGGGAAGTGGATAAGTGAGGAACGCATGAGTTGCGGGTCATGAGTCATGAGTTGAGTGGTTCGCTGGGACGAGTGGTTCCAATTCTGTGTCGGATCAGACTCTCGAGTAGAGTTCGATTCTAGTGGTGTATTGAGTAGACAGAATGAGATTCCAGATTCAGAGATGCATTTCATTTGGAAGGGGGTATTGTTCCATCTGGTGCTTAGACCTGAGTGGGTCAATTCGTTGGTGTGAGAAAACCGCGAAATGCATGGAACTAATGAGTAGTAGACGACAGAGGTCGAGGGTGAAACGAATTCCGTATTCGCTTGAGGAAAAGCGAACTTCGTGACTTGTGTGTCACACTGGGACGAGATAGCTAGTGTGGGAAGGAAGTCAGTGAGACATGTTGAGGTGTGCAATAGGTAACCCTTGGAGGTTCAACTGCTAGGTCGGGAGATTACCTGGTGCTCAGTGTTGAAAGGGATTTGGAGAAGGGAGCTGGGGTTTGATTGCAGTTCAGTGGATGAGTCTCTGGTGTGATGTGATCCTTCCATTCCTTGGTATATGACCGAGATTGTTTTTCACGACTGGGACGAGTGATCGGTAGCAGGTTTTGGGCATGGACTTGTTTTATCGGTCCCCGCTAGAGAGTCAGAGGAGCGAATAACGTGGTGACATCTGGAGATGGCGGTCGGGCTGTGCGTCAGGCTGCTAGAGTTCCAGATTCTTGGGAATCAGAAGGGGTAGCATAGTGGCAGATGGGTCTGTCTAGAAAGGAAGATAGTTGTGTGGTATGAGACCTTTCGATGGTGCTGTTTGGTTATTTGATTAGATCTATATGTTGTGGAGGAGCGATTTCGAGGGCGAAATCTAATTCAAGTGGGGGAGAATTGTAACATCCAGATTTCCAGGGACATTATCGTGTATGTTAATCTTGAGATTTAAGGAGGGACTCGACGAGTTGAGGGACCAACTCGCCGAGTCGAGTCGAGTTGATCGCGTGAATTTAATGAATGGACTCGACGAGTCAGAGGAGGGACTCGCTGAGTAGGTGCTGGGCAGAGAAACCCTAATTTCCCGTGTTTGAGACCTATTTAAAGGAACTTATAGCCTCATTTGCGGCTACCCTTCCTTGAGAGCAAACCCTAAACGTGTATGGAGAGCCATGAGAGTCTTAGAAGCTAAAACTTGGAGTAAACTAGTGCATCTCTTGAGGAGAAGAGGAGATCACCCATCAAGGGAGCTAGAGAATCAGTGGATCTGGTGTAACTTCGTGCAAGGGCTTGAGTAAGAGGTAAAAGCTTGCACCTTTCTTGTTATTTTGCTTAGATCTTGTAGATATGGAAGATTAGGGTTTCTTCCACCATTGTTGGGACTTTGTATGCATAAGGTCTCTCATGAGGCCTATACTTCAGATCTGGACCTTGTGAGGTCCAGAGAGTCCAAGATTATAGCTTTAGTTAACCATAGAAGAGTTATTGTGGTTAATCATCCTTGTTAGAGTTATATTGGCATTATGAGCCTTATATGCCATGATTAAACGTAAAGCTTGCAGCTTTACGTGACAATCGACCCTCAGGATGGTAGATCTAGTGTTTGGGGTGATGGATCTGCCTTAAATCGTCTGAATGAACTCGCCGAGTCGATGAGCCGACTCGACGAGTTGGTTAGGGTTTGTCCCGAGGAACCGAATCAGGCGATAGCTCGACGAGTTGGGGGTCGAATCGACGAGCTGAGCTGGACTGTCACGAGATTTCGGAGGAAAGTAAGTGGACTCGACGAGTCGCAAGGGTGCACTCGGCGAGTTGGGTCAAACATGGACTGTTGACTCGAGTTTGACTTCTGTTGACTTTGGGGCTTTGATCAACATAAGTAGTAGAGACCATGGAGGGGTAAAATGGTATTTTATCCACTTCAAAGAGTTAAAGAGAGGAAGAATAGCCTTCGGTCATTAGAGTTATGATTAGAGTATCACTTAGAGATATTCATCCCTTGTGTTAGGTGGAGGCTAGTTCGAGATTCGGGAGCGAGGTCTTTACTTGCTGCTAGTCAGGTGAGTCTTCTCACTATACATTACCTAGAGTGGTATCTATGTGTAGACCGGAGGGTCTTGTGTGCTATGTGTATGAATGAGATTATGTGCATTGTGATATATGTATGCTATGTGTTGTATAGACCGGACCGGAGGGTCCAACGATATAGACCGGACCGAAGGGTCCAACGATACAGACTGGACCGAAGGGTCCAATGAGCTATGACCGGACCAGAGGGTTCAACGAGCTACGAGACTGGAGGGTTCTGCTGAGACACATCGACCGGAGGGTCGTACTGTAGCCTCGAGTGGCGTATGTGTTGTATGTGGTATTTTGGGGAACTCACTTGTGCTTACAGTGTTATGTGTTATGTGTTTCAGGTTTTCTTAGGTTCGCGGGACGGCACCGGCTTGATTGTACACACCAGAGAAAGAGTTGTATTTTAAGGATCCTGGATTATTAATGGAGTTGTACTTGTATTTTGAATAAACGAGATTTCTCTACAATATGTTATGAAAAGTATGCGATTTTGAAATGAAAAATCTGTTTAAAAAATTTGGGTGTTACATTTCCGTTGAATAAATTCTTTGTGTTTCTTAGCCATTCCCTTGGCAAAGGATTTTTCCTCCATTTTCAATTTAGCTTCGTATTCGTCGAGAGAAATTTCTGGTTCCGAAACAACTTTATTTTTGCTCTTAACATCTTTTGATGTGTTGACAAATTTTGAAAAATTTATTTTTAGAGGACAATTGGATTTTGGTTTTTCAACAGGTTTTGAAACTTGAGGTTTTGAAACTTGTGGCTTTGAAACTTGAGGTTTTGAAACCTTTAATTTTGAAAAGGGTTTAGATTACGGTTTCTGAATATAAGAAGAATTCATATTTTGAACAGGAGATCTTTCTGAATTAACATAATTTTGATTGGAATTCTTATTTTTCCAAATGCGCATTCTTTCTTGTAAAATTTTCCTATATTTAGCATTCATCTGGCTTTTTCTAGCAACAATTTCTTCAGCAGACATATGAATGTTAAACTTAGGTTTTTCTTTTCTGATTGGCTTTTCATGTTGTTCAGAAGAAGTTTCACTTGGGACATTCTTTGTGCCACTTGGACCTGCCTGATCGTAATGAAGGTCAACACGATTCAATAGTTCTGAAACGTATTTTCCTTTCGTTTTCCATGAGGTCATTTCGGAAAGACCTTTTGTTTCGTCTGCATTGTCTATTGGTCTAGACCAGAAAAATTCATCACAACCATCAATATTATCATTATTAACAATGGACGCCAGTTCTGAGGTATCATTTTTATCAAGTCTAGTTTTTACGAAAACTTGATTTGGAACTGTTTTTACTTTCGGAAAAACTGTGGCTTTTGCATTTAACACTTTTGAACCTTTATTTTCGACAATACGAACAAATTCAACAGAATTTTCAGAAATTAGGTTTTTCTTTGGTCCAACCTCATTTTGTACAAACGCAGAACAATGTATCTCATCCTCTACAGAAATCTCACTCATGTCGCTTTCATCAAATTCAGAAATGTTTTTAGTATCAAACATATTTTCTGAATTTAATTTTGTGCACAACGAGTCAAATTTTTGTATAGGATTAGATTTGATTTTCTCTTTATCATTTTCATCCAACATTTGTTTTAACATATTCTTATGTTCTTTGGACTAAATGTATTCTTCTATTTTGTTAAGCCCAATTTTGTATGAATCGAAAACCTCATCAGAAGAAACAATAGATTCACACTTATAGAACTCACATCAATTTCATCCTATTTCAATTCAATAAAAGGTAAAATCATTTTGTGTATATTTTTACCTATTTCACAATCAAGATGCAGTTGAGTAATATTGAAATATAAACGCTTAGCAATTAAACAGAAAATATTCCTTTGTTTCAAAAGTGCTAAATTACCTCTCTTAAGATAAATAACATCATCCTTTGACCTATTGAGCTCTAATTCCAACTTCTCTATCCACATTCTTCTCTCTTCACTTTTATTTGTTACCCTGCTGATTTGATCAGTTAAGTTAGCATTACTAAGATGATTTCGCTTTAACTATCACTAAAATTAGAAACAATATAACTTAAATCGTCTAGTTCGGTTTCATAACGAGTAACATGGATATTAAGATATTGGAGTATAGAGTGTACCTTATTGATGACTCGCTCACATTCTTTCACCTGTTCCGAAACAAGCTTCGCAGCAAAGCAGTTTTTAGAGGCCTGGCCACCATCAGTCGCATAGCCCCTTTGTTTCGAAACCACTTTGTGAACCATCAGACATCTTCCTTCGTACTCCTTCACTTCAGACTTTGCCACAAAACACCCACCGTGTGTAGGTTTCCGAACCTCCTCATCTTCTGAATCTGTGGACCATACTTCAATGCGTCCATCTTCATCACTACCTTCCTGCACAATCAAAGCAGGCTTTGCGTTCACAACACTCTTCTTCTTAAGCTCCTCTATCTTTTGAAGATAGTAAGCTTCGTCCTTCTCTGTCTCTTTCTTTTCATTCATTCTTCTCAGCATACACTCTTTGGTAAAATGATTCTTGCCTTTATAGTAGTTGCAATCGTATCCTGAATCCCCAAGCAACTTCTTTTCCTGCTTGTCATCTTCCTTTTGAGAGTTCTTGAAGCTCTCATCTCTTGACTTTTCTGAATTGAAGTTTCCCTGCCTGCTCCTGTTCTTGAATCGACCAAAATTCTTTTTAATGAACTTTTTGGGATTAGACACCATCAGAGTATATTCCTCTTTGGTAAGTTTACTGTCCGAAAAGTTGGATTCAGAATCTTCTTCAGCTATCTTTTTGCCTTTCGCAACCAAGGACAATGAACCCAAACTTGAGACAAGCTTCACATCCTTCGTAACCTCGTCTTCATGGGATCTAAGAATTCCCACAAGCTTTTCCAGAGAGCAACTCTTGAACTGTTCATGAGCTTTCACTGTAGACACAATGACTTTCCATTCAGACCTTAAACCATTCATGAACGTCACATTTTTCTCTATTACTTCACGCCTGAGATTATGCTTCAGCATCCTGCTCAACAGATGATTAAAACGGTTGAAAGTCTGATCCAGTTTTTCATCAGACCTCTGAACAAAGGCTCTAAAATTAGACAGAGGCCATGTTTGCATGGAGTGTTCCAAATCAAAATCGCTTGAATAAAGCTCTTTTAACCTATATTACACAACAACTTTTCTTTTTCATCTTGAAGAACATTAGCGTGTTCAACAAGAAGAGCGTTATATTCACCTTGAGTCTTTATAACCTTCCTTGTCGCAGTGTGCGAGAAAGTTTACTGAGTCATTGCTTGCCAAATAGTTGATCCATGTTCTTCAAGACCAAGAACATAGTCTTCGAAGTGTAGAGCCCAGACTTCATAATCCTGTGGAAAAAGGATTGGGATCCTTGTAGTAGATCCGATACTGCTGGAAAGTTTGAAAGATAGAGTATGAGGATCTTCATGATTCATCTTCTCAAGAGTTCACAGAAGCGAATACATAATCAGTTGTGTAATAACGTGAATCGAGATCTAGGGTAAAACAAGAGATCTAGATCTGGAGCCTACAACCGATTGAAGTAGTTGAGAGACCAACAAAAGATCCAATAAAAACAATAAACCCTAGTTAAATACACGACAGAAGAATAGCAAATGAATTACACTATCTCCTGCTCTGATACCAATTGTAGAAACAATAAACAAGATCGTTTTATTCTATAAACAATAATGATAAATATAAGACAAGAACAAAGATCAATATGATGCTGAATGCTTAGATTAACAAAGCTCTAGAAGAGTTCAACGTGAACTTCTCTGTAAGAGCTAGTAGGGCGATACAATCGTTAACCCTAGAAGGATGCATGCATGCATATTAAATAGTCTAACCCTAATTAGTAAAAACACGAATGGACATGCCCAACCTGTTAATAAAAGACTATTCTAGTACAAACACAATTTGACACAACACATTAATAACCCAACAAAAGACCTTTAACCTATGACCGTTAAATTTGAACACTTTTCCCGTTTTATTACTTTTAATCTCGACTGCGCCATGATCAAATACATTAGTAACAATAAACGGTTCCACTGATCGGGATCAACCGTGACATACCAAAAACCATTTAAGATGAGATTCATAGAGTAATACTTTTTGACCAATATCAAAGGTCTTACGGGAGAGGGACTTATCATGGAGTGCTTTGGTCTTGTCTTTGTAGATGCGTTAGCTATCGAATGCTTCATTTATGATATTATCCAACTCTTAGATCTCTAACTTTCGGTGAACACCTGCTTCATTAATCCTCATGTTTAGCTTTTTGATAGCCGAAAAAGCTTTGTGCTCTAGTTGAATAGGAAGATGGTAAGCTTTTCCAAACAAGAGCTATAAGGTGACATCCTGATTGGAGTTTTGTATGCAGTTTGGTATGCCCAAAGAGCAGCTTCTAGTATCAATCTTTGCGGTTTGTATTCACTGTATTCTCACGGATGGACTTGATTTCTCTATTTGACACTTCATCTTGTCCATTTGTTTGTGCTTGATAAGCTGTAGACACCCGATGTTGGACTCCATACTTCTTGAGAACTAATACGAGAGCTTTGTTGCAGAAATTTGTGCCTCTGTCACTGATCAAGGCTTTTGGAGTTCCAGCCCTACATAAGATGTTAGTATTGAAAAAGTCTACAACAACTTTAGGATCATCAGTTCTTGTTACCTTCGCATCTACCCATTTAGAAACATAATCAACAACTACAAGGATGTATAAGTTCCCAAAGGATGAAGGAAAAGGACCCATAAAATCAATACTCCGTATATCAAATATTTCATAAACCATGATGGGGGGTAAATGCATTTGGTTTCGGAAACTCAAAGAACCAGTTATTTTACATCTCTCACAACTTTTTTGAAAAGTGTAAGAGTCATGAAAGAGTCGAGGCCAATAAAATCCACAATCTAAAATTTTCCTGGCAGTTCTTTGAGGACCGGAATGCCCTCCATAAGCATAACTATGACAAAAGTTAAGGATGGATTGTACCTCATGTTCTTCAACACATCTTCTTATTACCTGATCTGCACAATGTTTCCAAAATTTGACATGAATGAAAGTGTATTAATTCTAGACTATAAAATATATTAGTAGTACTACTATACAATATATAGAATTATGTTCGTTGGGTCAATCTGATAGTGTCTTTGTTGGGGAGCACCAAAATTATATCACTACATTGTATATAGGTCACAAAACAGAATAGTCATATGCCATATAAACATATAACATTAGTTTGTTTATACACAGATATGTCCTGTATAAAAAAGATTCAAGTTGCAGAAATCGAAGAGTTCATATTAATCATTACAGTTTGTTTTTCACTTGATATTGCATTTTAACATTATTCCTATACATTTTAATCGATTTGCACTTGTGGGTGTGGCGCCTTTTGTTCAACATTACTTAGACAAACACATTGATGATATTTACAAACATGAGACCCAAACATTCCACAACGATGAAAACAATCTATAGAACTGTTACATTCTAGTGGAACCCAATCTTGTGAATACGAAGTCACGTAAATACCCTGGATTTCTCATTAAATTGCTTGCATGCTAATTCCAATAAAAGTGTTGTTTCATAGAATACATAAGAATCCTCCTCTTGAACTTTAAAATTAAAAAAATGGAAGTGAAAAAGAGAATGGAAGGCAAAAAAAAAAAAACCAATCGTGTTCTCGAGTTTAAAGGAAATGAAAAGAAAGATTTTTTTTGCTTTCCCTCGTAATCAGCGCAAAATTAGATGGATAATTTTGAGTGGGTGAAAGGGGAGGGGGGGGGTAGTAATCCTTTCCTTTCGTTTCATAAAAAAAAATTTGGGAACACGTTTTTTTCCCTTATAATCTCACCTAATCCTCTTATTTTATTCATTAAAAAAAATCAAGACCATAGTGAATGTGACTTATGTACATACAGAAAGAATTGCTCACCTGCTACAAAAAGAAAAAAGATCATAATGAATGTTCTCTTCATTCTCGATTTTGTATGAATTAAGTCAAATAATTAATGTGTCGGGGACATGCAGTTGTGTGTCTATATATTATTAGTTCTCAATTTCATTACATTATATAGAAAAATGTTAACTCACATGATCCTTTAAGTTTTAAGAAAATGAATATTAATGACTTTGGAAATTAGGTAATCATTAATTTTATATTTGCAACAAATTAATTAAAGATATTCACATTTACAACCTAAACCTTATAGAATTATGATATACTTCAAACCATTAACAACAAATAAACAATCTAAAAATTAATTACTTCCTTTTAATCAACAAATAAACAATCTAAGAATTAATTATTTCCTTTGTCATTAGTTGTCATAGAAGAAAAAATTATTTAAGTTTTTACAACTATTATGAACTATTATAAATTTAACTAAAACTATAATTAATTTTTCAAAAACCATGTCATTACAAAATCTTGTCAAGTTTATCATAATCTTGTCAAGTTTATCATAATCTGATGAAGTATTTTATATGATAAATAGTTTGACGTTATTATTTTGTATAATTCCCACTTATAGATTTTGTATTAATAACTTCTTTTTTAATATATATATATATATATATATATATATATATATATATATATATATATATATATATATATATATATATATATATATATATATATATATATAGAGAGAGAGAGAGAGAGAGATAGAGAGATAGAAAGAGAGGTTCTTTTGAGAACCAAAAGATTTTTGAGAAACTGCGGAATCATAATTAGTTCATTAATTTTCAAAACCAAAAGCACAAATCTTCTCCAAATGGTGCGTCTAAGCCATATCTTCTCCAAAGTTTAATCATGTTTCTATGAAACCAACAGGAAAAAAACAATGCATCAATCAAATATATAAGATTTTTTTTAAAGATTTTACTTAAAAAAACAAAGCTTGTTATATGTAACTATATTTAGGATAGATTCTCAGTGGTCCAACCTCATCATTGGTGGCCATTCAAGATCTTCGTAGCACGAGTGTTGTCTTCATGGTCGACGAGCAACCGCTCAAGAGCTCTCGGGATGGGCTCAGGGGCATATGGAACGGAATCTGCAAAAATATTCTTTATTAGACACCATCAAGTATGAGTGATATCCTACTGGAGTTGGAGGGAGCTGAAGTTCCCAGTAGGAACTCAGGAATGGGGTTCACCCTGCACCAACCATGTAAAACTACATTCACTTTCCATATGGAAGAAAGATAAGGCTATAAGGACATTGGATATGATGGTATTGGAGCCTTGTGTGATTTTCTCGAGATTCAGGCGCTTGCTCTCAAAAAGCTCAGCACAAGTAAGGCGGGTGGCGAGATAAGTGATAATCCCGCCACAGTGAATAGGGTCAGAATCGCTAGTGGAGACCTTGAGAAGTTTGGAAGCTAGAAAGGTGCCAAAATGTGATCTCTTCAAGTCGGAGACCATGCACCAAAGAATTTCTATCTCCATCTTACCGGCTCTGCTAACGTCTTCTTTAGGGAAGAAAATTTTAGCAATAATTCAGAGAGTCACCCTTAAGATCGGATATAGATATGAAAAAAAATCCTAATACTGTCTTATATTTTTGTGCCAAATTTTAGAAAATATTATTTAATGCAGTATCATTTATTTCTTGGGAAAACTATTTATGTTTAGTTTTTAATTGATTTAATTGAAAAAGTAAAATGAAAATTTTGAAAATTTTCATTTGAACTCAAAGTTTATTTCAATCCGTTTTATGTGTTAAATTATTTTTATCCGTAATTACAATGTTTAGGTATAATTTTGCGACCAAAGTTTGTTGGTTTTTATTAAACATATACATTAATACGTATCATTTTATTGTCATTTTTATATAATAATACATAAAAGTTGATCTATATTTGTTAATTATCTCCAGTAAAGTCATAAAATTATTGAAAAACTATTTTAAGTTTTAAAAAAACCAGTTTACTTAGATTTTTGTTTATTCTAGCAGTCTGTAGATGTTAAAAAACAAAAAATCTTCTTCTTTTAGAATGCGGACATTTACTCCACTTCTTCTACTATAGAGGTCTACAGACGTGGTACGCAGACTACATATATTTTGCTTCAGAAAAAACAAGCAACACCTAAGTCTCGTGATTTCCTTCCAGAAGGCTTTGGCTTTGGTTTTGAAAAGGGTATTTTTCTCTAGCATGTTATCCTAATTAGGGACCATAACTATTATTTGTAGCAATCCCAACAAATCCACTAAGATCGTTTAGACTCAGAATAAATTGCAATTACATGAGATGGAATGAGAGACTTTTGGTATTGTCATTGAATTCTAAAGTGTAACGTCTGCAGATTCGGGCTAGTTAATTTACAGATAATAAACGTTAAAAATGACTTTTTGATAAAGTATTATTTAACATAAATAATCTTAACCAAAGATATAGTATATGTCACAAGGATTCTGTACATATAAAGAACGCTGAAATCCGACTTAAAACGAAGAAGTTATGACCCGTCGAAGTTTTGCGACAAAACCGGCACGGCTCCGCGTAATGTAAAAAGTGAATTTTTGATAAACTACTTTTTAGCTTTAGAGATATAAAGGAAAGTCATAGTATACATTAAACCGAGAACGTACACAAAAAGAACGTCCAAATCTGACTTTGTTAGAGGAAGTCATGATTTTTCTAAGATTTTGCATAGCAGTATACAGCCTGGAAATCGAATTTTAGATCGATCGATTTTTAGCCGACACAACCTAAACGAGAATCGAAGATCTCGTTAATACAAGTTCAACGATATAAAGACAGACGAAAACAGACACCGGATGACAAAGTTATGGATTTTAATGGACTTTAACTGTTTAAGCCTTTTAAAAAAATAACTTTAAAAATAAATTCAAAATTAGCCGACGGAGTCTAAACGAAAGTTGTAGATCATGTCGCTACCTACGTGTGGACATAAACAACGTCAAAAAATGGAATTAAGAAGATAATTAGTTTTGGGGTTAAGTTCTGGAGGTGACACATGGCACCATCTCAGCCACAACTTCCTCCCCACGCCTTGCCGTCAGATGGTGACACCTGACACCCCAACACAACGTGTTGGGCACCTTAAAATGCAGTGTTTCTTGATTTCCAGCCTATAAATAGAGGCACAAATCACCACATTTTCACACACCTTCTCTCAACTTCTCTCCGAAACCTCCTCAAAGCCTCAAGGTTTTTCTCTAGTCCTTCTTAGGAGTTAGTAGCGATTCCCGAAGCGCCAGAAGGCTCCGAGAAAAAGAGCTTTCAGCTCAAAAGTTCTGCCCAAGTAGAGCCCGGTTCCTCGCTAAACCCCCTTGTAAGTGAGTTATGCTTACCCTACTTTAAGTATAACTTATGTTTAAGTTTATTATCGTTATTATGAACCTATAAACAAGATTTATTAGTGATTCCAAGTCGTTATACTGATTGATCTACTTACGAGGATGATGTCTAGGCTGTGATTTAGTGAGGTGTTTAAAGTGGGATTTCCACACTGTATACTTCGTATACATAACGGACCCTACCTCCAATATGATCCTACTTGGTTGTTCCTTACTTGATAGATCATGAAAAATAGACTTTGAGTTAATGATAAATCTAGACTAATAATTAGTCACAATTAATACTAGACTAAAATCTAGTGATAATAATAATAGGTTTCGTCAAAGAAAAAGACGATTGTTAGATGCGAAGCACTGCCCGAATTGCGAGTCATCATTTTAACAAGTGAGCGCATAGTTACTTTCATCTTACACATAGGTATGAAGTATTTAATATTAATACATGCAATATGTGCTTATTATCTTTGTTCCTAATATCTATGCTAGATGAACGATTTATACATGTTTTATTTGATTTAAATTGTATATGTATTTTTATACCTATAAATATATTGGGTAAAGATGGGTAGATGAAACATGATGAGAGATGAAAGACGATATAGATGTTGAGAGGTGAAAAATGATGAGAATCCTTGACTTTAACGCTGATCCGGTCATCTAGCAGAGTATAGATGACAACCACAGACTATTCTAGATATTCCAGTGGAACGCTAGCAGGCTCATAACCTGTAGGTGTTTTTGAACTACTTATTCACCAGATGTACTCTAAATATCCTCGTAGCTGCGCCTAATGGATAATATTGGCAGCTGTGCCTAATAGATAACCTTTGAACTACATGTTCATCAGATGTACTCTAAAAACCCTGGGAGCTATGGACTTAGTGCCTTACAAATGAACATTCGCAGCTATGTACTTAGTGCCTAACAAATAACATTGGCAGCTATGCCATTGGCAACTATGGACTTAGTGCCTGTTAGATAACGCTGGCAGCGATGGACTTCATGCCTACTCCTTAGGAAAATCCTTAGGAATGAATAAATACCTTATATATTCAATGTGATGGTTGTGTTTCCCAACCTGAGCCACTCAGTTTATTTTTATCACAGGTGTCGATACGAAGATACATTACACTAAGAGATTAATGGAGATGTAAATCATTAGTTTAAATCAATGTAAGGTATGTTTATGCTTATGTTTCTGTATTGACGATGACATCCCAATCTTTTAATATAAAAAAATACATTTCTTTGGAAATGTTTTGATAATATCTTTATTATGTTTTCTGGGAACAAATTCCGCAATATTATTCTTTAAAATGGATACTCTGATTTTTAAATAAGCATAAATAAAATTTTTAAAATGACCGTGAATTTGGGGATGTCACAGTTGGTATCAGAACATTTGTTTAAGCGAACTAGGAATTTGTATGATTTCTAGACTTAAACTTAGAATGCTAAGCGATGATTGTGAGATGAGTGTCTGCTATATTTAGGATGTATGCCTGAATAGACACGAGCAGTTGCTTATTTTTGGGAGATGCCTAAATTGCTTTTATGTGCTAAATAATTTATGTTATAAAATTCCTTATATGCTTTATGATGTTATCGTTTGATTGGATCTTTGGCCTGTTGCCGACCGGATATGGAAACTTTATGTGTTCAGATTTCTAAACGTTTAATTACGGTATTAGAAATGGCATGTAACTTTTTGGAGTAATAAGGAGGATTACACGTCTAAACCTTCTCTCTCTTAAATTTCTCGTCTTGAACAATTATTACGGTGGATGGAACGTCATGATAAGGACTCGTACCAGACTGAGCAAATAGAGGAAATACGAAAGTTGATGATAGTGAATGATACCTATCGGAAAATACCGTAAGAGAGGTATATTGCCTTTAGAATGCGTCTAATAAATAATACGTCTTGTACGGGAGAAGTACACTTTCGATTTGCAAAAAGAAAGATTTTTGGTATAATCCATGAAGTTATCCCATCATCTGGCATTTCCTCCACCAACCGAGTTGAAGCAAAATTGATGATTGAAGATACGCATGGAAGAAGTCCTAGTAGAGTCTAGGGAAAATTTTGTTTGGACACATTTTTCTGTGTTAAAATTGTTTTTGTGATAATAACTTGCAGAACTGAGAGACAATACTTGGGATGAGTATGAGTAGTTGTGAAAGGTAGTAGATGCCTATGCTATCGGAAGCATAGGGCCCGCACTTGGATCAGGGAAAGTCACAAGGTTACCAAGGCACTAGTAATTGAAATCGTTTTGTTCATGTCTGTCATTACCATCGTTTCAGTAATGATTAAGAAGATGATTGATATTCCAACCCTAGTGGTCATATCAAATTGAGTCCGACTAAGATAAGTATGTTACATGGTGCAGAGAACCAAGATCGATGTAGCGTCTAACTTAAGCCAGAAGATTGAAGTGAAAGATAATCGAAGCGATCAAAAGTAAGAAGCTTGTAGCTAGAAGTGCTACATGCAAGAATGTAATTATATCACATTAGAACATGAAGGAAGGTATATTCCATTTTGGAAATTGGCTCTAAACGACCTGAGTCTAAACATTGCATCATACGATGAGAGATCATTAGGACATGACCCATCGGTCTGTTACGATAATCGAAGTAAAGAACTTATCTTTAGTTAAGTCTGTTTACGAAGGAGCGGGAGTCTCCAATAAAGATCAGGTTTGTAACTTTAGGGGAGATGCCTAAATTTCTTTTATATGCTAAATGATTTATGCTATAATATGCCTTATATGCTTTGTGTTTAAATTTATAAACGTTTAATTACGGTATTAGAACTGGCATGTAAATTTTCGGAGTAATAAGGAGGATTACACGTCTAAACCTTCTCTATCTTAAATTTCTCGTCTTGAGCAATAATTACGGTGTATGGAACGTCATGATAAGGACTCATACCAGACTGAGCAAATAGAGGAAATAAGAAAGCTAATGATAGTGAATGATACCTATCAAAAGATACCGTAAGAGAAGTATCTCACCTTTAGAATGCGTCTAATAAATAATACGTCTAGTACGAGAGAATTACACTTTTGATTTGCAGAAAGAATGATTTTTGGTATAATACACGAAGTTATCCCATCATATGGCATTTCCTCCAACAACCGAGTTGAAGCAAAATTGATGATTGAAGATACGCATGGAAGAAGTCCTAGTAGTGTAACATCCCAAAAATTCAACAGATTTAAAACTTTTTAAAACAACTCTTTTACTAATAGAAGAGTTAAAAAAACCATTGTTTTCAAAACATTCTTTAAAATCAGAGTCTCCCAAGATCAAATCTGTTGAAAACCAAGGATGAGTACGATCACACCTTTGCCTTGCCACGGTCCACTGAAGTACCTGAAATCATAAATCAAAACTGTAAGCATGAAGCTTAGTGATTTCCCCGAAAATACCAACACATAAACATATAACATATACGATAACAACATACTATGGGTCTAATCAACCATTGGGTTGGAATAACCTAGGCCCCTCAACCATCGGGTTGTAATGCCAACATACTATAAGTCCAATCAACCATCGGGTTGGAATGCCAACATACTATGGGTCCAATCTGAAGGGTTTTGAGCATTCTAACACTCCTATGGTGTACATGAAACCTTAGATGCCTTGGATCTATGTTTTCTCTATTATACATGCAAACTTTCAATTTTTCAAGGCATCATCCTAACAAGCATACTATAGAGTATATACACTACAAATATCTAGTTAGATGACTTATCTTTGTTGTAGATTTGAAACCTTAAGCCTTTAAGAGCCTAGCACCCCAAGTGTAATTCCTCAAATGCTTCACATAACACCACCAACAATGGAAGACTTGAGAAGAGATTGTCTTGCACACACAAAATCGGCTAGCCCTCTTGTATCTCACTTAAGTGCCAATTTTGGTAGCCATGAGGTTCCTTATATAGTGTGACACAACTAGGGTTACACCATGCAAACCCTAATGTGCATGAATTTCCACATTCCTTAGGCTCCATGGGTTTTAACCTCCATGGAGTATCCATGGGTCACCACATGGGTTTATCCCAACATAAAGAACTATGGATCATAAGCCCACTTTATAAGACTGAATGATTTACACAATCAATCCCCATATATTTAATTAGTCTATTTTGATAACAAAATTAATTCCAAATTAATTCTTGATCAATACTAATTAAATAATATGATTTCATATTAATATATTATAACTTAAAATATATTAATAAATCATAAACATCCGCTTCTCAAAAGTCCATCCTTCAGATTGTTCCTATGCCATGCAACCCAAAAGGACCATGCTACTCTCGGGTCAAGTACATACTAATTATGGTTATGGGCGTAGACACTAAATCCAACACAATCAACCATCGTGTTGGAATGCCAACGTACTATGGGTCCAATCATCCTCGGGATGGAATACCCAACGCCCTCAACCGTCAGGTTGGAATGCCAACATACTATGGGTCCAGTCATCCTCGGGATGGAATACATTAGGACCTAAAACATTGGGTTGGAATGCCTCGGCCTGTTGGATTATGCACAAAGTAGTGAAGCCTTAGCCACCGAACAAACATGTGCACATATAACATGTAATCATATAACAGTCTACAGCCAGTCAGACAGATCCACAAATCACTAAGTATAGAAACATCCTATCTACTAGGATACCAATCTAACAAATCACAACAGTATAAAAGCATGCATAATAGGATATCAATCCAATGGGCAGGCATTGGTGCCTTCGACCCACAAGTACAGTGAGGAAAACTCACTTGAATCAAATAATTCTGATCACCGCGATACAATCCCGTTTTCAACACTGCTTCTTCCTGCGAATCCACCAATACCATAACTAGATAGAATCTCAATCAATAGCTCAAAATCCTCAAGTTTAATCCCAAGTCCAACTAGGTCAAAAAGTCAATGGAAGTGAAGGTCAGCAAGCCCTCACGACGTGACCATCTATCGTTTACGTCGTGAGCCACAATTTGACAAAATAGTCGAGCCTGGTTACCCTCACGACATGAGATGCATCTCCTCACGTCGTGAGACCCGTCTGAATGCAATCTTTGATTCAAAAACTTCTTAATCCATTAGGACAAGCCACCAAACCTACAATACATGATTATTCACTCCAGAACATCATAAAAATTATGGCTTTTTGGACTTGCATGTCCAATACATGTCCCAACGTCATTTAGGGCACACATGGTTAAATATGACACCAAATCTTATGCAAGAGTCATAAAAATCTACCAAACTACAGATCTAGCAACTGTCACCCTCAAGGGACCCTGTAGATCCATAAAGTTGGAAACTTTATGGATTCCAATCACCACATCAACTTGAATTTAGAGAAATAAGCACCCAAAATCTAGATATAGGCTTATGGACACATAAAGAAATGAACTTGAAACTCACAACAGGTCCATAAGGTGTGAAAATGGATGATGGTGAGGCTTGAATGCATAAATGATGGACTAGATGCTCTTCCTCTTTTTCTTCGCACCATTAAAACTCTACCAAAAGCTCAAGAACACAAGGAGATGATAGGGTTAGGGTTTTACTGAGTTTAGGGGTGAGGGGGGCTGGTTTGGAACCCTAAAATGGAGCTTATGGGGTTTAAATACGATGGAAACCCTAAAAGAACGTGGGATTGGGCTGCAGCGTTTCTCACATCGTGAGCTCTTAATGATAACGTCGTGAGCACAGTTAAATCAACATTTTTGTTTAATCGCTTCTCACATCGTGAGCTCCATCTGCTCATGTCGTGAGCTCAGTTTTTACCTAGATGCTTTCCAACTTCGAACAGTCATATCTTCTTCGTTTCAACTCCGTTTTCGACGATCCTTATATCCACGGAAAGGTAATGAGAAGCTCTATAATCCTATGAACTCTCCTTTCCCATACAACTTGCAAAATTAAAATCCAATATTCCAAAGCAGCCCGAACTGCCACTTTATGGATATACCCATGGGCCCTGCAACACCATCAAACTCTTGGATCATCTAATCTATAATACCCATATCAAAAAAGGGCTAAATCCCTTCTTCCCTAAGGCCTTAAGCCTTATGATAACTGATGATCGGCCTCAGCCCCGAATAATGAAATGATTGGAAACCGAGTGTTACAACTCTCCCCAATTAAATTCGATTTCTTCCTCGAAATCATTCCTTACCATTCACGACATGCCTGACAGCCTGAGGGACACAACCACAATCCTGAGCATACAACGGCCTTCCAAAGCCAACCAAGCCTGGTACGAACAAAACTTTTGCAACCTGAGGAAGACGAAACCACAATCCCATGTAGAAAACCAACCCTATCTTACTTGAAATCTGAAATATCGAAGTGATCTGACTCCCCGACAGACCGCCCATACTGAACCAATTGCTAATTCTACTTCACTTATCCATCAAACTATCTACTCGACTTCTGATCACCTGAGATTCCCACTAGAAAATAGAATCGCAGACCATCTGCTGCTGCCGACAACCTTCCGCTTGACCAAAAGGGATTATATATTCCTTCGAGAGAAGGCTCATCCTGATGACAACAATTCCATGGACACAATGAACTACAAAATATTGATTTCCTTAACTGTCGAACCGATACACGACTAATAGAATCCTGAAGCCCCATAACTTGCCCGACCTTCATACCGGTAGAACCATTCTAGAGCATAGACGCAAGAGCCCTTCCTACCATCTGAACTGAAAACATCCATTCTTACCCTGAACCCTGCAGCTGATGCCCTGGGCATACAGATTCCTTATCCCACATCTCACTGAAATACAGGCTTGGCACGAAGACATTCGCAATTCCCAATGAGAGTTTCCACCAAAATCCTGCTCTAGGATATCGACTCACAAGATTTCTCATAAATTCTTCCCTAAGGCTAATGAGCGTTCATTCATGAATCTACCCCCAGTCCCTGACTGGAGACACCATAAAAACATGCAGAAAAGATCCTCAAATCATATCGATTGCAAACCTCTCCTAATCCAAATCCATATGATGCACCAAAACCTCAAATAATCCTTGATTCACTGCCATGCCATTACCAACCACTGCTCCGACGAGCAAAGATGGTAACTCCAAGAATTTATGCATTGCATTCAACCCCTATCAGCTCAGGTATACCCCTACCTGGAAAAACCACTCGAGATATTCACGATGAACTTTATGATTCGCGACTTCAAAACTGATTCCCAATTTGATAATCAAGCCCCTAACAACAACTTGCAAACAACGGAAAATATAATGCGTACATTCCACAGATACTTTCTGATACATGTCTGATACTCCCAATAACCCTTAACTGCACCGTTTACACAACCAACTGATTTGTGGGTCTCCCGACTCCCATCAATGTGCCAATACCGAAAGTACCACAAGTAGAAGAAATGAACAATCATTTTCACTAGACCCACAGCCTATGAATGGAATGCTCCTGATATGACACTGATCTTGTCGTTATCACATCATTTGCCCAACACTCCGGGCCTAAAGATACTCACCTCATTCCATTGCCTTGAAGGGACATAATCAACGTCCCTCACAAGGCCAACCGAGCACAACAATGTTGCAAACAAATCAAAGCCATACGAGAACACGATCGCACACGACTCGAGAATAGGATAACGGTCGAACTCTTGATCCAATTCGAAGGTTATAACCCAACAGAACCATGCACATAACTCAAACCAAGTGCTACAGTGCTATCTTTCCCAGCTCACATGATCCTCTCGGCATTATATATAAATTTAACACAATGCACATCCTTAGGGGACCCATAATCTCATCCAAAAGGGAAGAAATACTAGAGTTTAATCAAAATACCACCTCAATCAATAGCAGAAGACATCATCATGATCGGTCGAAACAAGATCCCATACTTGATTGAGACTGAACAGATTCCACCAATACGAAACTAGCTCGAGAAGGCTTCCATGGTGATCCTAAAAGTTACCAAAACCTAAACCAAATTTCCACTCCACCATAGAGGGTAAACATGCCCAAAGACCAAAGGAACATAGAACATACTGAACTTGAAGATAGGTTGACTCAATCCTTGAACTTTAACTGACACCACTTGAACCTTTCAGAGAACCTCCACTAAATGATGAACTCAACGACCAATGGTCGAGGATACATTGACACAAATCCAAAGAATCAAAACCCACACGGAACTGAACATACCCACTTCTGGAAATGATTTGCCGATCAAAATATGCCCAAAACTAATCTGAAAACAGCAATCCAACAATGGACTAAAAAATACCTCAACGAATGATACTCAACCTGAGAATCCTAGTTCTCACCCACTTAGGGCTCGAACCACCACCTACTGGCGTCGGAACCAATCATAACTCAAACCGGCTTAAGTAGGTACCACTAGTCCTACTTTGGAAGTCATGAGACTGCTCACTCCTTCTCCAAACTTGGAAAGCTGAAAAGGGCATAATTCTTGCCACAGATAACGACATTCCATTCCATCAGTCAACCACTCAACTCCCAGCTGAAATCCTCAAGCCAATCATAACAACCGCTTCCTTCTTGAATCATGTGACTCAAAGCACGACCTCGATCAAAACCCTCGATACCTCCAAACCAGCATACTCATCTAGATCTGAACCATTCAACCCAAATCGATATCACCAATGGGGCCCAAAACAATTACCACACCCATCCTCATGCTTGAGAAACCATAACCAAAAGATCAACATATACGGGGCCACTGCCATGAATCATGGTATCAAACCATGCTATCCTCCTTGACCAACCCTTAGAATCCCCGAAACTCTCCTCGATTCGAGTATGGATCCTGTGCTTCCAGTAGTACGGGACCAATACTACCTTCCACACCTATCCATACTTTCCTCAAGGATCATCTTAGGTTCTCTAAGACATACTCATAAAATACTCCCAACCTGCTCTATAACGAAACAACTGCACCAAATACTTCCTAGGCTCTCCTAGGATTCACCCACACCCCCTCTGCCATAAGCTGCTGAAGAACCCCTACCAATGTCAGCTAACTACTTCATGAATACAATAACATGCAACAAAGCTTAAATAACCCTTCGACTAAAGGACTCAACCCTACAACGGTTGGACTCAGACAAGAGTTGTGCAACAGGTTTGAGTCCTCCATTCTAAGATTATTTAACCTTCATAGCATGTAATTTAATGTATTCATTTGATGGTTAACTCTCATCGACATGGGTCCCATAAAGCACAAAGCAAGCAACATTCGAGCAGAGGAGCCGACTGGCACTAGACACAATAAAATCAGATAGATCCATATGAAACTCTCGATCTCACACTTCCAATATCTCATCGCACCTTTGCCCCTCCCCCACTCTCTCAAGAGTGGCTAAACATTCCTCACACTGATCTGTCATGAACCGCACCTACTAAAGGAAACCACTGCCTCTTCATCCGATAAGACACTGGATGGATGACCCCACACAACTCTCCTTACCACTATCTGCCACGTGACCATCCATTGGTACCAGATGAATATCGCATGAATACAATCACATGCCCACAGTTTAAACAATATTAGGCTAAAAGATTCAATCCCACAACGGCTGGAATCAGACAAGAGCTGCGCAGCAGGACCAAATCCCTTATCCTAAGATCATTTAAACCATGTAGCATGTGACTTAGCGTATTCACTCAATAGTCAGTTCACATGCGAAAGAGTCATACAACAATCAATTAGAGATTATATAAGGGATAAGGCATCATATAAGCAGGCAATTTTATCATGCAATTCCTGAAGATCCCTAGCCTATCACTAGCATTCCATGCTGGCATATTACAAGATCAAATTACAGTGTGATAATTTGGGGTCTACTTACTAGCTCCGATTGATCATACACATCGCATCCTCCTTCATTATTTTGAAAAAAAATTGAAAATCACTTTCAAAATCTTTTTCCTTAGTTTGAGATTGGATTCACACGAGTGTTCCTCCAATTCACTCGAACCAAGGCTCTGATACCAACTAGTAACATCTCAAAAATTCAACAGATTTAAAACTTTTCAAAAAAACTCTTTTACTAATAGAAGTGTTACAAAAACCATTGTTTTCAAAACATTCTTTAAAATCAGAGTCTCCCAAGATCAAATCAGTTGAAAACCAAGGATGTGTACGGTCACGCCTTCGCCTTGCCACGGTCGACTGAAGTACCTGAAACCATAAACAAAAACTGTAAGCACGAAGCTTAGTGAGTTCCCCTAAAATACCAACGCACAAACAGATAACATATACAATAACAACATACTATGGGTCCAATCAACAATCGGGTTGGAATACCCCAGGCCCCTCAACCATCGGGTAGGAATGCCAATATTATGGGTCCAATCAACCATCAGGTAGGAATGCCAACACTATGGGTCCAATCAACCATCGGGTTGGAATACCCCAGGCCCCTCAACCATCGGGTTGGAATGCCAACATACTATGGGTCCAATCAACCATCGGGTTTGAATACCCCAGGCCCCTCAACCATCAGGTTGGAATGCCAACATACTATGGGTCCAATCATCCTCGGGATGGAATACCCTACGCCCTCATCCATTGGGTTAGAATGTCAACATATTAGGGGTCCAGTCATCCTCAGGATGGAATACACTAGGCCCTCAACCATTGGGTTGGAATGCGCTAGCCTGTTGGCTTACGTACAAAGCAGTGAAGCCTCAACCACCGAACAAACATGTGCACATACAACAGGTACATATAACAGTCTACAGCGAGTCAGATAGATCTACAGATCACTAAGTATAGCAAAATACTATCTACCAGGATACCGATCTATCAGATCACAACAACACAAAAGCATGCATAATAGGATATAAATCCAACGGACCGACATTGGTGCCTTCGACCCGCAAGTACAGTGAGGAAAACTCACCTAAATCAAATAATTCTGATCACCACGATACACTCCCTTTTTCAACACTGCTTCTTCCCGCCAATCCACTAATACGAGAACCATATAGAATCTCAATCAATATCTCAAAATCCTCAAGTTTGATCCAAAGTCCAACTTGGTCAAAAAGTCAACGAAGTCAAGGTCAGCAAGCCCTCACAATGTGACCATCTATAGCTCACGTCGTGAGCCACAATATGACAAAATAGTCGAGCCTGGTCACCCTCACGACGTGACATGCATGTCCAATACATGTCCGAATACCATCTAGGGCACAAATGGGGAAATATGACATCAAATCTTATGCAAGAGTCATAAAACTCTACCAAACTATAGATCTAGCAACTATTGCCCTCTAGGGACCCTGGAGACCCATAAAGTTGGCAACTTTATGGATTCCAATCACCACATTAACTTGAATCTAGAAAAATAAACACCTAAAATCTAGATCTAGGCTTATGGACACATAAAGAAATGAATGTGAAATTCAAAACAAGTCCAAAATGTGTCAAAATGGATGATGGTGAGGCTTGAATGCAAAAATGACAGACTAGATGCTATTCCTCTTCTTCTTCACACCTCCAAAACTCCACCAGAAGCTCAAGAACCCAAGGAGAGGATAGGTTTAGGGTTTTACTGAGTTTAGGGGTGAGGGAGGTTGGTTTAGAACCCTAAAATGGAGCTTATGGGGTTTAAATACGATGGAAAACCTAAATGATCGTGGGCTTGGGATGCAGTGTTCCTCACATTGCGAGCACTTAATTCTCACGTCGTGAGCACAATTTAAATCAATATTTCTGTTTAATCGCTTCTCACTTCGTGAGCTCCAACTACTCATGTCGTGAGCTCAGTTTTGCCCCAGATTCTTTCCAACTTCGAACAGTCATATCATCTCCGTTTCAACTCTGTTTTCGACGATCCTTATATCCACAGAAAGGTAATGAGAAGCTCTACAATCATATGAACTCTCTTTTTCGTTAAAACTTCCAAAATTAAAATCCAATATTTCAAAGCAGCCCGAACTGCCACTTTACGGATATACCCTTGGGCTCTACAACACCATACAACTCTTGGATCATCTAATCTATAATACCCACATCCAAAAAGGGCTAAATCCCTTCTTCCCAAAGGCCCTAAGCCTTATGATTACTGATGATCGGCCACAACCCCAAATAATGAAACGATTCGAAACCTAGTGTTACAAGTAGAGTCTAGGGAAATTTTTGTCTGGACACATTTGTATGTGTTAAAATTATTTTTGTTATAATAACTTGGAGAACTGAGAGACAATACTTGGGACGAGTATGAGTAGGTGTGAAAGGTAGTAGAGGCCTGTACTATCGGAAGCACAAAACTCGCACTTGGATCAGGGAAAGTCACAAGGTTACCAATGCACTAGTAATTGATTATGTTTTGTTCATGTCTGTCGTTACCATCGTTTCGGTAATGACTAAGAAGATGATTAATATTCCAACCCTAGTGGTCATATCAAATCGATTCTGACTAAGATAAGTATGTTACATGGTTCAGAGAACCAAGATCGATGTATCATCTGACTTAAGCCATAAGATTAAAGTTAAAGATAATCGAAGCGATCAATAGAAGTATCGCGATCGTTGTTAAAGTAAGAAGCTTGTAGCTTTAAGTACTACATGATAGAATGTGATTATATCACATTAGAACATGAAGGAAGGTATATTCCATTTTGTAAATTGGCTCTAAAAGACCTGAGTCTAAACATTGTATCATACGATGAGAGATCATTAGGACATGACCCATCGGTCTGTTACGATAATCGAAGTAAAGAACTTATCATCAGTTCAGTCTGTTTACGAAGGAGCAGGAGTCTCCAATAAAGATCAGGTTTGTAACTTGAAGGTTACGATTGAAAGTCCAACATAGTGTGAAGAGTGGGTGCAAGATTGACCATCATCAGCAGTCATGAAGTCCAAGAGTTAGATACTCGTTTGAAAGGACATAAGAGTTACGGTTATTACCTAGGATGAAAAGATAACATATGGAATCATTATACAAGCCCTGTTTTTTTTGATGATTCCGGGACGTAAGCATCCTCAGGGGGAGAAAATTATAACGCCCGCAGATTCGGGCTAGTCAATTTAGAGATAATAAACATTAAAAATGACTTCTTGATAGAAGACTATTTAGCATAAATAATCTTAACCCAAGTTATAGTATATGTCACAAGGAATCCGTAAATATAAAGAACGCTGAAATTCGACTTAAAACGAAGAAGTTATGACCCGTCAAAGTTTTGCGACAAAACCCACACGGCTCCGCGTAACGTAAAAAGTGAATTTTTGATAAACTACTTTTTAGACTTAGCGATCTAAAGGAAAGTCATAGTATACGTTAAATCGAGAACATACATAAAAAGAATGTCCAAATCTGACTTTGTTAGAGGGAGTTATGATTTTTCTAAGATTTTGCATAGCAGTATACATCCCGAAAATCGAATTTTTGATCAATCGATTTTTAGCTGACACAACCTCAACGAGAATTGAAGATTTCGTTAATAGGAGCTCAATGATATAAAGACTGGCGAAAATGGACGTCGGGTGACAAAGTTATGAATTTTTAACGGACTTTAACTGTCTAAGCCTGTTAAAATATAACTTAAAAAACAAATTCAAAATTAGCCGAAGGAGTCTAAACGTAAGTTGTAGATCACGTCGCTACCTACGCGTGGATATAAAAAAACTTTAAAAATGGAGCTCGTATGCGAAAATCACGAAATTTAGAAGACAATTAGTTTTGGGGTTAAGTTCCGGAGGTGACACATGGCACTATCTCTGCCACAGCCTCCTCCCCACGCCTTTCTATAAGATGGTGACACCTGGCACCCCAACACGATGTGTTGGGCTCAATAACATGTTGTTTTTCTTGATTTCCAGCCTATAAATAGAGGTGCAAATCACCTTATTTCCACACACCTTCTCTCAACTTCTCTCCCAAACCTCCCCAAAGCCCCAAGGCTTTTCTATAGTCCTTCTTAGGAGTTAGTAGCAAGTCCCGGAGTGCCAGAAGGATCCAAGAAGAAGAGATTTCGACTCAGAAGTTCTACCCGAGCAGACCCCGGTTCCACGCTAAACCCCCTTGTAAGTGAGTTATGCATACCTTACTTTAAGTATAACTTATGTTTAAGTTCATTATCGTTATTATGAACCTATAAACAAGATTTATCATTAATTCCAAGTCGTTATATTGATTGATCTACTTACGGGGATGATGTCTAGGCTATGATTTAGTGAGGTGTTTAAAGTGGGATTTCCAAATAGTATACTTCGTATACCAAACGGACCCTACCTCCAATATGATCCTACCTGGTTGTTCCTTACTTGATATACCATGAAAGTAGACTTTGAGTTAATGATAAATCTAGACTAATAATTAGTTGTAATGAATATTAGACTAAAATCTAGTGATAATAATACTAGGTTTCGTCAAAGGAAAAGACGATTGTTAGAATCGAAGCGTTGCCCAAATTTCGAGTCATCACTTTAAGTGAGTGCATAGTTACTTTCATCTTACACATAGATATGAATTATTTTATATTAATACATGCTATATGTGCTTATTATCTGTGTTCCTGATATCTATGCTAGATGAACGATTTATACATGTTTTATTTTATTAAAATTGTATATGTATTTTTATAACTATAAATATATTAGGTAAAGATTGGTAGATGAAAGATGATGAGAGATGAAAGACGATATATATGTTTAGAGGTGAAAGATGATGAGAAGCCTTGACTTTAATGCTGATCTAGTCATCTAGCAGAGTATAGATGACAACCACAGACTATTCTAGATAGTCCAGTGGAACGCTAGCAGGCTCGCAACATGTAGGTGTTTTTGAACTACGTGTTCACCATATGTACTCTAAATATCTTGACAGCTGCGCCTAATGGATAATATTGGCAGTTGTGCCTAATAGATAACCTTTGAACTACGTGTGCACCAGATGTACTCTAAAAACCCTGGCAGCTGTGGAGTTAGTGCCTTACAAATGAACATTGGTAGCTATGGACTTAGTGCCTAACAGATAACATTGGCAGTTGTGCCACTGGTAGATATGGACTTAGTGCCTGTTAGATAACCCTGGAAGCGATGGACTTCGTGCCTATTCCTTAGGACAATACTTAAGAATGAAACAATGAAGAATAGATGATTCTTAGGGTAGATCCTTAAGAATAAAGAAGATAATGGGGATGGGAAGTTGGGTTAATTGTTTGATGATTAAACATAATAATTATATTATTGTGGCTTGAAAACCCTATATACTCACCAGGTTTCCCAACCCTCGGTTTATTTGTATCACACGTGTCGATACGAAGATACATTACACTGAGAGATTAAAGGAGATGTAAATCATTAGTGTAAATGAATGTAAGGTCTGTTTATGCTTATGTTTCTGTATTGACGATGACATCCTAATGTTCTAATATAAACAAAATACATTTCCTCGGAAATACTTTGGTAATATCTTTATCATGTTTTCTGGGAACAAATTTCGCAATATTATTCTTTAAAATGGATACTCTGATTTTTAAATAAGCATAAATAAATTTTTTAAAATGACCGTGAATTTGGGGATGTCACACAAAGATTGTAAGAATTCAAGAGTTGTGTTTTTATATGATTCAATTGGTGCCAAAGTGAGGAGACTCTCCCAACCGATATTGCTATACAACCTAAGGATGTCATCATAAACTTCTAGTTCTTGGAGAGTAGGAATGTCTACAAACCGTTGCTGAGAGTATTCACGGTCCTTTAGGTGATGGTAGCGGTTACGGTGCTCAAGACAATTATGCAAAATGGTGGTGACACCTTATTTAGATTCCAATTGTTCCTTTGTCTTTGGACTCTTACGTTTTGGCATGATGACAAACCAAATATATGATATACAAATGGTGACCAAAGGCTAAAGCACAACTAGACAAGCACGAATGAACAACTATATGAAGCACAATAATGGATTCACAACAATTCTATCCAAACAAACTTAAAATTAATGCATAAAATTTGAGACATTGAAGGAGAGTACCATTAAAATGATTGAATTTGTGATGTTGCTTGAATTGTTCACTTCATCCTCAACCTCAAGAAAAGCTTGAACTCATCAATGGTGGAATGTACAATTGGAGATGAAATCTTCCAATCTTCTTTCCAAAATACCTCCCCAAGCTTTCTCTTCAAACTCTTTGCAACAATCGTGAACCCTAATACACAAATCAAATCAAAATTCACAAATCAAAAACTAGGGTTTGGAAGGGAAATCTGATTTTTACCCAAAAATGGAAGAAATCGACCTAGATGATGAAGGATATGAAGTTAGGGACCTAAAACAGCATAACTTGGTGCTTGAATATCAGATTAATTGAAGAAAATCGAAACCTTGGCTAGGGTTTGGAGAGTTTCGGACAAAGATGGGTTTAGAGGGCAGAATGCACATTCGAAAAGGGTTTGGCATGGTCGTGAATTGTGAGAATCGAGAGAGTCAAAATTTGAATTCGCACAAAAACGCATGACCTCGATGAAAAAAAGAAGGGTGTGCGTTGAGAATGTGTCGCAACTCAAACACACAGCTTTAGTGAGCTCGTGCGTTTTCAAGTGTTAGCCGTGTGTTTTTTTCGAAATCCATGGATCTACGTCAACTTTGCATGGTCAAAAAATATAGAACATGCGTTTTCGGTTTAATGTCCTGCGAAGAGTTTTTTTGATTGGGAAACATGCGAGTCAGACGCAAAATCCTAAAATAGGTCGTGCATTTTTTTCCTTAACACATGGTTTTTCATGTTTACCCGTGCACAATTTTCCTTTGATTTTGGAATTTGCGATGTCAATGCATGGTCTAGCCTAAGCCATGCGTTTTTGGAGTTGGCCCATGCGTTTTGAAAGTTTGACCATGAAACTTTTTTTCTTTTGGAAACCTTGAAAGCCAAAAATGGTCTAAAATTAGGCCATGTGTTTTACGCCTTAACTCGTGCGTTTTGTGTGTTGCCTGTGTGTTTTTCTTCTTTTATCTCACGAATTTTTATTTTTATTTTTTAATTTTTTTAACATGACTCCCTCTCGATCTTTTAGATAGGAAAATGTTTTCCATGACATGGACTCTTAAAAAGACTCACAAACATTGCAACACAACAAAATAAGGTAAATAAAAGATGAATGGAAAGAAATACTCCTGAGTTGCCTCTCGGTTAGCCGCCCTTGTTTTAAGTCTTTGGATCGACTTTTCCTTTTAGATTTCACTCGATGTAGTCTGGGCGATCCAAGCTATCAACCTCCATGTCATTTTCTCGGAAACCTTCATAAAAGAACTTTAACCTATGACCATTAACTTTGAACACTTTTCCAGTTTTGTTACTTTTAATCTCGACTGCACCATGATCAAATACATTAGTAACAATGAACGGTCCCACCCACCGGGACCGTAAATTACTAGAAAACCATTTAAGACGAGAATCATAGAGTAATACTTTTTGACCAATCTCAAAGGTCTTACGGGAGAGGTACTTATCATGGAGTGCTTTGGTATGCAGTTCAGTATGCCCAAATAGCAGCTTCTAGTCTCAAGCTCCAATCTTTGCGGTTTGTATTCAATGTCTTCTCAAGGATGGACTGAATTTCTCTATTTGACACTTCATCTTGTCCATTTGTTTGTACGTGATAAGTTGTAGACACCCGATGATGGACTCCATACTTCTTGAGAACTGATCCGAGAGCTTTGTTGCAGAAATGTGTGCCTATGTTACTGATCAAGGCTTTTGAAGTTCGAAACCTACATAAGATGTTAGCCTTTACAAAATCTACAACAAATTTAGCATCATTAGTTCTTGTTACCTTCGCCACTACCCATTTGGAAGCATAATCAACAGCTACAACGACGTATAAGTTCCCAAAGGATGAAGGGAAAGGACCCATAAAATCAATACCCCATATATCAAATATTTCACAAACCAAGATGGGGGTCAAAGGCATTTGGCTTCAGAAACTGATAGAACCAGTCATTTCACATCTCTCACAAGTTTTACAAAAACTGTAAGAGTCATGAAAGAGTTGAGGCCAATAAAATCCATAATCTAAAATTTTTCTAGCAGTTCTTTGAGGACCGAAATTCCCTCCACAAGCATAACTATGACAAAAGTTGAGGATGAATTGTACTTGATGTTCTTCCACACATCTTCTTATTACCTGATCTGCACAATGTTTCCAAAATTTGACAAGAATTAAAGTGTACTAATTATAGACTATAAAATATATTATTAGTACTACTATACAATATATAGAACTATGTTGGTTGGGTCGATCAGATAGTGTCTTTGTTGGGGAGCACCAAAATTATATCACTACATTGTATATAGGTCACAAAACAGAATAGTCATATTCCATATAAATATATAAAATTAGTTTTTTATACATAGATATGTCCCGGATAAAAAAGACTTAAGTTGCAGAAATTGAAGAGTTCGTATTAATCATTACATTTTGTTTTTCACTTGATATTGCATTTTGGCATTATTCCTATACATTTTTAATCATTTACACATGTGGGAGTGGGGCCTTTTGTTCACCATTACTTAGACAAACACATTGATGATTTTTACAAACATGAGGCCCAAACATTCCTCAACGATGAAAGCAATCTATAGAACTGATACATTCTGGTGGAACCCAATCTTGTGAATACGAAGTCCAGTCCTTCAAACCTGTGCCCAAAATACCATGGATTTGTCATTAAATTGCTTGTATGCTAATTCCAACACAAATGTTGTTTCATAGCATACATAAGCATCCTCTTCTTGAATTTTAAAATTACAAAAAATGAAAGTGAAAAAGAGAATGACAGGGAAAAAAAATACCAATCGTGTTCTCGAGTTTGAAGGAAATGAAAAGAAAGATTTTTTTTTTTACTTTCCCTCATAATTAGTGCAAAATTAGATGGATAATTTTTAGTGGGTGAAGGGGGGGGGGGGATAGTAATCTATTCCTTTCATTCCATAAAAAAAGTTGGGAACACGTTTCCCCTTTCTAACCTCACCTAATCCTCTTATTTTATTCATTAAAACATATTCGAGACCATAGTGAAAGTGACTTATGTGCATACAGAAAGAATTTCTCACCTGCTACAAAAAGCAAAAAGATCACAACGAATGTTCTCTTCATTCTCGATTTTGTATGAATTAAGTCAACTAATCAATGTGTCAGGGACATGCAGTTGTGTGTCTATATTATTAATTCTCAATTTCTTGACATTATTAGGTAATCATTAATTTTTTATTTGCAACAAAATAATTAAAGTAATTCACATTTACAACCTAAACCTTATAGAATTATGATATACTTCAAACCATTAAAACAACAAATAAACAATCTAAAAATTAATTACTTCATTTAAAACAACAAATAAACAATCTAAGAATAAATTATTTCCTTTGTCATTAGTTGGCATAGGAGAAAAAATATTTAAGTTTTCACAAATATTATGACCTATTATAAATTTAACTAAATTATAATAAATTTTTCAAAAACCATGTCATTACAAAATCTTGTCAAGTTTATCATAATGTGATGAAATATTTTATATGATAAATAGTTTGTCTTTATTATTTTGTATAATTCTCATTTACAAATTTTGTATTAATAACTCTTTTTTAATATATACATATATATATATATATATATATATATATATATATATATATATATATATATATATATATATATATATATATATATATATATGATGCGACCTGGCTCCAAACCACCTTGGCTACTGAGGGATGGTCGACGGAATAGAACCTGAGAGGTCATAAAGAAAGAAGAAACGTCAGCCGCCTTCCGAGGGGAGGTCCCAGAAAGACGCTCCGACGGTCAAGTTAGTGGGAGGAGTATGGAAGTATGAGGGTGAATGATCGGGGAAGAATAGCTTACCTCTCAAGGCAGAGTGACTGTGTGACATCCCCATTTTCACGACCAGAAAAGACCGATTTTGTTTATGCTTTATAGAAATCAGAGTACCTCTTTTAATAAAAATGTTGCGGAATTTGTTCCCAAAAAAACATGATAAATACGTTATCAAAGCATTTCCTAAGAAATGTATTTTATTCATTTTAAAACATTTGGGATGTCATCGTCAATACAGAAACATAAGCATAAATAGAACTTACATTTATTTACACTAGTGATCTACATCCCTTTAATCTCTCAGTGTAAAGTAGCTTCATATCGACACATGTGATACAAATAAGCTTGAGTGGGTGAGGTTGGGAAACCTGGTGAGTACATAGGTTTTTCAACCCACAATAATATAGTTAATTTGTTTCTTCACATAATACATGTCAAACAATTAACCCGATTGCCCATCCCCATTTTCTTCATTTTATATTCCCTAAAGAATTATCTTAAGGGTCATCTCCTATATCGTATTTACCTGTCATCTCTTTACATCACATTTCCTTATATGTTCGTTCCTAAGGACTTTTCCTGAGGATCATTGCCTACATCACATAATCAGTAATTATTCGGGGATTACCCCCTCAATACACGCCTAGTAAGGGTTGGAGTATCATCACATGAATACGTAGTCACAACATCGCCTGAACTCGTAATTCATAGTAAGGGTTAGAGTATAATCACATGAATACGCAGTTACAATATCGCCTGAACTCGTAATTCATCACCTATAGGTTATGAGTCTGCTGGTGTTTCCACGGGGTTGTCTAGAATAGACCGTGGTCGCCATCTATACTCTAGTAGATGACTACATCTCCACGTTGCCGGACAAGGTTATGGTATCTTTCATCCTACATCCCCAATTCATCATCACCTATCTATCCTCACCTAATTATCATCACCTTCCTATCATCACCTATCTCTCATCATTTTATTTCATTACACACCAACTATTTCATCTACCCATGTCATACCCAACATATTTGTAGATATAAAATACATATACAGTTTAAATCATTTTAAAACATGTATAAAAGCATTCATCCAGCATAGACAGCAAGTATTCAGATAGTATGCACACATAGCACGTAATTTATATAAAATACTTCATATCTATGTGTAAGATGAAAGTAACTATGCACTCACTTGTTAAGGCGGTGATTCCGAACTCAGACAGCGCTTCAATTCTTAAAAATAATTTCCTTCGACGGAACCTAGTATTATTACCACTAGATTTTAGTCTAATATTTACCGTGACTAATTATTAGTCTTATTATTATTATTATTATTATTATTATTATTATTATTATTATTATTATTATTATTATTATTATTATTATATAAGTGTTTAACAATATTTTCCAACCACTATGTACAGACAGGGGCCAGACATAAAACACCGGAGGGCAGGACCATTTTGGCATATAGCACTTCTGAAATCCAACAACCCTATGCGGCCCTTTAAACCAGATTCTCCGTACCGCGAGTAGTTAAAAAGATATTATAACGACACTTATACAAGTCATAATAATAGCCCAAATATTTATTATAAGTTCATAATAACAATACTAATTTTAAATATAAGCTATATTAAAATAGGGTAAGCATAACTTACTTACAAGGGGGTTTTAGCTAGGAGGCGGGCTCTACAGGGGCAGAACTTCGTCGCTGAATCTTTCTAAGAAAGATTCGTGCAGCGCTTCAGCGCTCACCTTACTATACTAAAACTACAGAAAGAGAAGTCGAATCACGAGGGACCAGAATGCTCGGGGGATAAGAAGAGAAAGACTCTTGAATCAAGAGAATGGTGCAAGAAATATGAGAGCCCAAGCCTCTTATTTATAGTAATTGAATTTACAAAAACTACCCTCCATAATTACTTAACGACCTTATAGTTATATAAACGACTAAACACCCCTTCATAATACTATTTTAAATAGATTTAATGATATTTGTACTAAATTAATGTCGAAAGTACTCAACACTAGTCTTATAAAAACCGCATCGTCGATACCTTTCTAATGATATATACATTTGTATATATATATATATATATATATATATATATATATATATATATATATATATATATGTGTGTGTGTGTACGTATATATGATTTATACTTTATTTTAATACGTAAATATGCTATTATAATGTGTAACTCGTTCATACGAACTCCATTTTTGAAGTTCTTTATATCCACGCGTTGGTATTTATGAGTACTACAACTTTCATTTAGACGCCGTCAGCTAATTCTCATTCTATCTCAGATTTACAAAACTGTATCGAATTTATCGCGCTCAAAGAGTAGGGACCAAGTTTCATCCATATCTTTAACATACGAGCTCTACTATCGACATTATTTATATCCACGCGTAGGTAAAAACAAGATCTAAAACTTTCATTTAGACTTCGTCGGCTAATTCTCGACCGATCTTAAATTTAACAGTAGGAGGAGATTATACTGTTAAATGTCCGCGTAAAATTCATAACTTCTACATACGGACTCCGTTTTCGTCTGTATTTTTACCGTTGAGTTCCTATTAATGAGATCTTCAACTCTCATTTAGGTCGCGTAGGCCAAAAACCGCTCGAACTAAAATTCGAGTTTCGGGTCGTGCACTGCTATGCCAAATCTTAGAAAATTAATAACTTCCTCATACAAAGTCAGATTTGGGCATTTTTTTGTATGTTCTTGGTTTAACGTATACTACAAATTTTGTTTAGATCACTAAGGCTAAAAATTCTTCTACCGTAAATTCACTATTTACGTCTCCCGGTGCCGTGCCGGTTTTGCCGTAAAACTTCGACGGGCCATAACTTCTTCGTTATAACTCGGATTTCGACGTTTTTTATATGTACGGAACCCTTGTAACATATACTAAAACTTGGTTAATATTAATCCTTCTAAATAATTTTTCATCAAAAACTCATTTTTGATGCTCATCGTCTCTAAATTAACTAGCCCGGATCTGCGGGCGTTACAATTATCTCCCCCTTAGGATGATTATGTCCCGGAATCATCAACGAAACAGGGTTGTATAATGACTCCCTAGTTTATCTCTTCATCCTAAGTAATAATCGCAACTTTGATGTTTCTTCGAACGAGTATCTAACTCTAAGACTTCCTGACTGCAGGCGGTGCCCGATCTTGGACCCGCTCTGTATCTCATGTTAGACTTCCAATCATGATCTTCATGTCACGATCTCGATCTTTATTGGAGACTCCTTCTTTAACAAACTTGAGATAAGTTTCTTCATTCGATTATCATAATAGGCCGATGGGTCATGTTCTAATGACCTCTCATCGTATGATGCATTGCTTGGACTCAGGTCTCTTACAGTCTTCCAGAACAGACTATACTTTCCTTCATGTTCTAATCTCATCTTAAAAGGTAGCATTTCTAGCTACAAGCAATCGTCGTGTTACCTCTATTGATCGCTTTGATTAATTCTTCCGGCTTAAGTCAAGTGCTACATCGAACTTGGTTCTCGGAACCACGTAACATACTTATCGTAGTCGGACTCAATTTGATATGACCACTAGGGTCAGGATAACAATCATCTTCTTAGTCATTACCGAAACAATGGTAATAGCATACATGAACAAAACGGAATCAACTACTAGCTTCTTGGTAACCTTGTGACTTTCCCTGATCCAAGTGTGAGTCCTGTGCTTCCGGTAGTATAGGCCTCTACTACCATTCACACCTACTCATACTCGTCTCAAGTATTGTCTCACAGTTTTCCAAGTTACTATCACAAAATAATTTTTAACACATACAAATGTGTCCAAACAATCATAAAATTTTCCCTAGACTCTACTAGGATTTCTTCCATGTGTATCTTCAATAATCAATTCTGCTTCAACTCGGTGGTGAAAATTCTAGAGGGTAGGATAACTTCAGGAATTCTAATCGAAGGTGTACTTCGGACGTACCGTATTTCTCTAAACGTACTGTTATTTTTCTTCACGTACTCTAAAGGCAAGATACCACTCTTACGATATCTTCCGATAGGTGTCATTCACTATCATAAGCCTTTTCGTTTCCTCCTTTTACTCAATTCACTATGAGCCTTCACCATGACGTTACATTCACGGAAGCATGCGTTCGGCGCATCAAGACGAGAATATAGATAGAGAAGATTTAGACGTATAATACTCCTTATTACTCCGAAAGTTACATGCCAGTTCTAATACCGTAATTAAACGTTTAGAAATCTGAACACATAAAATTTCCAGATCCGGTCGGCAACAGACCATAGATCCGATCAGACGATAGCATCCTAAATCATTTAGCACATAAAAGCATTTTAGGCATTTTCCCTAAATTAGCTAGTGCTTGTGTCTATTCTGGTGTATTACCTAAATTTTATTAGACACACTCCTCACGATCATCGCTTAGCATTCTAAGTTTAAGTCTACAAATAAATCCATATTCCTAGTTCGCTTAAACTAATTCTATGATACCAACTGTGACATCCCCATTTTCACGGCCAGAAAAGACCGATTTTGTTTATGCTTTATAGAAATCAGAGTACCTCTTTTAATAAAAATGTTGCGGAATTTGTTCCCAGAAAAACATGATAAATACGTTATCAAAGCATTTCCTAAGAAATGTATTTTATTCATTTTAAAACATTTGGGATGTCATCGTCAATACAGAAACATAAGCATAAACAGAACTTACATTTATTTACACTAGTGATCTGCATCCCTTTAATCTCTCAGTGTAAAGTAGCTTCATATCGACACCTATGATACAAATAAGCTTGAGTGGGTCAGGTTGGGAAACCTGGTGAGTACATAAACCCACAATAATATAGTTAATTTGTTTCTTCACATAATACATGTCAAACAATTAACCCGATTGCCCATCCCCATTTTCTTCATTTTATATTCCCTAAAGAATTATCTTAAGGGCCATCTCCTATATCGTATTTACGTCTCATCTCTTTACATCACATTTCCTTATATGTTCGTTCCTAAGGACTTTTCCTGAGGATCATTGCCTACATCACATAATCAGTAATGATTCGGGGATTACCCCCTCAATACGCCCCTAGTAAGGGTTGGAGTATCATCACATGAATACGTAGTTACAACATCGCCTGAACTCGTAATTCATAGTAAGGGTTAGAGTATCATCACATGAATACGTAGTTACAACATCGCCTGAACTCGTAATTCATCACCTACAGGTTATGAGCCTACTGGTGTTTCCACGGGGTTGTCTAGAATAGTCCGTGGTCGCCATCTATACTCTGGTAGATGACTACATCTCCACATTGCCGGACAAGGTTATGGTATCTTTCATCCTATATCCCCAATTCATCATCACCTATCTATCCTCACCTAATTATCATCACCTTCCTATCATCACATATCTCTCATCATTTTATTTCATTACACACAAACTATTTCATCTACCCATGTCATACCCAACATATTTGTAGATATAAAATACATATACAGTTTAAATCATTTTAAAACATGTATAAAAGCATTCATCCAGCATAGACAGCAAGTATTCAGATAGTATGCACACATAGCACGTAATTTATATAAAATACTTCATATCTATATGTAAGATGAAAGTAACTATGCACTCACTTGTTAAGGTGGTGATTCCGAACTCAGACAGCGCTTCACTTCTTAAAAATAATTTCCTTCGACGAAACCTAGTATTATTAACACTAGATTTTAGTCTAATATTTACCGTGACTAATTATTAGTCTTATTATTATTATTATTATTATTATTATTATTATTATTATTATTATTATTATATAAGTGTTTAACAATATTTTCCAACCACTATGTACAGACAGGGGCCAGACATAAAACACCAGAGGCAGGACCATTTTGGCATATACACTTCTGAAATCCAACAATCCTATGCGGCCCTTTAAACCAGATTCCCAGTACCGCGAGTAGTTAAAAAGATATTATAACGACATTTATACAAGTCATAATAATAGCCCAAATATTTATTATAAGTTCATAATAAAAATACTAATTTTAAATATAATCTATATTAAAATAGGTTAAGCATAACTTACTTACGAGGGGGTTTTAGCTAGGAGTCGGGCTCTGCAGGGGCAGAACTTCGTCGCTCAATCTTTCTAAGAAAGATTCGTGCAGCGCTTCAGCGCTCACCTTAATATACTAAAACCACATAAAGAGAAGTCGAATCACGAGGGACCGAAATGCTCGGGGGATAAGAAGAGAAAGACTCTTGAATCAAGAAAATGGTGCAAGAAATATGAGAGCCCAAGCCTCTTATTTATAGTAATTGAATTTACAAAAACTACCCTCCATAATTACTTAACGACCTTATAGTTATATAAACGACTAAACACCCCTTCATAATACTATTTTAAATAGATTTAACGATATTTGTACTAAACTAATGTCGAAAGTACTCAACACTAGTCTTATAATAACTGGATCGTCGATACCTTTCTAAAGATATATACATTTGTATATATATGTGTACGTATATATGATTTATACTTTTTTTTTAATACGTAAATATGCTATTATAATGTGTAACTCGTTCATACGAACTCCATTTTTGACGTTCTTTATATCCATGCGTTGGTATTTACGAGTACTACAACTTTCATTTAGACGCCGTCAGCTAATTCTCATTCTATCTCAGATTTACAAAACTGTATCGAATTTATCGCGCTCGAAGAGTAGGGACCAAGTTTCGGCCATATATTTAACATACGAGCTCTAATCTCGACATTCTTTATATCCACGCGTAGGTAAAAACAAGATCTAAAACTTTTATTTAGACTCCGTCGGCTAATTCTCGACCGATCTTAAATTTAACACTAGGAGGAGATTATACTGTTAAATGTCCGCGTAAAATTCATAACTTCTACATACGGACTCCGTTTTCGTCTGTCTTTTTATCGTTGAGTTCCTATTAATGAGATATTCAGCTCTCATTTAGGTCGCGTAGGCCAAAAACCGCTCGAACTTAAATTCGAGTTTCGGGTCGTGCATTGCTATGCCAAATCTTAGAAAATTCATAACTTCCTCATACGAAGTCAGATTTGGGCGTTTTTTTTGTATGTTCTTGGTTTAACGTATACTACAAATTTTGTTTAGATCACTAAGGCTAAAAAGTCTTCTACCGTAAATTCACTATTTACGTCTCCCGGTGCCGTGCCGGTTTTGCCGTAAAACTTCGACGGGCCATAACTTCTTCGTTATAACTCGGATTTCGGCGTTATTTATATGTACGGAACCCTTGTAACATATACTACAACTTGGTTAAGATTAATCCTTCTAAATAATCTTCCATCAAAAACTCATTTTTGATGCTCATCGTCTCTAAATTGACTAGCCCGGATCTGCGGGCGTTACAGACTGGCCTTTTATGCTGAGGATTTTCCTCGATCCATATGAGGGACAAGGACTGCGACCCCGACAGGATCTGCTGTCCTTATTGGAGGAGCATGCTCCACGGTCGTGCCCGGTCCAATGATTGGTCCAGGCGATAATGCTCTGGTCATGCTCTTTGTCGCCTGGAGTCGTTATCTTTGGACTGTAGCTGAGGAAAACCCTTGGCGAGGAGGGAATTCCCACGCGGTCGCCTCGCGGGAGTCCGGGGTTGCCAGAGCGGCCGAGTCGCCGGCCCGGGCTTCGCTAGGAACTCCTCGCCGGGGGTTCGCTTGTTTCTGGCCCGCTCTGAGGGGCGCATCATCAAGTCCCCCAGTCCAGTAGTCATAATGTATGCTAGCTAGCTATGATGTTCTGGAATTAACTGTTGGTGTACGTGTCACGCTTTTACTTGGTCGTCGCTTCGTTTCCGGTGATGCGACGTTTCGACGTGTGCGCGGCGGTTACGTCAGCCGTGTCAGGGATTTTCGTAAATCCTGCTTTTTCCCTCTTATTGCTCTCATATGGTTTTCCTTTTTCAGTTTCTATCTTGCTTCTTCATGTCTTTTCCCCTATTCTTCTTCTGAGTTTTCGCCATGGCTTCCTTTCTGAGTTTGATCCCTGACTCCGCTGAGTTCGTCCCCCTTCAAGAGGCTTACGGCCTCACTCCGGCTGATGGAATAGAGTTTCCGGCCTCCGGGTCTCTGATTACCCAGCCTCCTCCTGGGAAAGTGGGTGTTTACCTGAAAAACTTTAATGCCGGCCTTCATCTTCCACTGACTGGCTTCCAAGAGGAAATACTCTGGCGTAATGGGTGTAGTATTCAAATGTTGACCCATGGTGTTGTTCATAAGATGGTAGCTTCCGAGATGATATGTCAGGCCAGCGAAATCGTTCCCGACTACTTTGTTTTAAAGTTCTTTCCGGTTTGCTGCCACCAACGATAAGTACACCTTCTCTGCCCGCCGGGGAGGCCATAACCTTATCCTTGACAGTAAGCCGCCCAAGAACTGGCAAGACAAATGGCTGTGGGTCAACCGAGAGCTGCTTGGCTGCGAGTATCCTCAGGCGAACACATTATCCGATACTATTCCCAAACTGTTCCCCCACAATCAGGCGACCGCCGATCTCTTGCGCACTCTCCAGGTGGACGGTGATGTGATGTCGGAGGTCATACTTGCTGGTGTTGGAATGAGCCCCAGTTGGCGTGCTCGGGGGGAGACGTCCGTCTTCTACACTGTTTCTAATGGTAAGTCGTCTTTACTTCTTCCTTTACCTCCTTTCTCCTTCCCCCCATTTTTAAAAAGGATGGGGGCCTCCTGTTTGCTTCTCTTTTCTTGTGCTTGTTTTCTTACGTTTGACATACGATTGATAGGTGTTGAATGCTCTGTCTCCATGGACTCTGTGCTGCGGGGGCGCTACCAGGGAAAACTGGAGCATCGTGTGGTGCCCTTGTACGAGACTTTTCTTCCCCCTCCCCCCCCCATTTAAGTGCTTCTGTTCTGGCGCCCGCACAACCGGTGGGGAGCTCCACTGCGTCGGGGAGCCAGTCGGGTTCCAACACTGACGTGACCCATACCATTATGTCTCGCCCTCCTGTTGAGCCAGCAGCTGATAGTGTGGTGGACAATAAGGTCGGGATCGATGTCAGCGTTCGTCGGGTTACGGGAAAAAGGAAAGCTGTGCAGGCGATGAGTGGGTCGGCGCCCGAGGGCAGTTCAGGGTCCATTGGTCGGCATGTGATGCAGCGTCGTGGCCTTATGTGCTTGCTGTCTTCTGCGCCGTCACATTCAGGGGATGTATTGGTGATACCCGATGATGACGTTCAACAGTCTGAGGGTATCGAGGGGGCGTCTCACCAGCCCATTGTTCCTATTCCAATCTCTTTAAGTCCTGGTTTTAGCCCTCAGTCTTCAAAGGGCAGTGCTGAGCGGTTGTTTCAGGAGCCGGTTGCTGTGGGGGTACTTCACAGTGCACCTGCTTTTGTTCCGGGATGGAGCTTGCGATCTGATTCTCGTCTGTCTGTGCACTCTGTTGCGTTGGATTTTACCCGCCATGCTCTTCCTCCTGCCATCGTAGAGAATATGGATTCGATGAGAAACGCTGTCTTGGCTCATAACCTTGCCTATGTCGATGCGCAGGCCGTGACATACTTGGCCGCTGGGTCCCGACGTGTGCAGCGGTTCGGCGAGTTGGAGCATGCACGTTCTGCTCTTGCGGCGAGCGAAGCTGGTTTGAAGGGCGAGGTGGCGGACCTTGGTGCCACCGTTCATCGATTGGAGTGTGAAAACAAGTCTTTGGTGTCAGAGAAATCGGTGTTGGATGATGTTCGGAGTGCTATGGAGGCCCATGTGGAATCTCTGACCCAGGAGAACGAAGGTTTAATGACACAGAATGAAAGTCTGGAGCGGGACCTTGTCGACCGTGAACGTGAGTTGGAGGTGTCAAGAGCTGATCGTAATTGGCTTCACCAGGTTGGCCTTGTGCGTGTGATGGATAAGCTTATTGAGCATCCTGAGTTTACCGGTGGTATTAACCGTATTCGTCATGCTGCATTTGTTGCTGGTGAAGAATCGGGCTGGGCTAACTTAAAGGGACAGTTGACGCTGGGACTTATGACCCTTCTGTTAGTGACCTTGGATGATTCTCTCTTGGCTTTTGCAACCATGGACTTTGTTGGCTTGCTCGGGTTGGGCCACTTGGATGTGGACGGGGTGAAAGCATTGTGTGCTTTTGATGAGGGTGTGGATGTTGTGGAAGGTTTGGGTGTAGGGATTGGTGGAGCAGGAGGTGGGATTGGCGGTGATGCTGGTGGAGCAGGTGATGGAGTTGTTGGTGGTGCGTGAAGTTGTCTAGAGCTTCCCTTTCAGGATGTGATAAAAAAATCTTGTTGAAGCTTTGTTTTGTTTTGTCTTGAACAATTTATGGCCTTTAAGGCCTTTATCGTGTTATATTGGTAGTTATTTTGACTTAGTCTGTGGCCCCTAAGGCCCTTATGCATGAATCGACAATGGTTTTACTCGTCTACTATGTGTTTTGCTTTTTGGTTGCTAAATTGTCTTATTCGTTGAGTATGTTTTCTTACTTTGGCTATATTGAACCTTCTGTGTAGGTTTTTTGTGTTATTCCGAGATTTACCATCTCGTTGTGTGCATGTGGATTCACTAAGTATCCTCTATGTTGTGTTTTCTATTCTAAAAATTATGTGTTAGGCATACTCACTTCAGTATGTATTAAAGACAGTGCATTTTCTTTTATTTATGTAATTCTTATACATAATTATTTTGCACTATAATTCCCTATCGGACTACCCTGAGCGTCCGCCTGTTGGTCCGGGCAATCAATTCGGCCAAGGGATGTCTCCTTGCTTTGCCTTCTATATAGGGGCTTACAATTCTGCTCGAAAGTGGTGTACCATCGTCCTCCCTTCTGTATAGGGCTTGTAATTTTGCTCAAAAGTGGAACCTTCTCAAATTCCTTGCGTTCCATGCCCTTGGTATTTTCCTTCCTTCTGGAGTTTCCAGGGAGTATGACCCGTTGTGATGTGCCTCTGTTACCTTGTATGGTCCTTCCCATGTCTGGCTTAGCTTCCCACGGGGTTGTGCATGGCTAACTTCATTCTTTCGCAGGACGTAATCCCCGACCCGGAAAGCCTTGTCTTTGACCTGTTGGTTGTAGTATCTTTATACTACCTTTTTGTAGGTGGCTTGACGCATACTTGAGCACTCTCACCATTCTTCCAGGAGGTCCAAGTTTTCCCTTAGATTTTCATTGTTTCCTTGCTCCTGACAATACTCTGTTCGTATTGACCCTATCATTATTTCTGATGGCAACATTGCCTCGGCTCCATAAGCCAAGCTGAACGGTGTCTCCTTTGTGCTAGTCCGTGGCGTGGTTCGGTATGACCAAAGGGCTTCTGGTATCTTGTCTACCCAGTTGCCTTTTGCTTTGCCCAGTCACTTCTTGATTCCCTGTACCAACGTCTTGTTAGACACCTATGTTTGTCTGTTGGCTTGGGGGTGCGCCACGGACGTGAACCTCTGCTCTATTCCTCTTTCGATGCACCAGTCCCTGAAAGGATTCTCAGCGAACTGCAAACCATTATCACTGATTAAAACTTTGGGTGTCCCAAATCTCGTTATGATGTTTTTCCACACGAACTTATTTATCTATTTTCCGGTGATACACGCCAACGGTTCGGACTCTATCCACTTCGTGAAATAATCAACCGCTACAACTAAGAACTTTACTTTCCCTGGTGCTTCGGGAAAAGGGCCGACGATATCGATCCCCCACTGATGGAAGGGCCACAGGCTGACTATGCTCGTTAACTTGGATGGTGGTACCCCCTGTGCTGGCGAGAAAGTTTGACATTCTACGCAAGCCTGGGTCAGTTCGACAGCGTCTTGATGTATGTCTGGCCAGTAGAGCCCCATGCGTAGTACTTTTCCTGTGAGCGCCCGCGCTCCCTCATGGGCTCCAGCTGGCCCCGCGTGGGCTTCCTTTAAATCTTTCTTCCCCGACTCACCATCTATAAATTTGAGCCACAGAGCCGTATGACCTTTTCTCTACAGTGCTCCCCCCAGGATTGCATACTGGGGAGCTAGTGTCCTTGTTTTCCGAGCCTCTCAGTGATCGTCGGGGAGTATGCCATGCTGCAGGTAATCCATGATGGGCGTCATCCAGTTGGGCTGTGCTGTCTATAGGAAGTCAACATGGCGCTCGTCAATGCTCATCTCTTTTAATACCTCCACCAATACTTCCTTGGAAAGGTGCCCGAAAGACGTTGATGCTAGTTTACTGAGGGAATCTGCTCGCCTGTTGTTTCCCCTTGAAATCTGCTTTATTGTGAAACTCTTTAATGAACTTGTGATTCGTTGTACCGCTTTAACATAGCTCTCCATTCGTTTATCCTTTGCTTCGTCGTGACTTGGTTGGCTGCCAGGCGTGAATCAGTCAAAGCTATAACCCTTTCCGCCCCCATTTTTACTGTCAATCTGAGACCAGCCAGCAAGCCTTCGTACTCGGCTTCATTTTTGGAGGCTCGGAAGTCGAATCGTAAGGCGTATGTAATTTCTTCAACCGTAGGGCTGGTTAGGATTTGCCCTGCGCCCGAGCCTTCTTTTTTGGAGGCTCCATCCGTGTAGAGAGTCCACTGTTGGTCAGTTTTTCCCTCCGGACGCCCTTGTTGGGTCGTGCCAATTATTTCTTGCTGGAGCTCCCCTGGGATTTCAAGCAGGAAATCTGCTAATACCTGTCCTTGCAGCTTACCCTGGGATGATAGTTGATAACGTGCTCCTTCAACTCTATGGCCCATTTTGCAAGTCGTCCAGATGTTTCTGGATTCAGAAGCACTTGCTTGATCGGGGCAGCTAGTTAACACCTCTATTTGATGGGCCTAAAAATACCGACGGAGCCTTCGTGCTGCATAGATTAAGGTGAGAACTAGCTTCTCGATTATTGGATAGTTGATTTCCAGTCCCTGTAGGGCCTGGCTCACAAATTAGATCGGAAGCTGCTGCCCTTGTCTCTCAACTACTAGCACCGACGAAATGGCATCTTTTGATGCAGACAGGTAGACCTGCAACATTTCTCCCGGTATTGGGCTAGCCAGAGTAGGGAGTGTGTGTAGCGCCTTTTTTATTTTTTGCAGTGCGGACTTGGCTTCCGGTGTCCACTGGAAGTTATTCTTTTCTATGCACCCTTTGAGTGTATGGAACACGGGCATGGTTTTCTCGGCTGACTTGGAGATAAATCGGTTTAGTGCCGTTAGTTTTCCATTCAACCCTTGAGCGTCTCTTAGCGTGTTTGGCGAAGGCGTCTCCTCGAGCTCGCTTATCTTGGCTGGGCTTGGTTGGATCCCCTCCTTTGTCACATAATACCCCAGGAATTGTCCTTCTTCTACCCCGAAGGTACACTTGGCGGGATTTAACTTCATCTTAGATCTTTCCAAAGTTTGCAGCGTCTCCTCCATGTCGCATAGTATCCTCTGCTCGTCCGGGCTTTTAATGAACATGTCGTCAACATAGACTTCGATGTTCCTGCCAATTTGGTTGGCAAACAGGGAGTCGACCAGTCGCTGGTAGGTTGCCCCGGCGTTCTTTAATCCGAACGACATTTTTGTGTAGCAAAAAGAGTTGTAATCTATGTAGAAGATTGTTTTCTCTTCGTCATTTTTGCTCATTAGGATTTGATGATACCCCTTGTATGCATCGAGGAAGCATTTCCACTGGAAACCTTGTAAGGACTCTACCTTCTGGTCTATCTCCGGTAGTGGGTAGCAATCCTTGGGGCATGTTTTGTTGAGATCTGAGTAATCAATACACATGCGCCGACTGCTGTCGTGTTTCTTTACCATTACCGGGTTGGCAATCCATGTGGGGAAAATCGCTTCCCTAAGGATTCCGGCGCTGGTCAATTTGGCCACTTCTGTGTTGATTGCCTTGTTTCGATCTCCTCCTTGGACGCGCTTCTTCTACTTTATTTCCTTAGCTCCTGGTTTTATCATTAGCTTGTGTTCTATGATTTCTCGGTCGTCCCCTACCATGTTTGTGGGCGTCGAAGCGAACATATGTTTATACTTCTGTAATAGCTGAACCAACGCTTGCCTCGTTTTCGCAGGGAGGGTCATCCCCACGTTCACCCGCTGGTCTGGGTATTCCCTGTTAATTACCTCTCCCCCGTTCGATGAGTCCGGCCTTGGTCTCTTGGCTTCGGCTGAGATGTCTCTTGGTTGCATGATCTCATAGTATTTGAGCTCCCTTGGGGGAGTGGCTAGGATTGTTCTCGGTCCCTGGCTTGTGCTGAATTTCACTATCCCATGGATTGTTGATGAGATTGCTCCAAACTTTAGTAGGGCTGTCCGTCCCAATATGACATTGTGTTCTGACGGGTGCCGTATGACCACAAAATCCACCAGGTCGGTCTGTCGCTTGGTTTTGTCTTGATTGGTTAATGTAAACGGTAAGTGAATCGTACCTAAGGGCCACAAGCTGTGTCCTATGAGTTGGCCTGCAGCTGGCCTCAGACCGTCCTTCCACGCGTTCGGTAGCAACCGGAAACAATGTTCGTAGATGATGTCCGCAGAACTTCCCGTGTCGAAGTATACTCGATGAACGATGACATATCGAATAGATACTTGAATGATGAGGGGGTTGTCCCCGCTCCAGCCGGTCGGGCTTGGGTCGTTTATGGAGAATGTCAGCCTCTGAATTGATTCTATGATGCTTCGTGTGTCCACTGTGCGTTCCGCTCTCCCCCTTTTGTGGTAGATCGCAAGGATTTCCAACCTACGATCTGCCCTTCCAGTGGCATCTTTGGGGTTTTCTGCATCAAACTTGGCTCATAGGCTCTTGGCAATTTCTATCATGTTTCCCTTTAGTTGCTTTTCCTCAATTTCCCTTTTTAGAACTGAACAGTTGATCGTGTCATATGTTCCTGCTCTTATGGTATTCACAATACCGCGTCTTAGTGCCTTTTGCCGCCGGTTTCTCATCGACCGTGTAGACTTCTGCTCGTCTTCCCCGCCTCTCATCTTTAAAGAAAGGTCTGTAACGCCCCTCCAACCGTCTTTCTCGCCCCATGAACCTACCTCCCCCCCCCCCCCCGAGGATCGTGATGGGGAGTAGGGTGGTGTCTTCGTTTTTCAGCGGAGGATGTCATGGCATTGAGATATGTCTGCTTCGATGCTTCGCCTTCTTCTTGGTGTAGGAATCGTTCCACTCGCTCCTTTAGTTCCGCCCTTGTTTGGGGTTGCTTTCCCATGAGTTTCTGGGACAGCGACCCTGGTAACAATCCCAGGTGAATGCTCCCGCGATCAACCCCTCATCGTGCCGTGGGACGTCTAGCGTTTCTTTGGTGAACCTGGCGAAATAGTCCTTGACTGTCTCCTCCTCTCGTTGTTTGCACCCAATGATCGAGTGGCAATCACCCTTGTACTTCCTTAGTTGCATGAAGTTAGTTAGAAAAAGGTACTTCAGCTGACTAAAGTTGCTGATGCTACCTGGGCGCAGTGTCTTAAACCATGTCCATGCGTTGTCGTCTAAGGTAGTGGGGAAGTATGTGCACCATCTAGGTCGGTAGTACCATCGTATGTTTTAAGGTGGGGGCAGTTTGGCGGTGTTAGGAATTTCGTATTCCAGGAGTTCTTTGACGAACGGCGATGTGACACTTCGTGAAAAACAATCTTGGTTTGGGGTCCGTTGAGTGAGGTGATACCCTGGTTGTTGCATTGCCAAAAAGGGTTGTACTAACATGTTGTTATAGGCCGTGAGGTCTGGCGTTTCTGAGCCGTAGAAGTTTGACGGCTGAAATGGAGTAGGGAAAGTGTGGGACATGGGTATTTGTTGTTGGGTCATGGGTATTTGTTATTGAGCCATAGGTATTTGTTGTTGGGCTAGGAGTATTTGCTGTTGGGCTATGGGTATTTGTTGTTGGGCCACGGGTATTTGCTGCTGGGCCACGGGTATTTGTTGTTGGGCCACGGGTATTTGCTGGTAAAGCACGAGTGGTGATGCTAACGCAATGTCCGTCATCAATGACGGGTGGTTCTGCGTTTGTGGTGTAACGCTTGGGCCGATTATAGTGTTGTTCGCATGTAAGTTGTTCACGAAAGGCGTTATGGGTGTTGTTGGAGGGTTGCTAGGACCGATGGTGTTAGGGAAGAATGGCGGCAAAGTGGGTACAATGTATTGGTTAGGCACACCGCTATTTGGGAATGGTAGGGGTGTTTCCTGGGTCGGAGTGGATGGCGATGTTTGAATCTGGGTTAAAACCGATTGCATGATTGCTGCAACGGAGGGTAGCGGGTCATCTGGTGACAGTGTCTTCATGGGATACGGTGGCGGACCACCGGATGACGGTGCTGCCACAAGAGGTGGTGGCAGGCCACCAGATGATGGTGCTCGTTCAAGAGACAGTGGCAGCCCACCGGATGATGGTGCTGTTTCAAGAGATGGTGGCGGGCCGCCGGAGGGTGGCGTTGTTTCAAGAGATGGTGGCGGGCCGCCAGAGGATGGTGATGCTGGAGTGTTGGTTGCTTCCAACGACGCCATCGGGTGTATCGGGCTATGCGGTGGTTCCGATGGCTCACCCGTCGTCTTCTTCGTCATGCGTGGTTAGGTTCAAAGAGAAAGAGAAAAAAGGGTTTGCGTATCTATTGTCACACAAACGGATGGCGCCAAATGATGCGACCAGGCTCCAAACCACGTTGGCTACTGAGGGATGGTCGTCGGAATAGAACCTGAGAGGTCACAAAGAAAGAAGAAACGTCAGCCGCCTTCCAGGGGGAGGTCCTGGAAAGACGCTCCAACGGTCAAGTTAGTGGGAAGAGTATGGAAGTATGAGGGTGAATGATCGGGGAAGAATAGCTTACCTCTCAAGGCAGAGTGACTGGCCTTTTATACTAAGGATCTTCCTCGATCCGTACGAGGGACAAGGACTGCGACCCCAACCGGATCTGTCGTCCTTATTGGAGGACCATGCTCCACGTTCGTGTCCGGTCCAACGATTGGTCCAGGAGATAATGCTCTGGCAATGCTCTTTGTCGCCTGGATTCATTATCTTTGGACTGTAGCTGAGGACAACCCTTGGCGAGGGCGGACTTCCCACGCGGTCGCCTCGCGGGAGTCCGGGGTTGCCAGAGCGGCCGAGTCGCCGGCCCGGGATTCGATAGGAACTCCTCGCCGGGGGTTCGCTTGTTTCTGGCCCGCTCTGAGGGGCGCATCATCAGAGAGAGAGAGAGAGAGAGAGAGAGAGAGTGATTAATCAGGTTCTTTTGAGAACCAAAAGATTAGTGAGAACCTGCGAACTCATAATCAATTAAACAATTTTAAAAACCAAAAACACAAATTTTCTGCAAATAGTGCGTCATATGGACTGCTGATTGTGAATACATACAAATCTAAGCCATATCTAGGCTAAAAAAAAGATTTGACGATTTTTTTTTGGATTTTTCAGAAATGTGGATTTATGCACAATCAACAGTTATTTGGATTGCTTATGAGTACAATCAACAGTCATATGGATTGCTGATTGTGAATACATACAAATTTCCAAAATGAATAAAAAAAATTGTCAAATCTTTTTTTTAAAGCTTACATATGGCTTAGATGCACCATTTCGAGAAGATTGATGTTTTTGGTTTTTAAATATGATGAGTGGATTATGAGTTCGCAAGTTCTCACGTTTTTTTTGGTTCGCCCAATAACTCACCCTATATATATATATATATATATATATATATATATATATATATATATATATATATATATATATATATATATATATATATATATATATATATATATATATAAAGAAAAGTGTATTTGATGTTTATTTTATTTCAAAAATATCAAATATATATTTGTAATTATGTATTTTATGTAATCTAATCTTTAGTTAATCATTTCCTTTCATTCAATAAAAAATTGAGAACATGTTTTTCCCTTTCTAATCTAACCTAATCCTCCTATTTTATTCATTTACAAAAAACTCGAGACCATAGTGAAAATGACTTATGTGCATAAAGAAAGAATTGCTCACCTGCTACAAAAAGCAAAAAGATCACAAGGAATGTTCTCTTCATTCTCGATTTCTATGAATTAAGTCAAATAACCAATGTGCCGGAGATGTGCAATTGTGTGTCTATATATTATTAGTTTTCAATTTCTTGACATTATATAGACAAATGTTTGCTCACACGATGTCACACCCCCAAACCAGAACGACGGAAACGTTCGGGGGCGGAGGACGTCATATTTAGTATCATAACAATTGAATAGTAAAGAAAGTACACACCACCATAACATATATTTGAAAAGTTTACATGATTGTATCTATTACATGTTTAAAAGTCAAATACAGAATGATGAATTCCAAAAGATGATGTTAACGCAAGAGCGTTAATCTCCAAAAGTAGTTGTTAACCCTGCTTAGCGGTTTCCTGAGAATACAAGTTATTTCAAGAAAAAGTGTCAACAATTAAGTTGGTGAGTTCATAAGTAGTGTTTTGAGAAAATGTATGCCATTCGAAAGTTCGTGTTCGTTTTCCAGAAAATCCGATATTTTCTTATGAGTGTATGAAATGAGTATGAATGATTGTTGTATAAATTGTATGTATTTGAACCAGGAAAATCCTATATTTTCCTAAAAGTGAAATGCAGTCTCAAATGTCCAAGATCGTAACCTGTAAGCAACAATGACATGCTCAGAAGAATGATGTATAGTCTTACTATAAAACAAAACTATAAGAAAGTTTGTATTTGAATGTGAAAAGAACTGTATCTGTTACTTTTCCCGTGAAAACGTAATACCATAATAATTGTCTATCCAGTGAGTTTTTATAACCGTACTATCATAATTTGCCTGTAGCGACGTTCTTCAGGCGTCAAAATGTTATGACACTTGTCACCCCGGGGACTGTAGCTAACAGTCAGGGTGCGGGATCATTAGTCCCGTATAGATCTATACACACTTGTCACGTTCTCCAGACGGGAGATTCTGATTATAAATAGGACTTCTAGTGGTACCTTAAAAGGTATATTTGAAGATGAATGACTTACGAATTCTCAATTAAGTCCCGTATTTAAAATGAATGTACTTGTTTCCGAAATGATTATCCTTTTAAACGATATTAACAAAGGCATGATAATGATTTGTATGTTCTAGCATGTTTACGAATGTTATAGTAAAAAGGGTTACCCTTGAAATGGTGCAAACATATAAATCAAACTTATAATATTTAAAATTATGTTTCATCCCGAGAGGGTAAAGTGGTGTAAGATGTTTTCACGTTAACATGATCCATATGATAGTTATAAAAACGACATGAAATGTATAACAAAATATTGATGTTTTCACACGGGATTGACCGTGTGTTTACTTGTATTCCCCCCCCCCCCCGTAAAGTGTTCAAAAGCGTTTAAAATCAGTTAAAAGCGTAGATATGGGGGTATGAACTCACTTGGTAGCTTGAAGAAGGTGAGACAAAAATCGACCAGAACTTCAACCGGAGAAAGCCGATTTCTCGGGATTCTCGGGAATCTCGGGAGCGTAAAACTTTCTTCGGAACTTGGATATGAAAACCGAGGCTTCGGGATGGCTCCGAGGGGTTAAACGCAGAGCAAAAGCACGAGAAAGAGAAGAGTTGAGCAATTATGCCCGGAACCCTCGCACCCCTTTTAGAAGGCTGAACCGCCTCGGTACGCTGGGCGTACTCTAGGAGTACGCGGGGCGTAACGACGTCATCGCTTACGTACTTCGGATGGGAGGGCTTCTGTCCGATGGGAGAGCTGCTGGCCGATGGGACGAGGCCCTCATCGCCTGGTACGCGGGGCGTAATGTGAATTTCCAAATTTCTAAATTACGTAACTCTCGCGTACGAGCTCGGTTTTTGGCGTTATATATATCCACGCGTAGGTGAGACTGTACTCTACAACTTTCGTTTAGACTCCGTTGGCTAGTTTTGACTTTATCTTTAATAATATATTTTTAACAGGTCGGGACTGGAAAAGTCCGTTAAAAATCCATAACTTCTTCATCTGACGTCCGTTTTCGTCTGTCTTTTTACCGTTGTATTACTATTGTCGAGATCTTGGATTCTCCTTTAGGTTGTATTGGCCAAAGGTCACTTGATCTCTATTTCGAGTTTTTAGCTGTCTACTGCTTTGTCCGAAACTTCGAAAAATCATAACTTCCTAATACGAAGTCATATTTGGGCGTTCTTTTTATGCACGTTCACGGTTTAATGATATCTACGACTTTCATTTAGATACCTAAGGCTAAAAAGTATTTTATTGAAATTTCTCGTTTTATGCTTAACAGCGTCTTACCGGAATTGTTATGGACCTTCAATTGGTCATAACTCCTTCGTTACAACTCGAATTTTAGTGTTCTTTATATTTTTGGAAACCTTTTTACAATATCTACCACTTAGTATACTCAAACTCAGCTTTTTCAACGTTTCATCTTTGACGCTATTTATTAATTCACAAAAAGATTACAGCATTTGACTCTTAGTCATTACATTGATCGGAAATTAACGGGTTGTTACACATGATCCCTTAAATTTTAAGATAATGAATATTGATGACTTTTCAAATTAAGTAATCGTTAATTCTATATTTAAAACCAATTTATTAAAGATATTCATATTTACAACTTAAACCTTTTAAAACTATGATATAAATCAAACCATGTAAATATATAACATTAGTTTGTTTATACATAGATATGTACCGGATAAAAAAGATTCAAGTTGCAAAAATCGAAGAGTTCATATTAATCATTACATTTTGTTTTTTAACTTGATATTGCATTTTGACATCATTCCTATACATTTTTATAGATTTACACATGTGGGCGTGGGGCATTTTGTTCCCCATTACATAGACAAACACATTGATGATTTTTACAAACATGAGACCCAAACATTCCACAACGATGAAAGCAATCTATAGAACAGATACATTCTGGTGGAACCGAATCTTGTGAATACGAAGTCTTGTCCTTAAAACCTGTCACATAAATTAAAGAAAAAAAGGTAGATGTTAATTCATATATATATATATATATATATATATATATATATATATATATATATATATATATATATATATATATATATATCGAGAACCCCTTATGAGAGTGCCCAAAATACCCTGGATTTGTCATTAAATTGCTTGCTAACTCCAATACTAGTGTTGATTCATAGTATACATAAGCATCCTTTCTTGAATTTTAAAATTATAAAAATTGAACGTGAAAAAGAGAATGGAAAGCAAAAAAAAAATACCAAGCGAGTTCTCGAGTTTGAAGGAAATGAAAAGAAAGAATTTTTCTTGCTTTCCCTCATAATCAGTGCAAAATTAGATGGATTATTTTGAGTGGGTGAGGGGGGGGGGGGGGGTTATTAATCCTTTCCTTTAATTCCATAAAAAAAATTGGGAACACGCTTTTCCCTTTTAATTTCACCTAATCCTCTTATTTTATTCATTAAAAAAAATTCGAGTCCATAGTGAAAGTGAGTTATGTACACACAGAAAGAATTGCTCACCTGCTTCAAAAAGGAAAAAGATCACATGGAATGTTCTCTTGATTCTCGATTTTTTATGAATTATGTCAAATAATCAATGTGTCGGTGATGTGCAGCTGTGTGTCTATATATTATTAGTTCTCGATTTCTTGACATTATAAAGACAAATGTTAACTTACACGATCCTTTAACTTTTAAGAAAATGAATATTGATAACTTTTCTAATTAGGTAATCATTAATTTTATATTTGCAACAAATTAATTAAAGATATTCACATTTACAACCTAAACCTTATAGAATTACTATGTACTTCAAACCATTAAAACAACAAACAAACAATCTAAAAATTAATTACTTCCATTTAAACAACAAATAAACAATCTAAGAATGAATTATTTCCTTTGTCATTAATTGGCATAGAAGAAAAAAATTATTTAAGTTTTTACAAATATTATGAACTATTATAAATTTAACTAAAATTATAATTAATTTTTAAAAAACCATGTCATTACAAAATCTTGTCAGGTTTATCATAATGTGATGAAATATTTTATATAATAAATAGGGTGTTATTATTATTTTATATCATTCCCACTAACACATTTGGTATTAATAACTCTTTTTTAATATATATATATATATATATATATATATATATATATATATATATATATATATAGAGAGAGAGAGAGAGAGAGAGAGAAAGGGTTAGTCTGGTTCTTTTGAGAACCAAAAGATTAGTGAGAACTTACGAACTCATAATTCCTTAATCAATTTTGTAAACCAACACATAAATCCTATGCAAATGGTGCATAAAAGCCATATCTAGACTAAAAAAAGATTTGACGATTTTTTTTTTTTTTTTTTTTGGTTTTTCAGAAACGTGGATTTATGCACAATCAATAGTTATTTGGATTACTAATGAGTGCAATAAACACTCATATGGACAGCTAATTGTGAATACACACAAATTTCCAAAAAGAATAAAAAAAAATTTCAAATCTTTTTTTAAGCCTACATATGGCTTAGATGCACCATTTGGAGAAGATTTAAGTTTTTGGTTTTTTAAAATGATGAGTGGATTATGTGCTCGCAAGTTCTCATGCTTTTTTTGGTTATATATATATATATATATATATATATATATATATATATATATATATATATATATATATATATATATATATATATATATATATATATATATATATATATAGTCAAGATCAAATAAGAAGGAAATTTTTGGTAGGAAGGTAACAAGTTTTTTTTCTACATATTTTTTTCGCGAACAAACAAAATGAATCATTAGATTATTCATTTGTAAGATGATTCACAAGAAAAAATTCTCAAAAAAACATCTCGACGATTCATTTATACAATGATTTTGTTGTTATTCACTAAAATTGTCATAAAAGTGAATTTTTTCTTAATTTACTTAAAAATGAATCATAAAGATGTTTTTTTGGGAATTTTTTCTTGTGAATCATCTTACAAATGAATCATCTAGTGATTCATTTATTTTGTTCATCAAAAAAATATGTAGAAAAAAAACTTCTTACCTTCCTACCAAAAAAAAAATTTCTTACCGGATCTATATATATATATATATATATATATATATATATATATATATATATATATATAAAGAAAAGTGTATTTGATATTTTATTTTATTTCAGAAATATTAAATTTTAATTTGTAATTATGTATTTTATGTAATCTAATCTTTAGTTAATCCTTTCCTTTCATTCCATAAAAAAATTGAGAACACATTTTTCCCTGCTAATCTAACCTAATCCTCTTATGTTATTCATTTAAAAAAACTCGAGACCATAGTCAAAGTGACTTATGTACATACAGAAAGAATTGCTCACCTACTACAAAAAAGAAAAAAATATCACAAACATTCCACAACGATAAAAGCAATCTATAGAACTGTTACATTCTGGTGGAACCGAATCCTGTTCATACGAAGTCACGTCCTTCAAACCTGTCACATAAATTAAAAAAAGGTAGATGTTAATTCATATTATATATATATATATATATATATATATATATATATATATATATATAACTCCCCATCTTTCAAGTAACTTCAAATTCATCCATTGGATTTTAATTATATCATTTTTGCCCGTGGTTTGGAAAGAAGTGGCAAAGGGAGGCTTTAGTGGCAAAATGGTGATTTTGGGAACTTGAGTAGTACGTTGGGCGTACATGTGAGTAGGCTGAGCGTACTATGGAGTGCCTTAGTACGCTGGCGTACATATATGTACGTTGGGCCTTACGAGTGCCAGGGTGAAACCCTAACTTTTCGGGTTTGTGGAGTATTTATGCATCTTATGGACCATTTCCTCTCATCTTTTCCAGCGTACAAGTGCTTGAGCCGTTTTGAGTAAACCCTAACCCCCATAGTAAGCATCTTGAGCTTATGATGTAGTTTTTGTGTGCCAAAAGAAGAAGTTAGTGCATCAAAGGAGTCAAGGAAGGAATCAAGCTTTTAGATTTGGGGTTATAACCATCTTGGGAAGCTTTAGAAGGTATAAAGCTTCTACCTTGATGCTTGGATTATGTAGATTGGTTACTTTTTTTTGTCATTCTTCTTGTCCCAAAAGTCCCAATATTGTGCATGCTTTGTTTTGGTCGAGTTAAGATGTCCTTTCAGACCCAAGAATGGGTCCTAAGGCATAAACATGAGGCCCCTTGAGCTAGTTTGGTCCCTAGTTCTTTGTAGGAGATCTTAATGGATTAAGACCATGTATTAAGCCCTTTTAGTCGAAAAAAGTCTTAAAGTTTGAGACTTTATGGTTCTAGAGCACATTTGCGTAGTGGATCTGAAATTTGGGCTTAAATGCTTAAGCCATTAAGCACTTGTCATGATTTTTGTCTCTGCGAGGGTTCGCCCTGCGTAAGTTGGTGTACCCCCCACGTTCAGAGTAAAACCCCCCTGTAATGGGTCAATGAGAGGCGAGGTACGCCCAACGTACCGAAGGGGTACGCCCCGTGTACGCCTCCTGTTGGGCTTCAGACTTTGGGCTTCGGGTATTGGGCCATCTGTTGGGCTTTGATACTTGGGCCCTAATGGTTTATCTGGATGGGTGTGTCTTGGGCTAAGTAGAGGATCGTACCTTTGGGTAAGGCCCAATAAGGAGTTGGGCCAAATTTGGAAAATTGTGCCAAGTGTGAGCTTGAAGTGGTTTGGGCCTTTGGATCAAGATTTAGGTTGGCTTGCATTGGGTTGTGATGGACTGTTTGGGATTTTAAGGTTTGGGCTTTTAGCTTGCTGGATCTTCTTGAGTGAAGGCCATTAGGCCCAATTTGGAAAATTGGGCCAAAATTAGACTTAAGGAGCTTATTTTGATATAGGACCTTTTGTCATCTAGTTTAGGCTTTGGCTTTGGGCTAAGCTTGAGGATGCTACAAGTTGGCTTTGGGTCATCTAGTTTAGGCTTTGGCTTTGGTAGATAGGATGCTGTTATGGTTAGGGATCGGTTAGATATGCATGTAATATGTTCTGACTATATGTTCTGCAGTAGCTTGTGTTGATGTAGTATGGCTGGGTTGAGACCGTACTACTTTGTGGTGCCAGTCAACAAACCTGGTAATGTTTATATCGGTACATTATATGTATGCTTATCTGTTATATGTCGACATGGCTTGTGTGTGTGGTTGGGTTGAGGTGGGCCTGCTTTGTGCTGAAGGCCAACATACCCAGGGCGAACTGGATAGACTGAAGGGCCATCGGGGCGTACCAGTCAGGCCGAAGGCCCAGATAACGGTCCAGACATGCTGAAGGCCCAACGAGGCGGACCCAACATGCTGAAGATTCTGAGATCGGCCCAGATAGGCTGAAGTCTCGGCGAGGCGGTCCAGACATGCTGAAGGCTCTAAGAGTGGTCCAGATAGGCTGAAGGCTCTATATGCATGCTGTTATTTTTATATGTGCTACTGTTTGTGTGTTGGTACTTTAGGGGAACTCACTAAGCTTTGTGCTTACGGTTTAAGTTTATTATTTCAGGTGCTTCAGATGTTTTGGCAAGGCGAAGGCGTGACCGTACACATCCTCACGTTTTGGTCTTATGGTTTTTGGGAAACTCTGATAATGTGAATGTTTTGAAAACTATTTGTTAATGATTCTGGTTTTAAATAAATGTTTTGGAAACAACGGTTTTGTAAACACTTCTATAGAAAAAGGATTTTTTTGGAAAGTTTAAATTTTACTGAAATTTTATGGATGTTACAAGTTGGTATCAGAGCTGTGGTTTGAGTGAATTGGAGGAACACTCGTGTGAATCAAGTCTCAAACTAAGGAAAAAGGGTTTTCAAAACAAATTTTCAAATGGTTTTCAAAATAATCAAAGCGGATGCGACGTGTACGACCAGCCGGAGCCAGTAAGTAGACCCCAAATTACCATACAGTTATTTGAGCTTATGATATGTTAGAACAGCATGCTAGCAATAGGCTAGGGATCTTCAGGAATTGCATGGTAGAATTATCTGATTATGTGATGTCTTAGTTCCTAAAAAGTTTTCTTGTTTGGTTGATCTGTGACTCTTTCGCGTGTGAACTGGCTATTGAGTGGATACGCTAAGTCACATGCCGCATGGTTTAAAGGATCTTAGGCTGAGAGGTTTGGTCCTGCTGCGCAGCTCTCGTCTGAGTCCAACCGTTGTGGGATTGAATCTTTTATCCTAAGATTGTTTAAATGGTGGGGTATGTGATTGTGTTCATGCGATAGTCATCTGGAACCAATGGAGGGGGAAATTAGTGGTATGGTGAGTCGTGTGGCGTTTGCTGGCCAGTCGCATTGTTGGATGACAGTCAGTAGCTTTCTCTTAGTGGGCGCAGTGTATAGCGGGTCATCACAAGGAATGATTACCCACTCTTGGAGGAGTGGGAGCAGGACGAAGGTGCACCCGAGATGTTGAGATTGGGAGATCGGGGGTTTCAGAAGAGGATCTGCTTTATTGTATTGTATTTAGCGCCAGTCGGCTCCTCTGCACGAATGCTGCTTGCTTTGTGCTTTATGGAACTCATGAGTGATGTGGGTTATCCATTAAGTGAATATGTCAAGTCACATGTGAAAAAGGTTAGATAATCTCAGAGTGATGGAGTTGACCCTATTGCGCAACTCTCGTTAAAGTCCAACCGTTGTAGGTATGAGTCTGTTACTCGAAGGATTATCTGAGCTTTGTCGCATGTGATTGTGTTCATAAGATGGCTAACTGACATTGTGAGGAGTTCTTCAGCAGCTGATGGAAGAAGGGTGTGGGATCCTAGGATAGCCTAGGAAGTATGTTAGTGCGGTTGTTTCGCGGTTGAGCACGTTTCAGGAGTATTTTATGACTAGGACTTAGAGGATCCGAGATGATTCTTGAGGAAATGATGGATAGGTGTGGAAGGTAGTATTGGGCCCGTACTACTGAAAGCACAGGATCCATACTCGAATCAAGGAACATCTCGGGGATTCTAAGGACTGGTCAGGGACGGTAGCATGGTTGGGTACCATGGTTTGCAGCAGTGGTTCTGTTCTTGTCAATCTTTTGGTTATTGCTACTCAGTCATGGGGATGGTACTGGTATGTGAGCCAGTGGCATCTTGGATTCTAGGTTGTGTGGTGCAGACCTAGTGAGTTTTGGTTTGAGGCCTTAGGGATTTTTTCTCAAGGCCGGGAATACGAGTCGCGGGACTCAGGAACGGAGCGATGATTATGATCGGCTGGAGTTTTGCAGCTGGAAGTAGGATGGTTGATTGATGGATTGGAGTTTCGTTATCTATGGAAAGGGTTGTACCCTTTCAGTTTTTCGAGTTGAAGGAGTGAGCAGACTTGTGACCCTAGGGTCAGGTTGTATATCCATCTCGGGGTCAGTTGATCGCAATTGTTGGCGGTAGTATTTCAGCGATGGTGAGTGTAGGTGGATTGATGTGACATGAGTATCTTGTGAGGCAAGTAAGAGCCCCTAACCTTGGGTAATGGGAAAGTTTGGCGTCGGATTGACGTTGGGATTGCAAGCAGGGAAGGGAATCATGTTGATTAGTTCATGTCACCTGGGATCAAAGGGGAGTCTTCCGACGTACTCTCAGGTTGGTCAGGGTAACTCAGGAGGAGGAGGTCAGGATTTCTTCCGATGCTTTGAGGGTGTGTCATCCCCTGTATTCTTCGGGGTTGTATCAGGAATTGTATTGTGTTGGAATTTTGTTGGATTGGGTAAGTTATATCTCGGGTTGACTTTTTGCTATTCTTTTGGGTTATTGGGGGTCGTTATATACCATTCTGCATGCCGAAAGTCTTCAACTGAAATTCAGGTTTCTCTTGGGTTCCGATTGATCTATAGCAGGATGATCATTTTGTGTACGTTATTCATTCCGTGTTCAAGAATGATCGTACTTGGTTGAGCCGGTTTGATTTGTGAGTTGATTTCTAACCATTGGGTGGTAGTTAGAACCCTAAGTGGGGGAGAATTGGGAATTCTCAGGTTGAGTGTCAGGCATTGGAGGTTTTGTCAGTTGCTGTTCGGACTGCTGTTTTTAGATTTGTTAGGCAGATATTGATCGGTGAACCTCTCCAGAAGTAGGTATGTTCAAGCTCCAGGTGGGTTTGTGATTCTCTGGTTTAGGTGTCAGGATGTCCTCGACCATTGGTCATTGAGTTCGTCTTTCAGCGAGAATTCCTCGAAGGATTCAAGAGGCGACATTTAAGAGCAAGGAATGCGTCACCCACCCTCCAGTGCAGTGTGGTTATGTTTCCCTTGGTCCTTGGGTAAGTTCGCCCTAAGTGGTAGAGTGGAATTTGTTATTCATAGCAAAATCGGGTTTGGCAACCTTTGAGATCGCCTTAGAAGTCTTCTCGGGCTAGTTTTGTGTGGGTAGGATCCGTGCAGTCTCGATCAAGTATGGGATCTTGTTTCGATTGGTGATGTGGACGTCTTTTGTTATTAATGGAGATGGTGTGTTGCTTTATCTCGGGAAATCTTTCGTTTTGGATGAGGTTTGGGTTTCCCTAAGAATATGCATGGTTCTGTTGGGTTATAGCCTTCGAATTGGGTCAAGAGTTCGACCATTATCCTATCCTCGAGTTGGGTGAGACCATGGGTTCGTAAGGTTTTGCTTGGTTAGCAGCTTGTTCTATAAGTGAATCGTACATGGTAGGGTTATAGCATAGTGGTGCGCGTTCAGTGTTGTGTGGGATGGTGATTAGGTCCCCTCAAGGCAGTGAAAGGAGGAGAGTATCTTTAGGACCCATAAGGTTGGGAAAGCAATGTAATATCGACAAGGTTGGTATGAGATCAGGAGCATTCCAGGCATGGGCTGTGGGCCTAATAGTCAAGATTATTCATTTAATCTATTTGTGATACTCTCGGTAGTGACATGTTGATGGGGATCGAAGAACCCATAAATCAGCTGGTTTGGATAGGGAATGGTCAAGGGCCGTTGGGAGTGCTAGTCAGGTATCAGAATGAATATGTGGAATGCTTGCTCCGTATTTCTGTTTGTTCGCAAGTTGTTGTCAGGAATTGGATGAAATACGAAAGTTCTTGGTTTGATCATCTTCTTTCGTCGGTTCGGAGGTTGGTAATGGCATGGCAGAGAGTCAAAGGTTATACTAAGGTTTTAGTGTATCATATGGATTCAGATTGGGAGAGGTTCTCTATCGACCTGTTTGAGGATCTTTTCTGCATGATTTGTGGTATCTTCAGTCAGAAACTTGGGGTGGATTCATGGATGGCCATTTCGGGATAGCTTATAGTGGAAACTTGCGTTGGGAATCTCAAGTGTATCCATGTAAGGCATGCATTCGAGAGTTCAGTGAGGTAAGTGGGGGAATCTTTTGGTTTGTGGTGCGAGTCGCGAGTTTCAGGCGAAAGGCGTGATGTCATCGATGGTGAAATCGAGGGTTGCTGGGTTAGAATGTCCCTGTCTTTTAGGTTCTGGGAACCGGGTTAGATCTTTCTCCTGATTTTCTATGGCGACACATTGTATTTGGGTGGGTTGAGGTGGTCCTGCTCTATGCAGTAGGCCAAGATACCCGGTGCGGGCCGACTGTAAGTCGTAGGCACGGAGGCTCAGGGGGAGCGGTAGGGTTGAGGCGGTAGGCCAACAAACCCTGAGAATTTCAACCCGATGGTTGATTGGGTTCATGATAGGTCATAGATTTGTGGTTTGGGCTAGGAAATTATTTGTATATGTATTGGTAGGGTCTTGGTCTTGTTAGAGGTATTTTGTAGCTTGTTGACTTGTGTTTACGGCAGGGTAGGTGTTTACGACCGTAAACAGGTTTACGGCCGTGAACCTGTTTACGGCTAGTCTTTCCTATATATAGTATGTGTCAGTGTCTGTCAGGTGAGTGACGTATCACAACCGTTTACGGTCAGTGTGTGTGTATCTTCAAGGTGTACTTGACGTTTTAGTGAATGAACGTGTGCATTGCTTGATTATCTTCTTCTTCTACTCATTTCTACTATTGTTTGTTTTGATCACTGGTTTGGATTTTGTAATTGGGACCTTACAATTGGTATCCGAGCAAATTTGGTGTCAAAACAAGATGGAGTGGTGTTTACGGTTGAAGGAATTTTCAAATTCTTATTTTTTCAAGGTTTGGTTCTGCATTAGATCGTGTTTCACAGCTAAGGGAATCAAGAATTCACTGAAAAAAACACTTGTTTTCATCGTTTCTGGGAGTTTACGGTTATTGGTGTTGAATGGAGTACGACCGTAAACATTTTATGCAGCTGTAATCCATTGATCTTCAAAGGCCATAAATAGCTAATCTTCGAAAGCCGTAAACAGTTAATCTTCAAGGATCGGAAACTAGTGCTTGACCGTAATCTATCGAACCGTATTCGAGTATACTACCGTAAACAGCTTTCGGTCGTAAACTAGTGTGAATTGATTACGGCCGTAAACAAGTTCTCATATTTTAATTTTTGTGTTCAAGTATCTTTTCTTTTAATCAAGAAAAATTTTAAAAAAAATAAAAAAAACAACAACAAAATAAAAAAAATGGATTCACAAAATTCTCATCATGAACTTGATTCAGTCATAGGCACTACCACTCGCATCCCTCGTTTGTTGTCAGCTGAGGGGTTTCCGGAATGGAAGTATCGTATGGAGAAATATATCAAGATGAAAGATTTTAAAAATTGGAGATGTATTTTGAAGGGACCCATCAGAATCACCACAACACTTCCGGATAAAACGATTGTTGACAAGGCTATCGAAGAGTATACTGATGAAGAATTCGATAAGGTTGAACAGCAAGAAAGAGCACTTGCTACTCTTACTATGGCTTTGTCAACAGAAATTGCTCAAGGATTTCGTGAATACACGTCTGCGAAAGCACTTTGGGAGGCACTGATAGAAGTTTATGAAGGGAATGAGGATATGAGACAGAGTAGACAAGATATGCTGAGACAAAAATTTAACATGTTCAATTATATCTTGGGAGAATCTCTTGAGGCTCAACTGCAGAGGTTCACTACTTTAACAACTGAGATGAGCTCTGCAGGCATCTTGGTCACTAGGTCTGAAATAAATAAGAAGCTGCTCAATTCTCTGCCGAATAATGGGACATGAATGTGTCTGTGATTAAGAAGACAAAGGACCTTAACCGTCTGAGTCTGGCTGAAACTATGGCAATTATTAAAGCTTGTGATCTGGATGACAAGCAAAGTGAGATCAATCACGTTAATTCGTACTCCACTGCTAATCTTGGGATTCAATCCAACAATGCATTCTCATCCTTCACCACTCCTCAAGTTCAGTCGTTTGTTGCTCCTCAACCATCATCATATGCCACTCCATTCATGCAAAGTGTTTAGCCTCCAGTACCTTATCCACAAGTTGCTTCTTCTTCAAATGCACCTGCTCCAGCTCCTGCTCCCAAATAGAAAGATGAAAACTTGGCTATTGCTACTGGTCTTGTCAACTGCTACAATGTATTTGTGGCAGGCGAGCTACCTCCTCAATTGTCTTTCGCTGATTTGGATCAAATTCATCCTGAAGATGTTAAGGAGATGGATATAACTTGGCAAATTGCTATGGCAATGTTCCAGGCAAAATAGTTCTCTAAGAAGACTGGCAAAAATAACTGGGGTATGAATGCCGAAAAGAAGGTGGGGTTCAACAAGGGCAAACACCGATGCTTTAACTGCCATGAACCTGGCCATTTTGCCAGAGACTGCCCGAAGCCTGACAGAAGAGAAAACAATGAAAGAACAATGGTGCCAGTGGGTAACAACAGGGGAGCTACCACCAGCAACCAGACTGCAAACCTTGCTGTGGTAGCTCAGTCGTTTGATTGGGATGACCAAATTCAGGCCCTGAACATCTCGGGACCTGAAAATGCGCATCTTTCTCAAATCAACGACATTGGGGAGAGAGAAGCTGAGATGGATCCGGAGGAGGAGATAATGAATCTACAGTTTGCATTTATGGTTCAAACTACACCAAAGCCTGAAAAGTCTGAGGTCAGTGAAATCTCTTGTTCTCCATCTTGTATTAAAACTATCAATTTTTTACGTGAACAGGCTGATTTGATGAGTAGAGAGATAGAGGAACTAAAGTATGAAGGATACCAACTTAGGAAAGGCCTGAAACCATTGAAAGAACAATTAGAGGCCAAGACAAATGACTATAAGAAATTACAGGCAGACTATAGTGAGAAGTGAGTTCATTATAGATATCTTAAAAAGGATTTTGATGCTGTAACTGTGGAACTTGACACATTGAAGACTCGTTTTGCAAATGCTGATTTTAACTTCAAAAAATTCGATGTGTCAAGTGAAAGAGTTGCAACAATAATTGAACACCAAATGAAATGGAGGGACCAGAAGCAGGTAGGAATAGGTTATGAGAGTGTCCCTCCCCCATTCAATCAGAATTATACTACTTCTTCATTAACTCAAGCTGAGATTGATCGAGAACCATTTATGGTTTATGGTAAACCAGCTGCTGAAAAGGCAACCGAATGTAGTGCTAGGAATTTAGATACTAACGTTTCTACTTCCGATGTAGATTCATCAGTAAGCCAGGAAAATCAGGAGAATGGAAGAATTGAGTCTGATAATAAGTTTGTGTCAAAATTTGGTGTTCCTATTTCAAAAGTTGATGAGTCTGTATTTGATGTTAAGACTGATGTTTTAATTTGTGATGATTTGGTGTCGAATGTTAATGTCTTTGATAAATGTGGTGTTGTTTTTGTAAAACCTACTAAATCTGAATCTGTCACTACCACATCCACATCTTCTACACCTGTCACACAATCTGAACAATGCACTTGCACGTGTGGGAATGGTAGAAAAGTCAATAAGAGCACGAAAACTGATAAAGGCGGTACCAAGTCTTATGATAATAAGAAAATTTGTTTCAACTGTGGTACTGCCGGCCACATTTCTCAAAATTGTTCCAACCGGGCATTTGTGCATTTTTCAACACCGAGGAAAGAAAATGATTCTCGAGGAAGGTCTCTAACGAGAAAGTCCTCGAGATCTCGTCTTCGTGATGATGATCGTAAAATTCATAATAATAAGAAAGGGGCCGATCTTAAACCGAACAAACAGGTTTTCTCTAAACCAGCCACAAGTACTTTGCCGAAATCGACTGCGGCTGAGCCAAGGTCAATTTCGTCAAAGGGTGCGTTTGGATCTTCGACTAATCGTAGCCGAAAATCTAAATGCTCAAAGAAAAGGAAAAATGTTTCTAATTCACCTGTGAATACTTTAAAACCTAACTACCAATGGGTGCCCAAATCTACAATTGTCCGATCATCTTCATCCTCTGAAAGTGTTTCTGATATCAATGCAAATCTGAAAAAGCAAAAAGATAAATCTGTCAAAGTCAAGGGTACACCCAGGACTGTAATGACCTGGGTTCCTAAATCTAAATAATCCCGCTCATTGTGCAGGAACAGCTGCGGAGGAATGTCGCCAGACCATGGTATGTCGACAGCGGTTGTTCCAGGCACATGACAAGAGACATCTCCCAACTGCACAACATTCATAATTTTAATGGGGGATACTTTTCCTTTGCGGGAGGATATGGCAGAAAAATCACTCAGAAAGCAACAGTTTCAAATGGAGTGTTGAGCTTCGAGAATGTTAACTACGCGCCCGAGTTAAAGCACAGTTTGTTAAGCGTCTCTCAGATTTTTGAAAAGGGCTATTCGACGCATTTCACAGATAAAGAATGTCTAATTCTGAAGTCAGGCATTGTCATTCCAGAAGATTGGATTCTTGTGAAATCAAAACGGGATGGCAATGCATATATCATTGATATGAACAATAATCTTCATGAACAAGTCACTTGCCTTTTTTCAAAAGTTTCCGAGCACAATGCTATGTCGTGGCATCGAAGACTCGGACATGCTAATGCAAAGAACCTAAATCGACTTGCTAAGAATGACATGGTGCGTGGACTTCCTGTCAGAGATTTCATCACATTCGAAAAATGTGTGTCATGTGCCCAAGGAAAACATCACAGAAAGCCACACCTACCAAAACAGGTCAATTCAATCAACCAGGTGCTCCAGTTGTTACATATGGACTTATTTGGTCCGGTCAACGTCCTCAATATCAACAGAAATTCATATTGTATGGTTGTGATCGATGACTTCTCGCGGTTCACGTGGGTTTTCTTCTTGTCCAACAAGGCTGGGGTTGCTGACTTGATTAAGAAGTTTATTGTGATGATAGAGAACCAGACAAACAACCGGGTGAAGGCGCTCAGAACTGACAACGGGACATAATTCAAGAATGCTGTTCTCGATCATTTTTGTGCGGAAAAATGGATAGTGCGTCAATATAGTGCCGCTCGCACTCCTCAACAAAATGGTGTTGCTGAGCGGCGGAACCGAACTCTACAAGACGTTGCAAGGATGATGATATGTGACTCAAAACTTCCAGTTTTCTTTTGGGCCGAGGCGATCAACACGGCATGTTATGTTCAAAATCGTGTTCTGATCAACAAAGCTCAGATGAAGACTCCGTACGAAATTATCTACGGTCACAATCCATCTGTCAGTCATTTTCGTATCTTTGGTTGTCCTTGAACCCTCCTTCATCTGGAATCCAACCCCAAATTCAACGCCAAAGCCGATGATTGTTACTTTGTGGGGTATTCTGGTCGCACAGCGTACAGGGTCTACAACAAGAAGACAAAACAAATTGTAGAATCCTTCGATGTACGCTGGTTGGAGGAGAACGAGACGGATGCTAGAGTTGGTCCAGACTGGTTATTTGACTACAGATCCCTATTCAAATCATTAAATGGTTTTTCAAATGATTTATCTGGTTCTAGTTCTGGTTCGAAGACTGTGATTGAAGATGAAGACAAAGAAGTTGTTTACAGACCGTCGGTGGTGTCCTCTACGACTCCTACAGTGGATGCATCTGTTCCAATTGATTCGTCAGAGTCTCCATGTCAACCAATCAATCCAGATGCTAATGCTACTCCATTTACTCTTGATGAAAGAGAGTACATGTCCAAATATGCTTCCGTTGTTACTCAAACATTTATGGAACTTCTCTTTCCCGAACAGATTGCTAATGAGTTTGTGGCAGGCCCCTCTCACTATTCAAGACTGTCTGAGGTGGATCATTTAGCAGATGATGGATTTGTCCATATTCACAACCTTCCCGTAATGCTCATTGACATCATCCAAGAGCTACCTTCCAGAATTCAACGCGATCACCCGATCGAAAACGTCATTGGTCAGCTGGGCGACGGTGTTCAAATGCGGAGTCAGAGTGGAGATGTAAATACATGTCTCTATTCTTGCTTCATATCTCAAATAGAGCCAAAGAATGTTCAAATGGCTTTGAATGAGCCCAGCTGGGTGGATGCTATGCATGAGGAGTTGAATCAGTTTGAAAAGCTTGGGGTTTGGAAGCTGGTTGATTACCTAAGGGTGAGAAGTCTCTCGACACGCGCTGGGTCTATCGGAACAAGCAAGATGATTCAGGGGTCATCGTGCGGAATAAAGCCCGATTGATTGTTCGTGGATTTCGTCAAATTGAGGGTCTTGACTATACCGAAGTCTATGCTCCAGTGGCTCGCTTGGAGGCTATTCGCATTTTCCTTGCGTATGCTGCTTACATGAACTTCACGGTTTACCAGATGGATGTCAAGTCTGCCTTCTTGTACGGCGCTGTGAAGGAAGAAATCGATGTTGATCAACCTCCTGGGTTTGTCAACTCGAAGTTTCCGAATCACGTTTACAAGTTGGACAAGGCTTTATATGGATTACATCAAGCTCCAAGGGCGTGGTATGAAACTCTTACGAAGCACTTGCTCGAGCATGGCTATTCGCGGGGAACAATTGATCAAACTTTGTTCATCAAGCATGTTAGTGCCGATCAAATTCTGGTTCAGATCTACGTCGATGACATCATTTTCGGGTCCACATGTCCACAACTATGCAAAGAGTTCGAATGCGTGATGAAGAAGAGGTTCGAGATGAGTTCTCTGGGGGAGATGACCATGTTTTTGGGGCTTCAGGTCAAACAAGACTCAACCGGAATCCTGCTACATCAAGCCAAGTATGTTGCAGATATGCTCGAGAAGTTCGGGTTTCGAGACTCAAAACCTGCACTGACGCCAATGGCCGAGAGACCACTGTTGACTCCAGATATTGAAGGTGAATCTGTAGATCAGACTGACTACAGATCGATGATCAGATCGTTGATGTATCTAACTGAAAGCAGGAAAAACATCATGTTCGCGGTTTGTCAATGCGCACGATATCAGGCTAATCCTAAACTTTCACCCCTCTGACTAAGGAAGAAACTGAAAATGAAGCACACCTTCAGTATGGACAACCTGCTTCAGCTTCAGTTAAGACTGAACAATCAGGGCCAACTGAGGGTGTTGAGGTGAAGAATTGTAATATTTCTACTTCTTGTGCAGGTAAAGTAGCGGAAGATGAGAACAAGGAGAATACCATTGAACAAACCAATGTCTCCTTGAACTCTGAACCTGTTTCTTTTAACTCAGTCACTCCTAACAAACTTGCGGTTGAGAAATATAGGCCACCAATTCCAGTGAAACAGAGTGCCTATTGCAAGTGTGCTTGTGGGAACAATAAAAGACAATGCAATGATACACCACTAAGGGCAGGAAGAAACAACTTCCAAGTGAAGAAAACGACATGTTTTCACTGTGGAACAACACATTGCCAGAAATTGTCCTAATCGCGCATACATTCCCTACTACGCACAAGGCTGGCAGAACGCGCCAAGAGGGAAATACCCCAAAAGAAGCCCTTCAAGGTCACAATTGTGAAATGGTGACTGGAATGCGAAAAAGGCCAAGGATTCATCTTCCAACAACAATAAGGGTATGCCGGCCAAGAAGTCCAATCCAAGAGATGCTCCATTGAAATCAAGATCAGTCAGATCAAAGTCATCTCAACGATCGGCTTCCAGTTCAAAAGCAAGTACTGAGGCACCCATCAGATCGAACAAGAAATGGTTTAAACCCAACTACAGATGGGTACCAACGGTTCAATCTCCTAAATCTCCTAATGCTTCTAATATTTCTACATCTTCTGTTTGTGATAAGAAGGATATGTCATGGGAGAGAGTACCTTGCAAAGATGATAAAGGTCAACCCAGTTTCAAAATGGACTAGGTTCCAAAGACCAACTACTCTCGCTCTGTGTCAGAGCAGCTATGGAGGTATATCATCAGACTTCGGTTTGTTAATAGTGGTTGTTCCAGGCACATGATAGCAGGCATCTCTCAACTGTACAACACTCGGAAAATTGTTTGAGAGTATGTGTCCTTTGCGGGAAGGGAAGAAAGGAAGGGATCACACATGGGGTTTGTGCTTAACGATGTAAAGAATTTTCGGATCTGTTCTGAGACTATGCGTGCTGTTCTCAGACCTTCTGGATGCAAATTCAATCGGTGAATTACGGTTTGCGTTTTTCTTCTCAATACTCCTGAGTTTATCTTAAACTTATTCGTTTTGAAGACAATTTTTTTTATTTTCTTATAGTTTTTCGTTAGTAGGTATTGTTTGGGAAGTGATATCAAGATAAAGTGATAACGGGCAGTCTAAAACATGTGTAAGGGACTGAATCTGAATTGTCTAGACTCTGTGTTCAATGTGTTGGTAGGCATGAAGGATTTGACAGTGTGGATTTAGATAGGATTGTTTGGACTGACCATACGATGCTCGGGTAGATTGAGTAGTGAGATAAACATGGGAACCCATGAGATACACTAAATCAATATGCATCTAGAACTGTGGCTTAACTTTTCCTTGATGTACGGACTTATGTCCTTAATTCTGGTTCTGATAGGGCGACTGGGGGGTTCTGATAAAGTAGGTCTGTAGGAAATTATTTTCTTGCTTTCTATCTGTCAGTCATATGTTGCTTCCTCTGCGTGATTGGAAGAGATCCAACCTGGATTTCAACATATGCAACTCTAATTCTACGCACCTCCTTATCTATGAAATTCTTTCTATCTGTTAGCCATATGTTGTCCCCTCTGTGTGATCGGAAGATCCGACCTGGGACACAGCATATGCAACATTCTACCTCTCAATCCCTCTATCTCTGTTAGTCATATGTTGTCCCCTCTGCGTGATTGAAAGAGATTCGACCTGGGACACAACAATGCACCTATTTCTAATCTGACTTCCTCCTTAATAATTGTTTACTCACCTAAAGTAAGGAGTTCTTTAGAAGTTCTTGATAACCAGGGTATATCGGGAAGTGGGGAACACGTTCTAGTGCAACTAAAATTGAACCATTTAGAGGTTGTCTGTAGATCTCGTTGCTTAATTTAAGTGGACAACAATACCCGTGGTCGTCGTCAGCTAAATGGTATATTTGAAAAAAAATTGTCGATATCCTTCGTGTTTAGGTGGACCACAATACCGGCAATTGACCAGATCTATTCATGAAGGTGAAGGTACTGAAAAACAAAGTTAAGACTGTCTCACAACTTTGTTCCCAAATATTTTTGTTTTTGTTAAATTTGTTCATAGTTTTCCGCTATGCACAAATTTAGGGGGGGGGGGGGGAGAATTAAAAAATTCAAAAATCAAACAAAAATCATAAAATTAAAAAAAATCCAAAAATAGTGTTATTTTTGTTTTATTTCTTGTTCAGAAAAATCAGAAAATTAAACAAAGATGTAGATGAGACTCATGGAGACTGTATCGAGATTTTCTGAGCCAAGGCTTCGTCCGTGATCATCGAAGAATTCTCATTCGAAGGAGCAAGAAATGAAGACTATTCTTTCAACATTCAATCCTTCAACCCCAGAAGCAAGGTGAAGCTGTACTTGAAGATTATGTGACAGATTGAATTGAAGCCTCCTCAATCAATTTACTGCTATCTATGAACCTGCTGAAGTGATCCAGAAGATTAGATCTCTCTATTGTTCTCTCTGAAGATTCTCAATCTGAAAGCGCCATCTTTCAAGAATCTTTTCAAGAAGCCTCCCCACCCAATGTGCGTTCAGAGTCAAATTTTGAAGAAAAGCCCAACTGCTCAAAATGAAGTCATTCATTGAAGATTCATCAAGTTCATCTTGAAGTTGTGAAGAATTTGAAGATTAATGCTGAAGCCAAGCTCCCAATGAAGATTGACAAGAAAACCCAGCTACTTTTTAGGGGGAGCTTGTTGGGTCAGTTAGAAAAGAAAGCTATAAACCAAGGGGGAGATTGTTGGGTCAAAAATATTGGTTTATACTTTACTTTTCTAGGAAAATGTATTTTTCAGTCATGTAATATGTGTTTGCGGTTGTGTTTACGGCTGTGAACCTGTTCACGGCCCATGTTCCCCCCCTATATATATATATATATATATATATATATATATATATATATATATATATATATATATATATATATATATATATATATATATATATATATATATATAGGTGTTAGGGATGAGGAGAGGGTAATGAGCATAGAGAGAGAGAGAGAGAAATGAGCATAAGTGTGTGAATCTTGTATTTGGATCTACATTCTAATCAAATCATACAAGATCATCATCTTCTTCTTCCACTTCTTCTTCATTAGATCTGACATCATCCGTTTGATTGGGATTCCGTACCATCAAACGTATCTGATTGATACACAAGCAGATTTGGGACTTACAATTCGACATATTGGTATTCCAGCCCGAGACTGATCGGACCAGTCATGGGTGTTTGTGGTTATGGGCTAGCAGTGATGTGTATATTGGTTCGAGAGTTAAAGGAAACATTGTCGGTCGACTCAAGAAGGTTCATCTCCCATTTTTCTCCCATTGTTCATCATATCCTAGGAAATTTTGTCATCAGAATTAGCTTTCTCTGGAAGGATTATCGAATCTCTTTTGTCCAGTAAAGAGTTGTCGGCAGCAGAGTATGATCTGTGGTTCTATTTTCTGGTAGGAACCTCAGGTTTCCAGGTTTGAGTAGTCCGTTTAGGGAATAAAGGGAAGCGAATTAGCGATGGTTAGTATGGGCGGTCTGTTGGGAAGTCAGACCAAATTCAAGTTTCCGGATTGCAAATTTTCAGGTGAAGTAGGGTTGATTGGCTGCGTGGGAATATGGATTTATTTTCTTCGGGTTGGAATTTTATGTGGAGTTAGTCTCCTTAGAAGATCGTCATACGTCATGGTTGTGAATGTGCCCCTCAGGATGTCGGGTCGCTGGGGTTGATAAGGAATGATTTCGAGGACGAAATCGAATTTAAGTGGGGGAGAGTTGTAACACCCCATCTTTCAAGTAACTTCAAATTCATCCCTTGGATTTTAATTATGTCATTTTTGGCACTTGGTTTGGAATGAAATGGCAAAAGGAGGCCCTAGTGGCAAAATGGTGATTTTGGGAACTTGAGTAGTACGCTGGGCATACATGTGAGAATGTTAGGCGTACGAGTGCCTGGGTGAAAACCTAACTTTTAGGGTTTGTGGAGTATTTAAGTATCTTATGGACCATTTCCTTTCATCTTTTCCAGCCTCCAAGTTCTTGAGCCGTTTTTAGTAAACCCTAACCCCCATAGTGAGCATCTTGAGTTTATGATGTAGTTTTTGTGTGCCAAAAGAAGAAGTTAGTGCATCAAAGGAGTCAAGGAAGAAATCAAGCTTGTAGATTTGGGGTTATCACCATCTTGGGAAGCTTTAGAAGGTATAAAGCTTATACCTTGATGCTTGGATTGTGTAGATCTTGTTTTGGTTACTTTTTTTGGCATTATTCTTGTCCCAAGAGTCCCAATATTGTGTGTGCTTTGTTTTAGTCGAGTTAAGTTGTCCTTTTAGACTCTAGGATGGGTCCTAAGGCATAAAAATGAGGTCCCTTAAGCTAGTTTGGTCCCTAGTTCTTTGTAGGAGGTCTTAATGGATTAATACCATGTATTAAGCCCTTTTTAGTCGACAAAAGTCTTAAATTTTGAGACTTTATGGTTCTAGAGCACATTTGAGTAATAGATCTGAAATTTGGGCTTAAGTGCTTAAGCCATTAAGCACTTATCATGATTTTGGTCTCTGCGAGGGTACGCCCCGCGTAAGTTGTTGTACGCCCTACCGTCGGAGTCAAACCCCCCGTAATGGGTCAACGAGAGGCGAGGTATGCCCAGCGTACCGAAGGGGTACGCCCCGCGTACGCCTCCTGTTGGGCTTCAAACTTTGGGCTTTGGGTATTAGGCCATCTGTTGGGCTTTGATACTTGGGCCCTAATGGTTTATCCGGATGGGTGTGTCTTAGGCTAAGTAGAGGATCGGACCTTTGGGTAAGGCCCAATAAGTAGTTGGGCCCAATTTGGAAAATTGGGCCAAGTGTGGGCTTGAAGTGGTTTGGGCCTTTGGATCAAGATTTGGGTTGGCTTGCATTGTGTAACAATTGGTAATTTTAGGTTGAAAAATGTCGACCAAACCACCGCGATAAATTGTCATATTATGAACTAAGGAATAATATGATGGAATAGAAAAGTATATATATGACGTTAAAATTTATAATCACTTGCCAAATATGCCAACTTACTAAAAATCTTGTCTAACGATTAGGAAATTTACGAATATGGTAATATGACACGTGAAGTGAAGATTAATTTTGAGTGGGTTAAACAACACTAATGTGACGCTACTAACCACTTGTTTAATTAAATTACCTTCATTAGTTGGAACGACAAAGTTTTACTTTACCAACATAAAACCATACCTATATTAATAGCTATACTGGCGTACACCACCTAGAAAACCTCATACCTCATTTATCATAAAAACCAATAATATCATATAATACAAGAAATCATGATGAAAAATAGTGGTGGTACCTTAAAGCCTATTTCTCTACATTGAGCATCTCTCAATTGTCACAACTAGTGGATAGAGTATCATGATCATATAAGAACAAATGGACATAACTTCAAATAGCCAAAACACACGTTTCTTTTACAAACATTACAATTGAAAAGAACTTTTGCATGCAACTTGTACAACATAAACTATTGCCCACATCACATGAGACCCACATTACAAATTTATAATCATATAAATCCCATACATATTTTCCCTTGAGGCACCCCAAAAACTCACGTAAGCAATCACCTCTTCTACTTTTCTTTGCTAATTTTGAGCTGGAAGTTAGAGACCATAAACCCGTTTGTTGATCGCCCAAAATCTTCCTTAGTACCGGTTTTAAAGGTGACACAAGAAGCCTTCCTAAAAACGAACAAATCTCGGGTTTAGATCACGCAACAAAGGTGAGTCTTTATGGCCCCATTTTCTTTAAGTTTTATAAACATTTGGGGGAGATACATACATGTCTTGCATGCTAAATAAGAAATTTTATTATCATTATATGATACATATTTAACATTATTTATAGTGGGTTAGCACACGACACTTTAGTTATATTGAACTAACATGCAAATGAATCTATGAAATGGTTACATGCATTATAAACAAATTTTCATATTATATTATGACGTAATAAAACATTCGTATAAGGTTATTATCCGTAGATATAAATATATGCATTGGTATTATCTTCGTGACATAAGTCCATGCAAATATTTTTGGTTGATAATCAAAACTAACCATTAGTGTTAGAATGGTCATTAATAAAATAAACCAATAAAATTATAGACTTAGGACCTACTTTGTTAATTTATTACAAGCAAGGTCTAAAGTGTAAATATAATATGAGATAACTAGACTTATAGATACATAAGTGTTCCATTGGATTTATGTTATAAAACATGATTATTTTTATATAAAATTGTTATTTTATATAAAAATGCAGTTTATAAAAAGACCTTGTAATATTTTATAAAATAAGTAGTTTTTTTTATAAAATATAATTATTTTTTAAGTAAAATTGATATTTTATAGAGTTTATAAAAGGATCTTGTAACATTTTATAAAATAAGTAGTTTTTATAAAATATGATAATTTTTATATAAAAATGATATTTTATATAAAAACGGAGTTTTAAGGAGATCTTGTAGTATTTTATAAAAATGAGTAGTTTTATAGAATATGATTGTTTATATAAAATAAGATATTTTATATGAAAAGAAAACTTATGAAAAGGCTATTAACGCTTCAAGAAAACAAAGAATTGAAGTAATATTTTTTTATGCCTTCAATGATATATACATACATATTTACATACTCTTAAAAATATATGTATAATAGTGTATGTCCAACTATATATCCGAATGTGACGACAAAGAAATGCAAACATTGTTAAGGCTCGGAATACAAATGACGACAAAAATCATAGACTTAACAATTTAAGGATATTATGTATGAGAAACACTTCATCGCTAAGAACTCAAAAACTTAGTACAAAGCCCTCTGTGCTATAACCGTTAATCCGAAAGGAACGTGGAACATTTGTGACATCCCCAATTTCACGGCCAGAAAAGACCGATTTCGTTTATGGTTTTTAAAATAAAATCAGAGAAATCTTTTTTTAAAAGATGTTGCGGAATTGGTCCCGAAAACAAAACATGATAAAATTGTTATCAAATCATTTACGAAGAAATGTATTTTACTCACTTAAACCATTGGGATGTCATTGTCAATACAAAGACATAAGCATAAACAAAACTTACATTCATTTACACTAGTGATCTACTTCTCTTTTAATCTCTCAGTGTAAAGCAACTTCGTATCGATACCTGTGATACAATTAAATTGAGTGGGTCAGGCTTGGGAGCCTGGTGAGCATATAGGGTTTTCAACCCACAATAAATAATAAACTTATTAAGTTCTCAATCAACAATAAATTTATTAATTCCATCAACCAAAATAACCCTAATTACCCATTCCCTTTATCCTCACTTTACGTCCCTAAAACAACTATCATAAGGGACCTAGCCTAAGGATTATCACTAGAGGTGACAACAATGCTTTGGGGGTTCCTCAGCAAGTTATGTCAAATAAAACAAACATCGGGGTGACAACATTGCTTTCCCTCAGCAAGTTATGTCAAACAAGACATCCTAACATAAAACAACCAACAAGGTGACAACATTGCTTTCCTTCAGCAATTTATGTCAAATAGGCACGAAGTCACATCGTCGCCATGTGCTAGTCCATAGCTCTTATTCATCGACGGTATTTCCCACAGGAGTTCCCCCCCCCCCCCCCCGGCAATACATGTCAATGGGTTTTCCATATACTAAGTCCATAGCTCTTATTTATCGACGGTATTTCCCACGAGAGTTCCCCCCCCCCCCCCCGCAATACATGTCAATGGGTTTTCCATACAGCTGATGAACATACTTAAGGGGTTTCCCCAGCCTTACATGCCCTAAAGGCACTCATGAGGGGAATAGAGTACATCGAATGAACACTTAAGTCCATTAACACCTACAGGTTACGAGCCTGCTAGTGTTCCACAGACCGTCAAAACAGTCCATGGTTGTCATCCATACACTGCTGAATGACGGGGGTCTTAGAGTACAGCGAATGAACACTCAAGTTCATTAACACCTACAGGTTGCGAGCCTGCTAGTGTTTCATAGACCGTCTAGAACAGTCCATGGTTGTCATCCCTACTTTGCTGAATGACGGGGGTCAACGTTGGGTAAGGGCTTTTCTCATATTGCACCACTCACGCCAACATTTGGGTAAAAGCTTTTCCCATATTTCACCACTCACTCTCAACTCATGATCTATATCACTGATCATCTCATCTATCCAACTCACCTTTCATCACACACCCACTATTTAACTCATGATCTATATCACTAACTCATGAAGCTAGTCCGATCACTTCATAAAAGAACGAAGACTCCAAAGCTCTTCCAGATAAAAGTATAGGGAAAATACTGATAAAGTACTCCCGTACGCTCCCGTACCCCGACGCGTAATAGTGTCAAAAGGAAGAACTAATGGATGAACACATAGTTCAAAAATACATAATGAACATATAGTTCAAACATACGTACCGATTACAAGTCTACTAACGTTCCACTGGGCTATCTAAAATAGTCTGTGGTCGTTGTCTATACTCTGCTAGATGACTAGATAATCTTAAACATCGATACCTCTCATCACTTTTATTTCATCACACATTATCTAATTCATCTACCCATGTTTTACCCAACATATTTGTAGATAAAAATATATATACAGTTTAAAACTTGTATAAAACATCAATTCAACAGTCACCTCAAATAAACAATTAATATATTTACACATAGCACGTATTTTAAGGTAAATACTTCATATCTATGTGTAAGGTGAAAGTGACTATACACTCACCTGATTTAATGAAAATCGGGTAGGAATTCGTTTCCTAAAACGATCGTTTCTAATAAAACCGGGAGTTTTATTGAGAAACCGGGCTCTGCGAAAGGTCGGGCTTCAAAACCGAAAAAATAAATTTTCCGGGCTTCTTCGTGGCGTATTCCGGGCTTTGGAATAAGTACCGGGGCTTCGGGGGATGTTAAAATGAAAGAAATATGGAAAGAGGGGCTAAAAGTGGCAATTTTCCGAAATATACCCGGGAGGTCTCGCACCCTCCTATTTATAGGGCCGAGCCTCCTGATCCAACGGTTGAGAAGAAGCCACACGTCGCAAATCCGAGGGCTCGCAGGGAGGGCTCGCACATGGGCTGCGCGTGCGAAGTGGCTGCTGGCAGCTCCTTAGTGGACCGCGGTCTAGTCCGAAGTAGGGATAGTTCGTGGCACCTGCGAGGGTTCGTATGCACGAGGGAAGAGGCACGCGTCGCACTTCTACTGGACCGAACCTCGGACTCGAGAAGATCATGACACGCCTCTCCAGGTGGCTTCGGTGACTCAGCCATGTTCCGGACACGCGTCGGATGCGAAGCGAAGACACGTGGCCGAAGTCCACGTGTGCGAAATTCCTCAGTTTTGGGGATTTTTCTCGTTTTTCGCGCCAAAACTTCTAAAATCCATAACTTTCGCATACAAGCTCCGTTTTTGACGTTCTTTATATGCACGCGTAGGTAAAATTACGCTCTACAACTTTTGTTTAGACTTTGTCGGCTAGATTTGACTTTAATTTTTAAATTATTATTTTTAACAGACCGGGACAGGAAATCCGTTAAAATTTTATAACTTCTTCATCCGAAGTCCGTTTTCGTCATACTTTTTACTGTTGTGCTACTATTTACGAGACCTTCGATTCTCATTTAGGTTGTGTCGGCTTAAAATCACTCGATCTAAAATTCGAGTTTTTAGCTGTCTACTGCTAAGCTGAAACTTCGAAAAATCATAACTTCCTCATACGAAGTCAGATATGGGCGTTCTTTTTATACCTACTCTCGGTTTAACAAACACTACGAGTTTCATTTAGATCACTAAGGCTAAAAAGTAGTTTATCAAAAACTCACTTTTTACGACATTCGGCCCCGTGCCGGTTTTGTCGCGAAACTTCGACAGGTCATAACTTCTTCGTTATAACTCGGATTTAGGTATTCTTTATATATCCGTAATCCTTGTCATGCCCACTACAAGTTTCTTAATAGATATCGACTTTATCTAATATTTAATTTTGACGCTCATTTTTATTCTTAATTAATTAAACCCTAATAATTAAGCATAAAACACATAATTCACATAAAATTCACATAATTCCTTTTCATTTCTTCTAAATGAGTTACAAAGGTTAATGTAGACCATTATGTCAATATTAATGCCTAGCCAAGAAACACGGGCGTTACAACTCTCCCCCCCTTAGAATGATTTCGTCCCCGGAATCACACATCAGCAAACAAATACGGGTAGCGACTCATCATGTCACTCTCCGTTTCCCAAGTGATATTTGGCCCATTCGTATGTTTCTAACACATAAGCCCTAATTCGACCACTTTGTGTCACAACTTCTTAGTCTTACGGTCAACGATTGCCTCAGGTTCTTTAATCAACCTCTTGTTTTCATCCAACCTTAATTTATAAATGGGAATTATGTCGGGCACATCTCCCGTAAATTTTCTCAAATAACACACATAAAAGGTATTATGAATACCCTCCAGTTCTTCCGGTAATTCTAGCTTGTAAGCTTGATTCCCGATCCTCCGAAGAACTTTAAATGGTCTAATAAATCTTGGACTCAACTTTCCCCTTTTACCAAATCCTATAAGTCCCTTCCACGACGAGACTTTAAGTAAAACCGAATCTCCAACTTTGAATGATATCGGTTATCTTTTCTTGTCAGCATAACTCTCTTGAGCATCTAACATCTTTTCCCTAATCACTTTCAACTTTTCAGCAGTCTGATGGACTATTTCAAGTCCCATAAACTGCTTTGCCCAGCTTCCAGTCAACATGATAGCATTCGACACTTTTCCCTATACAAAGCGTGATAAGGTGCCATCTTGATGCTTGAGTGGAAACTATTACTATAGGAAAATTCTACTAGAGGTAAGTGTTTACCCCAGTTACCTTGGAAATTCTAGGGTACATGCCCTCAGCATATCCTCCAATATTTGAATTGTTTGTTCACTCTGACCATCGGTTTGTGGATGGTAAGCTGTATTCAAACACAACTTGGTACCCAATTCCTCTTATAGACTCCTCCAAAACCTTGAGGTAAAACGGCTGTCACGATCGGATACAATCGTTAACGAAACACCGTGAAGCCTCACACTTTCCTTCACATAAGAATTCGCAAGTTTATCCATAGACCATTTCTCGTTGGCTGGTATGAAATGCGCACTCTTAGTGAAGCGATCAACAACCACCCAAATAATGTCGTGATCGTTCCTTGTTCTGGGCAGTTTAGTCACAAAATCCATAGTGATACCTTCCTATTTACCCATGGGTACAGGTAAAGGATCTAAACTCCCATACGGTTTCTGATGTTGTGCCTTAACCCTAGCATAAGTTACACACTCAGCCACATACTTAGCAACATCGAGCTTCACCATTGGCCACCAATAATAGGGTTTTAGATCCCTATACATTTTCGCACTGCCGGGATGAATCGAGTACATGGTTTTGTGAGCTTCTTCCATCAGAAGACCTCTTACTCATCCCATCCTAGGTACCCAAATCCTACCTTTGAATACCTTCAGTCTTTGACCGTTTTTATCAAACACCAACGTTTTGCCCAAACGTTCTTCCGTTCGGTCATTTTTCTTTAAAGCTTCCTCCTGAGCTTTCTTTTATACTTCCCACAATTGTAGAGACAACTTCAATTCTTAATGCTCTTGGCCTCTTCCTTTCAAGATTCACCTTCCGAGTGAGAGCATTAGTAACAACATTTGCTTTACCAGGGTGATAAAGTATATCTCACAGTCGTAGTCCTTGAGTAACTCTAGCCAGCGTCGTTGCCTCATGTTCAGTTCCTTCTGATTAAAGAGATATTAAAGACTCTTATAATCAGTGAAAAGTTTGCATTTAGTGCCATAAAGATAGTGCCTCCCTATCTTTAAGGCGAATACTACCACTGCCAACTCCAGATCATGAGTGGGGTAGTTCTTTTCATGCTCCTTCAATTGCCTCAATGCATACGCTATCACTTTATCCCTTTGGGTCAGAACACAACCTAACCCAACTTCTTTAACAACGAACGCGATACTTCTATTGATCGCTTTGATCAGCCTTTACTTCAATTCGGCTTAAGTCAACTGCTACATCGAACTTGGTTCTCTGAACCACATAACAAACTCATCGTAGTCGGACTCAATTCGATATGACCACTAGGGTCGGAATAACAATCATCTTCTTAGTCATTACCGAAACGATGGTAACGAAAGACTAGATTAAGACGGAATCAATTACGAGTTCCTTGGTAACCTTGTGACTTTCCCTGATCCAAGTGTGAGTCCTGTGCTTCCAGTAGTATAGATCTCTACTACTATTCACACCTACTCATACTCGTCCCAAGTATTGTCTCGCAGTCCCCAAGTCCTAAAATCACAAAACAATTTAACACATACGAATGTGTCCAATTAATCATAGAATTTTCCTAGACTCTACTAGGACTTCTTCCATGCGTATCTTCGGTCATCAATTCTACTTCAACTTGGTTGGTGATGGAAATTCCAAATGATGGGACAACTTCAGGAATTACACCAATCGTTCCATCATCCTGCCAATCGAAGGTGTACTTCAGACGTACCATACTCCTCTAAACGTTTCATTATTTTATCAAACATATTCTAAGACAAGATACCACTCTTACGATATCTTCTGATAGGTATCATTCACTATCATAAGCTTTTCATTTCCTCCATCTACTCAATTCTCTACGAGTCTTCACCATAACGTTTTGTACACCCAAGCAGACGTTCGGTGTACCAGGCGAGAATTTAAGATAGGAAAGCTTTATTTACGATAAACGTATAAATCTCCTTATCACTTCGAAACGTTTACATGTTAGTTCTAATCTCGTAATCATACGCTTAGAATCCTACACACATAAGGTTTCCAGATCCGGTCGGCAACAGACCATAGATCCGAACAAATAATAGCATCATTATAGCTATAACACAAAACATTTAGCACATAAAAGCATTTTAGGCATCCTTCCTAAAATAAACTAGTGCTCGTGTCAATTTAGGTGTACTACCGAAAATATAATAGACACACTCAACTCACAATCATCGTTTAGCATTCTAAGTTTAAGTCTAGAAATCCTACAATTTCTTAGTTCGCTTAAACTAATGCTCTGATACCAACTGTGACATCCCCAATTTCACGGCCAGAAAAGACCGATTTCGTTTATGGTTTTTAAAATAAAATCAGAGAAATCTTTTTAAAAGATGTTGCGGAATTGGTCCCCAAAACAAAACATGATAAAACTGTTATCAAATCATTTCCGAAGAAATGTATTTTACTCACTTAAACCATTGGGATGTCATTGTCAATAAAAAAACATAAGCATAAACAAAACTTACATTCATTTACACTAGTGATCTACTTCTCTTTTAATCTCTCAGTGTAAAGCAACTACGTATCGATACCTGTGATACAATTAAACTGAGTGGGTCAGGCTTGGGAGCCTGGTGAGCATATAGGGTTTTCAACCCACAATAAATAATAAACTAAGTTCTCAATCAACAATAAATTTATTAATTCCATCAACCAAAATAACCCTAATTACCCATTCCCTTTATCCTCACTTTACGTCCCTAAAACAACTATCATAAGGGACCTAGCCTAAGGATTATCACTAGGGGTGACAACATTGCTTTGGGGGTTCCTCAGCAAGTTATGTCAAATAAAACAAACATCGGGGTGACAACATTGCTTTCCATCAGCAAGTTATGTCAAACAAGACATCCTAACATAAAACAACCAACAAGGTGACAACATTGCTTTCCTTCAGCAATTTATGTCAAATAGGCGCGAAGTCACATCGTCGCCATGTGCTAGTCCATAGCTCTTATTCATCGACGATATTTCCCACGGGAGTTTCCCCCCCCCCCCCTGCAATACATGTCAATGGGTTTTCCATATACTAAGTCCATAGCTCTTTTTTATCGACGGTATTTCCCACGGGAGTTCCCCCCCCCCCCCCCCGCAATATATGTCAATGGGTTTTCCATACAGATGATGAACATACTTAAGGGGTTTCCCCAGCCTTACATGCCCTAAAGGCACTCATGAGGGGAATAGAGTACAGCGAATGAACACTTAAGTCCATTAACACCTACAGGTTACGAGCCTGCTAGTGTTCCACAGACCGTCAAAACAGTCCATGGTTGTCATCCATACTCTGCTGAATGACGGGGGTCTTAGAGTACAGCGAATGAACACTCAAGTCCATTAACACCTACAGGTTGCGAGCCTGCTAGTGTTCCGCAGACCGTCTAGAACAGTCCATGGTTGTCATCCCTACTCTGCTAAATGACGGTGGTCAACGTTGGGTAAGGGCTTTTCTCATATTGCACCACTCACGCCAACATTTGGGTAAAAGCTTTTCCCATATTTCACCACTCACTCTCAACTCATGATTTATATCACTGATCATCTCATCTATCCAACTCACCTTTCATCACACACCCACTATTTAACTCATGATCTATATCACTAACTCATGAAGCTAGTCCGATCACTTCATAAAAGAACGAAGACTCCAAAGCTCTTCCAAATAAAAGTATAGGGAAAATACTGATAAAGTACTCCCGTACGCTCCCTTACCCCGACACGTAATAGTGTCAAAAGGAAGAACAAATGGATGAACACATAGTTCAAAAATACCTAATGAACATATAGTTCAAACATACGTACCGATTACAAGTCTACTAACGTTCCATTGGGCTATCTAAAATAGTCTGTGGCCGTTGTCTATACTCTGCTAGATGACTAGCTAATCTTAAACATCGATTCCTCTCATCACTTTTATTTCATCACACATTATCTAATTCATCTACCCATGTTTTACCCAACATATTTGTAGATAAAAATATATATACAGTTTAAAACTTGTATAAAACATCAATTCAACAGTCACCTCAAATAAACAATTAATATATTTACACATAGCACGTATTTTAAGGTAAATACTTCATATCTATGTGTAAGGTGAAAGTGACTATACACTCACCTGATTTAATGAAAATCGGACAGGAATTCGTTTCCTAAAACGATCGTTTCTAATAAAAGCGGCAGTTTTATTGAGAAACCGGGCTCTGCGAAAGGTCGGGCTTCAAAACCGAAAAGATAAATTTTCCGGGCTTCTCGGGCACTTCATGGCGTATTTCGGGCTTTGGAATAAGTACCGGGGCTTCGGGGGACGTTAAAATGAAAGAAATATGGAAAGAGGGGCTAAAAGTGGCAATTTTCCGAAATATACCCGGGAGGTCTCGCACCCTCCTATTTATAGGGCCGAGCCTCCTGATCCAACGGTTGAGAAGAAGCCACGCGTCGCAAATCCGAGGGCTCGCAGGGAGGGCTCGCACATGGGCTGCGCGTGCGAAGTGGCTGCTGGCAGCTCCTTAGTGGACCGCGGTCTAGTCCGAAGTAGGGATGGTTCGTGGCACCTGCGAGGGTTCGGACGCACGAGGGAAGAGGCACGCGTCGCACTTCTACTGGACCGAACCTCGGACTCGAGAAGATCATGACACGCCTCGACAGGTGGCTTCGGTGACTCAGCCAATTTCCGGACACGCGTCGGATGCGAAGCGAGGACACGTGGCCGAAGTCCACGTGTGCGAAATTCCTCGGTTTTGGGGATTTTTCTCGTTTTTCGCGCCAAAACTTCTAAAATCCATAACATTCGCATACGAGCTCCGGTTTTGACATTCTTTATATGCACGCGTAGGTAAAATTACGCTCTACAACTTTCGTTTAGACTTCGTCGGCTAGATTTGACTTTAATTTTTAAATTTTTATTTTTAACAGACCGGGACAGGAAATTCGTTAAAAATTTATAACTTCTTCATCCGAAGTCCGTTTTCGTCAGACTTTTTACCGTTGTGCTACTATTTATGAGACCTTCGATTCTCGTTTAGGTTGTGTCGGCTAAAAATCACTCGATCTAAAATTCGAGTTTTTAGTTGTCTACTGCTAAGCTGAAACTTCGAAAAATCATAACTTCCTCATACGAAGTCAGATTTGGGCGTTCTTTTTTTTACCTACTCTCGGTTTAATGAACACTACGAGTTTCATTTAGATCACTAAGGCTAAAAAGTAGTTTATCAAAAACTCACTTTTTACGACATTCGACCCCGTGCCGGTTTTGTCGCGAAACTTCGACAGGTCATAATAGATATCGGCTTTATCTAATATTTAATTTTGACGCTCATTTTTATTCTTAATTAATTAAACCCTAATAATTAAACATAAAACACATAATTCACATAAAATTCACATAATTCCTTTTCATTTCTTCTAAATGAGTTACAAAGGTTAACCTAGACCATTATGTCAATATTAATGCCTAGCGTTGAAACACGGGCGTTACAACATTGGTATAGATCTATACGGGTTGACAGCCCCCCCTGTGGTTGCTAGCTACAACCATCGTCTGACGAGTCAAAACGGGCGTAATCGTTCAGTCACTTATATATTTCACGACGTCGATGAAGCGTCATGATGGTCACAGTACATCTGCTCACCGTACTGTTTTACAGAGGCTTGTGCGTCCATAGTTTGGTTATAGGCTCACACTAGAACCCATAAATTTTAATCTAGAAGTTTTATCGTTAAAAAGGAACTTTTGAAGAAAATGGATAAGTGTTGAAAACATTATTATATATAATTTGTATTTATAATATTTTCAATACGATACTCACGACTCATGGTTTCTTGGTTATGAACAATGAACCAAACTATTTTACTTGTATGGGATTACAAGTGCGGATTAAATACATATTTATAATCTTAAAAGGTCACAAATGTATTTTTGATTATAAACCATTGGAGTCTAAACCTATAAAGCTCACCTACATTTTTGTTGACGTATTTTTAAAACGTATGTATCTTCAGGAACTTAAAAGCTGGAAGAACGCCTACAGGGTAAGGAGAATATTTCTCCTTAAATAAACTATTGACCGAGTAACCGGTCCACTTGTTATATGCTTTATAGAACTTGAATTATGTATTAGTCGTCGTTTGGGATTTACTAAACAATGTATTTCTTCTTTTTCATACTTTGGAAGAATGTAATGTTATTTGAATCCTGTAATATTCGATGTATGTTGTTAACTATGAACCAACGTTTCACGTCGCAACCCTGGTGATTCCGCCATCGGTCGGGGTGTGATAGATTGGTATCAAAGCTAAACGACTATAGTGAATAGTACTTTCCTTAAGGGAGCACAACTATAGTCTAAGGGCTTACTCTTTTAGGGCTAGTCTTTCTTAAACCCAAAATCCTTAGGTCTATCCCCATAGATGTATAACACTTAATAATTAGGTTTGTAATGATAAAGACCCCATACTTAGATTTATTTCAAATAAATCTATGAATAATAAGTATTATTAATTATTCCTCCCGAAGTAAACAAATGATAATTTATAATACACACACAAATACAAGATATAGAGTTATATAAAAACTCAATTCCTCGATGAGAAAACACTAATCCAAGATAAGAAAAATACAAGGAATTAAAAATCAAATATTCAACTAGGTTCCTTAGTACATGCGTCGTACCCAACTAAACCTAGTTGCGCGCCTAAGTTTTATTATGGTTAGATTTATGCACTACCTAACCTAAGCGAAATTGTTGATTTGTTAAAAATCTTGTAAAAATCTCGGTTAAACCTTTCCTTAAAAACAAATACTAATAAAACCTTAAATCTCGATAACCCCAGTAACTGAAAATAAAATGAATGATGCTCCACCACCTCCACCTCTGATGATGGGACTTCCGCAAACAGAGGCTGAATTGGAGCAACTAATCTCAGATCGCCTTATAGCTCTAACAAATGATATGAGCACAAACCATGAAACTCCAATCATAGAAATCGAGGGAACAGGAACAAGACCAGGGAGTAGTACGAACATACACTACAACGAAACCCGAAGGGCTTGTTCGTACAAGGATTTCATGAACTGTAAGCCTAAGAACTTCTACGGCAACGAAGGAGTCATTGGTTTAACGAGGTGGTTCGAGAAAATGGAATCTGTATTCCAAATCAGTTACTGTGCTGAGGATAGCAAGGTACGATTTGCTACTTGCACTCTCCTCGACTCAGCCCTGTCATGGTGGAACGAGCAGGTGAAAACAATGGGCATCATTCCTGCCAACTCCTTATCTTGGGGAGATCTGAAGGCAATGATGGTAGAAGAATACTGCCCTAGGGATGAGATCCAGAACCTGGAAAATGAACTCTGGAACCTAAGAATGAAAGGTTCGGACATTAAAGCTTACACTACGAGGTTCAATGACCTATCCCTACTATGCCCGGCACTTGTAACGCCGGAGCACAAAAAGATTGAACGCTATATTTGGGGGTTGGCGCCTCAAATCAACAGAATGGTCATCTCATCAAGGGTTACAAGCTACGAAAGTGTTAAGAACCTAGCTAAACGTTTGACCAACAATGAAGTTAGTCGAGGGTCCCTAGAGGCAAAGGTTGAAACTCCTAGGGTTGAACCCAACAAACAAAAAGCGGACGGAGGAGATTCACGCACAACAAAGAAAAAGAAGGTCTATGTTGCAACAACAACAACTCCAGCTCCAACACCCACACCCCGGAAAAACTATACAGGAAAACACCTTTTGTGTGTCACCTGCAATTGACACCACATCAGGGAATGTTTTCAATGCACCAACTGCAAACGAAAGGGACATACCGCCCTTTTCTGTAAAATCCCGACAGGAGCAGTGGGAAGTCAAAACATTGGCACTGGGGTAGGAGGAGGAGGAGCAAGGACATGTTATGAGTATGGTGAAAAGGGACACTTCAAGCGAGATTGCCCAAAGCTGAAGGGCAAGACAGGAAATGCCCATGGAAGAGCATTCGTGATCAGAAACAAGGACGTCATCCAAGACCCATTGGTGGTCACTGGTACGTTTCTCGTCAATAAATTGTATGCTACAATACTTTTTGACTCGGGTGCCGATAAAAGCTTTGTAACTCCAAAATTTAAACAACGTTTAAACCATGAGATTAGGAAGTTAGAGGTAGCATACGAAGTAGAAGTAGCAAACGGTCAAATAGAATGCACTACTGAAATACTGATAGATTGCACACTAACTCTAAACGACCACGTATTTCAAATAAACCTTATGCCCATGCCTATCGGAAGCTTCGACATTATCGTTGGCATGGATTGGCTTGTCCCTCATCATGCTGAGATCCTATGCTACGAGAAGGTTGTACGGTTGACCCTACCCAATGGGGAGATTATGACAATTTACGGGGATAAATCGGGACAAAACCTAAAGCTAATCTCTTGCACAAAGGCTCAAAAATATCTACACAAGAAATGTTACGCCATTTTTGCTCACATAATAGATAAAAAGAGCAGATAAAAGGAGATAAAAGACATACCAAAAGTATGTGACTACCCCGATGTGTTTCCAGAAGACCTACCTGGGTTACCCCCAAACCGACAAGTTGAGTTCAGAATCGATCTAACTCCTGGCGCGGCCCCGGTAGCCAAATCACCATACAGACTGGCTCCATCAAAGATGCAAGAGCTTTCAAGCCAATTGCAAGAACTTCTTAACAAAGGCTTCATAAGACCAAGTTTCTCACCTTGGGGAGCACCAGTTTTATTTGTCAAGAAGAAAGATGGATCCTTCAGAATGTGTATTGATTACCGGGAGTTGAACAAGTTAACGATCAAGAACCGTTATCCACTCCCAAGAATCGATGACTTGTTCGACCAATTGCAAGGCTCTAGCTACTATTCCAAGATAGATCTACGTTCAGGGTATCACCAGCTTAAAGTCATGGAATCAGATGTACCAAAAACCGCTTTCAGAACTCGGTAAGGACATTACGAGTTTCTAGTTATGCCGTTTGGTCTGACGAATGCCCCCGCAGTGTTCATGGACCTCATGAACCGTGTTTGTAAACCTTATTTAGATAAGTTCGTGATTGTATTCATTGATGACATCCTGATATACTCACAAATAAAAGAAGAACACGGCCAACACCTTCGATTAATATTGGAACTGCTAAGAAAAGAGAAACTATACGCAAAATTCTCCAAGTGTGAATTTTGGATCAAAGAAGTACACTTCTTAGGGCATGTCGTAAGCAACAAAGGGATACATGTAGATCCCGCAAAAATCGAAGCAATTAAGAACTGGGAAGTACCAAGATCACCGACTGTAGTGCGCCAATTTTTAGGCCTTGCTGGCTACTACCGGAGATTTATTGAGAACTTATCTAAGACGGCCAAACCTCTAACTGCATTGACACAGAAGGGTGTGAAATTTACCTGGGAAGAAAAGCAAGAGATTGCTTTCCGGAAATTAAAACAAATGCTGTGTAGCGCACCAATCCTATCACTTCCAGAAGGAACTGAAGACTTCGTCGTCTACTGCGACGCGTCACATCAAGGATTAGGTTGCGTATTAATGCAAAGACATAGAGTGATTGCTTACGCCTCCAGACAACTCAAAGTGCATGAGGTCAATTACACAACTCATGACCTTGAATTAGGAGCAGTGATTTTCGCACTCAAAATATGGAGACACTACTTGTATGGTACGAGATGTACCATCTTTACTGACCATAAGAGTCTCCAACATATCTTCGATCAAAAGGAACTAAATATGAGGCAACGAAGATGGGTCGAATTACTAAATGATTACGAGTGTGAAATTCGCTATCATCCCGGGAAAGCAAACGTTGTGGCAGATGCACTGAGCCGTAAGGAACACGTCAAAACCAGACGCGTACGAGCATTAAACATGACTATCCTTTCCAACCTTAGTGCTCAAATAAAGGAAGCTCAGCTCGAAGCTATAAAGGAAGAAAACATAACGAACGAAGCTTTACGAGGAATGGATAAGAATTTCGATCTTAGAAACGATGGAACACGATACTTCATGAACGGAATCTGGACGCCCAAATTCGGAAACGTCAGGAGTTTAGTCATGGACGAAGCTCATAAGACAAGATATTCCATTCACCCAGGCTCCGATAAGATGTATCACGACTTAAAGATGTTGTATTGGTGGCCAAACATGAAAGCCGAGATTGCTACTTATGTAAGCAAGTGTCTAACATGTTCTAAAGTTAAGCAGAACATCAAAAGCCTTCGGGTTTGCTACAACAACCAAAGATACCCGAATGGAAGTGGGAACTAATCACTATGGACTTCATTACCAAGTTACCCAGAACACCATGTGATTACGATACAATCTGGGTGGTAGTGGATAGATTAACAAAGTCCGCCCATTTCCTACCAATTAAGGAGGCAGACAAGATGGAAAAGTTGACCAGAACATACCTAAAAGAGATTGTAAGACTACACGGAGTCCCAATCTCTATTATCTCTGACCGAGACAGTAGATTCACCTCTCAATTTTGGCAATCATTGCAAAAGTCCTTAGGTACCCGTCTAGACATGAGCACGGCTTACCATCCTCAGACAGATGGTCAGAGTGAACGAACCATCCAAACCCTAGAAGATATGCTCCGAGCCTGTGTGATAGACTTTGGAAATTCATGGGATACTCACTTGTCTTTGATTGAGTTTTCCTATAACAACAGCTATCACACCAGCATAAAGGCCGCACCATTTGAAGCATTGTATGGAAGGAAATGTCGGTCACCACTATGTTGGGCAGAGGTTGGTGACACCCAATTGGCCAAGGTGCATTCAGGAGATACTCTACGAACTGGACCCGAGATAATTCACAAGACAACTGAAAAGATAGTACAAATCAGGGACAGACTGAAGACCGCACATGATCGTCAGAAGAGCTATGCTGACGTAAGGCATAGACCCTTAGAATTTCAAGTAGGGGACAAAGTCATGTTAAGGGTATCACCTTGGAAGGGCATGATCAGGTTTGAAAAGAGAGGCAAACTGAACCCACGATATATAGGACCATTTAAGATCCTGGAAAGGATTGGTCCTGTTGTGTATCGACTCGAACTACCTCAACAGTTAGAAAGGGTACATAATGTTTTCCATGTATCAAACTTGAAAAAGTGTCTTCCTGATGATACACTTAAAATCCCTCTCGAGGAAATCCAATTGAACACAAAACTCCATTTCATTGAAGAGCCCGTAGAGATAATGGACCAAGAAATAAAACGATTAAGGCAAAGCCGCATACCTATTGTGAAGGTATGCTGGAACTCTCAGAGAGGACAAGAGTTCACTTGGGAACGTGAAGATCAGATGATGCAGAAATATCCCCAACTGTTCAAAGAATCCCCGACTGCAAGTTAAATTTCAGGACGAAATTCTTTTAACGGGGGGTGAATGTAACAATTGGTAATTTTAGGTTGAAAAATGTCGACCAAACCACCGCGATAAATTGTCATATTATGAACTAAGGAATAATATGATGGAATAGAAAAGTATATATATGACGTTAAAATTTATAATCACTTGCCAAATATGCCAACTTACTAAAAATCTTGTCTAACGATTAGGAAATTTACGAATATGGTAATATGACACGTGAAGTGAAGATTAATTTTGAGTGGGTTAAACAACACTAATGTGACGCTACTAACCACTTGTTTAATTAAATTATCTTCATTAGTTGGAACGACAAAGTTTTACTTTACCAACATAAAACCATACCTATATTAATAGCTATACTGGCGTACACCACCTAGAAAACCTCATACCTCATTTATCATAAAAACCAATAATATCATATAATACAAGAAATCATGATGAAAAATAGTGGTGGTACCTTAAAGCCTATTTCTCTACATTGAGCATCTCTCAATTGTCACAACTAGTGGATAGAGTATCATGATCATATAAGAACAAATGGACATAACTTCAAATAGCCAAAACACACGTTTCTTTTACAAACATTACAATTGAAAAGAACTTTTGCATGCAACTTGTACAACATAAACTATTGCCCACATCACATGAGACCCACATTACAAATTTATAATCATATAAATCCCATACATATTTTCCCTTGAGGCACCCCAAAAACTCACGTAAGCAATCACCTCTTCTACTTTTCTTTGCTAATTTTGAGCTGGAAGTTAGAGACCATAAACCCGTTTGTTGATCGCCCAAAATCTTCCTTAGTACCGGTTTTAAAGGTGACACAAGAAGCCTTCCTAAAAACGAACAAATCTCGGGTTTAGATCACGCAACAAAGGTGAGTCTTTATGGCCCCATTTTCTTTAAGTTTTATAAACATTTGGGGGAGATACATACATGTCTTGCATGCTAAATAAGAAATTTTATTATCATTATATGATACATATTTAACATTATTTATAGTGGGTTAGCACACGACACTTTAGTTATATTGAACTAACATGCAAATGAATCTATGAAATGGTTACATGCATTATAAACAAATTTTCATATTATATTATGACGTAATAAAACATTCGTATAAGGTTATTATCCGTAGATATAAATATATGCATTGGTATTATCTTCGTGACATATGTCCATGCAAATATTTTTGGTTGATAATCAAAACTAACCATTAGTGTTAGAATGATCATTAATAAAATAAACCAATAAAATTATAGACTTAGGACCTACTTTGTTAATTTATTACAATCAAGGTCTAAAGTGTAAATATAATATGAGATAACTAGACTTATAGATACATAAGTGTTCCATTGGATTTATGTTATAAAACATGATTATTTTTATATAAAATTGTTATTTTATATAAAAATGGAGTTTATAAAAAGACCTTGTAATATTTTATAAAATAAGTAGTTTTTTTTATAAAATATAATTATTTTTATGTAAAATTGATATTTTATAGAGTTTATAAAAGGATCTTGTAACATTTTATAAAATAAGTAGTTTTTATAAAATATGATAATTTTTATATAAAAACGGAGTTTTAAGGAGATCTTGTAGTATTTTATAAAAATGAGTAGTTTTATAGAATATGATTGTTTATATAAAATAAGATATTTTATACAAAAAGAAAACTTATGAAAAGGCTATTAACGCTTCAAGAAAACAAAGAATTGAAGTAATATTTTTTTATGCGTTCAATGATATATACATACATATTTACATACTCTTAAAAATATATGTATAATAGTGTATGTACAATTATATATCCGAATGTGACGACAAAGAAATGCAAACAATGTTAAGGCTCGGAATACAAATGACGACAAAAATCCTAGACTTAACAATTTAAGGATATTCTGTATGAGAAACACTTCATCGCTAAGAACTGAAAAACTTAGTACAAAGCCCTCTGTGCTATAACCGTTAATCCGAAAGGAACGTGGAACATTGGTATAGATCTATACGCCTGCGGCTGCTAGCTACAACCATCGTCTGACGAGTCAAAACGGGCGTACAGTCACCTATATATTTCACGACGTCGATGAAGCGTCGTGATGGTCACAGTACATCTGCTCACCGTACTGTTTTACAGAGGCTTGTGCGTCCATAGTTCGGTTATAGGCTCATACTAGAACCCATAAATTTTAATCTAGAAGTTTTATCGTTAAAAAGGAACTTTTGAACAAAATGGATAAGTGTTGAAAACATTATTATATATAATTTGTATTTATAATATTTTCAATACGATACTCACGACTCATGATTTCTTGGTTATGAACAATGAACCAAACTATTTTACTTGTATGGGATTACAAGTGCGGATTAAATACATATTTATAATCTTAAAAGGTCACAAATGTATTTTTGATTATAAACCATTGGAGTCTAAACCTATAAAGCTCACCAACATTTTTGTTGACGTATTTTTAAAACGTATGTATCTTCAGGAACTTAAAAGCTGGAAGAACGCCTACAGGGTAAGGAGAATATTTCTCCTTAAATAAACTATTGACCGAGTAACCGATCCACTTGTTATATGCTTTATAGAACTTGAATTATGTATTAGTCGTCGTTTGGGATTTACTAAACAATGTATTTCTTCTTTTTCATACTTTGGAAGAATGTAATGTTATTTGAATCCTGTAATATTCGATGTATGTTGTTAACTATGAACCAACGTTTCACGTCGCAACCCTGGTGATTCCGCCATCGGTCGGGGTGTGACACATTGGATTGTGATGGACCGTTTGGGATTTTACGGTTTGGGCTTTTAGCTTGTTGGATCTTCTTGAGTGAAGGCCATTAGGCCCAATTTGGAAAATTGGGCCATAATTGGACTTAATGAGTTTATTTTGATATAGGAACTTTTGTCATCTAGTTTGGGCTTTGGCTTTGGGCCAAGCTTGAGGAAGGGTAAAAAGGGTCTTTTACCCTAATTTGGACTCAGTATATGAGTCAGTGACTAGATGCTGATGATTGTCATTTTGGTATTTGCTAGCGGATCTGCAGTTAGAGACTATTCATTGAATCAGCTATTGTTGGGGTGTTGTCTTGATGGTGATGGTTCGGGATCTGCGTGTTTCGGCAACGCGAGGTGAGTTTTCCTCACTATACTAACAGGGTCGAAGGCACCAAGGCCGACCCTTTTGGATTATTATCCCGATTATTTTATGATTGAGTATTGTAGTGATCTATTAGATCAGTATCCTGGTAGATTGGATGTTGTTGTTTTTAGGGATCGGTTAGATCTGCATGTTATATGTTTTAGCTATATGTTCTGCAGTAGCTTGGGTTGATGTAGTATGGTTGGGTTGAGACTGTACTGCTTTGTGCTGCCGGTCAACAAACCCGGTAATGTTTATATCGGTACAATATATATATATATATATATATATATATATATATATATATATATATATATATATATATATATATGCTTATCTGCTTATCTGTTATATGTCGACATGACTTGTGTGTCTGTGGTTGGGTTGAGGCGGGTCTGCTTTGTGCTAAAGGCCAACATACTGAGGGCGGCCCGGATAGACTGAAGGGTCATCGGGGTGTACCAGTCAGGCCGAAGGCCTAAAGAACGGTCCAGAATGGCTAAAGGTTCTAAGTACAGCCCAGGCTGAAGGCCCGGTGAGGCGGTCCATGCATGCTGAAGGCTCTAAGAGTGGTCCAAATAGGCTGAAGGCTCTATATGCATATTGTTATTTGTATATATGCTACTGTTTGTGTGTTGGTACTTTGTGGGAAATCACTAAGCTTTGTGCTTACGGTTTCAATTTATTGTCTTAGGTGTTTCAGATGTTTTGGCAAGGTGAAGGTGTAACCGTACACATCCTCGCGTTTTGGACTTATGGTTTCTGGGAAACTCTGATAATGTGAATGTTTTGAAAACTATGTGTAAATGATTTCGGTGTTAAATAAATATTTTGGAAACAACGGTTTTGTAAACACTTCAATAGAAAAAGGATTATTTTGGAATGTGAAAAAGAGAATGGAAGGCAAGAAAATACCAATCATGTTCTCGAGTTTGAAGGAAACGAAAAGAAAATACCATATATATATATATATATATATATATATATATATATATATATATATATATATATATACCAATCAGTAAAAACCTTGCTAAAGAAAACCCAGTGGGAAAAAAACTTTAGCGAAGGGAAAAAGAGTGCAGTGTATAGTTGACTCCCCCTTATTTAGACACCCATCACATTATATTCTATGCACATGTCGCATTCCGATGCCATGGACATGTTTCCTAAAGATTGCAGTAGGAAGTGCCTTCGTAAAAAGGCCTGCTGCATTGGTACTGGATTGAACATACTTGATTTCAACTTAATGGTTCTTTATAAGCACTTGAGTGTACTCAAAAAACTTTGGATATATATGTTTTGTCCTGTCGCTCTTGATATATCCCTATTTCATTTGAGTGACACATGCTGAGTTATCTTCATAAATTAAAGTTGGACATATATCATTTTCAAGTCCACATGAAGTTAAAACTAGTTGTGCCATCGATCTTAACCATGTACATTCTCTACTAGCTTCATTTAGTGCAATTACTTTAGCATGATTTGAGGATGTGGCAACAAGTGTTTGCTTTTGAGAACGCCAGGAAATTGCAGTACCTCCATTCATGAATACATATCCAGTTTGAGATCTAGCTTTATGAGGATCAGACAAATAACCTGCATCTGCATAACCAATCAAGCCTTGTTTTGAATTGTTAGGGTAAAATAACCCTAAATCACTAGTTCCTCGAAGGTATCAAAAAATATGTTTGATTCCATTCCAATGTCTTTTTGTTGGGGCTGAACTAAATCTTGCTAGCAAGTTTACAGCGAAAGAAATGTCAGGTCTAGTACAATTGGTAAGATACATAAGAGCTCCAATTGCATTTAGATATGGTACTTCTGAACCAAGGACTTCTTCATTTTCTTCGCATGGACGAAATGGATCCTTGTCAATATTTAATGATCTAACAACCATTGGAGTGCTTAAAGGATTTTCATTTTCCATATTGAAACGTTTCAAGACTCTTTCTGTGTAATTTGATTGATGCACAAGTATTCCGTTAGGCATATGCTCAATCTGTAAACCAAGACAATATTTGGTTTTTCCAAGATCTTTCATTTCAAATTCTTTCTTTAAAAGTTCAATCACTTCAAGGATTTCTTTATTCGTTCCAATGATGTTTAGATCATCAACATAGACTGCTATGATCACATATCCAGATGTTGTTTTCTTAATAAATACACATGGACAAATAGTGTTATTTTTATAACCTTTACTTGTCAAATAATCGCTTAAACGATTGTACCACATGCGCCCAGATTGCTTTAACCCATACAAAGATCTTTGTAATTTTATAGAATACATTTCTTTGGGTTTTGCACTTAATGCTTCAGGCATTTTAAATCCTTCAGGGATTTTCATATAGATATCACTATCAAGTGATCCATACAAGTAAGCTGTAACAACATCCATAAGACGCATCTCTAAATTTTTAGATACTGCCAAGCTGATTAAATATCTGAAAGTGGTTGCATCCATTACCGGTGAATAAGTTTCTTCATAATCAATTCCAGGTCTTTGAGAGAAACCTTGAGCAACAAGCCTGGCCTTGTATCTTACAATTTCGTCTTTCTCATTTCTTTTTCGTACGAAGATCCATCTATATCCTAATGGTTTCACAACTTCAGGTGTGAGGATAATGTTCCCAAAAACCTTTCTCTTGTTAAGAGAATTTAATTCAACTTGCATAGCTTCCTTCCATTTAGCCCAATCATTTCTTCTTTGACATTCAATGACAGATTGTGGTTCAGGATCATCATTCATAATATCACATGCAACTGAATAAGAAAATATCGCACCTATATTGTCAGTTTCATTTTGGTCACATATTCTATTTGTCTGACCATAATTTAATGCATCATCCTCCTTTCCTGGGGGAATTTGAATAATTCGTGTTTCTCCAGGAACACTTTCATCGTGATCTAGTGCATTTTCTGCTCCTCTTCTTTTTCGTGGGTTCTTATCCTTAGAACCAAATGGCCTTCCACACTTCAGGCGTGTTTTAGACTCTTGAGTGACTTTATCATCAGATTGTCTATGTGGAATGTCAATTCGAGCTGGAACATTGACAGCTGGTATATATGATTTAGTCACCCTTTTTGTGTCAGTAAATGCATCAGGTAATTGATTTGCCATTTCTTGGAAATGCATTATCTTTTGAACTTCCATGTCACATTGCTTTGTGCGAGGGTCAAGATATGATAAAGTAGGCTCATGCCATGACACATCCTTTTCCAGAATCTTCTTTTCTCCACCTAATGATGGGAAATTTGCCTCATCAAATTGACAATCTACTAGGCGTGCTGTGAAAACATCACCTGTTAATGGTTCAAGATATCTTATAATAGAGACTGACTCATAACCAACATATATTCCCAACCTTCTTTGAGGACCCATTTTTGTCCGTTGAGGTGGTGCAATAGGGACATATACTGCACACCCAAAAATTCTCAAATGGGATATATTTGGCTCTTGACCGAAAGCAAGTTGTAGTGGAGAATATACATGATATGAACTTGGTCTCATGCGTATCAATGATCCAGCATGTAAGATTGCATGGCCCCAAACAGAAACAGGAAGTTTGGTCCTCATTATCAATGGTCTAGCTATTAGCTGCAGACGTTTAATCAGTGATTCAGCTAAACCATTTTGTGTGTGTACATGAGCAACTGGATGCTCAACAACAATTCCTACAGACATACAATAGTCATTAAATGCTTGTGAAGTAAATTCACCAGCATTATCAAGTCTCACTCTTTTGATAGTATAATCAGGGAAATGTGCCCTTAATTTAATAATTTGGGCAAGAAACTTTGCAAATGCCATATTACGAGTTGATAATAGGCAAACATGAGACCATTTGCTGGATGCATCTATTAAGACCATAAAGTATCTAAATGGTCCAGATGGTGGGTGAATCGGTCCACATATATCACCTTGAATTCTTTCTAGAAATCTAGGTGACTCCCTTTCAACTTTCATTGGAGAATGTTTTATAATTAACTTTCCAAGGGAACAAGATGCACATGGTTTTATGCTATTGGATTGAGGAAACTTTTGGTCCTTCAATGGATGCCCGTGTGTATTCTCAATTATCCTTCGCATCATTGCTAATCCTGGGTGGCCCAACCTATCATGCCATAAACTGAATGTCCCAGGATCACAATGTTTTTCTTCTACTACCATATTTGATTCAATCATATGTATATATGTATAATGCAGACCAGAATCAAGTGTTGGTAGTTTTTCAAGCACATGGTTTTTGTCTATAATATACATATATTTCTTATTTTCAATGGTCACACTTTTTGTGTCATAACCTTTGAAATATATGTCATTGAAACTTAATAAGTTTCTATTAGACTTTGGAGAAAATAAGGCATTTTCTATACAAAAGCTTGTACCATTTGGTAATATAAAATGGGCTTTCCCGGTTCCCTCTATCAAGTCTGCAGGACCTGATATTGTATGTATGACTGTTTTTGTTGGTACTAATTCTGAAAAATATTTCTTTGATTTCAGAATAGTATGTGTACTACCACTATCTGTTATACAAAGATCTCCAATCTTTTCTTGGTGTTGTGCTCCAGTTGGACTCATATTAAACTTCACATATAAAAGGAATAATAAGTGAATAAACATAATCATAATTATTATTAAAAAGAAAGCTCATTTATTGTAAGAAAGACATTACATGAAAAACAAACGAAGGAAAAACAGTTTTACTAGAACAATAATAGAATTTTTTTTTTTTTAGTTTATGTCTTCCATGTCATTACAGAAATCAGCAACATTTAGCGGAGTGAATTCAACATTATCAATGAGCTTTGCTTCTTTTCCTTTTCCTTTAATGGACTCTTGATAAAGTTGACAAAGATATGCAGGTGTGCGACAGGTCCTTGACCAATGGCCTGTGCTACCACATCTATAACATGAACCATCAGATTTTTGTGATGTCCCAGTGTCATACCTTGCCACTTTGGCCTTATCTTGTGTGTGGACATTGTTTCTTTGTGAATATTGGTAATTATTTCTTTTCTGGCCACGACCACGATTATTACCTTGTTCACGACCATAATTATGGTTCTGATTATGGCTTTGGTTTCGATTAAAATAGCCACGGCCTCGTCCTCGACCACGTGTATTGTTTCGATGACCATCAATATTTGTAGCATTTGCTTCAGGAAGTGCTACTGATCCCGTTGGACGAGATTCATGGTTTTTCATTAAGAGTTCATTGTTTTGCTCTGCAACGAGTAGGCATGCATTCAGTTCAGAATATCTTGTGAACTTTTGCATCCGATATTGTAGCATCAAAGTAATGTTTGTTGCATGAAATGTTGAGTAAGTTTTCTCCAACATATCTTCATCAGTAACATCAAGATATTCAAATCTCAACATTTCATCAATATGCTTACGAAAGAAAACTTGTGCTTTTGCTTTGTCTTGTTCCAAGCAATTATTAAATTCATATATAATATATGAGATACCCATGGATTCAAGATGCACTTTTACATCTATCATCCATGACACATAGTTTTTCCCACTAACTTCAAGTGCTGCAAACTCGAGCTTTGCAATGTTGGACATAATGTAACTATAAATTTTAAACAAAATTAAAATTAAAATTAAAATCCATTTATTTCAATAAATATTACACAAAAAAAGCGGTAAAGCTAACATTGCATACAAGCCTAAAAGTAGATGAAATTTCATATTATCTTCGATGTTAAGGATTGGGATGAAAAGTAACATGACTATTATAGTCATGATTATCACAAAATGATGAATCATCTTGAAGCTTGATTTCTTGAAATTGATTTATTTGATAGAAGAGAGAAATATTTGTTGTGGGTAAAATAAGCAGGGTAAAGATGGTTATTTATGGTAAAAAATATAGCCGTTGTTTTTGTTGTTTATAACCGTTGCATATATATTCCCGTTGTGTATATATGTATATGTATTTTATAAATCATATAATAAGACTTATAACTAATACATAACTTTACTAATTAGAAACATAAATAAATATTAGTAAATGTTTAAATAAAATTATTAAGAGTATCTAAAATATAAATAAACATTGACATGTATAAATAAATATAATTTAAATGTTAGTATGCACAAATAAAAGTTAGTAGCATAATATAAATGTTAGTATGCATAAATAAAAGTTAGTTGCATAATGTAAATGTTAGTTTGCATAAATAAAAATTAGTTGCATAATGTAAATGTTAGTATAAAAATTAGAATACATAAAGAAATGTTAGTATAAGAAATAAAAATTGTTAGTAGTCCATAATGTCCATAATGTATACGTTTCATTAATTCATTAGTATTATTATTATTTTAATATGATTGAAGGTTTTATAATTAATAGTGTTTTTAATAAGTAATACATACATTGATTAAGATAGATGTGATTTTCCACTTGTTTACTAACCTTGATTAGAGCTTTCGTGCTGATAACGTGTTATGAATTAAGCGTAATTAATGTAACTATAAATCAAATCAAACTAGTAAACTTTGATAAGAACTTTAATTGAGAAGAAACAATATTTAGAGAGAATATGAAAGTTATATATCTTATAACTTTTGGTATATCACATTCTTTACAATGGAGGGGTATTTATACTACAAATTTTACTAACATATAACTGTAACTAGTTAGAAATGTTGACAAATGTACCATGCACCAATTATTATGTCATCCACCAATTATTTACAACACCACCAATTATTTACAGCATATATATATATATATATATATATATATATATATATATATATATATATATATATATATATATATATATATATATATATATATCGAGAACCCCTTATGAGAGTGCCGAAAATACCCTGAATTTGTCATTAAATTGCTAGGTTGAGAGGGGGGGAGGTTAGTAATCCTTTCCTTTCATTCAATAAAAAAAAATGGGAACATGTTTTTCTCTTCTAATCACACCTAATCCTCTTATTTTATTCATTAAAAAAAATTCGAGACCATAGTGAAAGTAACTTATGTACATACATAAAGAATTGCTCACCTGGTACAATAAGCAAAAAGATCACAATGAATATTCTCTTCATTCTCGATTTTGTATGAATTAAGTCAAATAATCAATGTTTCGGGGACGTGCAGTTGTGTGTCTATATATTATTAGTACTTAGTTTCTTGACATTATATAGACAAATGTTAACTCACACGATCCTTTAACTTTTAAGAAAATAAATATTGATTAGTTTTCGAATTAGGTAATCATTAATTTTATATTTGCAACAAATTAATTAAAGATATTCACATTTACAACCTAAATGTAACGCCCCGATTCTCAGGTATTGTTTAAATAAGATTTATTGGGTGAAGCTCTACTCGACGAGTTGGTTGACCTACTCGTCGAGTAGCAGCGGGGTGGGATCGCGTGTTAAGTGACCTACTCGATGAGTCCATATGGGGACTCGGCGAGTAGGAGCTGGCAGATGAAACCCTAAATCCCGGGTTTGCACCTCTATTTAAAGGAGCCTCAGCCTCCTTTGGCCTCTTTGCAGTCTTTGAGAGCTCCTTAAACCCTAATACGCATGTGTGTGTGTGTGCCCATTGTGTGTTTGAAGCTTGAAAAGAGGATCTTTGGAGGGAGAAGGCTTGGAGGAGAAGGAGATTGGAGCAAGTGGAGTGTGGGAATCAACACTTATATCAGTTATCATCTTCTAGAGGTAACCAAATCGCCTTTTCCTTGTGAATCTCTAATATTGGTTGAGTTTTAGGGTTTTTGGTGAGATCTTAAGTTGGAAAGATGAGCTATGGGCTAGATCTGAGGTTGTAACTTCAGATCTGGACCCTCCTTGGATTCTAGAAGCATAAAGTTACAGTGTTGGTCATGATTGAGTTCCCTCTTGAGCATGAAGCTCCATTAAGAGCTTAAAATAGGCATTTACAGCCTTTATAGCCATGCATGCACGTAAACTTTGCAACTTTACGTGATAAGCATGCCCTAGAAGCTTGGATCTGTGATTTGGAGCCGCTGCATGGCTCAAAACAAGTCTGTGTGGAAAAAGGACTGAATGGACTTGGCGAGTCGCAGGGTTGACTCAGTGAGTCACATGAAGATGGCCGTGAACTCGACGACTTGGATGAACAACTCGGCGAGTCCGATGAAGATTATCATAAGACTCGACGAGTTGATGAACAACTCGGCGAGTCGGATGAGTTTTCCCTAGGATATGTATGCGTGTGTATCCCTCGAGTTGCAAGGAGGGAACGCGACAAATGGCCTTAAAGTTTGATCGAGAATCGAAGGAACTCGACGAGTCACCCCGATGACTCGGCGAGTTGGAATGTGCTTCAAGGAACTCGGCGAGTAGCCGAGGGTACTCGGCGAGTTGGGGTCAACATGGACTGTTGACCTTGACTGAGGACTTTGACTTTGACGAGGGGTTGACTGGGTGGGTTATGGAGTACCTTATAAGGTTAAGGACTTATGAGTATATTGTACTATGATCATAGGTGGTGGAGCCTGTGTCAAGTGATACGAGAGTTGGAGTTTATCTTCCGAGTCGGCATCTGCAAGGTGAGTTGTCCTCACTATATCGATAGGGTATACGGCACCAAGGCCGGCCCTTTAGTTGTTATTGTTATGATATGCTACATGTGGATATGACCTGTTAGATCAGAGTCAGGATAGACAGTATGTTATGCTCTTATGATCCGTAGGGATTGATATGTTAGTGACCTGCTAGGTCAGTGCTCTAGTTATGAGAGATTGCTATGTTTGGTGCTCAGTGAGGTAGATATGTTTAATGTTGTATATGTCAGTATATGTTAGTTATGTGCACATGGTTATTTGCTTGTTGCTTGGGGTTGAGGCGGTCCTGCTTTGTCCTGAAGGCCAACACACTCTATGAGCGGTCCGGGAAGACTGTAGGCCCACGTGGCGGTCCAGTCATGCCGAAGGCTCAGTATATATTCAGTTGGACTGTAGGCCCGGTAGGGCGGTCCAGTCAGGCCGATGGCCCAGTATGCATGTTGATGGATGGATTGATTGATTGATTATTACGGATATGGTATTTCAGTGTGGTATTGGTATTTTGGGGGTAGCTCACTAAGCCCTTGGGCTTACAGTTTTCAGTTGTTTGTTTCTGGTACTTCAGGAGATCATGGCAAGGCAAAGGCGTGACCATACTGCTCCTCATCCTTATAATCTGTTTTGGGACACTCTGATGAATAATGTTTTGAAAACAATTTGTAAACAAATACTTTTTGGGTTTTTAATTATGATTGGAAAAGTTTAAATTTGGCATGAAATTTATGGATGTTACAAGTTGGTATTAGAGCCTTGGTTTGAGCGAATTGGAGGAACACTCGTGTGAATCCAGTCTTAAATCAAGGAGATTTTTGGAAAGTAAAATTTTTAAAAATGGTTTTCAAAATAAAGGATGGAGGATGCAGAGGGTACAATCAGTCGGAGCCTGTAAGTAAACCCCAAAATACCATGCAGTTATTTGATATTTTGATATGTTAGAACAGCATGCTAGTGCTAGGCTAGGGATCTTCAGGAATCGCATGATAGACTTGCATGATTATATGATGCCCATTAGCCTAGGGTTTCTTGTAGATGGAATTGACATCATAACTGTAGATGTTTAGTGTATGCATCACGGCTGTGTATAGTCAAGATCTTATAGCCTGAGAATGTCTGATTCGACCTTAGGGTAGGATTGGATATTCGAAAGTCTATCGGGTCCAGCGTTATGTGCGGCTAGCATACACTAGCGCTGTAGGGGCTTATGGAAGTTCCATGGTGGTGTGAGTTGTGCAGAGCTGTGGGATCATTTATGAGATAGGTGATGTCCCCTAGTAGTGAGGGTTGAGCGCACATTATGTTGAGTATAGTATTAGGGCGTTGTGGTGATACTTGAGACAAATATGGGTAGGTGTGGAAGGTAGTATGGGCCCGTACTACTGGAAGCACAGGACCCATACGCGTAGCAAGGAAGTTACAACCCCTAGGATTTGTGGGTTTTGGTCTCCCGATATTATGTTGTTTATCTGATGTCTTGAGTGTACCTTTCAGTATGGTGGTGACGAGACGTTTTGCTGCTGGGACCGGATCAGGATCGGGATCCGGATCAGGGTCAGGGTCGGGAGACGGAGGGTCAGAGGTGTCGGTAGCACCTGAGCCCGTGGTTCAGATAGGGACTGAGGAGCTGGATGCCAGGATCCGGGAGATTCTGCACGATGAGGTCGCTGCGGCTTTCCGAGCGCAGCTACCAGAGATGTTTGGGTCGATCAAGACCGCGATGGTTGAGTATTTTGATGAGCGATATGCAGCTCTGGCAGAGACAGCAGCCGCTGCAGCCACTTCGGCTGTAACTGCGACAGGGGTTGGAGGAGGAGCCGGCAGGGCTTTCTAGTACCGGGACTTCGATAATACGAAGCCCCCGACATTTGATGGTACACAGGATGCGATCAGAGCTATGCGGTGGTTGTCTGACGTGGAGGGCTGTTTCTTTACGTACTCATGTCCTGCTGACCAGAAGGTCAGGTGTTCTCTGAACCTGCTTAATGTAACGCCCGTAGATCCGGGCTAGTCAATTTAGAGACGATAAGCATCAAAAATGACTTTTTGATGGAAGATTATTTAGAAGGATTAATCTTAACTAAGTTGTAGTATATGTTACAAGGATTCCGAAAATATAAAGAACACTGAAATCCGAGTTATAACGAAGAAGTTATGACCTGTCGAAGTTTCGCGACAGAACCGGCACGACACAGCGCGACGTAAATAGTGAATTTACGTTAGAGCGATATTTGGCATTAGCGATCTAAACAAAAGTCGTAGAAGTTATGATTTTCCGAAGTTTCGACTTAGCAGTGTGCAGCTCGAATATTCGATTTGAGATCGAGCGGTTTTTAGCCTAAACAATAAACATGAGAATTTAAGATCTCGTCAATGTTAGTGCAACGGTAAAAAGACAGACGAAAACGGAGTTCAGATGAAGGAGTTATGAATTTCGAACGGAGTTTTCCTGTCCCGACCTACTAAAAATAATATATTATAATTACATTCAAAATTAGCCAACGAAGTCTAAACGAGAGTTGTAGAGCATAATCTCACCTACGCGTGGATATAAAGAACGTTGAAAACGGAGTTTGTATGCGAAAGTTATGAATTTCTGAAGTTCAGGGCGCAAAACCCCAAAACTGTCAGAGTTCACGACGTGAATACAGTGTTCACGACGTGAACTCAGTATTTATGACTTCTGGAGCCTGACAGACGCAAGTGGCGATGACGCACCTGATGACTATTGAATTCACGACGTGAGAACTTAAAATTCACGACGTGAGAGCTGAAAAATGACCCTATAAATAGAAATCGAGGGTCAGCCGATTTTGGTTGCTCTCCCACTCCCGATACCCTCTCTAAGCCCTAATTTAACCCCCCGAAGCCCCGGTATCATCCCGAGACCCGAAGCGAGTCCCGAAGCCCGAAGATCCCGAGAAGAAAAGAGTTTCCGAGCCGAAGCTCTGCCCGCGAGAAGTCCGGTGTGTGAAGAGATCACAGTTTCACCGAAGGATACTACTTCTACAAGCCGTAGTGCTGCCCGATCATCTTTTGATCAAGTGAGTGTGTAGTTACTTTCTTCTACCGCATAGATATGAAGTATTTGCTATGAAATACTTGTTATGTGTTTATATATTGTTTGTTTATTTGAGATGGATGTTGGATGAATGTTTTATACAGGTTTGTATATGATTTAAACTATATATGTAATTTATATCTACAAATATGTTGGGTAGAACATGGGTAGATGAAATAGTTGGTGTGTGATGAAAGATGAATTTGAGGATGAGACGTAAGATGATATAGATCATGAGATGAGGGTGACGGGTGAAAAATGAGTGAAACCTTTACCCAAACGATGGCCCTGTCATTCCGCAGAGTAGGGATGACAACCACGGACGATTCTAGATAGTCTAGTGGAATGCTGGCAGGTTCATAACCTGTAGGTGTTGTGAACGATGTGTTCACCGGTGTACTCTAAAAACCCTGGCAGCTATAGATTTAGTGCCTTATATAAATACAATGGTAGCTATGGATTTAGTATTGTATAGATGAACCATGGTAGCTATGGATTTAGTACTGTGTAGATGAACCTTCGTAGCTATGGATTTAGTACTGTATAGATGAACCTTGGTAGCTATGGATTTAGTACTGTGTAGATGAACCTCAGGCAGCAATGGACTTTGTGCCAATTCCCTAGGTCAATCCTTAGGAACAAATGAATAAAGGATAGTTGATTCTTAGGGTAAAACCTTAAGAAATAAAGAAGATAATGGGGATGGGTAATTGGTTTGATTGTTTGATGATTAAATATAATAATTATATTATTGTGGGTTGAAAACCCTATGTGCTCACCAGGCTCCCAAGCCTGACCCACTCAGTTTTCTTTGCATTACAGGTAATGGCACAAGAGTATAAGTTGGTGGACTTGACGAGAGATTTTGGATTATAGATCAGTAGTTATAAATAACTGTTGTAAGGTCTATTTTATACTGTTTATGCTTTTGGTCTGTATCGGAACATGACATCCCGAGATTTTGTTATTTAATGAAAATACATTTCTTTAAAGAAATGCTTTGATAAATTCTTATCACATTTTGTTTTGGGAACAAATTCCGCAACACTTTTAATCAAAGGATTACTCTGATTTTATAAAACAAAGCATAAACAAATCGGTCTTTTCTGGCCGTGAAATTGGGGATGTCACAGTTGGTATCAGAGCATTTGTTTAAGCGAACTAGGAATTTGTAGGAAATTTCTAGACTTAAACTTAGAATGCTAAGTAATGATTGTGAGGAGTGTGTCCAAAATATGTTAGGTAGTACACCTAAATTGACACAAGCACTAGTATATTTTAGGAATGATGCCTAAAATGCTTTTATGTGCTAAATGTTATATGTTTGCCATATATGATGTTATTTGTTCGGATCTTTGGTCTGATGCCGACCGGATCTGGAAACCTTATGTGTTTAGGATTCTAAGCGTACGAATACGGTATTAGAACTAGCATGTAAACCTTTCGGAGTGATAAGGAGATTTATATATCTATCGTAAATAAAGCTTTCTTATCTTAAATTCTCGCCCGGTACACCGAACGTCTGCTTGGGTGTACAAAATGTTATGGTGAAGACTTGTAGAGAATTGAGTAAATGGAGGAAATGGAAGGCTTATGATAGTGAATGACACCTATCGGAAGATATCGTAAGAGTGGTATCTTGCCTTTGGAATATGTCTGATAAAATAACGAAACGTTTAGAGGAGTACGGTACGTCTGAAGTACGCCTTCGATTGGCAGGATGATGGAACGATTGGTGTAATTCTTGAAGTTGTCCCATCGTCTGGAATTTCCATCACCAACCGAGTTGAAGTAGAATTGATGATTGAAGATACGCATGGAAGAAGTCCTACTAGAGTCTAGGAGAATTTTTATGATTAATTGAACACATTCGTATGTGTTAAATTGTTTTGTGATTTTAGGACTTGGGGACTATGAGACAATATTTGGGACGAGTATGAGTAGGTGTGAATAGTAGTAGAGATCTATACTACTGGAAGCACAGGACTCACGCTTGGATCAGGGAAAGTCACAAGGTTACCAAGAAGCTTGTAATTGAGTTCGTTTTTATTCAAGTATGTCGTTACCATTTTTTTCGGTAATGACTAAAAAGACGACTGATAGTCTGACCCTAGTGGTCATATCAAATTGATTCCGACTACGATGAGTTTGTTACGTGGTTCAGAGAACCAAGTTGGATGTAACATCTGACTTAAGTCAGAAGATTGAAATCAATGCGATCAATAACATCGCGCTCGTTGTTAATGAAGCTTGTAGCTAGAAATGCTATATGCTAAAATGTGATTATATCACATTAGAATATGATGGAAGGTATATTCCATTCTAGAATTTGACTCTAAGAGACTTGAGTCTAAGCGTTGCATCATACGATGAGAGGTCATTAGACCACGACCCATTGGTCTGTTACAATAGATAAAGGAAAGTACTTATTCTAAGTAAGGATTTATTTTGTAACTCGAAGGTTACGATTGAAAGTCCAACATTGTATGAAGATCAGATGCAGGATTGAGCACTACCTGTTATCGAGAAGTCCAAGAGTTAGATACTCTTTCGAGGAAACATAGAACTTACAGTTATTACCTAGGATGAAGAGATCATGTATCGAATCATTATACAAGTCCTATTTCGTTGATGATTCCGGGACGTAATCATCCTAAGGGGGAGATAATTGTAACGCCCGTAGATCCGGGCTAGTCAATTTAGAGACGATAAGCATCAAAAATGACTTTTTGATGGAAGATTATTTAGAAGGAGTAATCTTAACTAAGTTATAGTATATGTTACAAGGATTCCGAAAATATAAAGAACGCTGAAATCCGAGTTATAACGAAGAAGTTATGACTTGTCGAAGTTTCGCGACAGAACCGGCACGACACAGCGCGACGTAAATAGTGAATTTACGTTAGAGCGATATTTGGCCTTAGCGATCTAAACAAAAGTCGTAGAATTAGTTAAACCGAGAGCGTGCATAAAAAGAACGCCCAAATCTGACTTCGTATGAGGAAGTTATGATTTTCCGAAGTTTCGACTTAGCAGTGTGCAGCTCGAATACTCGATTTGAGATCGAGCGGTTTTTAGCCTAAACAATATAAACGAGAATTGAAGATCTCGTCAATGTTAGTGCAACGGTAAAAAGACAGACGAAAACGGAGTTCAGATGAAGGAGTTATGAATTTCGAACGGAGTTTTCCTGTCCCGGCCTACTAAAAATAATATATTAAAATTAAATTCAAAATTAGCCAACGGAGTCTAAACGAGAGTTGTAGAACATAATCTCACCTACGCGTGGATATAAAGAACGTTGAAAACGGAGTTCGTATGCGAAAGTTATGAATTTCTGAAGTTCGGGGCGCGAAACCCCAAAACTGTCAGAGTTCACGACGTGAATACAGTGTTCACGACGTGAACTCAGTATTTATGACTTCTGGAGCCTGACAGACGCAAGTGGCGATGGCGCACCTGATGACTATTGAATTCACGACGTGAGAACTTAAAATTCACGACGTGAGAGCTGAAAATGACCCTATAAATAGAAATCGAGGGTCAGCCGATTTTGGTTGCTCTATCTCTTCTCTCCCACTCCTGATACCCTCTCTAAGCCCTAATTTAACCCCCCGAAGCCCCGGTATCATCCCGAGACCCGAAGCGAGTCCCGAAGCCCGAAGATCCCGAGAAGAAAAGAGTTTCCGAGCCGAAGCTCTGCCCGCGAGAAGCCCGGTGTGTGAAGAGATCACAGTTTCACCAAAGGATACTACTTCTACAAGTCGTAGTGCTGCCCGATCATCTTTTGATCAAGTGAGTGTGTAGTTACTTTCTTCTACCGCATAGATATGAAGTATTTGCTATGAAATATGTGTTATGTGTTTATATATTGTTTGTTTATTTGAGATGGATGTTGGATGAATGTTTTATACAGGTTTGTATATGATTTAAACTATATATGTAATTTATATCTACAAATATGTTGGGTAGAACATGGGTAGATGAAATAGTTGGTGTTTGATAAAAAGATGAGTTTGAGGATGAGACGTAAGATGATATATATCATGAGATGAGGGTGACAGGTGAAAAATGAGTGAAACCTTTACCCAAACGATGGCCCCGTCATTCCGCAGAGTAGGGATGACAACCACGGACGATTCTAGATAGTCCAGTGGAATGCTGGCAGGTTCATAACCTGTAGGTGTTGTGAACGATGTGTTCACCGGTGTACTCTAAAAACCCTGGCAGCTATAGATTTAGTGCCTTATATAAATACAATGGTAGCTATGGATTTAGTATTGTATAGATGAAACATGGTAGCTATGGATTTAGGACTGTGTAGATGAACCTTCGTAGCTATGGATTTAGTACTGTATAGATGAACCTTGGTAGCTATGGATTTAGTACTGTGTAGATGAACCTCAGGCAGCAATGGACTTTGTGCCAATTCCCTAGTTCAATCCTTAGGAACGAATGAATAAAGGATAGTTGATTCTTAGGGTAAAACCTTAAGAAATAAAGAAGATAATGGGGATGGGTAATTGGGTTGATTGTTTGATGATTAAATATAATAATTATATTATTGTGGGTTGAAAACCCTATGTGCTCACCAGGCTCCCAAGCCTGACCCACTCAGTTTTTTTTGCATTACAGGTAATGGCACAAGAGTATAAGTTGGTGGACTTTACGAGAGATTTTGGATTATAGATCAGTAGTTATAAATAACTGTTGTAAGGTCTATTTTATACTGTTTATGCTTTTGGTCTGTATCGGAACATGACATCCCGAGATTTTGTTATTTAATGAAAATACATTTCTTTAAAGAAATGCTTTGATAAATTCTTATCACATTTTGTTTTGGGAACAAATTCCGCAACACTTTTAATCAAAGGATTACTCTGATTTTATAAAAGAAAGCATAAACAAATCGGTCTTTTCTGGCCGTGAAATTGGGGATGTCACACTTAAGCTCGGGGAAAAGGACTGGTGGAGATTGACGACAGGTTCATATTCTGATGATCAGCGGGCTGCTATTACTTGGGAGCAGTTTCGGGATATGTTTCGCACCCTCTACGTTCCGCGCGTGGAACGGGAGCGGCTTGCTCAGGAGTTTTTGACGTTGAGGCAGGATGGGGAGTCTGTGATGGAGATTACCCTGATCTTCACTGAGAGGGCTATGTTTTGCCCGGAGTTTGCATCAGAGCAGTCTCAGATGACTCGTTATCTTAGTATGCTCAAGACGGATATACGGCAGTTTGTGGCTACACATCGTTGTGATACCCTTGTGGATCTACAGGAAGCTGCGAGACAGCGTGAGTTAGAGATAGAGCTGCAGCTGAAGGAGCAGCGTCAGGCACCGGCACAGTCTCAGCCGGCGCCTAAGCGGTCTAAGACCACTGATACACGATCTGGGGGTCAGCAGAGCCGCACTTGTGGAAAGTGTGGCAGAGTCCATTCGGGAGTTTGTAGAGCAGGTGGTGGGTGCCACAAATGTGGCAAGGAGGGGCACTATGCCAGGGACTGCCGTCAGTCCGCCCCTCCCGCAGATATGAGGATTTGTTACCATTGTCATCAGGTTGGTCATGTGAAGACCAACTGTCCGCAGCTCGCCGCCAAGTCGGCGCAGGTTTCCGCTCCAGCTGCTGTGAGGATTGGAGATGGGAGGCCAGTCAAGGTGGAGCCTTCGAAGGCTCAGGGTCGCGCCTTCCAGCTCACGGCCGAGGAGGCCAAGGCAGCACCGGATGTGGTTGCTGGTACGTTTCTATTCTCTGCCTCAATTATTGTATTTGTGTTATGCTTATGGATTGTACCTGTGATTAGGTACGTTTCTAGTAAATTCTTTGCCTGCTTTGGTTTTATTTGACTCGCGGGCGAGTCGGTCGTTCGTATCTCAGACTTTCAATAGAGGGTTTAGTGTGCCAATAGATGATCTTGAGTGTCCGTTGCAAGTTTCGATCGCCAACGAGCACGGGGTTTCTGCTTCTTCGGTCTACCGGGGATGCGAGTTGGAGATTTTCGGGGTGTCCTTCCCGATAGATTTGATTCCTATCCCCATGGGGGATGTATGCGTGATTGTAGGGATGGATTGGCTTAGCCGTTTTGGCGCCATGATCGACTGTGAGGGACAGCGGGTGATGGTCTGAACCCCAAGTGGGGGAGAACTGGTAGTATATGGTGAGGGCACCAGGTCGGGATCAGGGTTTTGTTCGGCAACCAGGGCTCGACAGTATATTCAGCACACGTGTGCCGGTTATTTGGCGTATGTAGTAGATACACGGGTTAGAGAGCAGCTCTCAGTTTCAGAGGTCCCAGTAGTTAGAGAGTTTTCTAACGTGTTTCCGGAAGAGTTACCCGGAGTGCCTCCGGAGAGGCAGGTTGAGTTTAGGATCGATCTAGTGTCGGGTGTGGCCCCTATCGCTAAGGCGTCGTACCGACTGGCACCGCCAGAGATGCAGGAGTTGTCATCTCAGTTGCAGGAGCTGCTGGGTAAGCAGTTTATTCGTCCGAGTTGTTCCCCATGGGGAGCACCAATCCTTTTCGTCAGGAAGAAGGACGGGTCGCACAGGATGTGCATTGACTATAGGGAGTTGAATAAGTTAACGGTGAAGAACCGTTATCCACTCCCGAGGATAGATGATCTTTTCGATCAACTGCAGGGTGCATCTTGGTTTTCCAAGATCGATTTGAGGTCCGGATATCACCAGGTCAGGGTGAGGGAGGAAGACGTGGAGAAGACCTCGTTTCGGACTCGTTATGGTCATTACGAGTTCGTGGTGATGTCGTTTGGGCTCACCAACGCGCCGGCAGTGTTCATGGATTTGATGAACTGGGTCTGCAGACCGATGCTCGATCGCTCGGTCATTGTGTTCATAGACGATATATTGGTGTATTCCAAGACACAAGAGCACCACGAGGAGGACCTCAGGGAGCTGCTGGAGGTTCTGCGACGAGAACAGCTGTATGCCAAGTTCTCGAAGTGTGAGTTTTGGTTACGAGAGGTCCAGTTCCTCGGGCATCTCGTTAAGCAGGAGGGGATTTTGGTCGACCCGGCCAAAGTCGAGGCCGTTATGCAGTGGGAGATTCCAAAATCTCCCTCCGACATCAGGAGTTTCTTGGGACTAGCAGGGTACTACCGGAGATTTATTCGAGATTTTTCCAAGATTGCAGTACCCCTCACTCGTTTAACGAGAAAGGGGGTGGATTTCCGGTTGGGCCCTGAGCAACAGAGGGCGTTTGAGACTTTCCGACAATGTTTGTGCGACGCGCCAGTGTTGACGCTCCCCGAGGGAGTCGACGATTTCATGGTATTTTGTGATGCATCCATCACAGGTCTGGGGGCGGTCCTCATGCAGAGGGGACGGGTGATAGCCTATGCATCGCGGCAGCTGAAGCCGCATGAGACGAGATACCCTACGCACGATCTTGAGTTGGGAGCGGTGGTTTTCGCTCTCAAGATTTGGAGGCATTATCTGTACAGGGTCCGATGTACTATATACACGGATCACAAGAGTTTGAGGTACATCATGGATCAGCCGAACCTGAACATGAGGCAGCGCAGGTGGCTGGATGTAGTCAAGGACTATGATTGTGATATCCTTTACCATCCTGGTAAAGCGAATGTGGTTGCGGACGCTTTGAGCCGCAAGTCAGCTGGGTCTTCAACCCCGGCAAGGTGTATGAGGATAGCGGTGGATTCCCCGCTTGTGAGCTTGATTAGGGATGCTCAGGTCGAGGGCATGAGACCAAAGAACTGGAAGATGGAGCGGATTAAGGGCGAGAACGCCCGGTTTGTTCAGGATAGCCGCAGATTATTGACCCGGCACAGTCGGGTTTGGGTTCCGATGACCGGAGGAATACGGCAGACAGTGATGGAGGAGGCTCATAAGTCTCACTTTTCTATACACCCGAGGGCCACCAAGATGTACCGGGATCTGAGTTTGAGCTACTGGTGGTCGTGCATGAAGCGAGAAATCGTTGGGTATGTTGAGAGGTGCTTGACCTGTAGGATGGTCAAGGCCGAGCATCAGAGGCCGCATGGTAAGCTGCAGCCTTTGGAGATTCCCATGTGGAAATGGGAGCAGATCACGATGGACTTCATTACGAAGTTGCTGAGGACGGCGAAGGGGCTTGATGCTATATGGGTCATCGTGGATCGGTTGACCAAGAGTGCCCATTTCTTGGCCATACGGGAGAGTTCGTCGGCTGAGAAATTGGCCGACATGTATGTCAGCGAGATTGTCTCTCGCCATGGGGTTCCAGTTTCTATCGTTTCTGATCGGGATGTCAGGTTTACCTCCCGTTTTTGGTAGATGTTCCATGAGGAACTGGGTACGCGACTACATTTTAGTACGGCGTTCCATCCGCAGACTGATGGGCAGAGTGAGCGGACCATTCAGACCCTCGAGGATATGTTGAGGGCGTGCGTCATTGATTTCGGTGGGAGTTGGGATTCCCACCTACCGCTTGTAGAGTTCGCCTACAACAACATCTATCATTCCAGTATTGGCGCCCCGCCTTTCGAGCTGTTGTATGGGCGGAAGTGTAGGACCCCAGTCTGCTGGGGCGAGGTTGGGCACAGGGTGATGGGTCGGACAGAGGTAGTTCTGCAGACTACCGAGATGATACAACAGGTTAGACACCGACTGCAGACCGCTCAGAGTCGGCAGAAAAGTTATGCCGACCGACGCCGATCTGAGCTGGAATTTTAGGTGGGTGACATGGTTCTCCTAAACGTCTCGCCCTGGAAGGGAGTGATCCGCTTCAGGAAGAGGGGAAAATTGGGTCCCCGTTACATTGGGCCGTTCAGGATTGTTGCCAGGGTTGGCAGGGTGGCTTATAGGCTAAAGCTTCCGGAGGAGCTTAGCCGGATCCACAGCACATTTCATGTTTCGCAATTGCGAAAATGCATTAAGGAACAGGAGGCAGTGGTATCGTTGGATGACATTCAGGTCGATGAGCACCTGAACTATGTGGAGAGGCCTGTGGCTATTTTGGAAAGGAAGAAGAAGATTCTGCGGAACAAGGAAATACCTTTAGTAAAGGTACAGTGGGAACATCGGAGGGGATCCGAGTGGACATGGGAGCCGAAGGCGGAGATGTGCGAGCATTACCCGAAATTGTTTATACCAACGGACTTCGAGGGCGAAGTCTAGTTCAAGTGGGGGAGAGTTGTAACGCCCCAATTCTCAGGTATTGTTTAAATAAGATTTATTGGGTGAAGTTCTACTCGACGAGTTGGTTGACCTACTCGTCGAGTAGCAGCGGGGTAGGATCGCGTGTTAAGTGACCTACTCGACGAGTCCATATGGGGACTCGGCGAGTAGGAGCTGGCAGATGAAACCCTAAATCCCGGGGTTTGCACCTCTATTTAAAGGAGCCTTAGCCTCCTTTGGCCTCTTTGCAGTCTTTGAGAGCTCCTTAAACCCTAATACGCGTGTGTGTGTGTGTGCCCATTGTGTGTTTGAAGCTTGAAAAGAGGATCTTTGGAGGGAGAAGGCTTGGAGGAGAAGGAGATTAGAGCAAGTGGAGTGTGGGAATCAACACTTATATCAGTTATCATCTTCTGGAGGTAACCAAATCGCCTTTTTCCTTGTGAATCTCTAATATTGGTTGAGTTTTAGGGTTTTTGGTGAGATGTTAAGTTGGAAAGATGAGCTATGGGCTAGATCTGAGGTTGTAACTTCAGATCTGGACCCTCCTTGGATTCTAGAAGCATAAAGTTACAGTGTTGGTCATGATTAAGTTCCCTCTTGAGCATGAAGCTCCATTAAGAGCTTAAAATAGGCATTTACAGCCTTTATAGCCATGCATGCACGTAAGGTTTGCAACTTACGTGATAAGCATGCCCTAGAAGCTTGGATCTGTGATTTGGAGCCGCTGCATGGCTCAAAACAAGTCTGTATGGAAAAAGGACTGAATGGACTCGGCGAGTCGCAGGGTTGACTCAGCGAGTCACATGAAGATGGCCATGAACTCGACGAGTTGGATGAACAACTCGGCGAGTCCGATGAAGATTATCATAAGACTCGACGAGTTGATGAACAACTCGGTGAGTCGGATGAGTTTTCCCTAGGATATGTATGTGTGTGTATCCGTCGAGTTGCAAGGAAGGAACGTGATGGGTGGCCTTAAAGTTTGATCGAGAATCGAAGGAACTCGACGAGTCACCCCGATGACTCGGCGAGTTGGAATGTGCTTCAAGGAACTCGGCGAGTAGCCGAGGGTACTTGGCGAGTTGGGGTCAACATGGACTGTTGACCTTGACTGAGGACTTTGACTTTGACGAGGGGTTGACTGGGTGGGTTATGGAGTACCTTATAAGGTTAAGGACTTATGAGTATATTGTACTATGATCATAGGTGGTGGAGCCTGTGTCAAGTGATACGAGAGTTGGAGTTTATCTTCCGAGTCGGCATCTGCAAGGTGAGTTGTCCTCACTATATCGATAGGGTATACGGCACCAAGGCCGGCCCTTTAGTTGTTATTGTTATGATATGCTACATGTGGATATGACCTGTTAGATCAGAGTCAGGATAGACAGTATGTTATGCTCTTATGATCCGTAGGGATTGATATGTTAGTGACCTGCTAGGTCAGTGCTCTAGTTATGAGAGATTGCTATGTTTGGTGCTCAGTGAGGTAGATATGTTTAATGTTGTATATGTCAGTATATGTTAGTTATGTGCACATGGTTATTTGCTTGTTGCTTGGGGTTGAGGCGGTCCTACTTTGTGCTGAAGGCCAACACACTCTATGAGCGGTCCGGGAAGACTGTAGGCCCACGTGGCGGTCCAGTCATGACGAAGGCTCAGTATAGATTCAGTTGGACTGTAGGCCCGGTAGGGCGGTCCAGTCAGGCCGATGGCCCAGTATGCATGTTGATGGATGGATTGATTGATTGATTATTACGGATATGGTATTTCAGTGTGGTATTGGTATTTTGGGGGTAGCTCACTAAGCCGTTGGGCTTACAGTTTTCAATTGTTTGTTTCTGGTACTTCAGGAGATCGTGGCAAGGCAAAGGCGTGACCGTACCGCTCCTCATCCTTATGATCTGTTTTGGGACACTCTGATGAATAATGTTTTGAAAACAATTTGTAAACAAATACTTTTTGGGTTTTTAATTATGATTGGAAAAGTTTAAATTTGGCATGAAATTTATGGATGTTACACTAATCCTTATAGAATTATGATATACTTCAAACCATTAAAACAACAAATAAACAATCTTAAAATTAATTACTTCCTTTAAAAAACCAAATAAACAATCTAAGAATGTATTATTTCCTTTGTCATTAGTTGGCATAGAAGAAAAAATTATTTAAGTTTTTACAAATATTATGAACTGATATAAATTTAACTAAAATTATAATTAATTTAAAAAAAAAAAACCATGTCATTACAAAATCTTGTCAAGTTTATCACAATTTGATGAAATATTTTATATGATAAATAGTTTGTCGTTATTATTTTGTATAATTTTCACGTACAGATTTTGTAATAATAACTCTTTCTTAATATATATATATATATATATATATATATATATATATATATATATATATATATATATATATAGAGAGAGAGAGAGAGAGAGAGAGAGAGTGAGAGAGAGAGAGGGAGAGAGAGAGTCAGGTTTTTTTGAGAACCAAAAAATTAGTGAGAACTTGCAAACTCATAATCAGTTAATAAATTTTAAAAACCAAAAACACAAATCTTCTGCAAATGGTGCGTCAAAGCCTTATCTAAGCTAAAAAAAATTTGACGATTTTTTTTTTTTGATTTTTTCAGAATTGTGGATTTATGAACAATCAACACTTATTTAGATTGTTGATGAGAACAATCAACAGTCATATTGACGGCCGATTGTGAATACATACAAATTTCCAAAATAAATAAAAGAATTGTCATATCTTTTTTTAAGCCTACATATAGATTTGATGCACCAATTGCAGAAAAGTGATGTTTTTAGTTTTTAAAAATGATGAGGGGATTATAAGCTCGCAAGTTCTCATGCTTTTTTTGGTTCGTGCAATAACTCACCCTATTTATTTCTAAAATATCAAAGATATATATATATATATATATATATATATATATATATATATATATATATATATATATATATATATATATGTAATTATGTATTTTATGTAATCTAATCTTTATTTAATCCTTTCCTTTCATTCCATAAACAAATTAAGAACATGTTTTTCCCTTCAAATCTAACCTAATCCTCTTATTTTATTCATTAAAAAAAATTCAAGACTATAATTAAAGTGACTTACGAACATACAGAAAAAATTCCTCACCTGCTACAAAAAGCGAAAAGATCACAAGGAATGTTCTCTTCATTCTCGATTTCTACGAATTATGTCAAATAACCAATGTCACGGGGATGTGCAATTGTGTGTCTATATATTATTAGTTCTCAATTTCTTAGACATTATATAGACAAATGTTAGCTCACACGATCCTTTTAATTTTAAGAAAATGAATATTGATGACTTTTCAAATTAAGTAATCATTAATTTTATATTTACAACAAATTAGTTAAAGATATTCACATTTACAACCTAAACCTTATAGAACTATGATAGACATGAAACCATATAAATATATAACATTAGTTTGTTTATACATAGATATGTCCCAGATAAAAAAGATTCAAGTTCCAGAATTCAAAGAGTTCATATTAATCATTACATTTTGTTTTTCAATTGATATTGCATTTTGAAATTATTCATATACATTTTTATCGATTTGCACATGTGGGCGTGGAACCTTTTGTTCACCATTACTTAGACAAACATATTGATGATTTTTACAAACATGAGACCCAAACATTCCACAACGATGAAAGCAATCTATAGAACTGTTACATTCTGGTGGAACCGAATATTGTGAATACGAACTCACGTCCTTCAAACCTAAGACATAAATTAAAAAAAAGGTAGATGTTAATTCATATATATATATATATATATATATATATATATATATATATATATATATATATATATATATATATATATATATATATATCGAGAACCCCTTATGAGAGTGCCCAAAATACCCTGAATTTGTCATTAAATTGCTAGGGTGAGAGGGGGGGGGGGTTAGTAATCCTTTCCTTTCATTCAATAAAAAAATGGGAACATGTTTTTCCTTTCTAATCACACCTAATCCTCTTATTTTATTCATTAAAAAAATTCGAGACCATAATGAAAGTGACTTATGTACATACAAAAAGAATTGCTCACCTGCTACAAAAAGCAAAAAGATCACAATGTATATTCTATTCATTCTCGATTTTGTATGAATTAAGTCAAATAATCAATGTATCGAGGACATGCAGTTGTGTGTCTATATATTATTAGTACTCAGTTTCTTGACATTATATAGACAAATGTTAACTTACACGATCCTTTAACTTTTAAGAAAATAAATATTAATTGGTTTTCCAATTAGGTAATCATTACTTTTATATTTGCAAGAAATTAATTAAAGATATTCACATTTACAACCTAAAATTTATAGAATTATGATATACTTCAAATCATTAAAACAACAGATAAACAATCTTAAAATTAATTACTTCCTTTAAAAAAACCAAATAAACAATCTAAGAATGAATTATTTCCTTTGTCATTAGTTGGCATAGAAGAAAACATTATTTAAGTTTTTACAAATATTATGAACTATTATAAATTTAACTAAAATTATAATTAATTTTTAAAAGACCATGTCATTACAAAATCTTGTCAAGTTTATCACAATTTGATGAAATATTTTATATGATAAATAGTTTGTCGTTATTATTTTGTATAATTCCCACGTACAGATTTTGTAATAATAACTCTTTCTTAATATATATAAATATATATATATATATATATATATATATATATATATATATATATATATATATATATATATATATATATATATATATATATATATAGAGAGAGAGAGAGAGAGAGAGAGTTAGAGTTAGTCTGGTCTTTTTGAGAACCAATAGATTAGTGAGAACTTGCAAACTCATAATCAGTTAATAAATTTTAAAAACCAAAAACACAAATCTTTTACAAATGGTGCGTCAAAGCCTTATCTACGCTAATTTTTTTTTCAGAAATGTGGATTTATGAACAATCAACACTTATTTAGATTGTTGATGAGCACAATCAACAGTCATATTGACGGCTGATTGTGAATACATACAAATTTCCAAAATAAATAAAAAAAATTGTCATATCTTTTTTTAAGCCTACATATGGATTTGATGCACCATTTGCAGATAATTGATGTTTTTGGTTTTTTAAAATGATGAGTGGATCATAAGCTCACAAGTTCTCACGCTTTTTTTGGTTCGTGCAATAACTCACACTATTTATTTCTAAAATATCAAAGATATATATATATATATATATATATATATATATATATTTGTAATTATGTATTTAATATAATCTAATATTTATTTAATCTTTTCCTTTCATTCCACTAAAAAATTGAGAACATGTTTTTCTCTTTTAATCTAACATAATCCTCTTATTTTATTCATTAAAAAAAACTCAAGACCATAATGAAAGTGACTTATGTACATATAGAAAAAATTCCCCACCTCCTACAAAAAGCGAAAATATCCCAAGGAATGTTCTCTTCATTCTCGATTTCTATGAATTACGTCAAATAACCAATGTCATGGAGATGTGCAATTGTGTGTCTATATATTATTAGTTCTCAATTTATTGACATTATATAGACAAATGTTAGCTCACACGATCCTTTAAATTTTAAGAAAATGAATATTGATGACTTTTCAAATTAAGTAATCATTAACTTTATATTTACAACATATTAGTTAAAGATATTCACATTTACAACCTAAACCTTATAGAACTATGATAGACATCAAACCATATAAATATATAACATTAGTTTGTTTATACATAGATATGTCCCAGATAAAAAAGATTCAAGTTGCACAATTCAAAGAGTTCATATTAATCATTACATTTTGTTTTTCAATTGATATTGCATTTTGACATTATTCCTATACATTTTTATCGATTTGCACATGTGGGCGTGGGACCTTTTGTTCACCATTACTTAGACACACACATTGATGATTTTTTACAAACATGAGACCCAAACATTCCACAACGATGAAAGCAATCTATAGAACTGTTACATTCTGGTGTAACTGAATCTTGTGAATACGAAGTCACGTCCTTCAAACCTGAGACATAAATTAAAAAAAAAGGTAGATGTTAATTCATATATATATATATATATATATATATATATATATATATATATATATATATATATATATATATATATATCGAGAACCCCTTATGAGAGTGCCCAAAATACCCTGATTTTGTCATTAAATTGCTTGGGTGAGAGGGCGGGGGGTGTTTAAATCCTTTCCTTTCATTCCATAAAAAAAATGGGAACATGTTTTTCCCTTCTAATCTCACCTAATCCTCTTATTTTATTTATTAAAAAAAATTCGAGAACATAGTGAAAATGACTTATGTACATACATAAAGAATTGCTCACCTGCTACAAAAAGCAAAAAGATCACAATGAATGTTCTCTTCATTCTCGATTTTGTATGAATTAAATCAAATAATCAATGTGTCGGGGACGTGCAGTTGTGTGTCTATATATTATTAGTACTCAGTTTCTTGACATTATATAGACAAATGTTAACTCACACGATCCTTTAACTTTTAAGCAAATGAATATTGATTAGTTTTCGAATTAGGTAATCATTAATTTTATATTTGCAAGAAATTAATTAAAGATATTCACATTTACAACCTAAACCTTATAGAATTATGATATACTTCAAACCATTTAAACAACAAATAAACAATCTTAAAATTAATTACTTCCTTTAAAAAACCAAATAAACAATCTAAGAATGAATTATTTCATTTGTCATTAGTTGGCATAGAAGAAAAAATTATATAAGTTTTTACAAATATTATGAACTATTATAAATTTAACTTAAATTATAATTGATTTTTGAAAAACCATGTCATTACAAAATCTTGTCAAGTTTATCAAAATGTGATAAAATATTTTATATGATAAATAGTTTGTCGTTATTATTTTGTATAATTCCCACGTACAGATTTTGTAATAATAAAGCTTTCTTAATATATATATATATATATATATATATATATATATATATATATATATATATATATATAGAGAGAGAGAGAGAGAGAGAGAGAGAGAGTTAGTCTGGTTATTTTGAGAACCAAAAGATTAGTGACAACTTGCAAACTCATAATCATTTAATAAATTTTAAAAACCAAAAATACAAATCTTTTGCAAATGGTGCGTTAAAGCTTTATCTAGGCTAAAAAAAAGATTTGACGATTTTTTTTTGAGGCTTTCAGAAATGTGGATTTATGAACAATCAACACTTATTTAGATTGTTGATGAGCACAATCAATAGTCATATGGACGGCTGATTGTGAATACATACAAATTTCCAAAATGAATAAAAAAATTGGGATATCTTTTTTTAAGCCTTTATATGGATTGTATGCAGCATTTGTAGAAAATTGATGTTTTTGGTTTTTAAAAATGATGAGTGATTATGAGCTCGCAAGTTCTCACGCTTTTTTCGGTTCGTGCAATAACACACCCTATTTATTTCTAAAATATGAAATGTATATATATATATATATATATATATATATATATATATATATATATATATATATATATATATATATATATATTTGTAATTATGTATTTTATGTAATCTAATCTTTATTTAATCATTTCCTTTCATTCCATAAAAAAAATTGAGAACACGTTTTTCCCTTCTAATCTAACCTAATCCTATTATTTTATTCATTAAAAAAAAATCGACACCATAATGAAAGTGACTTATGTACATACAGAAAAAAAAATTCCTCACCTGCTACAAAAAGCGAAAAGATCAATGTGTTGGGGATGTGCAATTGTGTGTCTATATATTATTAGTTCTCAATTTCTTGACATTTTATAGACAAATGTTAGCTCACACGATCCTTTAGTTAAAGATATTCATATTTACAACCTAAACCTTATAGAACTATGATATACATCAAACCATATAAATATATAACATTAGTTTGTTTATACATAGATATTTCCCGGATAAAAAAGATTCAAGTGCAGAATTGAAAGAGTTCATATTAATCATTACATTTTGTTTTTCAATTGATATTGCATTTTGACATTATTCTTATACATTTTTATCGATTTGTGGGATCTTTTGTTCACCATTAGTTAGACAAACACATTGATGATTTTTACAAACATGAGACCCAAATATTCCACAACGATGAAAGCAATCTATAGAACTGTTACACTCTGGTGGAACCGAATCTTGTGAAGACGAAGTCATGTCCTTCAAACCTGAGACATAAATTTTAAAAAAAAAGGTAGATGCTAATTTATATATATATATATATATATATATATATATATATATATATATATATATATATATATATATATATATATATATATATATATATATATCGAGAACCCCTTATGAGAGTGCCCAAAATACCCATAATTTGTCATTAAATTGCTTCCATGCTAATTCCAATACAAGTGTTGTTTCATAGCATACATAAGCATCCTCTCCTTGAATTTTAAAATTACAAAAAAATGAAAGCTAAAACGATAATGGAAGGCAAAAAAAATTACCAATCGTGTTCTCGAGGTTGAAGGAAATGAAAAGAAAGATTTTTTTTTTGCTTTCCCTCATAATCAATGCAAAATTAGATGGATAATTTTGAGTGAGTGAGAGGGGAAGGGGGGGGGGGTAGAAATTCTTTCCTTTCATTCCATAAAAAAATGGGAACACGTTTTTCCCTTCTAATTTCACCTAATCCTCTTATTTTATTCATTAAAAAAAATTCGAGACCATAGTGAAAGTGACTTATGTACATACAGAAAAAATTGCTTACCTGCTACAAAAAGAAAAAAGATCACAAGGAATGTTCTCTTCATTCTCGATATTGTATGAATTAAGTCAAATAATCAATGTGTCGGGGACGTGCAGTTGTGTGTCTATATATTATTAGTACTCAATTTCTTGACATTATATAGACCAATGTTAACTCACACAATCCTTTAAAATTTAAGAAAATGAATATTGATGAGTTTTCTAATTAGGTAGTCATTAATTTTATATTTGCAACAAATTAATTAAATATATTAACATTTATAACTTAAACCTTATAGAATTATGATATACTTAGAACAATTAAAACAACAAATAAACAATCTAAAAATTAATTACTTCCTTTAAAACAACAAATAAACGATCTAAAAATGAATTATTTCCTTTGTCATTAGTTGGCATAAAAGAAAAAGTTATTTAAGTTTTTACAAATGTTATGAACTATCATAAATTTAACTAAAATTATAATTAATTTTTATAAAACCATGTCATTACAAAATCTTGTCAAGTTTATCATAATGTGATTACACATTTTACAAGATAAATAGTTTGTCGTTATTATTTTGTATAATTCTCACGTACAGATTTTGTAGTGATAACTCTTTTTTATATATATATATATATATATATATATATATATATATATATATATATATATATATATAGAGAGAGAGAGAGAGAGAAAGAGAGAAAGAGAGTTAGTTTGGTTTTTTGAGAACCAAAATATTAGTGAGAACTTGCAAACTGATAATCATTTAATAAATTTTAAAAACAAAAAATACAAATCTTCTGCAAATGTTGCGTCAAAGCAATATCTAGGCTAAAAAAAGATTTGACGATTTGTTTTTGAGGTTTTCAGAAATGTGGATTTATGCACAATCAACCCTTATTTAGATTATTGATAAGCACAATCAACAGTCATATGGACGGCTAATTGTGAATACATACAAATTTCCAAAATGAATAAAAAAATTGGCATATCTTTTTTTAAGCCTACATATGGTTTTGATGCACCATTTGCAGAAAATTGATGTTTTGGGTTTTTAAAAATGATGAGTGGATTATGAGCTCGCAAGTCCTCATCCTTTTTTTGGTTCGTGCAATAACACACCCTATTTATTTCAAAAATATGAAATATATATATATATATATATATATATATATATATATATATATATATATATATATATATGTATATATTCGTAATTATGTATTTTATGTAATCTAATCTTTATTTAATCCTTTCCTTTCATTCCATAAAAAAAATTAAGAACATGTTTTTCCTTTCTAATCTAACCTAATCCTCTTATTTTATTCATTCAAAAAAACTCGAGACCATAATGAAAGTGACTTATGTACATACAGAAAAAAATTCCTCACCTGCTACAAAAAGCGAAAAGATCACAAGGAATGTTCTCTTCATTCTCGATTTCTATGAATTAAGTCGAATTACCAATGTCACGGGGATGTGAAATTGTGTGTCCATATATTATTAGTTCTCAATTTCTTGACATTATATAGAAAAATGTTAGCTCACACGATTCTTTAAATTTTAAGAAAATGAATATTGATGACTTTTCAAATTAAGTAATCATTAATTTTATATTTACAACAAATTAGTTAAAGATATTCACATTTGCAACCTAAACCTTATAGAACTATGATATACATCAAACCATATAAATATATAACATTCGTTTTTTTATACATAGATATCTCCCTGATAAAAAAGATTCAAGTTGCAGAATTCAGATAGTTCATATTAATCATTACATTTTGTTTTTCAATTTGTATTGCATTTTGACATTATTCTTATACATTTTTATCGATTTGCACATTTGGGTGTGGGACCTTTTGTTCACCATTACTTAGACAAACACATTGATGATTTTTACAAACATGAGACCCAAACATTCCACAACGATGAAAGCAATCTATAGAACTGTTACATTCCGGTGGAACCGAATCTTGTGAATACGAAGTCACGCCCTTCAAACCTGATACATAAATTAAAAAAAAGGTAGATGTTAATTCATATATATATATATATATATATATATATATATATATATATATATATATATATATATATATATATATATATATATATAAAGCCCCTTATGAGAGTGCCCAAAATACCCATAATTTGTCATTAAATTGCTTCCATGCTAATTCCAATACAAGTGTTGTTTCATAGCATACATAAGCATCCTCTTCTTGAATTTTAAAATTACAAAAAAATGAAAGTTAAAAAGTGAATGGAAGGCCAAAAAAAAATATCAATCGTGTTCTCGAGTTTGAAGGAAATGAAAATAAAGATTTTTTTTGCTTTCCCTCATAATCAACGCAAAATTAGATGGATAATTTTGAGTGAGTGAGAGGGGGGGGGGGGGGGTAGTAATCCTTTCCTTTTATTCCATAAAATAATGGGAACACATTTTTCCCTTCTAATTTCACCTAATCCTCTTATTTTATTCATTAAAAAAAATTTGTGACCATAGTGAAAGTGACTTATGTACATACAGAAAGAATTGCTCACCTGCTACAAAAAGCAAAAAGATCACAAAGAATGTTCTCTTCATTCTCACTTTTGTATGAATTAAGTCAAATAATCAATGTGTCGGTGACGTGCATTTGTGTGTTTATATATTATTAGTTCTCAATTTCTTGACATTATATAGACAACTGTTAACTCACACGATCCTTTAACTTTTAAGAAAATGAATATTGATGAGTTTTCAAATTAGGTAATCATTAATTTTATATTTGCAACAAATTAATTAAAGATATTCACATTCAAAACCTAAACCTTATAGAATTATGATATACTTCAAACCATTAAAACAACAAATAAACAATCTAAAAATTAATTACTTCCTATAAAACAACAAATAAACAATCTAAGAATGAATTATTTCCTTTGTCATTAGTTGGCATAGAAGAAAAAAATTATTTAAGTTTTTACAAATATTATGAATTATTATAAATTTAACTAAAATTATAATTAATTTTTAAAAAACCTTTTCATTACTAAATCTTGTCAAGTTTATCATAATGTGATGAAATATTTTATATGATAAATAATTTGTCGTTATTATTTTGTATAATTCCCACGTACAGATTTTGTAAGATTTTGTAATAATAACTCTTTATATATATATATATATATATATATATATATATATATATATATATATATATATAGAGAGAGAGAGAGAGAGAGAGAGAGTCAGGTTTTTTTAGAAACAAAAGATTAGTGAGAACTTGCAAACTCATAATCAGTTAATAAATTTTAAAAACCAAAAACACAAATCTTCTGCAAATGGTGCGTCCAAGCCTTATCTAGGCTAAAATAAATTTGACGATTTTTTTTTGATTTTTTCAGAAATGTGGATTTATGAACAATCAACACTTATTTAGATTGTTCATGAGCACAATCAACAGTCATATGGACGGATGATTGTGAATAAATACAAATTTCCAAAATGAATAAAAAAATTGTCATATCTTTTTTTAAGCCTACATATGGATTTGATGCACCATTTGCAAAATATTGATGTTTTTTCTTTCCTTTCATTCTATAAAAAAAATGGGAACACGTTTTTCCCTTCCAATCTCACCTAATCCTCTTATTTTATTCATTAAAATTTTTTTTGAGACCATAGTGAAAATGACTTATGTACATACAGAAAGAATTGTTTACCTGCTACAAAAAGCAACAATATCACAAGGAATGTTCTCTTCATTCTCTATTTTGTATGAATTAAGTCAAATATTCAATGTGTCGGGGACGTGCAGTTGTGTGTCTATATATTATTAGTTCTCAATTTCTTCACATTATATAGACAAATGTTAACTCACACGATCCTTTAATTTTAAGAAAATGAATATTGATTAGTTTTCGAATTAGGTAATCATTAATTTTATATTGCAACAAATTAATTAAAGATATTTACATTTACAATCTAAACCTTATAAAATTATGATACCCTTCAAACCATTAAAACAAAAAATAAACAATCTAAAACTTAATTACTTCCTTTAAAACAACAAATAAACAATCTAAGAATGAATTATTTCATTTGTCATTAGTTGGCATAGAAGAAAAAATTATTTAAGTTTTTACAAATATTATGAACTATTATAAATTTAACTAAAATTATAATTAATTTTTAAAAAACCATGTCATTTTAAAATCTCTTCAAGTTTATCATAATGTGAAGAAATATTTTATATGATAAATAGTTTGTTGTTATTATTTTGTATAATTCCCATGTACAGATTTTGTAATAACTCTTTTGAATATATATATATATATATATATATATATATATATATATATATATATATAGAGAGAGAGAGAGAGAGAGTTAGTCAGGCTTTTTGAAAACCAAAAGATTCGTGAGAACTTGCAAACTCATAATTAGTTAATAAATTTAAAAAACCAAAACACAAATTTTCTGCAAATCGTGCGTTAAAGCCATATCTAGCTAAAGAATTAATTGGTGAATTTTTTTTTTAGTTTTTCAGAAATGTGGATTTATGCACAATCAACAGTCATATGGACGGCTGATTGTGAATACATACAAATTTCCAAAATGAATAAAAAAATTGTCATATATTTTTTTAAGCCTACATATGGATTTGATGCACCATTTGAGAAAATTGATGTTTTTGATTTTTAAAAATGATGAGTGGATTATGAGCTCGCAAGTTCTCATGTTTTTTGCTTCGTGCAATTACTCACCCTATATATATATATAAATAAAGATTAGATTACATAAAATACATAATTACAAATATATATATATATATATATATATATATATATTTATTTGTAATTATGTATTTTATGTAATCTAATCCTTATTTAATCCTTACCTTTCATTCCATAAAAAAATTGAGAACACGTTTTTCCCTTCTAATCTTACCTAATCAACTTATTTTATTCATTAATAAAAACTCGATACCATAACGAAATTGACTTATGTACATACACAAAAAATTCATCACCTGCTACAAAAAGCGAAATGATCACAGGGAATGTTCTCTTTATTCTCGATTTCTATGAATTAAGTTAAATTACCAATGTGTCGGGGACGTGCAATTGTGTGTCTATATATTATTAGTTCTCAATTTCTTGACATTATATAGACAAATGTTAGCTCACACGATCCTTTAATTTTTAAGAAAATGAATATTGATGACTTTTCAAATTAAGTAATCATTAATTTTTTATTTACAACAAATTAGTTAAAGATATTCACATTTACAACCTAAACCTTATAGAACTAAGATAGACATCAAACCATATAAATATATAACATTAGTTTGTTTATAGATAGATATGTACCAGATAAAAAAGATTCAAGATGCAGAATTCAAAGAGTTCATATTAATCATTACATTTTGTTTTTCAATTGATATTGCATTTTGACATTATTCCTGTACATTTTTATCGATTTGCACATGTGGGCGTGGGACCTTTTGTTCACCATTACTTAGACAAACACATTGATGATTTTTACAAACATGAGACCCAAACATTCCACAACGATGAAAGCAATCTATAAAACTGTTACATTCCGGTGGAACCGAATCTTGTGAATACGAAGTCACGTCCTTCAAACCTGAGACATAAATTAAAAAAAAGGTAAATGTTAATTCATATATATATATATATATATATATATATATATATATATATATCAAGAACCCCTTATGAGAGTGCCCAAAATACCCTCAATTTGTCATCAAATTGCTTGCATGCTAATTCCAATACAACTGATGTTTATAGCATACATAAGCATCCTCTTCTTGAATTTTAAAATTACAAAAAATGAAAGTTAAAAAGAGAATGGAAGGAAAAAAAATACCAATCGTGTTCTCGAGTGGGTGAGAGGAGGGTGGTTAATAATCCTTTCCTTTCATTCCATAAAAAAAATGGGAACACATTTTTCCCTTCTAATCTCACCTAATCCTCTTATTTTATTCATTAAAAAAAATTTGAGACCATAGTGAAAGTGACTTATGTACATATAGAAAGAATTGTTTACCTGCTACAAAAAGCAACAAGATCACAAGGAATGTTCTCTTCATTCTTGATTTTGTATGAATTAAGTCAAATAATCAATGTGTCAGGGACGTGCAGTTGTGTGTCTATATATTATTAGTTCTCAATTTCTTCACATTATATAGACAAATGTTAACTCACACGATCCTTTAACTTTTAAGAAAATGAATATTGATGAGTTTTCGAATTAGGTAATCATTAATTTTATATTTGCAACAAATTAATTAAAGATATTCACATTTACAACCTAAACCTTATAGAATTATGATACACTTCAAGCCATTAAAACAAAAAATAAACAATCTAAAAATTAATTACTTCCTTTAAAACAACAAATAAACAATCTAAGAATGAATTATTTCCTTTGTCATTAGTTGGCACAGAAGAAAAAATTATTTAAGTTTTTACAACTATTATGAACTATTATAAATTTAACTAAAACTATAATTAATTTTTCAAAAACCATGTCATTACAAAATCTTGTCAAGTTTATCATAATCTTGTCAAGTTTATCATAATCTGATGAAGTATTTTATATGATAAATAGTTTGACGTTATTATTTTGTATAATTCCCACTTACAAATATTATGAACTATTATAAATTTAACTAAAATTATAATTAATTTTTAAAAAACCATGTCTTTTTAAAATCTCGTCAAGTTTATCATAACGTGAAGAAATATTTTATATGATAAATAGTTTGTCGTTATTATTTTGTATAATTCCCATGTATAGATTTTGTAATAATAACTCTTTTGAATATATATATATATATATATATATATATATATATATATATATATATATATATATATATATATATATATATATATATATATATACATAGAGAGAGAGAGAGAGTTAGTAAGGTTTTTTGAGAACCAGAAGATTCGTGAAAACTTGCAGACTCATAATCAGTTAATAAATTTAAAAAACCAAAAACACAAATCTTCTGCAAATGTGGATTTATACACAATCAACAGTTATTTAGATTGTTGATGAGCACAAACAACAGTCATATGGACGGCTGATTATGAATACATACAAATTTCCAAAATGAATAAAAAAATTGTCATATATTTTTTTAACCCTACATATGGATTTGATGAACCATTTGAGAAAATTGATGTTTTTGGTTTTTTAAAAATGATGAGTGGATTATGAGCTCGCAAGTTCTCATGTTTTTTTGCTTCGTGCAATAACTCACCCTATTTATTTCTAAAATACCAAATATATATATATATATATATATATATATATATATATATATATATATATATATATATATATTTGTAATTATGTATTTTATGTAATCTAATCCTTATTTAATCCTTTCCTTTCATTCCATAAAAAAAATTGAGAACACGTTTTTTCCCTTCTAATCTTACCTAATCAACTTATTTTATTCATTAAAAAAAACTCGAGACCATAATAAAAGTGACTTATGTACATACACAAAAAATTCATCACCTGCTACAAAAAGCGAAATGATCACAAGGAATGTTCTCTTCATTCTCGATTTCTATTAATTAAGTTAAATAACCAAATGTGTCGGCGATGTGCAATTGTGTGTCTATATATTATTAGTTCTCAATTTCTTGACATTATATAGACAAATGTTAGCTCACACGATCCTTTAATTTTTAAGAAAATGAATATTGATTACTTTTCAAATTAAGTAATCGTTAATTTTATATTTAAAACAAATTAGTTAAAGATATTCAAATTTACAACCTAAACCTTATAGAACTAAGATAGACATCAAACCATATAAATATATAACATTAGTTTGTTTATACATAGATATGTCCCAGATAAAAAAGATTCAAGTTGCAGAATTCAAAGAGTTCATATTAATCATTACATTTTGTTTTTCAATTGATATTGCATTTTGACATTATTCCTATACATTTTTATCGATTTGCACATGTGGGCGTGGGACCTTTTGTTCACCATTACTTAGACAAACACATTGATGATTTTTACAAACATGAGACCCAAACATTCCACAACGATGAAAGCAATCTATAGAACTGTTACATGCTGGGGGAACCGAATCTTGTGAATACGAAGTCACGTCCTTCAAACCTGAGACATAAATTAAAAAAAAGGTAAATGTTAATTCATATATATATATATATATATATATATATATATCAAGAACCCCTTATGAGAGTGCCCAAAATACCCTCAATTTGTCATCAAATTGCTTGCATGCTAATTCCAATACAACTGATGTTTATAGCATACATAAGCATCCTCTTCTTGAATTTTAAAATTACAAAAAATGAAAGTTAAAAAGAGAATGGAAGGAAAAAAAATACCAATCGTGTTCTCGAGTTTGAAGGAAATGAAAAGAAATTTTTTTTTTGCTTTCCCTCATAATCAACGCAAAATTAGATGGATAATTTTGAGTGGGTGAGAGGAGGGGGGTTAATAATCCTTTCCTTTCATTCCATAAAAAAATGGGAACACGTTTTTCCCTTCTAATCTCACCTAATCCTCTTATTTTATTCATTAAAAAAAATTTGAGACCATAGTGAAAGTGACTTATGTACATACAGAAAGAATTGTTTACCTGCAACAAAAAGCAACAAGATCACAAGGAATGTTCTCTTCATTCTCGATTTTGTATGAATTAAGTCAAATAATCAATGTGTCGGGGACGTGCAGTTGTGTGTCTATATATTATTAGTTCTCAATTTCTTCACATAATATAGACAAATGTTAACTCACACGATTCTTTAACTTTTAAGAAAATGAATATTAATGAGTTTTCGAATTAGGTAATCATTAATTTTATATTTGCAACAAATTAATTAAAGATATTCACATTTACAACCTAAACCTTATAGAATTATGTGACAACCCGAAATTTCCCTTTTGTACAAACCCTGCAGTCAAGCACTTCAATTAAAAGTCAAATTCATTTCTGCTAATTTTTAGCTCGGTTAAAGTCCGTTTGGTTATTTTTAATATAAATTCGTCAAGCGAACAAATAAAAGGAAGTATATTCTAGGAGTAAGGTGTAACAAATAAACATCTCACACCATAACAAGGTGTTTACGGCCAAACTTTGGGAGTTTGGGCCGTAAACTCCTCTTGGCCGTGAACTCATGTTTAAAGCATGAGTTTACTCCTCACTTCCTCACTTCTCACTTCCAAGCTCAAGAACACCCACATTTCTCTCTCAAGTATCATAACATCTTCCTTCCAATCTTCCAAAAATGTAAGTGTTTCTTCTCTTGATTTGTAGTTATAACACTTCATCTAGTAGTTATACATGATTTCATCCATGAAATCTTCTCTTTTTCATAGATCTTCAAGTGTTCTTCATTTCACCAAGAACACACACTAGTGTTTTTGGACCTTAAACACTCTTACAAGCTTCCTATAAGTAAGTACACTCTTCCTAACTAGTTATGTGCTTAGATTACATGTTAAACCATTGAAAAACACCAAGAATCCCCAAGAATACATGGGTTTACGGCCAAGGCAATCTCCTTGGACCGTAAACACCATTAGGTGGTGCATATGTGCCACCATTACTTCCTAGAGCTTGGATATTGGACTAGAACCCTTCATGCATGAGCTATGGACCTTAAACCACGAAATGGTAGAAGTTACCATGTAAACCCACTAGGACCGTAAACCCTAAATCGTAAACTCCATGGGAGTTGGTCCTTGGGCCGTAAACTCTAAAAGGTGGTGCAATTGTGCCACTATCACTTCCTAAGGCTTGGACTTGATCAAAGGGTACTTAACCTTGACTTGTAAGATCCTAAAACACAATATGGTACTAATTACCATGAGTTTACGGCCGTAAACTCATGGGGGAAGTGACCATTGGCCGTAAACTCATGTGGTGTTACCATATGGGCAGTAAACTCCAATGTGAGGCCATACTGTCTTTAGATGCAACACTTTGGTACTCCTAGCACTTGAAACAAAGTGTCATTCATGTTTTAGGGTGTCCGTACTTGATTAATTAGTTGTTAAATGACTAATTAAATACATATATGTGTCATTACATGTTAAATAGGATCTGTGTGTGTGTTCAAGTCCTCACTTGACACTTAACATCCTATCCGGCACTTCCATCCAAATCACTCACTGCAGGTGAGTTCATACCCCTTAATCAACCTTTGAAATGATTTTAAATGCTTTTATGGGGGGGAATACAAGTTGAAACATTCTAGTTATTGCTTTAATCATATGTGATTAATAGCTAGAACAAACAGAAAAGATTTACTATTACTTTCAAGTTGCTATCAAACTTATGAATTTCAAGCACTTCAAAACCTTTTATTAAACTCTTTTAGATGCTAAAACTGTTTTCAAATTCTTTTAAACTTACATTATTTTCAAACCCATATCTACACCAATATATTTATATAAGTAAGACTTGAAGGACTTAGGACTGATAGCTCACCTTATTTCATGTTCCTTGTTTGGTTGTGGACTTAGGGTATCCTGTTATTTGTCTGAATGTTGTTGAAATCTTAGTTATATATCATATATATATATATATATATATATATATATATATATATATATATATATATATATATATATATGTGCTGGATATAAAAGCTTTCACTTCAGTTCAGTACCTTTGTGTAACAAAGGCATACCTACAACATTACTATTTAACTATAATAGGTATAGTTAAGGTTTTACTACTCACTACTACTATTACAACGACACATACAAGAGCCAGTACAGTTATGAGTCAATACACGCTATATACTATACAAGAGAACATACTATACACTATACAAGAGAACATACTATACACTATACAAGAGAACATACTATACACTAGTACAGAGAAAACATTGCTACACTAAGAATTAGTACATAAACATTTGAATACTATAAACAGAATGTGACATACTACTTCTCGATACGACACTTCATCGTGGTATCACTTTGTAACCAGAGTCTCCTGGAGGGAGAGCGGGCATTTTGTGTATAGATCTATACGGGACAGACACTCCCACATCCCGACTGTTAGCTACAGTCCCAGCCGAAAGGCCAAGGGGTAACAGAATGTTACCTCACTACTCATGACCTGGAGGGTCATCAGTTATTCAGTCGCCGATCAGCATGGTTACATACGAATTCACATTCAAACCTTTAATTAACCAATTAAGAATTAAAGGCAAAACGGACTCCCCGAGGTGTATTGTACATTTAATACTACCTGGAGTCTGCATTTTCATCACTATTAGTCAGCAGTGATACTTCCGGGGTAAAACATTATTTTCCCCTATTACGTTTATTTTGAAATCACCTTACATAGGTGAAGTCTAAAACTATATTTTCATAACTGATAGTTTCACTGGGGAAAACTCTTACATTTACAAAAGAACAAACATACAAACAGTCGGGTCTTGGTAGAAGACTACATTTCACTAGAAAATATAGGATTTTCTAGGGAGTACATCCATTTACAAAGATTTACAAATAGCTACTAGCATTTACACTATATTGTTACAAACATTTTTATACAAGCAATGACACTAAATACTTATGAACTCACCAGCTTTATGCTGATAAACTCTTTCAAAATAATTTGTATTCTCAGGTCATCAGTAGACAGGTACCGATGAAGCTTTTGAGAAGATGGAGCGCATACAAGACTCATCTTTTATTTTGATCATACTTTTGGTGTCTTACATACTATACATAACACGCTTGTATTAAAACTATTATATTAATGCAATGGATGTTGTTGCTTGTCTTTACTATTATGCATTGTTATGATACTGTACATGACGTCCTCCACCCCAGAACGTTTCCGCCATTCCGGTTTCGGGGTCTAACAGATTGGTATTAGAGCACTGTTTATAGTGAATCAGGTAGATCAACCCATAAAAGATATACAAACTATAAACGCATCGGGATTAAAACACTCTAACCAAGAAATTATACTTTTAAATAGTAAAATATTTAACTAAGTATATATACATTTATTCATACCAGTGTCAGTATCATACTAGAACAGAACAAAAGTATTACGATTGTTGAAGAACATAATTAGGCTTAGAGACATATAGTCAAACCTAGGGGGATATAGCCTGATCAACTATATTTTCTTAGGAGTGAATAGCATGTGCCTAAGAATGATTGTAGTGTTGCAACAAGTCTAAAAACTTACCAACACTACTACAACAAGAACATTAGAACAGAGCTTAAACCTAAAATACTATAGGAGTATTTTGTGTTACTATAATTACTTATGTGCCAACTAAAAGGATCTTCATTAGTACGTCTATTAACTATTCTTTTCCCCATTCTCGCGTAGATAACATGGCTGGCTTCCATCTCCCCGGCGTCCGTATTATCCCAACCAAGGCATTGGAGGATGGCTTGATGATGAGCCAGAAGATGATCACCCAATCCCTTTGGATGATCACCTCGCAGAAGGATTTTCGAATGGCTCCGACTCCGAACCAGAGGTCAACAACCTACCCCAAGAAGGTCAAGTCCCAAACCTCAACCCCCGTCCGCATTTCAAGGTCCCACTCCCTTGTGGGTAACAACCTTGAACCGTTGGAGCGATGAGCAGGGTCAGCCATTACCCTTCAACGGAGACCGGAATTTTTACAACATAAATGAGGGAGGCTCAGCTGACCGTGTCCTACCCATCATGGTCCGTAGGATTGCTCGGAATGTCGAGCAAGGTCATGCAGCCATCGACCGAGTAATGGAAGTTGACGCCAACTCTGGCCTTAACACAGTCCGCATTCGCCAACTCGAAGAGGCTATGGAAAGGACCAGGAGAACCAATGAGGCTCTGCAGCAACAATTAGCTGCGTCCCGAGCCGAAGTCATGGAACTCCGAGTGAGTCAGAGGGCGCAGGAGCGACATCTTCAGGAAGTTGTACGTCAACTGGCCGACCTGAGGGTTCGCCCGAGGGATATCCGCCGCCGGTATAAGATGTCAACTCATCTTTCTCTCTTGATTTAGGAATAGCCTTTCTTTTCTGTTCCCTATGAAGCACTTGTCTGTAAAACATTCCTAACTTTTAAAAGTACTCTAACTAGACTTCTAAGCTGCCAACATTTTCCCTTATGGTTTGATGTAAGACCTACTGTTAGGTCAATTTTCCTCGAACTCATTTTACATCATTAATACCAGTAATATTGGCAGTTATCTAATCTATTGGAAAGTTCTTACTCTTGTGTTATGTCTCCATCTAATAGTTGGACTATGGCGATTTAGTCCATGAAACACTCTCATCTTACTTACAAATCGATTCTTACTATTATCATTATTTTGTAAATTTCCAGTAAAGGATGCCGCCTCGCAAGCGTCCGACCGGAGGCAGACCTGCAAATCAAACTCCACCACCACCACCCCCTCCGCAGTTCGATGCAGTGATGTTTCAAGCAGCTGTGACCGCAGCCATGGCCCAAGTAAACTTTGGTGGTGTTAGTGGAACGGGGACTGGCACAAACTCTAGCTATGGTGAAATCCACCCACGTACACGGGAGTGTACCTATAAAGATTTCATCAGCTGCAAACCTACATACTTCAACGGAACTGGAGGGATCATTGCACTGTCCCAATGGATTGAGAGAACAGAAGCAATCTGCGAGATGTGTTCATGACCTGAAGGAAGCAAGATTAAGTTCGCTGCTTGCACCTTCACCGAAAGGGCCCTGACGTGGTGGAATGGCCATGTCAAATCACTCTCACTGGTAACAGCTAACGTCATGGGCTGGGATACACTAAATGACCTAATGACAAGGGAGTACTGCCCGGGGGGCGAAATTCAGAAGCTCGAAGAGGAACTCTGGAACCTCAAAATGAAGGGTTCCGACATAGTGGCTTATACAGCCAGGTTCTGCGACCTGGTGACTCTATGTCCTAACATGGTACCCACCGAAAGCAAGAAGATCGAAAGATACATATGGGGTCTGGTACCCCCATATCGAGGGAACGTTCTAGCATCACACCCAACGACCTTTGATAGTGCCAAGGAATTGGCCCAAAGGCTTATCGATCATGAGGTTCCTTCCACTCCAACAACAACTACAATGACTGCCCCCACACCAACCAAAACAGCTGACAACAAGAGAAAGCGTTGGGACCGAAAGAAGGGCAAATCAGCTCAGCCCTCTTCCAAGAACCAACAAACTGTGGTTGTCCATGCTGTCACCACCCCTGTTGCCCCTATACCAGCCAAACCATATGTGGGGAGCCTACCCAAGTGCACCAAGTGCAATTTCCATCATAACGGCCCCTGCCGGAAAATGCACTGCACTAATTGCGACCGGAAGGGCCATACCGCCCGGTTTTGCAGAGCGCCTCCCAAACCTATCACCCAGGTCCCCCGTGCAGGAGTCAGCCAGACCTGCTACGGGTGCGGCGAGACAGGGCACTTTAAAAGAAACTGTCTGAAAGCTGGGAATGCGGGAGGAGCAGGAAGACTACTTGCTATCGGCCACAATGAAGCCGTGGCAGACGCCACAGTAGTCACGGGTACGTTCCTTCTCGATAACTCTTATGCTTGTATCCTATTTGATAGTGGGGCAGAGAGGAGCTTCGTAAACCACAAATTTAAACACTTACTTAATCAAGCAGCGCAAGCACTAAAAGAAACCTTCGTCGTAGAAATGGCTAACGGAAAGACAGAGAATTCTAACGAGATTTACATAGGTTGTTCCCTCCCGCTAGATAATCATTCATTCCCAATCGACCTCATACCAGTAGCAATCAAGAGTTTCGACGTCATTATAGGCATGGACTGGCTGAGTCTTTATCGCACTGACATCCTGTTTTTCGAGAAAGCAGTCCGCCTAAACCTACCAAATAACGAAACCTTGTTGATCTACGGAGACAAACCCAGTACGAGTCTTCGTATCATCTCAAGTATTCAAGCCCAAAAGTACTTGCGTAAGGAATATCATACATTCCTGGCGCACGTTGTCGATGCGAGCCAGAAACCAAAAGACCTGAGAGACCTCCTCGTTATACGCGACTTCCTCGACGTCTTTCCGGAAGAGCTACCAGGTTTACCTCCCCAACGTCAAGTCGAATTCAGGATCGACTTGGTTCCAGGGGCTACCCCAGTAGCCAAATCGCCCTATCGTCTAGCACCTGCTGAGATGCAAGAACTGTCCGGTCAACTTAACGAACTACTCAGCAAGGGCTTTATAAGACCAAGCTTCTCACCCTGGGGAGCTCCGGTCTTGTTCGTCAAGAAGAAAGACGGGTCGTTCCGTATGTGCATCGACTATAGGGAACTCAACAAGCTTACAGTCAAGAATCGTTACCCACTACGTCGCATAGACGATTTGTTCGACCAACTGCAAGGGGCGAGCTACTTTTCAAAGATTGATCTAAGATCCGGGTATCACCAGTTACGAGTGCTTGAGGAGGACGTTCCGAAGACAGCCTTCCGAACTCGTTACGGACACTACGAGTTCGTGGTGATGCCATTCGGATTAACCAATGCCCCCGCAGTGTTCATGGACTTGATGAATAGGGTATGTCGTCCTTACTTAGATCAGTTCGTCATTGTCTTCATCGATGATATACTTATCTACTCTCGAAGTAAGGAAGAGCATAGTGATCATCTGCGACAAGTCCTAGGAACCTTACGATCAGAGAAACTCTATGCGAAGTTCTCTAAATGCGAATTTTGGATCCGAAGAGTCGAATTCTTAGGACACGTGGTTAGCGAAGAAGGCATCCACGTGGACCCATCCAAAATTAAAGCTATTGAGAACTGGTCAGCGCCAAAGACGCCTACCGAAATTCGTCAATTTCTAGGCCTCGCTGGCTACTACCGCAGATTCATACAGAACTTCTCTTGAATTGCGAAACCCCTCACTACATTGACCCAGAAAGGTGTGGCCTTTGACTGGGAAGAGAAACAGGAGAAGGCGTTCCAAACGCTGAAGCGAGCTTTATCCACCACACCAATACTATCCCTCCCCGAAGGGATAGACGACTTCGTGGTATACTGCGATGCATCCAACTAGGGGCTCGGTTGTGTTCTGATGCAACGAGGTAAGGTCATCGCCTACGCCTCAAGACAGCTGAAGACACACGAGGTCAACTACACCACCCACGATCTTGAATTAGGAGCGGTTGTGTTTGCCCTGAAGATCTGGAGACACTACATGTATGGTACGAAGAGCACTATCTTTACAGACCACAAAAGCTTACAACACATATTCAACCAGAAACAGCTCAATATGAGACAACGACGGTGGGTCGAGCTATTCAATGACTACGAATGTGAAATTCGTTATCATCCGGGTAAAGCCAACATGGTAGCAGACGCCCTAAGTCGGAAAGAATATTCTGGTCCAAAAGTCAAGTCATTAACTATGACTATCCATTCGCATTTATCCGCACAAATTAAGGAGGCTCAGTTCGAAGCCTTAAAACCTGAAAATGTGGCGGGAGAATCCCTGCGTGGAATGGATAAGAACTTGGAAGTCAAGGGTGACGGAGCCTTATATCTCATGGACCGGATCTGGACACCGAGACACGGTGGCTTCAGAGACTTGGTCATGAAGGAAGCGCACAACACTCGATATTTCGTCCACCCGGGTTCAGATAAGATGTATCTGGATCTTAAAAAGTTATACTGGTGGCCTAACATGAAAGCAGAGATTGCTACCTTAGTAAGTAAATGCCGCACTTGTGCCAAGGTCAAGGTCGAATACTAGAAACCATCAGGTTTACTTCAGCAACCGGAGATACCTGAGTGGAAGTGGGAGCGGATCGCTATGGACTTCATAACCAAGTTGCCCAGGACAACGGGTGGACTTGATACCATTTGGGTCATCGTCGACAGATTGACCAAATCCGCACACTTCCTGCCCATCAAGGAAACGGACAAAATGGAGAAACTCACAAGAACATACATTAGGGAGATCGTACGACTGCATGGTGTTCCTATATCCATTATCTCCGACAGAGATAGTAGATTCACTTCGAGGTTCTGGCAGTCATTACAAAGCTCCTTAGGAACGAGACTGGACATGAGTACAGCCTACTATCCACAGACCGACGGACAAAGTGAGAGCACTATCCAAACCTTGGAAGATATGTTGCGAGCCTGTGTGATCGACTTTGGGAAGGCATGGGATACTCACTTACCCCATGTTGAATTCTCCTACAGCAACAGTTATCACACAAGCATAAAGGCTGCTCCATTTGAAGCCCTCTATGGCCGGAAGTGCAGGTCCCCTCTGTGCTGGGCCGAAGTGGGTGACACCCAGTTAGCTAAAGGTCGAGTTCCTGACAGCACTCTCACGGGTCCGAAGATCATTCGGGAAACGACAGAGAAAATCGTTCAGATTCGTGAACGATTAAAAGCCTCTAGAGACCGACAGAAAAGCTATTCGGACAAACGAAGGAGACTCTTGGAATTCCAGGTGGGAGATCGAGTCCTTTTGAAAGTCTCACCCTGGAAGGGCTTGATACGCTTCGAAAAGCGTGGAAAGCTAAATCCAAGATACATAGGGCCTTTCGAAATTCTCGCTAGAATCGGCCCTGTAGCTTCCAAACTCAACCTACCCCACGAGCTCAGTAACGTACATTCTACTTTCCACATCTCGAACTTGAAAAAGTACCTATCCGACGAGACTCTTGTAATTCCACTCGATGAAATCGAGATCAACGAGAGCCTCAACTTCGTGGAAGAACCTGTAGAGATCATGGACCGAGAGGTCAAGCGAACGAAACAAAGCCGTATCCCAATCGTGAAGGTTTGCTGGAACGCCAAGCGAGGACCAGAATTCACTTGGGAGCGCGAGGATCAAATGAAACTTAAATATCCTCATCTTTTTACCTAGTTATGTGTAACTACTTATTTGCTTAAACTCTAATTTCGGGACGAAATTCCCTCTAATGGGGGATGATGTGACAACCCGAAATTTCCCTTTTGTACAAACCCTGCAGTCAAGCACTTCAATTAAAAGTCAAATTCATTTCTGCTAATTTTTAGCTCGGTTAAAGTCCGTTTGGTTATTTTTAATATAAATTCGTCAAGCGAACAAATAAAAGGAAGTATCTTCTAGGAGTAAGGTGTAACAAATAAACATCTCACACCATAACAAGGTGTTTACGGCCAAACTTTGGGAGTTTGGGCCGTAAACTCCTCTTGGCCGTGAACTCATGTTTAAAGCATGAGTTTACTCCTCACTTCCTCACTTCTCACTTCCAAGCTCAAGAACACCCACATTTCTCTCTCAAGTATCATAACATCTTCCTTCCAATCTTCCAAAAATGTAAGTGTTTCTTCTCTTGATTTGTAGTTATAACACTTCATCTAGTAGTTATACATGATTTCATCCATGAAATCTTCTCTTTTTCATAGATCTTCAAGTGTTCTTCATTTCACCAAGAACACCAAGAACACACACTAGTGTTTTTGGACCTTAAACACTCTTACAAGCTTCCTATAAGTAAGTACACTCTTCCTAACTAGTTATGTGCTTAGATTACATGTTAAACCATTGAAAAACACCAAGAATCCCCAAGAATACATGGGTTTACGGCCAAGGCAATCTCCTTGGACCGTAAACACCATTAGGTGGTGCATATGTGCCACCATTACTTCCTAGAGCTTGGATATTGGACTAGAACCCTTCATGCATGAGCTATGGACCTTAAACCACGAAATGGTAGAAGTTACCATGTAAACCCACTAGGACCGTAAACCCTAAATCGTAAACTCCATGGGAGTTGGTCCTTGGGCCGTAAACTCTAAAAGGTGGTGCAATTGTGCCACTATCACTTCCTAAGGCTTGGACTTGATCAAAGGGTACTTAACCTTGACTTGTAAGATCCTAAAACACAATATGGTACTAATTACCATGAGTTTACGGCCGTAAACTCATGGGGGAAGTGACCATTGGCCGTAAACTCATGTGGTGTTACCATATGGGCAGTAAACTCCAATGTGAGGCCATACTGTCTTTAGATGCAACACTTTGGTACTCCTAGCACTTGAAACAAAGTGTCATTCATGTTTTAGGGTGTCCGTACTTGATTAATTAGTTGTTAAATGACTAATTAAATACATATATGTGTCATTACATGTTAAATAGGATCTGTGTGTGTGTTCAAGTCCTCACTTGACACTTAACATCCTATCCGGCACTTCCATCCAAATCACTCACTGCAGGTGAGTTCATACCCCTTAATCAACCTTTGAAATGATTTTAAATGCTTTTATGGGGGGGAATACAAGTTGAAACATTCTAGTTATTGCTTTAATCATATGTGATTAATAGCTAGAACAAACAGAAAAGATTTACTATTACTTTCAAGTTGCTATCAAACTTATGAATTTCAAGCACTTCAAAACCTTTTATTAAACTCTTTTAGATGCTAAAACTGTTTTCAAATTCTTTTAAACTTACATTATTTTCAAACCCATATCTACACCAATATATTTATATAAGTAAGACTTGAAGGACTTAGGACTGATAGCTCACCTTATTTCCTGTTCCTTGTTTGGTTGTGGACTTAGGGTATCCTGTTATTTGTCCAAATGTCGTTGAAATCTTAGTTATATATCATATATATATGTGCTAGATATAAAAGCTTTCACTTCAGTTCAGTACATTTGTGTAACAAAGGCATACCTACAACATTACTATTTAACTATAATAGGTATAGTTAAGGTTTTACTACTCACTACTACTATTACAACAACACATATAATAGCCAGTACAGTTATGAGTCAATACACGCTATATACTATACAAGAAAACATGCTATACACTATACAAGAGAACATACTATACACTATACAAGAGAACATAGTATACACTAGTACAGAGAAAACATTACTACACTAAGAATTACTACATAAACATTTGAATACTATAAACAGAATGTGACATACTACTTCTCGATACGACACTTCATCGTGGTATCACTTTGTAACCAGAGTCTCCTGGAGGGAGAGCGGGCATTGTGTGTATAGATCTATACGGGACAGACACTCCCATATCCCGACTGCTAGCTACAGTCCCAGCCGAAAGGCCAAGGGGTGACAGAATGTTACCCCACTACACATGACCTGGAGGGTCATCAGTTATTCAGTCGTTGATCAGCATGGTTACATACGAATTCACATTCAAACCTTTAATTAACCAATTAAGAATTAAAGGCAAAACGGACTCCCCGAGGTGTATTGTACATTTAATACTACCTGGAGTCTGCATTTTCATCACTATTAGTCAGCAGTGATATTGCCGGGGTAAAACATTATTTTCCCCTATTACGTTTATTTTGATATCACCTTACATAGGTGAAGTCTAAAACTATATTTTCATAACTGATAGTTTCACTGGGGAAAACTCTTACATTTACAAAAGAACAAACATACAAACAGTCGGGTCTTGGTAGAAAACTACATTTCAGTAGAAAATATAGGATTTTCTAGGGAGTACATCCCTTTACAAAGATTTACAAATAGCTACTAGCATTTACACTATATTGTTACAAACATTTTTATACAAGCAATGACACTAAATACTTATGAACTCACCAGCTTTATGCTGATAAACTCTTTCAAAATAATTTGTATTCTCAGGTCATCAGTAGACAGGTACCGATGAAGCTTTTGAGAAGATAGAGCGCATACAAGACTCATCTTTTATTTTGATCATACTTTTGGTGTCTTACATACTATACATAACACGCTTGTATTAAAACTATTATATTAATGCAATGGATGTTGTTGCTTGTCTTTACTATTATGCATTGTTATGATACTGTACATGACGTCCTCCACCCCAGAACGTTTCCGCCGTTCCGGTTTTGGGGTCTGACAAATTATGATACACTTCAAGCCATTAAAACAAAAAATAAACAATCTAAAAATTAATTACTTCCTTTAAAACAAAAAATAAACAATCTAAGAATGAATTATTTCCTTTGTCATTAGTTGGCATAGAAGAAAAAATTATTTAAGTTTTTACAAATATTATGAACTATTATAAATTTAACTAAAATTATAATTAATTTTTAAAATACCATGTCATTTTAAAATCTCGTCAAGTTTATCATAATGTGAAGAAATATTTTATATGATAAATAGTTTGTCGTTATTATTTTGTATGATTCCCATGTACAGATTTTGTAATTATAAATCTTTTGAATATATATATATATATATATATATATATATATATATATATATATATAGACACACACACACACACAGAGAGTTAGTCAGGTTTTTTGAGAACCAGAAGATTCGTGAGAACTTGCAAACTCATAATCAGTTAATAAATTTAAAAAACCAAAAACACAAATCTTCTGCAAATGGTGCGTTAAAGCCATATCTACGCTAAAAAAATATTTGACGATTTTTTTTTTTTAGTTTTTCAGAAATGTGGATTTGTACACAATCAACAGTTATTTATATTGTTGATGAGAACAATCAACAGTCACATGGACGGCTGATTGTGAATACATACAAATTTCCAAAATGAATAAAAAAATTGTCATATATTTTTTAAGCCTACATATGGATTTGATGCACCATTTGAGAAAATTGATGTTTTTGGTTTTTAAAAATGATGAGTGGATTATGAGCTCGCAAGTTCTCATGTTTTTTTGCTTCGTGCAATAACTCACCCTATTTATTTCTAAAAAACCAAATCTATATATATATATATATATATATATATATATATATATATATATATATATATATATATAGGCAATGGTTATTTGGAAAACAAAAAAACCCTAAAAATCATAAAAATGCATTTTTATGCATTTTTAGGGTTTTTTTGTTTTCCATAGAACCTAAACCTATATATATATATATATATATATATATATATATATATATATATATATATATATATATATATATATTTGTAATTATGTATTTTATGTAATCTAATCCTTATTTAATCCTTTCCTTTCATTCCATAAAAAAAATTGAGAACATGTTTTTCCCTTCTAATCTTACCTTATCAACTTATTTTATTCATTAAAAAAAACTCGAAACCATAATAAAAGTGACTTGTGTACATACACAAAAAATTCATCACCTGCTACAAAAAGCGAAATGATCACAAGGAATGTTCTCTTCATTCTCGATTTCTATTAATTAAGTTAAATAACCAACAAATAAACAAAAAATAAACAATCTAAAAATTAATTACTTCCTTTAAAACAACAAATAAACAATCTAAGAATGAATTATTTCCTTTGTCATTAGTTGGCATAGAAGAAAAAATTATTTAAGTTTTTACAAATATTATGAACTATTATAAATTTCACTAAAATTATAATTAATTTTTAAAAAACCATGTCATTTTAAAATCTCGTCAAGTTTATCATAATGTGAAGAAATATTTTATATGATAAATTGTTTGTCGTTATTATTTTGTATAATTCCCATGTACAGATTTTGTAATAATAACTCTTTTGAATATATATATATATATATATATATATATATATATATATATATATATATATATATAGAGAGAGAGAGAGAGAGAGAGAGAGTTAGTAAGGTTTTTTGAGAACCAGAAGATTCGTGAAAACTTGCAGACTCATAATCAGTTAATAAATTTAAAAAACCAAAAACACAAATCTTCTGCAAATGGTGCGTTAAAGCCATATCTACGCTAAAAAAATATTTGACGAATTTTTTTTTTTTTTTGAGTTTTTCAGATTTGTGGATTTATGCACAATCAACAGTTATTTAGATTGTTGATAAGCACAATCAACAGACATATGGACGGCTGATTGTGAATACATACAAATTTCCAAAATGAATAAAAAAATTGTCATATATTTTTTTAAGCTTACATATAGATTTGATGCACCATTTGAGAAAATTGATGTTTTTGGTTTTTAAAAATGATGAGTGGATTATGAGCTCGTAAGTTCTCATGTTTTTTTGTTTCGTGCAATAACTCACCCTATTTATTTCTAAAATACCAAATATATATATATATATATATATATATATATATATATATATATATATATATATATATACACACATATATTTGTAATTATGTATTTTATGTAATCTAATCCTTATTTAATCCTTTCCTTTCATTCCATAAAAAAAATTGAGAACACGTTTTTCCCTTCTAATCTTACCTAATCAACTTATTTTATTCATTAAAAAGAACTCGAGACCATAATAAAAGTGACTTATGTACATACACAAAAAATTCATCACCGGGCTACAAAAAGCGAAATGATCACAAGGAATGTTCTCTTCATTCTCGATTTCTATTAATTAAGTTAAATAACCAATGTGTTGGGGGATGTGCAATTGTGTTTCTTTATATTATTAGTTCTCAATTTCTTGACATTGTATAGACAAATGTTTGCTCACACGATCCTTTAATTTTTAAGAAAATGAATATTGATGACTTTTCAAATTAAGTAATCGTTAATTTTATAATTATAATAAATTAGTTAAAGATATTCACATTTACAACCTAAACCTTATAGAACTAAGATAGACATCAAACCATATAAATATATAACATTAGTTTGTTTATACATAGATATGTTCCAGATAAAAAGAATTCATGTTGCAGAATTCAAAGAGTTCATATTAATCATTACATTTTGTTTTTCAATTTATATTGCATTTTGACATTATTCCTATACATTTTATCGATTTGCACATGTGGGCGTGGGACCTTTTGTTCACCATTACTTAGACAAACACATTGATGATTTTTACAAACATGAGACACAAACATTCCACAACGATGAAAGCAATCTATAAAACTGTTACATTCTGGTGGAACCGAATCTTGTGAATACGAAGTCACATCCTTCAAACCTGAGACATAAATTAAAAAAAAGGTAAATGTTAATTCATATATATATATATATATATATATATATATATATATATATATATATATATATCGAGAACCCCTTATGAGAGTGCCCAAAATACCCTCAATTTGTCATTAAATTGCTTGCATGCTAATTCCAATACAAGTGATGTTTATAGCATACATAAGCATCCTCTTCTTGAATTTTAAAATTACAAAAAATGAAAGTTAAAAAGTGAATGGAAGGAAAAAAAAAATACCAATCGTTTTCTCGAGTTTGAAGGAAATGAAAAGAAAGAAATTTTTTGCTTAGCCTCATAATCAACGCAAAATTAGATGGATAATTTTGAGTGGGTGAGAGGAGGGGGGTTAATAATCCTTTCCTTTCATTCCATAAAAAAAATGGGAACACGTTTTTCCCTTCTAATCTTACCTAATCCTCTTATTTTATTCATTAAAAAAAATTTGAGACCATTGTGAAAGTGACTTATGTACATACAGAAAGAATTGTTTACGTGCTACAAAAAGCAACAAGATCACAAGGAATGTTCTCTTCATTCTCGATTTTGTATGAATTAAGTCAAATAATCAATGTGTCGGGGACTTGCAGTTGTGTGTCTATATATTATTAGTTCTTAATTTCTTCACATTATATAGACAAATGTTAACTCACACGATCCTTTAACTTTTAAGAAAATGAATATTGATGAGTTTTCGAATTAGGTAATCATTAATTTTATATTTGCAACAAATTAATTAAAGATATTCACATTTACAACCTAAACCTTATAGAATTATGATACACTTCAAGCCATTAAAACAAAAAATAAACAATCTAAAAATTAATTACTTCCTTTAAAACAACAAATAAACAATCTAAGAATGAATTATTTCCTTTGTCATTAGTTGGCATAGAAGAAAAAATTATTTAAGTTTTTACAAATATTATGAACTATTATAAATTTAACTAAAATTATAATTAATTTTTAAAAAACCATGTCATTTTAAAATCTCGTCAAGTTTATCATAATGTGAAGAAATATTTTATATGATAAATAGTTTGTCGTTATTATTTTGTACAATTCCCATGTACAGATTTTGTAATAATAACTCTTTTGAATATATATATATATATATATATATATATATATATATATATATATATATATATATATATATATATATATATATATATATAGAGAGAGAGAGAGAGAGAGAGTTAGTAAGGTTTTTTGAGAACCAGAAGATTTGTGAGAACTTGTAAACTCATAATCAGTTAATAAATTTAAAAAACCAAAAACACAAATCTTCTACAAATGGTGCGTTAAAGCCATATCTACGCTAAAAAAATATTTGACGAATTTTTTTTTTTTTTGAGTTTTTCAGATTTGTGGATTTATGCACAATCAACAGTTAATTAGATTGTTGATGAGCATAATCAACAGTCATTTGGACGGCTGATTGTGAATACATACAAATTTCCAAAATGAATAAAAAAATTGTCATATATTTTTTTAAGCCTACATATGGATTTGATGCACCATTTGAGAAAATTGATGTTTTTGGTTTTAAAAATGATGAGTGGATTATGAGCTCGCAAGTTCTCATGTTTTTTTGCTTCGTGCAATAACTCACCCTATTTATTTCTAAAATACCAAATATATATATATATATATATATATATATATATATATATATATATATGTAATTATGTATTTTATGTAATCTAATCCTTATTTAATCCTTTCCTTTCATTCCATAAAAAAAATTGAGAACACGTTTTTCCCTTCTAATCTTACCTAATCAACTTATTTTATTCATTAAAAAAAACTCGAGACCATAATAAAAGTGACTTATGTACATACAAAAAATTCATCACCTGCTACAAAAAGCGAAATGATCACATGGAATGTTCTCTTCATTCTCGATTTCTATTAATTAAGTTAAATAACCGTGTTGGGGATGTGCAATTGTGTGTCTATATATTATTAGTTCTCAATTTCTTGACATTATATAGACAAATGTTTGCTCACACGATCCTTTAATTTTTAAGAAAATGAATATTGATGACTTTTCAAATTAAGTAATCGTTAATTTTATATTTACAAGAAATTAGTTAAAGATATTCACATTTACAACCTAAACCTTATAGAACTAAGATAGACATCAAACCATATAAATATATAACATTAGTTTGTTTATACATATATATGTCCCAGATAAAAAAGATTCAAGTTGCAGAATTCAAAGAGTTCATATTAATCATTACATTTTGTTTTTCAATTGATATTGCATTTTGACATTATTCCTATACATTTTTATCGATTTGCACATGTGGGCGTGGAACCTTTTGTTCACAATTACTTAGACAAACACATTGATGATTTTTACAAACATGAGACCCAAACATTCCACAACGATGAAAGCAATCTATAGAACTGTTACATTCTGGTGGAACCGAATCTTGTGAATACGAAGTCACGTCCTTCAAACCTGAGAGATAAATTAAAAAAAGGTAAATGTTAATTCATATATATATATATATATATATATATATATATATCGAGAACCCCTTATGAGAGTGCCCAAAATACCCTCAATTTGTCATTAAATTGCTTGCATGCTAACTCCAATACAAGTGATGTTTATAGCATACATAAGAATCCTCTTCTTGAATTTTAAAATTACAAAAAATGAAAGTTAAAAAGTGAATGGAAGGAAAAAAAATACCAATCGTGTTCTCGAGTTTGAAGGAAATGAAAGAAAGAAATTTTTTGCTTTCCCTCATAATCAACGCAAAATTAGATGGATAATTTTGAGTGGGTGAGAGGAGGGGGGTTAATAATCCTTTCCTTTCATTCCATAAAAAAATGGGAACACGTTTTTCCCTTCTAATCTTACCTAATCCTCTTATTTTTTTCATTAAAAAAAATTTGAGACCATAGTGAAAGTGAGTTATGTACATATAGAAAGAATTGTGTACCTGCTACAAAAAGCAACAAGATCACAAGGAATGTTCTCTTCATTCTCGATTTTGTATGAATTAAGTCAAATAATCAATGTGTCGGGGACGTGCAGTTGTGTGTCTATATATTATTAGTTCTCAATTTCTTTACATTATATAGACAAATGTTAACTCACACGATCCTTTAACTTTTAAGAAAATGAATATTGATCAGTTTTCGAATTAGGTAATCATTAATTTTATATTTGCAACAAATTAATTAAAGATATTCACATTTACAACCTAAACCTTATAGAATTGTGATACACTTCAAGCCATTAAAACAAAAAATAAACAATCTAAAAATTAATTACTTCCTTTAAAACAACAAATAAACAATCTAAGCATGAATTATTTCCTTTGTCATTAGTTGGCATAGAAGAAAAAATTATTTAAGTTTTTACAAATATTATGAACTATTATAAATTTAACTAAAATTATAATTAATTTTTAAAAAACCATGTCATTTTAAAATCTCGTCAAGTTTATCATAATGTGAAGAAATATTTTATATGATAAATAGTTTGTCATTATTATTTTGTATAATTCTCATGTACAGATTTTGTAATAATAACTCTTTTGAATATATATATATATATATATATATATATATATATATATATATATATATATATATATATATATATAGGGTTAGGTTATTTTGTTTTTATTAACTATTGTGTGCCAGAATGCACAGATCTGGACCACCGGATAGAATATAATCAATGGTCATGATCTGAGGGTCTATGATAGTCCAATTGGATAGCATGTACCATATAATCATACAAAATTCAACAAAAGGGTATTTTGGACAATTAACTATATTTAAAAAAGGAAATTTTCGGATTTTTAGGGATAATTAATTCCCTTATTTTTAAAATTTTGAACTTTTTAATTTAATTCAAATTTAATTTTAATATTTTTTAATAATAACCGAGTTTATTCTGCTAGAATGACAAGCAGTCAGCCATAAACTAGTTAATATTTTCGATTTTATTCTTGCAGAGTATGGTTCCATTTAAGATATTTTTATAATTAACATGCTTAAAGAATTACACAACGTATTATCAAGAATAACATTTTTTAAAAACTATGGATTCTATATGAAACAAATTTCATTCTTTTAGAATCACTAATTACATTAATTCTTAAAAAATAAGTCTATAGACAATAATTACATTCATGCTAGAAAGAAAAATATGACTAATAATGTTTAAGAAATACATTTATTCTTAAAGCCAAAAATTAAGAATAGTTATAAAAGAAAAAAAAAACATTAACATCTAAAAAAACATTAATTCATTCTAAAATAATATTATTGTTAAGAATCGTTTTATACATTCTGGATGAATACATTCCGTTGGAATACACTTTCTGTCTCCATGTTTTTTTTCTTTTCCATATGAATGTAAGCCTCTTCAAAACCTAAAAAGAAAAAAAAATATCAAAATATAACAAAAACACTAATCCATTCTGAAAGACTATTATTGCCAAAAATCGGCTTTTATACATTCTTGCAGAATACATTTTGCTATAATGCAATATTGTTCTCCATGTTCTCTTTCTCGATATAAATCATAAATTATATCAAATATAAAACATTAACAACATAATACCAAGTTAAAAATATGAATCATGTATATGTATTCTTAAGGAATCGGCTAGCATAAAGTCATGAAAAATTCATGCAAATATCCCCTCTATTTGTGTAGCTATTTAAACTGAACCTGCATTAGTGGCAAAAATGAGGACATAAATTCAATTACCCAAAACCAATTACGTAAAATCGATTAAAAGAGAAAACAAGTTTATTAAAGGAAAAAGAAACTTACAGGTCGACTGAAGAAGGAGAAAAATATGTCTAACTCCTTACTAGTCATAACTCTGCATGTTGCTACTAAAATGGACTGTTAATTATGATAATGATGGATTTCGATTAATGATGAAAGGTAACATTATATATAATTAAAAAAAATGTTACCTGCACAAGAATTTGACAAGATGTGTTTTTTGCTACTAATATATAGTTCTCAATCGCTTATCGGTTTAGACCCACCTGTCAAAATTAACAACAAATAACTAATAATTGACATATCAATTAAGAAAAAAGATAAAATGTAACTCACTAAAAAAACATGAAAAATAGCGAATGATCTACCGATTCCCATGACCTCCATGGATGTTGTGATGATTGTAAGTTATAAATTCAACAAATGAGTAAAAATTAATAAAATGATCACTAATAAGGTTAAGAGAGAAACTCATGAGTAATAAAGTTATGCCCCATTTTAGCCTTCTGCTTCTTCCGATTCATATTTTGGTGAGATTATAAATTAACATGTTCACAATTTGAATAGAAAAAAAGATCTCCCCTTGAAGTCCACTCGTGATTATATAAAAAAGATTCAACATTCACGTCAACTTCACAGTGGGTAGTCTTTATTTTCTCAAATTCCTATAAGATATACTTCACAATGAAATCGAAAAAGAGAATAATTTGCATACAAACGTGTGACTTAACTTCAACGCTTTGATGTGCTTCATTGCCGACTTCTCCGAAACCCCTTATTTGATTTGAACTCAAATCAAATAACATGTTTTTCTCAAACGAAATTCCTTTGTGAAATCAGAAATTGAGTAAAGAAACATACCAGGGCTACGATTTGAAAGGGAATTCCTTCTCTATGTCCGACAGTTGTGGTGTTGGTGTACGGCGACAATGGCAGACCTATTTCGACAATGAATAACAGTGTCCGACGGTGGAGAGAGGGGGAGAAGAAGCGGCAATGGTGATACGATGTAAGTGATGATGGAGAACGTGATAAAGGAGGTCGACGGATTTTAGGGTTTTTAACAGATTTCACTAATTTTAAGGGATATTAAATGTTTAAAATATTTACCATAATTAACTAGTCAAGAATACTATTATACCCTTACTTATTTAATAAATCAATATTTGCTAAAAACATTTGAACCTATATATATATATATATATATATATATATATATATATATATATATATATATATATATATATATAGAGAGAGAGAGAGAGAGAGAGAGAGAGAGAGAGAGTTAGTAAGGTTTTTTGAGAACCAGAAGATTCGTGAGAACTTGCAAACTCATAATCAGTTAATAAATTTAAAAAACCAAAAACACAAATCTTCTGCAAATGGTGCGTTAAAGCCATATCTACGCTAAAAAAATATTTGACGAATTTTTTTTTTTTGAGTTTTTCAGATTTGTAGATTTATGCACAATCAACAGTTATTTAGATTGTTGATGAGCACACAATCAACAGTCATATGGACAGCTGATTCTGAATACATACAAATTTCCAAAATGAATAAAAAAATTGTCATATATTTTTTTAAGCCTACATATGGATTTGATGATTGATGTTTTTGGTTTTTAAAAATGATGAGTGGTTTATGAGCTCGCAAGTTCTCATGTTTTTTTGCTTCGTGCAATAACTCACCCTATTTATTTCTAAAATACCAAATATATATATATATATATATATATATATATATATATATATATATATATATATATATATATATATATATATATATGTAATTATGTATTTTATGTAATCTAATCCTTATTTAATCCTTTCCTTTCATTCCATAAAAAAATTGAGAACACGTTTTTCCCTTCTAATCTAACCATCAACTTATTTTATTCATTAAAAAAAAACTCGAGATCATAATAAAAGTGACTTATGTACATACACAAAAAATTCATCACCTGCTACAATAAGCGAAATGATCACAAGGAATGTTGTCTTCATTCTCGATTTCTATTAATTAAGTTAAATAACCAATGTGTTGGGGATGTGCAATTGTGTGTCTATATATTATTAGTTCTCAATTTCTTGACATTATATAGACAAATGTTTGCTCACACGATCCTTTAATTTTTAAGAAAATGAATATTGATGACTTTTCAAATTAAGTAATAGTTAATTTTATATTTACAACAAATTAGTTAAAGATATTCACATTTACAACCTAAACCTTATAGAACTAAGATAGACATCACACCATATAAATATATAACATTAGTTTGTTTATACATAGATATGTCCCAGATAAAAAAGATTCAAGTTGCAGAATTCAAAGAGTTCATATTAATCATTACATTTTGTTTTTCAATTGATATTGCATTTTGACATTATTCCTATACATTTTTATCGATTTGCACATGTAGGCGTGGAACCTTTTGTTCACCATTACTTAGACAAACACATTGATGATTTTTACAAACATGAGACCCAAACATTCCACAACGATGAAAGCAATCTATAGAACTGTTACATTCTGGTGGAATCGAATCTTGTGAATACGAAGTCACGTCCTTCAAACCTGAGACATAAATTAGAAAAAAGGTAAATGTTAATTCATATATATATATATATATATATATATATATATATATATATATATATAGAACCCCTTATGAGAGTGCCCAAAATACCCTCAATTTGTCATTAAATTGCTTGCATGCTAATTCCAATACAAGTGATGTTTATAGCATACATAAGCATCCTCTTCTTGAATTTTAAAATTACAAAAAATGAAAGTTAAAAAGTGAATGGAAGGAAAAAAAATACCAATCGTGTTCTCGAGTTTGAAGGAAATGAAAAGAAAGAAAATTTTTGCTTTCCCTCATAATGAACGCAAAATTAGATGGATAATTTTGAGTGGGTGAGAGGAGGGGGGTTAATAATCCTTTCCTTTCATTCCATAAAAAAAATGGGAACACGTTTTTCCCTTCTAATCTTACCTAATCCTCTTATTTTATTCATTAAGAAAAATTTGAGACCATAGTGCAAGTGACTTATGTACATATAGAAAGAATTGTTTACCTGCTACAAAAACCAACAAGATCACAAGGAATGTTCTCTTCATTCTCGATTTTGTATGAATTAAGTCAAATAATCAATGTGTCGAGGACGTGCAGTTGTGTGTCTATATATTATTAGTTCTCAATTTCTTCACATTATATACACAAATGTTAACTCACACGATCCTTTAACTTTTAAGAAAATGAATATTGATAAGTTTTCGAATTAGGTAATCATTAATTTTATATTTGCAACAAATTAATTAAAGATATTCACATTTACAACATAAACCTTATAGAATTATGATACACTTCAAGCCATTAAAACAAAAAATAAACAATCTAAAAACTAATTACTTCCTTTAAAACAACAAATAAACAATCTAAGAATGAATTATTTCCTTTGTCATTAGTTGGCATACAATAAAAAATTATATAAGTTTTTACAAATATTATGAACTATTATAAATTTAACTAAAATTATAATTAATTTTTAAAAAACCATGTCATTTTAAATTCTCGTCAAGTTTATCATAACGTGAAGAAATATTTTATATGATAAATAGTTTGTCGTTATTATTTTGTATAATTCCCATGTACAGATTTTGAAATAATAACTCTTTTGAATATATATATATATATATATATATATATATATATATATATATATATATATATATATATATATATATATATATATATATATATATATATATATGGAGAGAGAGAGAGTTAGTAAGGTTTTTTGAGAACCAGAAGATTCGTGAGAACTTGCAAACTCATAATCTGTTAATAAATTTAAACAACCAAAAACACAAATCTTCTGCAAATGATGCGTTAAAGCCATATCTACGCTAAAAAAATATTTGACGATTTTTTTTTTGAGTTTTTCAGATTTGTGGATTTATGCACAATCAACAGTTAATTAGATTGTTGATGAGCACAATCAACAGTCATTTGGACGGCTGATTGTGAATACATACAAATTTCCAAAATGAATAAAAAAATTGTCATATATTTTTTTAAGCCTACATATGGATTTGATGCACCATTTGAGAAAATTGATGTTTTTGGTTTTTAAAAATGATGAGTGGATTATGAGCTCGCAAGTTCTCATGTTTTTTTGCTTCATGCAATAACTCACCCTATTTATTTCTAAAATACCAAGTATATATATATATATATATATATATATATATATATGTAATTATGTATTTTATGTAATCTAATCCTTATTTAATCCTTTCCTTTCATTCCATAAAAAAAATTGAGAACACGTTTTTCCCTTCTAATCTTACCTAATCAACTTATTTTATTCATTAAAAAAAACTCGAGACCATAATAAAAGTGACTTATGTACATACACAAAAAATTCATCACCTGCTACAAAAAGCAAAATGATCACAAGGAATGTTCTCTTCATTCTCGATTTCTATTAATTAAGTTAAATAACCAATGTGTTGGGGATGTGCAATTGTGTGTCTATATATTATTAGTTCTCAATTTCTTGACATTATATAGACAAATGTTTGCTCACACGATCCTTTAATTTTTAAGAAAATGAATATTGATGACTTTTCAAATTAAGTAATCGTTAATTTTATATTTACAACAAATTAGTTAAAGATATTCACATTTACAACCTAAACCTTATAGAACTAAGATAGACATCAAACCATATAAATATATAACATTAGTTTGTTTTATCATAGATATGTCCCAGATAAAAAAGATTCAAGTTGCAGAATTCAAAGAGTTCATATTAATCATTACATTTTGTTTTTCAATTGATATTGCATTTTGACATTATTCCTATATATTTTTATCGATTTGCACATGTGGGCGTGGGACCTTTTGTTCACCATTACTTAGACAAACACATTGATGATTTTTACAAACATGAGACCCAAACATTCCACAACGATGAAAGCAATCTATAGAACTGTTACATTCTGGTGGAACCGAATCTTGTGAATACGAAGTCACGTCCTTCAAACCTGAGACATAAATTAAAAAAAGGTAAATGTTAATTCATATATATATATATATATATATATATATATATATATATATATATATATATATATATATGTATATATATCGAGAACCCCTTATGAGAGTGCCCAAAATACCCTGAATTTGTCATTAAATTGCATGCATGCTAATTCCAATACAAGTGATGTTTTATAGCATACATAAGCATCCTCTTCTTGAATTTTAAAATTACAAAAAATGAAATTTAAAAAGAGAATGGAAGGAAAAAAAATACGAATCGTGTTCTCGAGTTTGAAGGAAATGAAAAGAAAGAAATTTTTTGCTTTCCCTCATAATCAACGCAAAATTAGATGGATAATTTTGAGTGGGTGAGAGGAGGGGGGTTAATAATCCTTTCCTTTCTTTCCATAAAAAAAATTGGGAACACATTTTTCCCTTCTAATCTCACCTAATCCTCTTATTTTATTCATTAAATTTTTTTTGAGACGATAGTGAAAGTGACTTATGTACATACAGAAAGAATTGTTCACCTGCTACAAAAAGCAACAAGATCACAAGGAATGTTCTCTTCATTCTCGATTTTGTATGAATTAAGTAAAATAGTCAATGTGTTGGGGACGTGCAGTTGTGTGTCTATATATTATTAGTTTTCAATTTCTTCACATTATATAGACAAATGTTAACTCACACGATCCTTTAACTTTTAAGAAAATGAATATTGATGAGTTTTCGAATTAGGTAATCATTAATTTTATATTTGCAACAAATTAATTAAAGATATTCACATTTACAACCTAAACCTTATAGAATTATGATACACTTCAAACCATTAAAACAAAAAATAAACAATCTAAAAATTAATTACTTCCTTTAAAACAACAAATAAACAGTCTAAGAATGAATTATTTCATTTGTCATTAGTTGGCATAGAAGAAAAAATTATTTAAGTTGTTACAAATATTATGAACTATTATAAATTTAACTAAAATTATAATTAATTTTTAAAAAACCATGTCATTTTAAAATCTCGTCAAGTTTATCATAATGTGAAGAAATATTTTATATGATAAATAGTTTGTCGTTATTATTTTGTATAATTCCCATGTACAGATTTTGTAATAATAACTCTTTTGAATATATATATATATATATATATATATATATATATATATATATATATATATATATATATATATATAGAGAGAGAGAGAGAGAGAGAGAGTTAGTAAGGTTTTTTGAGAACCAGAAGATTCGTGAGAACTTGCAAACTCATAATCAGTTAATAAATTTAAAAAACCAAAAACATAAATCTTCTGCAAATGGTGCGTTAAAGCCATATCTACGCTAAAAAAATATTTGACGATTTTTTTTTTGAGTTTTTCAGAAATGTGGATTTGTGCACAATGAACAGTTATTTATATTGTTGATGAGAACAATCAACAGTCATGTGAACGGCAGATTGTGAATACATACAATTTTCCAAAATGAATAAAAAAATTGTCATATATTTTTTTAAGCCTACATATGGATTTGATGCACCATTTGAGAAAATAGATGTTTTTGGTTTTTAAAAATGATTAGTGGATTATGAGCTCGCAAGTTCTCATGTTTTTTTGCTTCGTGCAATAACTCACCCTATTTATTTCTAAAATACCAAATATATATATATATATATATATATATATATATATATATATATATATATATATATATATATGTAATTATGTATTTTATGTAATCTAATCCTTATTTAATCCTTTCCTTTCATTCCATAAAAAAAATTGAGAACACGTTTTTCCCTTCTAATCTTACCTAATCAACTTATTTTATTCATTAAAAAAAACTCGAGACCATAATAAAAGTGACTTATGTACATACACAAAAAATTCATCACCTGCTACAAAAAGCGAAATGATCACAAGGAATGTTCTCTTCATTCTCGATTTCTATTAATTAAGTTAAATAACCAATGTGTTGGGGATGTGCAATTGTGTGTCTATATATTATTAGTTCTCAATTTCTTGACATTATATAGACAAATGTTTGCTCACACGATCCTTTAATTTTTAAGAAAATGAATATTGATGACTTTTCAAATTAAGTAATCGTTAATTTTATATTTACAAGAAATTAGTTAAAGATATTCACATTTACAACCTAAACCTTATAGAACTAAGATAGACATCAAACCATATAAATATATAACATTAGTTTGTTTATACATAGATATGTCCCAGATAAAAAAGATTCAAGTTGCAGAATTCAAAGAGTTCATATTAATCATTACATTTTGTTTTTCAATTGATATTGCATTTTGACATTATTCCTATACATTTTTATCGATTTGCACATGTGGGCGTGGGACCTTTTGTTCACCATTACTTACACAAACATATTGATGATTTTTACAAACATGAGACCCAAACAGTCCACAACGATGAAAGCAATCTATAGAACTGTTACATTCTGGTGGAACCGAATCTTGTGAATACGAAGTCACGTCCCTCAAACCTGAGACATAAATTAAAAAAAAGGTAAATGTTAATTCGTATATATATATATATATATATATATATATATATATATATATATATATATATATATATATATATATATATATATATATATATATATATATAGAACCCCTTATGAGAGTGCCCAAAATACCCTCAATTTGTCATTAAATTGCTTGCATGCTAATTCCAATAAAAGTGATGTTTATAGCATACATAAGCATCCTCTTCTTGAATTTTATAATTACAAAAAATGAAAGTTAAAAGTGAATGGAAGGAAAAAAAAATACCAATCGTGTTCTCGAGTTTGAAGGAAATAAAAAGAAAGAAATTTTTTGCTTTCCCTCATAACCAACGCAAAATTAGATGGATAATTTTGAGTGGGTGAGAGGAGGGGGTTAATAATCCTTTCCTTTCATTCCATAAAAAAAATGGGAACACGTTTTTCCCTTCTAATCTTACCTAATCCTCTTATTTTATTCAATAAAAAAAATTTGAGACCATAGTGAAAGTGACTTATGTACATATAGAAAGAATTGTTTACCTCCTACAAAAAGCAACAAGATCACAAGGAATGTTCTCTTCATTCTCGATTTTGTATGAATTAAGTCAAATAAACAATGTGTCGGGGACGTACAGTTGTGTGTCTATATATTATTAGTTCTCAATTTCTTCACATTATATAGACAAATGTTAACTCACACGATCCTTTAACTTTTAAGAAAATGAATATTGATGAGTTTTCGAATTAGGTAATCATTAATTTTATATTAATTAAAGATATTCACATTTACAACCTAAACCTTATAGAATTATGATACACTTCAAGCCATTAAAACAAAAAATAAACAATCTAAAAATTAATTACTTCCTTTAAAACAATAAATAAACAATCTAAGAATGAATTATTTCCTTTGTCATTAGTTGGCATAGAAGAAAATATTATTTAAGTTTTTACAAATATTATGAACTATTATAAATTTAACTAAAGTTATAATTAATTTTTAAAAAACCATGTCATTTTAAAATCTCGTCAAGTTTATCATAATGTGAAGAAATATTTTATATGATAAATAGTTTGTCGTTATTATTTTGTATAATTCCCATGTACAGATTTTGTAATAATAACTCTTTTGAATATATATATATATATATATATATATATATATATATATATATATATATATATATATATATATATATATATATATTATATATATATATATATATATAGAGAGAGAGAGAGAGAGAGAGAGTTAGTATGGTTTTTTGAGAACTAGAAGATTCGTGAGAACTTGCAAACTCATAATCAGTTAATAAATTTAAAAAATCAAAAACACAAATCTTCTGCAAATGGTGCGTTAAAGCCATATCTACGCTAAAAAAATATTTGACAATTTTTTTTTTATTTTTTGAGTTTTTCAGATTTGTGGATTTATGCACAATCAACATTTAATTAGATTGTTGATGAGCACAATCAACAGTCATTTGGACGGTTGATTGTGAATACATACCAATTTCCAAAATGAATAAAAAAATTGTCATATATTTTTTTAAGCCTACATATGGATTTGATGCACCATTTGAGAAAATTGATATTTTTGGTTTTTAAAAATGATGAGTGGATTATGAGCTCGCAAGTTCTCATGTTTTTTTGCTTCGTGCAATAACTCACCCTATTTATTTCTAAAATACCAAATATATATATATATATATATATATATATATATATATATATATATATATATATATATATATATATATATATATATATATATATGTATTTTATGTAATCTAATCCTTATTTAATCCTTTCCTTTCATTCCATAAAAAAAAATTGAGAACAGTTTTTCCCTTCTAATCTTACCTAATAAACTTATTTTATTCATTAAAAAAACTCGAGACCATAATAAAAGTGACTTATGTACATACACAAAAAATTCATCACCTGCTACAAAAAGCGAAATGATCACAAGGAATGTTCTCTTCATTCTCGATTTCTATTAACTAAGTTAAATAACCAATGTGTCGGGGATGTGCAATTGTGTGTCTATATATTATTAGTTCTCGATTTCTTGACATTATATGGACAAATGTTAGCTCACACGATCCTTTAATTTTTAAGAAAATAATATTGATGACTTTTCAAATTAAGTAATCGTTAATTTAAATTTACAACAAATTAGTTAAAGATATTCACATTTACAACCTAAACCTTATAGAACTAAGATAGACATCAAACCATATAAATATATAACATTAGTTTGTTTATACATAGATATGTCCCAGTAAAAAAGATTCAAGTTGCAGAATTCAAAGAGTTCATATTAATCATTACATTTTGTTTTTCAATTGATATTGCATTTTGACATTATTCCTATACATTTTTATCGATTTGCACATGTGGGGTGGGACCTTTTGTTCACCATTACTTAGACAAACACATTGATGATTTTTACAAACATGAGACCCAAACATTCCACAACGATGAAAGCAATCTATAGAACTGTTACATTCTGGTGGAACCGAATCTTGTGAATACGAAGTCACGTCCTTCAAACCTGAGACATAAATTAAAAAAAAGGTAGATGTTAATTCATATATATATATATATATATATATATATATATATATATATATATATATATATATATATATATATATATATATCGAGAACCCCTTATGAGAGTGCCCAAAATACCCTGAATTTGTCATTGAATTGCTTGCATGCTAATTCCAATACAAGTGATGTTTCATAGCATACATATGCATCCTCTTCTTGAATTTTAAAATTACAAAAAATGAAAGTTAAAAAGAGAATGGAAGGAAAAAAAATACCAATCGTGTTCTCGAGATTGAAGGAAATGAAAAGAAAGAAATTTTTTGCTTTTCCTCATAATCAACGCAAAATTAGATGGATAATTTTGAGTGGGTGAGAGGAGGGGGGGGGGGGGGGGTTAATAATCCTTTCCTTTCATTCCATAAAAAAAACGAGAACACATTTTTCCCTTCTAATCTCACCTAATCCTCTTATTTTATTCATTAAATTTTTTTTGAGACCATAGTGAAAGTGACTTATGTACATACAGAAAGAATTGTTTACCTGCTACAAAAAGCAACAACATCACAAGGAATGTTCTCTTCATTCTCGATTTTATATGAATTAAGTCAAATAATCAATGTGTCGGGGACGTGCAGTTTTGTGTCTATATATTATTAGTTTTCAATTTCTTCACATTATATAGACAAATGTTAACTCACACGATCCTTTAACTTTTAAGAAAATGAATATTGATGAGTTTTCGAATTAGGTAATCATTAATTTTATATTTGCAACAAATTAATTAAAGATATTCACATTTACAACCTAAACCTTATAGAATTATGATACACTTCAAACCATTAAAACAAAAAATAAACAATCTAAAAATTAATTACTTCCTTTAAAACAACAAATAAACAGTCTAAGAATGAATTATTTCATTTGTCATTAGTTGGCATAGAAGAAAAAATTATTTAAGTTGTTACAAATATTATGAACTATTATAAATTTAACTAAAATTATAATTAATTTTTAAAAAACCATGTCATTTTAAAATCTCGTCAAGTTTATCATAATGTGAAGAAATATTTTATATGATAAATAGTTTGTCGTTATTATTTTGTATAATTCCCATGTACAGATTTTGTAATAATAACTCTTTTGAATATATATATATATATATATATATATATATATATATATATATATATATATATATATATATAAAGAGAGAGAGAGAGAGAGAGAGAGAGTTAGTATGGTTTTTTGAGAACTAAAAGATTCGTGAGAACTTTCAAACTCATAATCAGTTAATAAATTTAAAATACCAAAAACACAAATCTTCTGCAAATGGTGCGTTAAAGCCATATCTACGCTAAAAAAATATTTGACGATTTTTTTTGAGTTTTTCAGAAATGTGGATTTATGCACAATGAACAGTTATTTAGATTGTTAATGAGCACAATCTACAGATGGACGGCTGATTATGAATACATACAAATTTCCAAATTGAATAAAAAAATTATCATATATTTTTTTAAGCCTACATATGGATTGATGCACCATTTGAGAAAATTGATATTTTTGGTTTTTAAAAATGATGAGTGGATTATGAGCTCGCAAATTCTCACGTTTTTTGGTTCGTGCAATAACTCACCCTATTTATTTCTAAAATATCAAATATATATATATATATATATATATATATATATATATATATATATATATATATATATATATATATGTTTGTAATTATGTATTTTATGTAATCAAATCCTTATTTAATCCTTTCCTTTCATTCCATAAAAAAAATTAAGAACACGTTTTTCCCTTCTAATCTGTCACACCTCAAAACCGGAACGGCGGAAACGTTCTGGGGTGGAGGACGTCATGTTTAGTATCACAAGACATGCATCATAGTAATCAAAGTAATAAGCAACCACTTCATTAGAAAGAAAGTGTTTACAATGTGTGTTCACAAAACATAGAATACATAAGCAAATAACAAACAAGACTTGAAGCTATACTGCTCCATCTTCTGAATCCCAGTACGAGTACCTGTCTACTAGTTTCCTAAGAATACAAGTTATTTGAAAGAGTTGATCAGCAATTAAGCTGGTGAGTTCATAAGATTTTAGTGATGTAAGTAAGTTGTAAAATGTTGTGGTAAACTGCTGTTGAAAATGTAGTTGAAAAATGTAGTGAGTTGTAAGTTCTGTTTAGAAAAGTTCGCTTGTTCCTCTTAGAAAATCCTATATTTACTACTTTTGATGAAAGATACGTAAAAATGATCCTACAATCCTTTCTATGAGTACTAAATGGATACAAGTGATATAAAACTCAGAGTAAACAAGCAATCGACTGTACGCATCTGCCCTAAATTCACAACCAAATAAGGAACAGGGAGTAAGGCGGATAGCACACATCCCATTGGTTGTTAGATCATTGTTGTATATAACTCTGGCGTGTTCACTTGTTACTCATGGAGTTAATTGTAATGGTTTCTTTATATTTAATGAAAAGGTTCTTTAAGAAAAATTCTTATTTCTTATAATAAAAAGGTGACCATAGTGATTACTCCTATAATCACTTAGTTTATACTGGCTATATATGATCTAATATCGGATAGAGAGTTAATTAAGTGAATCTGCCCTAAGCCCACAACCAAACAAGGAACAGGAAGTAAGGCGGAAAGCACACCTCCAACTACCTATTGGGTATCACTGATATATAACCATGCTGTATAAACTAAAGTATTATAGAATTAAACACCTAAGGTCCTTTAAGTTTATCTTGGTTTAATAAAATGGATTAAACCCTTAACTGGTAAGTTTCTAGTTTTATATACCAAAAGTTTTGATTTGGAAAGTATGTTCTGTTTTATAAAACTGTGCATTGACTCTGTGTCCTATGACTTGACCTATACCTGGTACCCTTATCATGACTCAATGTATACCAGGCATATATATCTAGAATCGGATAGATAGTAAACTGGGTGAATCTGTTCCAAGACCACAACCAAACAAGGAACATGAAAAGAAGCGGAAAGCACACATCCTATTACCTGTCGGATCCTATTGATATATATATATATATATATATATATATATATATATATATATATATATATATATGTATCCTTTGATGTATACATTAAGGAATCATAAGGTTAGCATTATGGTCCTTTCTAATAAACGTAGCCTTCTACCAAGGCATCAAATGTTATGTGTGTTTGTTTCTTGTATTAGTATGTATTTTCCCAAGTGAGACTATCTTTAACTAATTATAGTTTATACATTAATGAATATGTGAGAAGATCACAAAGTAAATGCAATAGGGAAAATAATGTTTTACCTCAGCAGTGACACTGCTGGCTATAAGTAATAAAATACAGACTCCAGATAGTATTAAATATACAATACACCTCTGGGAGTCTAAAATAGCCTTTATTCCTAAGTCAGTTAATTAAAGGTTTAAATGTGAACTCGTACGTAACTAGGAAGATATATTATCATATTTTATCACCTCGTGTCTGCTAACCCAGATACGTGTAATCGTACTAAAGTTAACGCAAACTCGAAAAGATATATTATTATATTTTATCACCTCGTGTCTGCTAACCCAGATACGTGTAATCGTACTAAAGTTAACGCAAACTCAGAAAGATATATTATTATATTTTATCACCTCGTGTCTGCTAACCCAGATACGTGTAATCGTACTAAAGTTAACGCAAACCCGGAAAGATATATTATTATATTTTATCACCTCGTGTCTGCTAACCCAGATGCGTGTAATCGTACTAAAGTTAACGCAAACCTGACAAGATATATTAACGTGATTTTTCCCGGTACTTAGTATGGTGTGTTCCTCCATGTACTTGTTATGGTATGTTCCTCTATGTAAGTGTTATAGTATGTTCCTCTGTGTACGTGTTATAGTATGTTCCTCTATGTACGTGTTATAGTATGTTGTGAACCCTTAAACTATACCTATTATAGTTTACTAGTAATGTACTTGAACTGTTGTTGAAAATACTCGTTTTACTACTAAGTTATGCTTGTACTTTAAAACGGAGTTTTGTTAGACTAAAAAGTAACATAACATGAAAGAGATTTTGAAATGTTTTGATCACTTATAAAAGGCATAAGCAATGATTTGAAAGATGTTTATAAGAAACATTTACACAATTAACATTGTGTTCAACTTGTATTCCCCCCCCCCCCCCACCCCTAAAACATTAAAAACAGTTAAAAGATTCATTACTGGGTATGAACTCACCTGATGTGGGTGATTCAACGAATACGAGTGTAAGGATGAGAAGTTCCACGAATGAAGTCCCGAGACACAACAAGTCCTAAATGACATACATTGGCATATATTTACATAAATGTAGTGCTTGGAAGCAACCAAATGCAAGGAAACACCTCACGGGACTAGGAAACGCTTTGACCAAGTGTTGGAATCACATGTGATTCATCTAAAGGGTGTTTAAGGCCATGGTTTGGTGTTTACGGCCATGTGTTTACGGCCAAGGGAGTTTACGGCCGTAAACTCATGGTCAAAGATGCATATGAGGGTGTTTGAAGGCTAGGGAAGCTTGAGGGAATTTTGCTCTACCCAAGGATGTGAAAGACCCACTCAATGGAGAGTGTTGAGGAGTTTACAGCCCAGGGGAGTTTACTCCTGGCCGTAAACTCTCTAAATGGTCACATTTAGGGTCTTAAAGGTAAGGAGTCTCAAGGGTTCAAGTGTTCTAAGGCTTAGCAAGGGTCTAGAAGTGTTTAAGGTCCAAGACTTGACCATAAATAAAGTTTACGGCCAAGGGTGTTTACTCTTGGGCCGTAAACTCTCTAATGATGAGTTGGGTGATGATTCAAGGTCTTACAAATCTAGCCTCAAATCCAGGCCTTAGGAAGAGTTTATGGCCAAAATGACACCTTTATAGGAGTTTACGGCCTTGGGAGATGGCTTGGCTGTAAAATCCTTTTGGTCCTTCATTCTTGATGATTTCAAGGTCCTAAGCACGGACCTTTACTAGATATCAAGTGTAGGGAAGAGTACTTACGATATAGAGGCTTGAAATGGTCGATTTTGGCCAAGAACACTAGTGTGTGTTCTTGGTGAAACTTGAAGATTTTAAGATCTAGATGAAAATGAATGTTTTCATGGATGAAATCAAAGAGTGTAACTAGGAGGTGAAGTGTAACAACAAATCAAGGAAAGAATACTTATGTTTTTGATGATCTAAGATGATGAACTCGATGATACTTGAGAGGATTTGGAGTGTTCTTGAGGTTGGAATGCAAGAAATGGATAGAAATGACCAAGGGCCATATATATATACACTTGAGTTTACGGCCGTAAACTCATTGGCTTTGTGGACGTGAACTCCTTATGATGAGGTTAAGGCTCTAATGTTTGCACAGTGTCTCTAGCGGGTACTTCCCAACACTTATTCCTTAAGTGTATTAGGCTCATAACTCCTTAGAATGACCTTTAACCAGGCTAGAACTCATTACCAATGAGTCTGACATTCGGATGAGTTAACTGACTGAGTTTTAAAAGCAAAAAATTTTCGGGTCGTCACATCATCCCCCCGTTAGAGGGAATTTCGTCCCGAAATTAACTTTCTTAGTAGTACTACTGGCGTTGCGCTCCTCTGACTGATAGAATATCCACTCGTAGACTTGGCATTTTGCCCTACTGTTCATGATTGGATTTATACTCGGTCTATCTATCATTTCCTCGTGTATACAAGTCGTATATAATTAGGATTAGTAAGACGGTTGGATGTGTGACTCTGCCCCATGTCCACAACCAAAAAAGGAACAGGAGATAGGGCGGAAACACACATACTAAGTCTGCGTAATCACAATCATATACCACTCTCGCGTATACACTGAATGGTGACAGGTGGGCTGTATTCGTCCTTAGCCTCTGTGCTTGAACTTGGTCTGCTGGACGAGTGGTATTTCGTGACGGCCTGCGGACATCTGACGGTAAGGCTTCAGAGATCAAAGTACCCTTCGCATGAGTACTTCGGGGTTTAGAATACGAAAGATAGAACTGAGGTTTAGGTCGGACTGTCGATACTAATGACGAAAGTTTCGAGAACTTGACGGTCGAGGCGATAGAAACATATGAACTTAGTATGGTGAGGACCACGCCAACTCATGACGAAAAGATAGAAACATACTCTTTACTGAACAAAGTTTGGCCGATTGGAAAGAAATGTATGTTATACGATGATGTATCCCTAGCGTGCTCGACAATATACTCTTCGTGTGCTCGACAATGTACTTCTAGTGTGTTGGACTGTGTACTCTAAGTGCGTTCGATAGTGTACCCTTAGTGTGTTCGACAATGTTCCCCTAGTGTGTTTGAAAATGTACTTCTAGTGTTTTTCGAAAATGTACTCTTTGTAAATGTTCTAGTGTTTTCTGTTTTCCCTTTGATGTTAACACTTCTACGTATCGTACCGCTATGTGCGCATACATACAATTGAAAGTGCTTTGGTAACTGGTGATGATACTTTATGTCATGATCCTCCTTGGTACCACTACGACCGCCTGTCATATATAAGTTATGAATATTTAAGATGAATAAGACAGTCGACTGAGTAACTCTGCCTCAAATCCTCAACCAAACAAGGAACAGGAATTAAGGCGGAATTACTCACTCTAAGTCTGCAACATCTTAGTTATGCACAACCCTGATGTATATGTTCAGCCATCATAGCTTCTCTAAACGGATCCTTTAGTTCTCTTGAATACTGTGACTTGTTCCTATGAGTGAGTTATTGTAATTACTTTTAAGTGTTATCCCCAAGTTTTAATCTTATATAAACATAAATTAAGTTTTAAACCAATACTTGTTTTTTTAAGACGTACCAAAATCTCAAAAGCGGGATTCCTCGCGGTTCGTTTATGTCTTTTTGTTAGATTCTTCCTCCTCCTCCGTCGCCTCCCTCTGTTGGGCAGTCTCTCTTGGCGTGACCCATTTCCCCACATGCATGGCATACCTGAACTATACCCGCATCAGTGGTTGAAGTGATGTGCTGAGTTGGGGTTTCACAGGAACGAGCTTCTGTGTCTTCCCTCTCTATTGGACAGTTCCTCTTAAAGTGTCCCGATTTTTCGCACTTGAAACAGGCCAAGTTCACTGGGGGAATTGGCCGTGTCGGCGCCCTACAGAAACGGGCAGTGTGCCCCTTTCTGCCACAATTAGTGCATTGCAGCTCTCGGCAAGCTCCGTTGTGGTGGTAAGTGCATCTGTCGCACCTTGGGAGATTTCCTGCATATTGCTTGCCGGGGGTGGTAGTGGTAGCTGAAGTGCCAGATGTTGCGACTGCTGTTGTGGCTACGGGGGTAGTCATGGGTTGTCGTCTCATGTTAGAACCTTGAGCTGGCCTTTTTGCCTTGTTATACCGGGACTTTCGCTTCCTGCTCTTAGGTTCGTGATCGGGGGTGTCCTTGTCACCAGACACTAGCGGTCTCCATTGATCGTTATTGTGATTAGCATTGTCGGCACTGCTTCTGCTTCCGCTGACATTATTAGCATTGAGATGTGCCATGACGACTGTCACAGCAGCTGTGACCGCAGCTTGGAAAGTAGTAGTGTCTATCTGCAGAATTGGTGCCTCACCTGTTGGCTGGTTCCTTCCTGGTGTAGACATGATTCTGTTGCATGGCGAAAAATGATCTCGTGAGAAATGATGCTCATTTCTAGTCGTATTCCATCATTTTAAATGTACTAATTAGTTTAACGCTTTGCCGGACTATTCTCAATGTTTTAGACGACACTCCTGAGATATGCCCAGAGCGGTGGGTAGAAGTAGGTATGGTACAAGTGGTATTTAAACTAAGTTAACCCTGGTCTGAGTGTATCTAGTCCTGACTTCCACAAGGTGTTGGAAATAATTCATAAAAGAGTCTATACCTAATAAACTCTATGAATTCGGAATGACTATCCTCGAATGAATATCTGTTACATGAATAACTGTTACCAGCTGCATGTAAGAAAATAATCCTAACACATAATGTGAGCAGTGCTTCCACTTGCTCATTAAGTTAACAAGATTATTATTTATTTTGTATGACGCATAAGACGTTTTGGTTACTTCGGTTGATCCTTCTTTGAAAACTTCTCCTGAACTTGCTCTTGTTCCTCCTGGATTCTTCTGTTGTCTACTACGAGGAAGTGGTTACATCTATCTGGGTTTGTCGTGCGAGAATGGAAGTGACTAAAGAATCTATGAGATTTAAGGTAACTTTATGGGGTGATCCTTACAGAGTCCTCCTATAATTGCACAATGTATACAAGTTGTATATAACTTAAGATTAAATAGACCTTCGAATAAGTGATCCTACTCCAAAACCACGACCAAACAAGGAACAGGTAGTGGAGCGTAGACCACAAATTCTAAGTCTATAAGATCTCAATTATATAAAACCTTGGGTGTATACATTGTAAGATTATAGACCTATCCGTAAGGGTCTTTTAAGTTATCATGTAAGTTGTTTATATAGTGCCTAAAATACTCCTATAGTATTTTAATGTAATCTTCTTGGTATGTTTCAAACTTGTTATCGCGTTATAGTATCATAGAATACTCCTATAGTATTCTAACTCTAATGTACTTGATCTAGTATTCTCTTGACTGGTGTTTAGGTAAGTTTTAAGACTGTTGCAACACCACATCACTCCCAAACACATGTTGGTCACATCTCGAATGAAGATAGTTGATCAGGCTATATTGATCCTAGCTATGATTACATAACTGTTCAGGTTTGACGACAGTGTTCAACCTTTAAATACTTTAGTTCTGTTCTTCTTGTGATACTTGGTCTAGTATGTACATGTATAAGCAAGTAGGTATATTTTTATAACTTATCGTTATAATCTTAAAATATATCATTATCCAGAGCACTTAAGCCCCATTGTATTTATAGTTGTATATCTTTTATCGGTTGATGTACTTAGTTCACTATAAACAATGCTCTGATACCAATCTGTCACACCCCAAAACCGGAACGACGGAAACGTTCAGGGGTGGAGGACGTCATGTTTAGTATCACAAGACATGCATCATAGTAATCAAAGTAATAAGAAACCATTTCATTAGAAAGAAAGTGATTACAATGTGTGTTCACAAAACATAAAATACATAAGCAAATAACAAACAAGACTTGAAGCTATACTACTCCATCTTCTGAATCCCAGTGCGAGTACCTGTCTACTAGTTTCCTGAGAATACAAGTTATTTGAAAGAGTTGATCAGCAATTAAGCTGGTGAGTTCATAAGATTTTAGTGATGTAAGTAAGTTGTAAAATGTTGTGGTAAACTGCTGTTGAAAATGTAGTTGAAAAATGTAGTGAGTTGTAAGTTCTGTTTAGAAAAGTTCGCCTGTTCCTCTTAGAAAATCCTATATATACAAGCAATCGACTGTACGCATCTGCCCTAAACTCACAACCAAATAAGGAACAGGGAGTAAGGCGGATAGCACACATCCCATTGGTTGTTAGATCATTGTTGTATATAACTCTGGCGTTCACTTGTTACTCATGGAGTTAATTGTAATGGTTTCTTTATATTTAATGAAAAGGTTCTTTAAGAAAAATTCTTATTTCTTATAATAAAAAGGTGACCACAGTGATTACTCCTATAATCACTTAGTTTATACTGGCTATATATGATCTAATATCGGATAGAGAGTTAATTGGGTGAATCTGCCCTAAGCCCACAACCAAACAAGGAACAGGAAGTAAGGCGGAAAGCACACATCCAACTACCTATTGGATATCACTGATATATAACCATGTTGTATAAACTAAAGTATTATAGAGTTAAACACCTAAGGTCCTCTAAGTTTATCCTGGTTTAATAAAATGGATTAAACCCTTAACTGGTAAGTTTCTAGTTTTATATACGAAAAGTTTTGATTTGGAAAGTATCATCTGTTTTAGAAAACTGTGCATTGACTCTGTGTCCTATGACTTGACCTATACCTGGTACCCTTATGATGACTCAATGTATACTGGACATATATATCTAGAATCAGATAGATAGTAGACTGGGTGAATCTGTTCCAAGACCACAACCAAACAAGGAACAAGAAATGAAGCGGAAAGCACACATCCTATTACGTGTCGGATCCTATTGATATATATATATATATATATATATATATATATATATATATATATGTATCCTTTGATGTATACATTAAGGAATCATAAGGTTAGCATTATGGTCCTTTCTAATAAACGTAGCCTTCTACCAAGGCATCAAATGTTATGTGTGTTTGTTTCTTGTATTAGTATGTATTTTCCCAAGTGAGACTATCTTTAACTAATTATAGTTTATACATTAATGAATATGTGAGAAGATCACAAAGTAAATGCAATAGGGAAAATAATGTTTTACCTCAGCAGTGACACTGCTGGCTATAAGTAATAAAATACAGACTCCAGATAGTATTAAATGTACAATACACCTCGGGGAGTCTAAAATAGCCTTTATTCCTAAGTTAGTTAATTAAAAGTTTAAATGTGAACTCGTACGTAACTAGGAAGATATATTATTATATTTTATCACCTCGTGTCTGCTAACCCAGACACGTGTAATCGTACTAAAGTTAACGCAAACTCGGAAAGATATATTATTATATTTTATCACCTCGTGTCTGCTAACCCAGATACGTGTAATCGTACTAAAGTTAACGCAAACTCGGAAAGATGTATTATTATATTTTATCACCTTGTATCTGCTAACCCAGATACGTGTAATCGTACTAAAGTTAACGCAAACCCGGAAAGATATATTATTATATTTTATCACCTCGTGTCTGCTAACCCAGATGCGTGTAATCGTACAAAAGTTAACGCAAACCCGACAAAATATATTAACATGATTTTTCCCGGTACTTAGTATGGTGTGTTCCTCCATGTACTTGTTATGGTATGTTCCTCTATGTAAGTGTTATAGTATGTTCCTCTGTGTACGTGTTATAGTATGTTCCTCTATGTACGTGTTATAGTATGTTGTGAACCCTTAAACTATACCTATTATAGTTTACTAGTAATGTACTTGAACTGTTGTTGAAAATACTCGTTTTACTACTAAGTTATGCTTGTACTTTAAAACGGAGTTTTGTTAGACTAAAAAGTAACATAACATGAAAGAGATTTTGAAATGTTTTGATCACTTATAAAAGGCATAAGCAATGATTTGAAAGATGTTTATAAGAAACATTTACACAATTAACATTGTGTTCAACTTGTATTCCCCCCCCCCCCTTAAAACATTGAAAACAGTTAAAAGATTCATTACGGGGTATGAACTCACCTGATGTGGGTGATTCAACGAATACACGTGTAAGGATGAGAAGTTCCACGAATAAAGTCCCGAGACACAACAAGTCCTAAATGACATACATTGGCATATATTTACATAAATGTAGTGCTTGGAAGCAACCAAATGCAAGGAAACACCTCACAGGACTAGGAAACACTTTGACAAAGTGTTGGAATCACATGTGATTCATCTAAAGGGTGTTTAAGGCCATGGTTTGTTGTTTACGACCATGTGTTTATGGCCAAGGGAATTTACGGCCGTAAACGCATGGTCAAAGATGCATATGAGGGTGTTTGAAGGCTAGGGAAGCTTAAGGGAATTTTGCTCTACCCAAGGATGTGAAAGACCCACTCAATGGAGAGTGTTGAGGAGTTTACGGCCCAGGGGAGTTTACTACTGGCCGTAAACTCTCTAAATGGTCACATTTAGGGTCTTAAAGGCAAGGAGTCTCAAGGGTTCAAGTGTTCTACGGCTTAGCAAGGGTCTAGAAGTGTTTAAGGTCCAAGACTTGACCATAAATGGAATTTACGGCCAAGGGTGTTTACTCTTGGGCTGTAAACTCTCTAATGATGAGTTGGGTGATTATTCAAGGTCTTACAAAGCACATGGGAGTGTTCTAGCCTCAAATCCAGGCCTTAGGAAGAGTTTATGGCCAAAATGACACCTTTATAGGAGTTTACGGCCTTGGGAGATGGCTTGGCCGTAAACTCCTTTTGGACCTTCATTCTTGATGATTTCAAGGTCCTAAGCACGAACCTTTACTGGATATCAAGTGTAGGGAAGAGTACTTACGATATAGAGGCTTGAAATGGTCGATTTTGGCCAAGAACACTAGTGTGTGTTCTTGGTGTTCTTGGTGAAACTTGAAGATTTTAAGATCTAGATGAAAATGAATGTTTTCATGGATGAAATCAAAGAGTGTAACTAGGAGGTGAAGTTTAACAACAAATCAAGGAAAGAATACTTACGTTTTTGATGATCTAAGATGATGAACTCGATGATACTTAAGAGGATTTGGAGTGTTCTTAAGGTTGGAATGCAAGAAATGGCTAGAAATGACCAAGGGCCATATATATACACTTGAGTTTACGGCCATATGAGTTTACGGCCGTAAACTCATTGGCTTTGTGGCCGTGAACTCCTTATGATGAGGTTAAGGCTCTAATGTTTGCACAGTGTCTCTAGCGGGTACTTCCCAACACTTATTCCTTAAGTGTATTAGGCTCATAACTCCTTAGAATGACATTTAACCAGGCTAGAACTCATTACCAATGACTCTGACACTCGGATGAGTTGACTGACTGAGTTTTAAAAGCAAAAAATTTACGGGTCGTCACATAATCTTACCTAATCAACTTATTTTATTCATTAAAAAAACTCGAGACCATAATGAAAGTGACTTATGTACATACACAAAAAATTCATCACCTGCTACAAAAAGCGAAAAGATCACAAGGAATGTTCTCTTCATTCTCGATTTCTATGAATTAAGTTAAATAACCAATGTGTCGGGGATGTGCAATTGTGTGTCTATATATTATTAGTTCTCAATTTCTTGACATTATATAGACAAATGTTAGCTCACACGATCCTTTAATTTTTATGAAAATGAATATTGATGACTTTTCAAATTAAGCAATCATTAATTTTATATTTACAACAAATTAGTTAAAGATATTCACATTTACAACCTAAACCTTACAGAACTATGATATACATCAAACCATATAAATATATAACATTGGTTTGCTTATATATATATATATATATATATATATATATATATATATGTCCCAGATAAAAAAAAATTCAAGTTGCAGAATTCAAAGAGTTCAAATTAATTATTACATTTTTGTTTTTCAATTGATATTGCATTTTGACATTATTCCTATACATTTTTATCGATTTGCACATGTGGGCGTGGGACCTTTTGTTCACCATTACTTAGACAAACACATTGATGATTTTTACAAACATGAGACCCAAACATTCCACAACGATGAAAGCAATCTATAGAACTGTTACATTCTGGTGGACGAAACTTGTGAATACGAAGTCACGTCCTTTTAACCTGAGACATAAATTAAAAAAAAAGGTAGATGTTAATTCTTATATATATATATATATATATATATATATATATATATATATATATATATATATATATATATATATATATATATATATATATATCGAGAACCCCTTATGAGAGTGCCCAAAATACCCTGAATTTGTCATTAAATTGCTTGCATGCTAATTCCAATACAAGTGTTGTTTCATAGCATACATAAGCATCTTCTTCTTGAATTTTAAAATTACAAAAAATGAAAGAGCAAAAGAGAATGGAAGGCAAAAAAAATACCAATCGTGTTCTCGATTTTGAAGGAAATAAAAAGAAAGAATTTTTTTTACTTTCCCTCATAATCAACGCAAAATTAGATGGATAATTTTGAGTGGGTGAGGGGGGGGGGGGGTTAGTAATCCTTTCCTTTCATTCCATAAAAAAATGGGAACATGTTTTTCCCTTATAATCTCACCTAATCCTCTTATTTTATTCATTAAAAAAATTCGAGACCATAGTGAAAGTGACTTATGTACATACAAAAAGAATTGCTCACCTGCTACAAAAAGTAAAAAGATCACAATGAATGTTCTCTTCATTCTCGATTTTGTATGAATTAAGTCAAATAATCAATGTGTCGGGGACGTGCAGTTGTGTGTCTATATATTATTAGTACTCAGTTTTTTGACATTATATAGACAAATGTTAACTCACACGATCCTTTAACTTTTAAGAAAATGAATATTGATTAGTTTTCGAATTAAGTAATCATTAATTCTATATTTGCAACAAATTAATTAAAGATGTTCACATTTACAACCTAAACCTTATAGAATTATGATATACTTCAAACCATTAAAACAACAAATAAACAATCTAAAAATTAATTACTTCCTTTAAAAAACCAAATAAACAATCTAAGAATGAATTATTTCCTTTGTCATTAGTTGGCATAGAAGAAAAAATTATTTAAGTTTTTACAAATATTATGAACTATTATAAATTTAACTAAAATTATAATTAATTTTTAAAAAACCATGTCATTACAAAATCTTGTCAAGTTTATCACAATGTGATGAAATATTTTATATGATAAATAGTTTGTCGTTATTATTTTGGAGAGAGAGAGAGAGAGAGAGAGAGAGAGAGAGAGTCTGGTTTTTTTGAGAACCAAAAGATTAGTAAGAACTTGCAAACTCATAATCATTTAATAAATTTTTAAAACCAAAAATACAAATCTTCTGCAAATGGTGCGTCAAAGCAATATCTAGGCTAAAAAAAAAGATTTGACGATTTTTTTTTGAGGTTTTCAGAAATGTGGATTTATGAACAATCAACACTTATTTAGATTGTTGATGGGCACAATCAACAGTCATATGGACGGCTGATTGTGAATACATACAAATTTCCAAAATGAATAAAAAAATTGGCATATCTTTTTTTAAGCCTACATATGGATTTTATGCACCATTTGCAGAAAATTGATATTTTTGGTTTTTAAAAATGATGAGTGGATTATGAGCTCGCAAGTTCTCACGCTTTTTTTGGTTCGTGCAATAACACACCATATTTATTTCTAAAATATGAAATATATATATATATATATATATATATATATATATATATATATATATATATATATATATATATATATATATATATATATATATATATATATACTAGTTACGTTCAAGGCCCGTGCTAAGCACGACCCATGAAATGTAATTTGGGTATTTCGTTATATTGTCTGAATCTTGAACAAACACAAGTACATCGCTGTTATGAATAAGGAATTCAAAGTATGTTGATTGTTAGCAGTAAACAACCAAGTATGCTGTTATTATTGGCAAGGAAATGAAAATGCATTGCTACTATGGGTAAGGAAATTAAATAACACTGTTATTATGGGTAAAAACTAAAGTACATTGTTTATGTTGGCAAAAAGCATAAAATTTGTCTCCTGAAATTCCGAATTTACCCTTATTGGTTGGTCAAGACACCGGGCTTGTCCATGGCTCCCACGTTTCATGCATAATTGATATTTACATAAAGCATAACATGGATCTATCTTTAAATTGTTGTTGTCTATAGGTAAATGCAAATGTGTTGTTATTATGGTTATAAAATTTTAAATATACTGCAATTAAGGTCCTTTTTAAAGCAAAATGAGTAGATAAATTGACAAATAGTTTTTACCTTAATAGTTTTCTTAGCAGCCTTGTCATGTAACATTGAACCACTTGCTATTAAATAAAATTCTATATCAAACAATTTTATTGTGTTTAGTGTGTGGCAAGTTCTGGTTATCTAGTAAGATATTTGTAAAATGACCAAAAACTACATTGTTATATATTATTGAAGTATTTTACTTAAATATAAAAAAAAAACTATTTTTGATCAACTAAAATAATATTTGGGTGGAAAATTAAAAATCAATTGGATTTACATCATGTTAAAAATCATGTTAAAAGTATTTTTCATGCAGATTGTACCATTAAACTATTAATATTTATCATCATGATATGATGATTATCATTATTATTAAGATACCAAATTTTTAGTTTTTTTCAAAATACTGAATAATAGTTATAATAATAATAATTAGTTTATTGGTTTAATGGGGTAGAAAATACTTTAGACGTAATATCGATATATTGGTAAAAAAAAATTGTAATTTTCTATGTGTCCCCACACTCCAACTTCTTCATATTCAACAACTAAATCAAACCCAAACATATAAGCTAATAAAAATTACATGATTATTTTCTATTTTTAACAAAAAAAAATCCATGTATCCACCGTCTTGGTTTCACATAGACTCGACGCATGTTTGTATTGTAATTGGTAGTACTTTTCATATACTTGAATTGATTTGCACTATTTTCTCATTTAAAATGAAACAGCTATTTGAAGATTGATGTACGAATTAATTAGTTTGGTTATCAAAGTCAATGCGCAATTTTTAAGGGAAATGGAATTAGCAATTTTAATCTTTCATGGCTATAATTGTTTTGCTTGTTTCCTCGCACCGGAAATGATTAAACATATAGTAAAAAAAAATTCGTTCACAGCTGCATAATAAATTACATTGTCGGTCCTTGTGTTTGCACTCACTGTATGTTTCATCCCAATCAAAGTGCTTCCACATTTCTGGGCATTTACTGACCACATAAAATAAAATGTCAACTTGTCTAACTTGTTTCTTTTTGCATATCACATGAAGGTTGTTTAATATGCATTAAGAAAAGTAAAGTGCATTGATATTATAGAGAGGTTTTGTATTTTCAATATGTGATCACATACCTCTTGATACAACAACTTGACCAATGGGCTAGAATGATCTGTATCAATCTCATCCACTACAACGTTATGCTCAGTCACCATCAAACCAATTGATAAACATGTTTCCGTTACGATTTGAGTAGTGTACTGATGTGTTATAAAATAGTTGTTTTTTAATGATTAAAGCAATTTTTATGCTGCTAATTTTAGTTAAATTTGGTTACTTTCACAGCTTCCTCACTTCTTATGGGAGTATTGTCTTGAATTAAGGACTAATGCTTAGCCACTATGGGAAGCAAATGATTACATGATGTTTACTAAAGCTGGTGTTTTTGTTCATGGTTTCGATCATAACTGTAAATGAAGACCTAATTTTTTAAGCATCGTGATTATGCATAGTCTCTATGAAGGTAGGACAAGTAATCTTAGTAAAAATGTTTCAAATATTAATTCTTTATTTTGCTAATTCATAAATAATTTGCTACAAATACATCCCATATAATAAGCATCATGAACCAATCTTTATATAGGGAAAAATTCAATAGAGAACCATTATTAATCAAGGAACCAAAGAACCAATCCAAAGCTTCGGAATTTAAAGCGATCAACGGCAAAAAGAAGGGTTGTAAACTTTTATAATGGACGCACATGTACCGGATTATAACAAACCCACTTCCTTTTTTCATTTAAAATTTTTTTAGGCCAAGTTTTTTATCGAAAAAAAAAAACCGAATATACCGTTGTTCACGATTTTTCGTCCTATTTCAATAGAGATCCATGATGATATATAAGAAACGAACTTTTTTTTTTCGAAAAAAATCCACTTAATTTTCTTAGTTTTTTCAATATTTAAGTTTGTTTTTATAAAAAAAAACTAATTATACCAAAAATATTAATTTTTTGTACTCTATTAATAAACATCAACACCGATTAAATAATAATAAAAAAAACCTCGAACAATGTAGATTCACACTGTGAATCTAAACTGTAATTATTTCAATTTTAAACATTCACAATATGAAAAATCTCGAACAGTTCAGATTCACATTGTGAATCTGAATTACTATTATGCACACTGTGAATCTGAAAAGGTTCACAAAAAAAAAAAAACCTCGATCAGTATAGATTCAGACTGTGAATCTAAACTGTAAATATTTCAAATTTTAACATTTACAATGTGAAAAAGCTCCGATCAGTTCAGATTCACATTGTGAATCTGACTTATTATTATGCACACTGTGAATCTGACTTATTATTATGCACACTGTAAATCTGAGGAGGTTCACAATGTGAATCTGAACAGGTTTACAATATAATCTGAACAGGTTTACAATGTGAATTTAAACTGAAATATCGTTTTTTTTTTTTTTTTAACATGAATATGAATCTATGTTTAAAAAGTACAAAAAATATGAATTTTGATATATTTATTAATTTTTTTTCTATAAAAAAATATATCTTAACTTTTTTCATCAAAGAAAATGAAGAGGATTTTTTTCGAAAAAAAAGTTCGTTTTTTATATATCATCATTGATCTCTATGGAAAAATGACGAAAAATCGTGAACAACGGTATATTCGGTTTTTTTTTTCGATAAAAAACATGGCTTAAAAAAATTTAAACGAAAAAAAGTGGTGAGTTTTTTTTGTAAATGGTGGATTTTTTGATATAATCTGGTGTGTGTGTGTCCAATTTAAAAGTGTACATCTATTTCCTTGGCCGTTGATCGTTATGATTTCCGACGCTCACGATTGGTTCCTTGGTTAATTATGGTTATATATATATATATATATATATATATATATATATATATATATATATATATATATATAAATATATATATATATATATATATATATATATATATATATATATATATATATATATATATATATATATATATATGTGTGTGTGTGTGTGTGTGTGTGTGTGTTTTATGTAATCTAATCTTTATTTAATCCTTTCCTTTCATTCCATAAAAAAATTGAGAACACGTTTTTCCCTTCTAATCTAACCTAAAATTACAAATATAACCAAAATCGTTAATTACTTTTTAGAAAATAGACAAAAAAAACTCAAATTACAAAAATAGCCATCAAAATCGCAGATGGATTAAACTCACCTACGATTTAATCAAGCCATCTGCGAACTTACAAGTCGCTAAAGCACATTCGTGCTTTAGCGACTTGTACGTTCGCATATGATTTTTTTTTTGTATAAATACGGGGTACAAGTGACAAAAATCATAGATGAACTAAATTCATCTGCGATTTACTCTCAGTTCATCTGCGATTTCGTTTTTTTCCTCTTTTTTTTTTTTTTTTTTTTTCAATTTTCACTACGAAATTGATAGGGTTTGATTAGGAAATAACCATATTATATATAGATTCTTGCAAAAAATTATCATTTTTGTTGTTAGTTCTTTGGAAAATTTGTTTAAAATCATTTAAATAAAATGAATGAATATTTGTTTTGTCAAATCGTCTATAGTGCTTCCAGAGAAAGAGAGTTATTCAACAAAAAGTGTGAAAAATGAAACAAACAAAAAAAAATTACGTTTTTATAGCTGCGAAAAAGGTGAAATCGCAGATGGAATGTCAAATAGCAGATGGACTAGTCCATCTGCGAACGTACAAGTCGCTAAAGCATGGATGTGCTTTAGCGACTTGTACGTTCGCAGATGGCTTTGTCAAATCGCAGATGGACTTAATCCATCTGCGATTTTACTGGCTATTTTTGTAATTGGGGTTTTTTTGGCTATTTTTTACAAAGTAATTAACAGTTTCGGTTATATTTGTAATTTTCTCCTTATTTTATTCATTAAAAAAAACTCAAGACCATAATGAAAGTGACATATGTACATACAGAAAAAAAAAATTCCTCACCTGCTACCAAAAGCGAAAAGATCACAAGGAATGTTCTCTTGATTCTCGATTTCTATGAATTAAGTCGAATAACCAATGTGTTGGGATGTGCAATTGTGTGTCTATATATTATTAGTTCTCAATTTCTTGACATTTTATAGACAAGTGTTAGCTCACACGAACCTTTAAATTTTAAGAAAATGAATATTGATGACTTTTCAAATTAAGTAATCATTAATTTTATATTTACAACAAATTAGTTAAAGATATTCACATTTACAACCTAAACCTTATAGAATTATGATATACATCAAACCATATAAATATATAACATTAGTTTGTTTATACATAGATATCTCCCGGATAAAAAAGATTCAAGTTGCAGAATTGAAAGAGTTCATATTAATCATTACATTTTGTTTTTCAATTAATATTGCATTTTGACATTATTCTTATACATTTTTATCGATTTGCACATGTGGGTGTGGGACCTTTTTTTCACCATTACTTAGACATACACATTAATGATTTTTACAAACATGAGACCCAAACATTCCACAACGATGAAAGCAATCTATAGAACTGTTACACTCTGGTGGAACTGAATCTTGTGAATACGAAGTCATGTCCTTCAAACAGGTAGATGCTAATTCATATATATATCGAGAACCTCTTATGAGAGTGCCCAAAATACCGAGAATTTGTCATTAAATTGCTTCCATGCAAATTCCAATATAAGTGTTGTTTCATAGCATACATAAGCATCCTCTTCTAGAATTTTAAAATTACAAAAAAATGAATGTTAAAAAGAGAATGAAAGGCCAAAAAAATACCAATCGTGTTCTCGAGTTTGAAGGAAATGAAAAGAAGTATTTTTTTTTGCTTTCCCTCATAATCAACGCATTAGATGGATAATTTTGAGTGAGTGAGGGGGGGGGGGGGGAGGGGAGGGGTAGTAATCCTTTCCTTTCATTCCATAAAAAAATGAGAACACATTTTTCCCTTCTAATTTCACCTAATCCTCTTATTTTATTCACTAAAAAAAATCGACAGCATAGTGAAAGTGACTTATGTACATACAGAAAGAATTGCTCACCTGCTACAAAAACAAAAAAGATCACAATGAATGTTCTCTTCATTCTCGATTTTGTATGAATTAAGTCAAATAATCAATGTGTCGGGGACGTGCAGTTGTGTGTCTATATACTATTAGTACTCAATTTCTTGACATTATATAGACAAATGTTAACTCACACGATCGTTTAACTTTTAAGAAAATGAATATTGATGAGTTTTTGAATTAGGTAATCATTAATTTTATATTTTCAACAAATTAATTAAAGATATTAACATTTACAACCTAAACGTTATAGAATTATGATATACTTGAAACCATTAAAACAATAAATAAACAATCTTAAAATTAATTACATCCTTTAAAACAACAAATAAACGATCTAAGAATGAATTATTTCCTTTGTCATTAGTTGGCATAAAAGAAAAAATTATTTAAGTTTTTACAAATATTATGAACTATTATAAATTTAACTAAAATTATAATTAATTTTTAAAAAACCATGTCATTACAAAATCTTGTCAAGTTTATCATAATGTGATTATAGATTTTAAATGATAAATAGTTTGTCGTTATTATTTTGTATAATTCTCACGTTCAGATTTTGTAGTAATAACTCTTTTTTAATATATATATATATATATATATATATATATATATATATATATATATATATATATATATATATATATATATATATATATATATATATATCGAGAGAGAGAGAGAGAGAGAGAGAGAGAGAGAGAGAGAGATGTCAGGTTTTTTTGAGAACCAAAAGATTAGTGAGCACTTGCAAACTCATAATCAGTTAATAAATTTTAAAAACCAAAAACACAAATCTTCTGCAAATGGTGCGTCAAAGCCATATCTAGGCTAAAAAAATGATTTTACGATTTTTTTTTTTTAGTTTTTCAGAAATATGGATTTATGCACAATGAACAGTTATTTAGATTGTGGATGAGCACAATCAACATTCATATGGACGGCTGATTGTGAATACATACAAATTTTCAAAATGAATAAAAAAATTGTCATATCTTTTTTTAAGCCTACATATGGATTTGATGCACCATTTGCAGAAGATTGATGTTTTTGGTTTTTCAAAATGATGAGTGGATTATGAGCTCGCAAGTTCTCACGCTTTTTTTGGTTCGTGCCATAGCTCACCCTATTTATTTCTAAAATATCATATATATATATATATATATATATATATATATATATATATATATATATATATATATATATATATATATATATATATATATATATATATATATATCGAGAACCCCTTATTAGAGTGCCCAAACTACCTTGTACTTGTCATTAAATTTCTTGCACGCTAATTCCAATACAAGTGTTGTTTCATAGCATACATAAGTATCCTCTTCTTGAATTATAAAATTACAAATAATGAAAGTGAAAAAGAGAATGGAAGGCCAAAAAAATACCAATCGTGTTCTCGAGTTTGAAGGAAATGAAAGGAAATTTTTTTTTTTTTTGCATTCCCCCATAATCAACGCAAAATCAGATGGTCAATTTTGAATGAGTGAGAGGGGGGGCGGGGGGGTAGTAATCCTTTCCTTTCATTCCATAAAAATAATTGGGAACAAGTTTTTCCCTTCTAATCTCATCTAATCCTTTTATTTTATTCATTAAAAAAATTGTGACCATAATGAAAGTGACTTGTGTACATACAGAAAGAATTGCTGACAAGGAATGTTCTCTTCATAGTGAAAGAATTGCTCACCTGCTACAAAAAGCAAAAAGATCACAAGGAATGTTCTCTTCATTCTCGATTTATATGAATTAAGTCAAATAACCAATGTGCCGGGGATGTGCAATTGTGTGTCTATATATTATTAGTTCTCAATTTCTTGACATTATATTGACAAATGTTAGCTGACACCGTCCTTTAAATTTTAAGAAAATGAATATTGATGACTTTTCAAATTAAGTAATCATTAATTTTATATTTACAACAAATTAATTAAAGATATTCACATTTACAACCTAAACATTATAGAACTATGATATACATCAAACCATATAAATATATAACATTAGTTTGTTTATACACAGATATGTCCCGGATAAAAAAGATTCAAGTTGCAGAATTCGAAGAGTTCATATTAATCATTAAATTTTGTTTTTCGCTTGATATTGCATTTTGACATTATTCTTATACATTTTTATCGATTTTCACATGTGGGCGTAGGCGCTTTTGTTCACCATTACTTAGACAAACACATTGATGATTTTTACAAACATGAGACCCAAGAATTCCACAACGATGAAAGCAATCTATAGAACTGTTACATTCTGGTGGAACCGAATCTTGTGAATACGAAGTCACGTCCATCAAACCTGTGACAATAATTAAAAAGAAAAGGTAGATGTTAATTCATATTATATATATATATATATATATATATATATATATATATATATATATATATATATATATATATATATATATATATATATATATATATATATATCGAGAACCCCTTATGAGAGTGCCTAAAATACCCTGGATTATTCAGTAAATTGCTTGCATGCTAATTCCAATACAAGTGTTGTTTCATAGGATACATAAGCATCCTCTTCTTGAATTTTAAAATTACAAAAAATGAAAGTTAAAAAGAGAATGGAAGGCAAAAAAAAAATACCAATCGTGTATTGTGTTCTCGAGCTTCAAGTAAATTAAAAGGAAGATTTTTATTTTGCTTTCCCTCATAATCATCGCAAAATTAGATGGATAATTTTGAGTGAGTGGGAGGGGGGGGGGGGAGGGTGGGGTTAGTAATCCTTTCCTTTCATTCCATAAAAAAAATAGGAACACGTTTTTCCCTTCTAATCTCACCTAATCCTTTTATTTTATTCATTAAAAAAAATTTGAGACCATTGTGGAAGTGACTTATGTACATACAGAAAGAATTGCTCACCTGCAACAAAAAGCAAAAAGCACATAAGGAATGTTCTCTTCATTCTCGATTTTGTATGAACTTAGTCAAATAATCAATGTGTTGGGGACGTGAAGTTTTTTGTCTATATATTATTAGTTCTCAATTTCTTGACATTATATAGACAAATGTTAACTCACACGATCCTTTAACTTTTAAGAAAATGAATATTGATGACTTTTCAAATTAGGTAATCATTAACTTTATATTTGAAACAACTTAATTAAAGATATTCACATTTACAACCTAAACCTTATAGAATTATGATATACTTCAAACCATTAAAACAACAAATAAACAATATAAAAATTAATTACTTCCTTTAAAACAACAAAAAAACAATCTAAGAATGATTATTTCCTTTGTCATTAGTTGGCATAGAAGAAAAAATTATTTAAGTTTTTACAAATATTATGAACTATTATAAATTTAACTAAAATTATAATTAATTTTCAAAAACCATGTCATTACAAAATCTTGTCAAGTTTATCATAATGTGATGAAATATTTTTTATGATAAATAGTTCGTCGGTATTATTTTGTATAATTCCCTCTTACAAATTTTGTATTAATAACTCTTTTTTAATATATATATATATATATATATATATATATATATATATATATAGAGAGAGAGAGAGAGAGAGAGAGAGATGTTCTTTTGAGATTGAAAAGATTTATGAGAACCTGCAAACTCATAATTAGTTCATTATATTTCAAAACCAAAAACACAAATGTTCTCGAAATGGTGCGTCTAAGTCATATATCTTCTCCAAAGATTAATCATGTTTCTAGGAATCCAATAGGAAAAAAATAATGCATCAATCAGATACATAAGATATTTTTTAAAATATTTTACTTAATAAAAACAATGCTTGTTATATGTAATGGTAGTTAGGATAGATTCTCAATGGCTCCAACCTCATCATTGGTGGCTATTCAACGATCTTCTTGGCACTCACAAGTGCCATACCTATTTGTTGGCCTTGCTGCGATGTAGGGTCTCATTGTTCAACACTCTCATTATTCACCACTAGTTGGCAAAAATCGTCAATTTTGTGAGTAAGTTCGCACAAGCAAATCTCGATAAACACAGACCTCATACTTGCTAGTTCGAGCTGTTTATTCTGATTCGTTTCATAAGGTAATAATACATTCTTCTCCGCTCCCTATTTTGATATAATTTTGTGTTTCTAAATTATATTTTCTAGAAGTTGCTGGATATTATAACGATTGTACTATGTATTCCTTTAATTGTAATTCATGCTTCATTTTGATTTTTGCGATTAATAATGTCTCGTTGCTAGTGCCTTTTATAATTTGAAACTCATTGATTTTGATATATTTTTAGTCCACTAACAACGAATTAGGCAAATGCTACGTTATAAATATCACTTTGGAAAATTGTGTAACATCCTAAAACTTAAGACTAGGTTCTTAAATTAATAAAATAAATAAATGAAATATTATTTATATAGTTAAGTCGTCAAATGATAATCATATCATTATTTGATATGAAATTTAGAAAGTTATAAGTTAAAAGAATAACATTTCAAAAGTTAAAGGACCAAAACTGTGAAATTAACAAAGTGAGTTGACCAAAGGATTGACTTAGTGGAAAGGACTACAAAGTTAGATAATGTATTGAGAAAGACTTGTTATGTCAAAATTTGAGTTAAAATCACCAATATTGAGTTTATGGTGGGAATTGGAAAAAATACTTAAACTAGAGGGACCAAATGTGATAAATCCGAAAATAAGATGCATCCATTCTTCCCTTATGAAGTAAGAACGAGTTTGAGCACCAAAAAGCCTCTCTAATGGTGATTCTTCATCCCTTATCCATCTAGGCTTGATTCAAGTGAGTAATTGAACATCCAAGCAAGGAAAGGAAGGAACAAAGGCTTACAAGGTATAATTTCTTTCCTCTCTTAGCCTAAAAACCGATTTTGTAAATCGGGTAAAACCCCAATGTTAAATTTGATGAGATTCAATGATTAGAGTTTGGTTTTCTAACCTCCCTTGAGTGGTTTCCATGGTTTTAATCTCAATCTAATCATCCCATTTATTGATGATGATTTCGGTAAAAAGCTCCATGAACCCTAGAAATCTAATTTGGGGATATTGCAATTGATGATAAAATTGTTTTGTATTTTATGTCCTTGATGATTTGATGACAATGAATCCAATTGGAATACTCAAACAAATCCATGATCGTAGAATCATGGAAAATATTGGATTGAAATGGAGTTAGGGACAATATGATGAAATAATACTTTGTAGTTGAGAAATTAATGAGTAAAGGAAGTTAATAATCAAGAATGGTTAATCTTGGAATAATTTGAATTTAAATCATAAGATGTTGCTTGATTCCTATATTGATATATGAAATAATTGACCATACAAGTATTTTGTGAAATCTAAGGATAACTACATGATCATTGACATATTGGAAGTGAATGACATTCATAATCATGAATTGACGCTCTAGATATGTTATTGGAACATTAACATGAAGGGATTCTAGTTAAATTCTAGCTCTAGTGATTGTTTTGACTTAAATGGCAAAATGGGAAATTTGTAACGGAATTAGACATTCCATAACTCCATTAAGGAATTAACATCAGGCTTGTATAATGTTAAGCACTTGATAACACCTAACGATGTATTAGATTATATGGGAATAAGTCATATAGGTTAAAAAGTGTTCTTGAGCAACTTGAGCTCTTAACCCTTTCATTTGAGTGTTTGTAAGAATTATGAACTTAATATTTTGATAAAGGTATTAACTATTAAGTTACCATGAGGATAGGGACTAATTGTGTATTTGAGAAGTTATAACCTTTATTTAGTCTTTAATAACCACTTGGTAAAGTTTGGTGGCCAATGAAAATCTAAGGAACAAGTTTCAAATATTTCAGCAAAATTCTACACAAAATAGTGACCTGTAATCGTGACATGGAGTGTGTCAAAATGACACGAGGGCGTGTCAATCATGAGACGAGGGTGTGTCCTTTTTGACAAAGGTCGTGTCAAATGTTCTGTTAAGAGTATGGTTTTTCTTGAAAGACCTAGTAAACGATCTCCGATTTCCCTCAAACTTTATATATAAGCTAATAGGAAGTAAACAATTTTATGGGGAATATCTACATGTTAAAAACATATAAGGGGTATTTTGGTCTTTTTTAATGACTTATGTCGATCCATGTGATATAGGTGGTGATTGAGAGTGTTGCTCTAAGGAAAAGAACTAGAAGAGGACTAGGTAGACTTCTTGTGATTAAGGTGAGTACATGTTGGTATTTTTCCACTTTGGGGTACATGGAAAAATGATTTTATGATAATGAAACACTAATGCTTGATATATGAAATATTTTAAAATGAAAGTGTCAAAAGTTTTTGGAAAGGATATTTTGAAAGAATGCCTTGAAGACAATAATTTTTTTGAAAGCGAAGAACGTTTTAGAAGTTCGTATGTTTTGAAAATGTGTTTGAAATGTTTTCAAATATAGATGATTTACTTTTTTAAATGAGTTTTTGATACTAATGTATGAAGTGTGTAAAGCATGAAAAGTAATGACAAGAAAGGGAAAGTAATGAAAAGAAATGGAAAGTAACGAAAAATATTGGAAAGAATTGGAAAGTAATGAAATGATTATATTGTTCAATCCATGATGTTCCCATAACAGGATATAGATGAATCTATCGGCGTGGCGCCTCCCCTTCGTGAGATAGATGTCCTAACGGAAATGATGCCTTGGTGGACTGATTTTGTTATTTCCACCTTGGTATAGACTTGGGGATATTGCTAGGCCCTAAGTATAAAAATGGTAACAATTTAACACCAGAATTATCCTTTAATGAAATAAGGAATCGAATGTTAAAAGAAATGTCTTGAATTACGTTATAACTAATGAAATGTTTTGATATAGAATGGAATGTGGAAATATATCTTTTGAAATGAAATGATAATATACGAAATGATATTTATGATATGTATAAAAAGAGTTTTCCTTGAAAGTGCTTGAAAATATATGTTTTGAAAAAATAAATTGTATTTGATGAAAAGGTGATAAATGTTTTAGGTCACAAACCCACATAGCTCACGAGACATTATTGTCTTACATATCTCTTTTTAATGTCATGTATCTCAGGTTACACTTAAGGAGTGAGGATCATAGATGGAAGTTAGAAGTCAAGTGATAGAGAATGGAATGGAACTTGTTAAGCTCTTTGTTAATTGTGTTGATGTAATTTTTATTGGCTTCCTATGGTTGTATTCTTGCATAATGGTAACACCCAATGTTTTAAATTTGTAAATGTTTTTATGGGACCAGTTTTTGTTAAATGTGGGTTAAAATCTGAATATATTTAAAACCATAGCCTTGAAAAAGTTTTGAAAACTTTGCGGTGTTACACTTTGGTATCAAAGCCATAGTTTAAACGAATTAGGATTGGATCATTCCACTCCTAGGCTTAGACTTTGGTTATGGAAAGTGTAATTAAGACATAGGATTTATATGCCTTAATGTAGGTAGTATCCTATGCAATGAATGATGATAAGAATTGCCTTAGTTAAATGCTTATGACACTTTGTATAATACTAGTTGAAGTCATTGAATGCTACATTGAGTGCTTTTATAGTGAGTAACAGGAGTAAGACTAGTGTATGGAGAATCTAAACTAGTGGATCAGAACCTTATAGTGGTGAAGTCAAGGTCGGTTATGTATGATGTGGGTATAATAGTATATAGCCTGTACTATTTACACACATGATACATACTCAAACTCGATGGAACCATGAAAGGGTTTTGTCAAATATGGTAAGGATTTGAGTGAGGTAGGGACTTACTGAACGCATACATTGTGTAACATAAGAGTCACGAAGGAGTTTAAAGCATGATTAATGGATAATGGGAAATTTTTACAGCTTCGACTTTTCTGTCAAAGTCAAACAACTAGTATGAAATGAAAATTACTTGGTATATGTTTGATATATGTTGAAATTGAGTTTGTATCCTTTAAGTACCATTGGTAGTTAGTTAGAAACACCAAAGAATGAAGTGAACAGGGCTATTTTATTTGTTACCAATTAATCACCTAAAGAGGGACATAGATGACTTTTAGTAAAAGTCTAAAATGGGACAAGAATTTGAAATTCCAAATTTATAATTAAGAAACTAGTTGAAGTTGGTTATTTGGGACAAGCTTATGTTATTACATAGGAGTAAGAACTTCAAATCATAAACAAGTTGGTTAATAAAATAGTGGAATAGAATTATGAATTCCATCCTTGGATAAACAAAATGTTATGATGTGATTGACGACACTGGAAGGTGAGTCGATAACCTAATTGTCGAAATTATGATACGATGATGAAAGCTAGATAGTACAAGAAAGCACGACTAAGACAACTTGGGAATGAGTATGGTGTTGTAGATGCAATGAGGTCTTTTTGGGATCCTAAGGAGCTGGCGACAAGACATGTAACATCCGGTAAATATTATATTATTTGGAAATATAATCGAAGGTACCAATAAAATCCTCAATTTATTTCGATAGCAAACGATTTTATAAAAATGATGATTTTATATTAAAAATATAATCGTTTTTGACAAAGATATTCTAAATGAAAGTTGTTGTACCCGTTAATACCTACGTTTGGATATAAAGAACGTCGAAAACGGAGCTCGTATGAATAAGTTATGATTTTTATATTTACTATTTAATATTTACTTTTTACCGATCACTATTATTACCCAATTACTATTAACCATCTTCTAGAAACATTTGTCATGATTACATCATGAATACGCCATACTAGTTAATGGAGAATGTCAACATTTAGCACTTATTGTTAAAGAATTATACAAGAATAGTAATTCTTACTAGTATAAATACAAGGCTTAAGTCACTCATTTCCTACACCAATCCTCTAATACTCTCTCGAAATTCTAGTAGTTTAAGTCACGTTTTAGTCATATTTAGCTAGAAGCTAACTCCCGAGAAGCTGGTAGACGAGTTTACCTGAGAAGTTATTTTTAATAGTTTGTGTTGTTGTTCTGCAAAACAGGTGATTTGTCTCACTGTATTATATATTCTAGTATGTATGTATGTTGTGTTTATCTAAATGTATCTATGTGTATATGTGTTATTATATTCATAGTAGTTTAGGGGTTGTCGGCGGAATGACAGTTGGGTTGGGAGCCTATAGACCCGAGTGTTGACGACGAAATGGCAAGTAGGCCTTAATTCGAAACATACTTATTAATGGTGGAACAACAGAAGTACGGGATCCATTTGTTTGTTTATTAATGGTATAATGACCAAAGTACGGGAGCAATTTGTTTGTATGTATGTATATGTATTGTGATATATGATATATTGAGGAACTCACTAAGCTTTATGTTTACCCAGTCGAAAATAAATGTTTTTCAGGTAATTCTTCAGATAAAGGGAAGGCGACGGCATGACTGTACACACGCATCGACATATAAGACTTCCGCTGTTTTATTTAATTTGGAATAAATGTATTTGTTTTAAAACGATTGTTAAAGTATGTTTTAAATAAATGTGTGAAATGGTTTTATTATTTACAAAAATGAAATTTTGTATTGGAAATTTAGGGATGTTACAATTTGGTATTAGTGCTCTGTTTTGAGCGAATTGGATAAACACCCATGTGAATCCAAACTAAAACTACAAATCTGAAAATTTTTATAAATATTTTTAAAAAAGAATTTTATATATAAAGGAGAAGATGTGATGCATACAGTCATTCGGAGCTGAGAATTTAAAGTGAGTTCTAATATGATGATATACTATTATAATATTGATAGAAATGCATGCTGGAATAAAGACTATATAATCTTTTCAGGAATTGCATGTTAGAATTGCCCGATAATGTCTTATAGTCTTAGAAATTGTTTTTATGTGCTACTTGAAATTGTGTTGATATTATGTGATGGTCAAATGTATGTTATATAGTCAAACATGATTAGGATCTTATGGCCTTAGAATATTTAAATTGGTCTTACTTCCTGTTCCTTGTTTAGTTGTGGGCTTAGGGTAGAATCATTTATTCGACTATCTATTTAATCTTGGATTATGTACGACTTACATACACAAGACAATTATTTATGTCAGTAAAATCTAAATCGTGCACAGTAACATGTATAAAAATTGAATTGTATATAAATATAGGATATGATTCTTACAACACTGAGTGTGTGGTAAAGTCTATCAGTAAATGAGTGTAGTGACTTGGAAACAATGGGACAATTCTTGGATCGTGTATAGATAGGTGTGGATGGTAGTATGGGCCCGTACTACCGGAAGCACAGGATCTATACGGGAATCATGAAAAGTCACAAAATTTCTAAGGAACTGGAAAGAAATTAAATATAAATCCAAGTTGTTTCTATAATTTGGTCTTGATATTTCTTATTAAAATAACCAGTATGGTGATGATCACAAGAGGAAATCGTTCTGGATTAGAAGAATTGATGCGGTGGTATCAGCATCAGTTAGAGGAATGATATCGGAAATGTTTGGAAATATCAAAAGAGAATTGATAGCATTGTTCGATGAATGGTGTGCAGCCATCGCTAGAACTGCTGTCGTTCCAACCACTGCTGACGTTTCTGCTGCAACACCAACTAGAGGCATGAAAGTACGTTACCAGGAATTTAACAACACCAAACCCCCATAGTTTCATGGTATAAAAAACCCAATCGTGGAAATGAGATGGACCATGGAGGTAGAAGGGTGCTTTTATACTTGTGCTTGTTCGGATAACTTGAAATTTAGATATGCACAAAACCTTCTTCGGTAACCGAGATCACTATTCGCCTGTAGAAAAGAACGAAGTAACTTGGGAGCAGTATGTGGAACGATTCAGAGAAGAATATGCTCCAACAATAGAAAATGAGCGACTAGCCCAGGAATATTTGTCACTCAAGCAAACAACGGAATTGGTAACCGAGATCACCAGGCAGTTCACAGAGAGGGATTTGTTTTGCCCGGAGTATGCATCTTCAAAACAAGTGCAAATGTCACGGTATTTGTGTATGCTCAAGACTGATATCCGGGAATTTATATCCAACAATAAATATGTAACATTGGCAGAGATGCAGGAGCGCACAAGGGGTAGAGAAATTAAGTTGGATACTTAGATAAAAGAAAGATACATACTCCAGCTCCGTCTCAACCAGTAGCCAAAAGGTTCAAAACTACTGATACAAGGAATGGAGGACAAGGAAGTTCTAGATGTAGAAAGTGTGGGAAAGCGCATGAAGGTGCCTGTCATGTGTTGATATGATACAAGTATGGAAAAAAAGAACATTACAGTCGAGACTGCAAGCAGGGAACGTTGGGAATACGTATTTGTTACCACTACAACCAGGAAGGTCATATCAAGACCCAATGTCCTCTTCTGAGTACAACAGGTGCAACAAGCTCCAACACCTGCAACTTTGAGGATCAGAGACAGATGCCATGGCAAAAATGATGCTCCAAGGGCTAAGGGTCAAGCTTTTCAGCTTACGGCAGAAGAAGCCATGGCAACACCTAACGTTGTAACCGATATGTTCTTCTTTTGTTTTAAAGTTACGATTGTTCGATGAGTACTTATATAATGATATATGAATTAGGTATGTTTTTAGTCAACTCTATTCCTGCTTTAGTACTATTTGACTCGAGGTCAAGTCATTCTTTTGTATCACTTAAATTTAGTGAGAACCTTAGTGTTGCCAAAAGAGATTTGGATCATCCCCTTAAAGTCGAGATAACTGATGATCGAATAGTTAACGCCCCAAAGGTTTATCGTAGTTGTACTCTTAAGATTTATGATGATAGTTTCCCGATAAAGCTTATCCCTATTCCTATGAGAGAGGTGAATGTTATAGTTTGTATGGACTGGTTGGAAAATTTTGAATCCTTTATCGATTGTAGATGGAAAGTAGTACGAGTTCGAACTCCAAGTAGGGGAGAACTAACTATCCGAGGCAAGGGTTCCAGAAGTAGTTCAACGTTTTTTCTGTCGCAAGGGCCAGAAGATACGTACAGCATGGTTGTGAAGGATTTTTGGCATATTTGGTCGATACATGAAAGAAGAAGAAGGAAATCATTGCAGAGTTCCCTATAGCTCGTGAGTTTCCTGATGTTTTTCCAAAAGACTTACCAGGTGTACCTCCATAAAGACAAGTAGAGTTTATAATCAATCTAACTTCTGGTGTGGCTCCGATAGCCAAGGCACCATATCGGCTTGCATTGCTAGAAATGCACGAACTGTCAACTCAACTTCATGAACTGATTGACAAAGGGTTCATTCGACTAAGTAGTTCCCCTTGGAGAGCACCAGTTCTGTTCGCCAAGAAGAAGGATGGGTCACATAGAATGTGCATTGACTATAGGGAACTTAACAAACTCACAGCAAAGAATCGTTATCCACTGCCTAGGATCGACGACTTGTTTGACCAACTTCAGGGAACATCAAGTTTTTCAAAGATTGATCTACATTCAGGATACCACTAGATGCAAGTATGAGAGGAAGATATACCGAAGTCCGCTTTCAGAACCCGGTATGGTCATTACGAGTTTGTAGTGATGCCTTTCGTACTCACTAATACACCAGCCATCTTTATGGACCTAATGAACCATGTGTGCAGACCTATGCTCGGCCGATCGATAATTATGTTTATCGACGACATCTTAATCTTTTCCAAAACCCAAGATCAACATAAGGAGCATCTAAGGGAGATACTCAAATTTATAAGAAGAGAAAAGCTCTACGCTAAGTTTTTAAAGTGTGAGTTTTGGTTACAAGAGGTTCAATTCCTTGGACATGTTATCAACAAGATTGGAATTTTGGTCGACCCAACTAAGATCGAGACAGTAATGAAATGGCAAGTTCCAACCACTCCCTCTGAGATTCGAAGTTTTCTGGGTTTGGCTGGATATTATAAAAGATTTATCCAAGACTTCTCAAAAGTTGCAGTGCTGATGACTCGTTTGAAGAAGAAGAATGTTGCTTTTAGTTGGGGTTCGGAACAATAGACATCATTCGAGACATTGAGAAAAAAATTATGTGAAGCGCCAGTATTAACACTTCCTGAAGGTATTAATGATATGGTAGTTTACTATGATGCATCAATCATAGGTTTTGCAGTCGTTCTCATGCAACGAGGTTGAGTAATCATTTATGCCTCAAGACAAATGAAGCCTCATGAAGCTAACTATCCAACACATGATCTAGAGTTGGGAGCAGTGGCCTTTTCCCTTAAGATTTGGAGATATTACTTATATGGAGCACGGTGTACCATTTATAAATAACAAAAGAGTTTAAGGTGCCTAATGGATCAACCAAATATGAACATGAGGCAACGTCGATGGTTAGATGTTGTAAAGGACTACGACTGTGAAATCCTTTATCATTTGGGCAAGGCTAATGTGGTGGCTGATGCATTGAGTCGGAAGATCTCTAGTGCACCAATTAAGGGTCAGTGCTTAAGGATGCATGTGATCACCCCCATACTAGAAATCATCAAGCAAGCTTAGAAAGAAGCAGTCAAGGAAAAGAACCGAAAAAGAGAAAGAATAATCGAGCAGATTTCAGCCTTTGACATAGACAGTCATGGGTTGTTAAATCTTCATGGCAGTGTTTAGGTACCATACTCAGGAGGAACTCGACTAATACTAATGGACGAGACACACAAGTACAAATTCTCGATTCATCTAGGAGCTACAAAGATGTACAGAGACCTATGGAATAATTATTAGTGGCCCTGTATGAAAAGGGATGTGGCATGGTAAGTCGAGAGATTCTTGACTTGTCGTAAGGTGAAGGCTAAGCACCTGAAACCTCATGGAAAATTACAACCGATTGATATCCCGATGTAGAAATGGGAGCATATTACAATGGACTTCATCACCAAGTTACCAAAGACTCCTCGTAGAGTAGATACTATATGGGTGATTATCGAAAGATTGACCAAAAGTGCCTACTTTATACCTATTCGGGAGAGTTCTTCGGAAGAGAAACTCGCTGACATCTACGTCTAAGAGGTGATTTTCTAACATGGTGTGCCAGTGTCAATAGTCTCTGATAGGTTTGTTCGTTTCACTTCCAGATTTTGGAGGAAGTTCCATGAAGAACTGGGCACATGTCTGCATATTTCCACAACTTATCATCCTCGGACTGATGGACAGAGCGAAAGAACGATACAAACCCTGGAGGACATGCTTCGGGCATGTGTTCTTGACTTCAGAGGAAGTTGGGACACGTACCTACCATTAGCAGAATTTTCTTACAACAACAGTTATCACTCCAGTATTGGTAGACCCCCATTTGAGATGTTTTATGGAAGGAAATGTCGTTGACTGATATGTTGGGGAGAAGTCAGCCAAAGAGTTATGGGAATAACTGAAGTTGTAATAAAAACTACTGAGCTTATTCAACAGGTGAGTGAAAGATTAAAAAATTCTCAAAGTTGACAGAAGAGTTATGCATATTGACGTCGATCAGACCTTGAGTTCCAGGTTGGGAACTTTGTACTTTTGAAAGTATCACCATGGAGAGGTGTTATCCGATTCAGGAAGCGAGAAAAGTTGGGCCCAAGATTTATTGGACCCTTTAAGGTTATTTCCTAAGTCAGAAAAGTTGCTTACCGTTTGGATCTACCAGACGAGCTTAATAAGATCCACAATACTTTTCATGTTTCTCAACTAGGTAAGTACATAGCAGACCCATATGCAGTAGTACCAATGGATGACATTCAGGTTGATGAGCATCTAAATTATATAGAGAAACCAATTGCAATTTTGAATAGGAAGACGAAATCTTTATGCAACAAAGAAATAGAAATTGTCAAAGTGCAATGGCAACACCGGCGTGGTTTAGAATGTACTTGGGAACCAATAGAGGGAATGAAGAAGAATTATCCCAATTTATTTGAATAAGGTTTTAGGAACGAAATCATTGTAAGTGGGGGAGATTCATAACATCCAGTAAATATTATATTATTTGGAAATATAATCAAAGGTACCAATAAAATCCTCAACTTATTTCGATAGCAAATGATTTTATAAAAATGATGATTTTATATTAAAAATATAATCGTTTTTAAAAAAATATTCTAAATGAAAGTTGTCATACCCGTTAATACCTACGCGTGGATATAAAGAACGTCGAAAACGAAGCTCGTATGAATAAGTTATGATTTTTATATTTACTATTTAATATTTACTTTTTACCAATTACTATTATTACCTTATTACTATTAACCAGCTTCTAGAAAGATTTGTCATGATTACATCATGAATATGTCATACTAGTTAATGTAGAATGTCAACATTTAGCACTCATTATTAAAGAATTATCCATGAATAGTAATTCTTACTAGTATAAATACAATGCTTAAGTCACTCATTTCCTACACCAATCATCTCAATAATTTCTTGATATTCTAGTAGTTTAAGTCACGTTTTAGTCATAATTAGCTATAAGCTAACTATCGAGAAGTAGGTAGATGATTTTACCTGAGAAGTTATTTTTAATAGTTTGTGTTGTTGTTCTGTAAAACAGGTGAGTTGTCTCACTATATTATATATTCTAGTATGTGTTCATGTATGTTGTGTGTATCTATGTGTAACAACCGATTATGAGACATACATACGATTTATTCATTACAAAATGGCTTTTTATTATTCTACACGTAACCGTCAATATAGCTTTGTGAGTCACGTCTTCAAGTACTTATCTAAGTACCCACAAAAGTCATGAATTATAACCAGAGTCTCTTGGAGGGAGAGCGTGACATTTGTGTATAGATCTATATGGGACTGACAAACCCGCACCCTGACTGTTAGCTACAGTTGGAACGGAAGTTCTTGGGTGACAAATGTCGTACCAATTCCGACGCCTGAAGAACGTCGTATCAGGTTATCCTAGGTCATCAAGAATGGTTAGAATAACTCACAATTTGCTATTAACAATACGATTAGTGTACGAATACATAAATAACTTCAAATAGTTTTATTTAATAATAAAACTACAATACAATAGTTTATAGTACAACTGGTGGATCCAGTCACATACATTTAAAGGGTTTCATACAAATACAATTACAATATACTATTTTCCGGTACGGAGCTAATTACATTTCTAGAAGCATTCATTTTATGGTTTTATATGAATTAAAAATACATTATACTACTACAGAGTACTACAACATCTATACAGTTTGGTCTTAAGGGTCTAAGACTACATTTCATTTACAAAAGAAAATATTGGATTTTCTGGAACAATATACGAACATTTTCAAAGAACAATGACAGACTTTCTAATACAAAAACGCTTATGAACTCACCAACTTAAATGTTGACACTTTTCAAAACCACTTGTATTCTCAAGGAATCAGTAGATAGGTACCCACATAGGTTTTTGAGAAGACAGAGCATATATCAGTGACTCATTTTATAGTTTTTGCTATATATTTTTGGTGTCATACAAACAATGTTACGAACACAATGTAAATAATACATTTTCAATATAATGGTTGTGTTTGCTTTGATTACTATTATTCAATTGTTATGATATTGTTCATGACGTCACCCGCCCCCGAATGTTTCCGCCGTTCCGGTTTGGGGGTGTGACAGATTGGTATCAGAGCATTGTTTATAGTGAACTAAGTATATCATACCATGTAAGATATACACCTATAAACACAAAGGTGTTAAAACACTCTGACAAAGAGCTATACTTTTAAAATATATAATACTTTTATGAAAGCATACATACATACATACATACATACATACATACATACATACATACATACATACATACATACATACATACATACATACATACATACATACATACATACGAGAACAGTGTCGTAAGTAGAACAAAACAAAAAGTATTAAGATAAGTTGGACACTACGAGTAGACCTTGGTGTATGTAATCAGGTCTGGAATGGATATAGCCTGATTAACTATATTTATCCGAGAGGTGACCAACATGTTCCTGGGAATAGTCGCGGTGTTGCAACAAGTCTAAAACTTACCAACTCTATATACAAAAGAACACTAGAACCAAAAAAAAATTTAAAATACTATAGGAGTATTTTATGGCACTATAGTGAAGGGAGTTAGTGGTTTGGTCTAGGCTTTCATTGTAATAGTTCTTTTGAGTCTTTATTGTGGTTTAGTGGGTTATTTGGTAGTTTACGGCCCTGTAGTGAGTTTACGGCCGTAAGCCTGTTTACGGCCGTAAACCCAGTTTCCGGCCCAAGTTCCATATATATAGAGGTGTCGTAGGTCATTGTTAGTTGTTGATGCCACAGAGTTCACGGCCAAGTATATCGAGTTGTACCAGACGTTTTTCAGTGATAAACGTGTGCAAGCTTGATTTCTCTTATTCTTCTACTCATATTCTTGTTAGTGTTTATTGTTTGATTGCTTGATCATTGGTAAAGATCCGTTTTAGGACCTTACAATTGGTATCAGAGCAAAACCGGTGTCAAATCATCATTCAATAGAGTTTTCGGCTGTTTAAACTTATATTCTCCACTGTTCGAGATTGAGTTTGGTATTTTCACGGCTAGAAGGGATCGAATCTACTCAAAAATCGTGTTTTTGAGAACTTCTGGGAGTTTACTGCCAAAAGATTACGACCGTAAACCCTGTTTACGGCCGTAAACTCAAGAACATTCAAACACCGTAAACTGTGTTCTTGGACCGTAAACAAAGCATCTTCAATAACCGTAACTATAAGCTTCAAAAACCATAAACACAAGACCGTAAACACTCAGACCGTAAATCCGACCGTAAACTCAGTTTACGGTTGTAAACATATTGACCGGAAACTCAGTTTTGACATTCCTCTTGTTTTAAATTTTAATAATCAATGGATTCTCAAAATCAAACACATCATCATGAACTGGATATTGTCATGGGCACAACCACACGTATTCCAAGACTGCTGTCTGCAGATGGTTTTCCTGAATGGAAATACCGGTTTGAGAAGTATATTAAGATGAAAGACTCCAAACTTTGGAGAAGCATCATCAGGGGTCATGTCCGAATTACCATCACTGTTGCAGGACAAGTGATTGACAAAGAGGTTGAGCACTATACAGATGAAGATTTTGAGAAAGTTGAAGAACAGGAAAGGGCTTTGGCCACTCTGACCATGGCTTTATCTCCTGATATAACTCAAGGTTTCAGAGAATATACTTCAGCTAAAGCTTTGTGGGAAGCCTTGATTGAGGTGTATGAAGGAAATAAAGACATGAAGGAAAGCCGCCAGGATATGTTGCGACATAAATTCAACATGTTTAACTACATTCCCGGAGAAACCCTGGAGGCACAGCTGCAGCGATTTACCACTCTCACTACTGAGATGAACATTTCTGGAATCTTCTTAAACAAATCAGAGATAAACAAGAAGCTACTGAATGCTCTTCCAAAGTCATGGGACATGAATGTAGCTTTCATTAAGAAGACCAAGGATTTGAATCGTCTCACTCTTGCTGAAACAATGGCGATCATCAAAGCTTGTGATATTGATAATAAACAGCGAGAGATTAACCATGTGAACTCGTATTCGACTGCAAATCTTGGAATTTCTTCTAACAATGCCCTTTCATCAATCACTTCCTCCTCAGGTCAAGCATTTACTGTTCAACAACCTCAGATTCAAACCTTTACTACTGCGTCATCCATGTCTCATTCTCAAAGCTAGTCGTTTGTCACTCCACAAGCTGTTTTCTCTTCCAATGTGCCAGTTGTAGCCTCTTCCTCAAACACAAAGGAATGTGATGAAAATCTTTCTCTCGCCATAGGACTTGTTAACTGCTATAATGCTTTTGTAGCTGGAGAGCTTCCACCTCAGTTGTCATTTGCTGATCTGGATCAGATTCATCCAAAAGATGTGGAAGAGATGCACATCACATGGCAGATAGCTATGGCAGTATTCAGGGCTAAGCAGTTTGCCAAGAAGACTGGGAAGAACAACTGGGGTATGAATTCTGATAAAAAGGTGGGGCTCAACAAAGGGAAGATGCGTTGTTTCAACTGTCATGAGCCAGGTCATTTTGCTCGTGAGTGCCCGAAGCCAGATAGAAGATTGAACAATGACAGGACAATGGTTGTAGTGGGAAACAATCGGGGAGGTGCTCAGGTCAAAGGTAAGAAGGCTATGGTTGCTAAATCTTTTGACTGGGAGGACCAGATTCAGGCTTTGAATATTTCAGGACCTGAGAATGCTCACTTGGCCCAAGTCAATGATGAAGCTCCCATGGAGAATGTTGCAGCTGATCCTGAAGAAAAGGTGATGGAACTGCAATTTGCGCTAATGGTATCTTCTACTTCCGAGCCTAAGAAAAGTGAGGTAAGTTTACCTTCTTGTTCTCAGGTATGTATTAATTATGTTAAAACTCTTCGTGACGAAATAGATTCATTACGTAGAGAAGTAGAGGACCTTAGATATGAGGGCTATCAACTTAGAAAAGGACAAAAACCCCTAAAGACCCAATTAGAAACAAAAATTAAGGACTTTAGGAGACTTCAGGAAGACTACAGTATCAAATGTGTACATTATGATTATTTCATGCGACAGAATGCTGAGTTACTTACTGAGCTTGATACATTAAAAGGGCAATTTGAAACTGCAAATTTTGATTTTAAAAGGTTTGATGTATAAAGCGTGGTAGTTGCCAACATGATTGACCATTGCCTGCAGTTCAAACGAAACCAGCAAAAGGGTTTAGGATACGAGAATGTACCTCCTCCTTTCAATCATACATAAAGAGGAGATTGCCAACGAACCTTCAATGGTGTATGGCAAGCCATCTGGTTTTGTTTCAGGAGGATTTATTAATGTTGAAAGTACTAACCTTTCTACTTCCCCTGCAAATCAATCCTTAGATCAATCAAAGCACGAAGTTGAAGGATCTGTTTCTGATAACAAAACTGAGTCTAAACCTGATGTTTTTGTTTCCAATGAAAAACTTTCCGTTTCTGATGTTAAAGATGACAATGTTTTTTGTGATACTTCCGCATCTGCTTCTGCTGAATTAATTTTTTTGAAATGTTTGATGAATTGTTTGATAATTCTGATGTTTGTGATGCTTCTAATGAAAACATACCAATTCCACAGGTCACATCATCTGATGCACCCTCACTTATTTCCCAACCTGCTTCTTGTACATGTTCTTGTGGGAAATGTAAGGGTGTCAGTAAAGAAAATAAATCTGAGAAAAGCAGTACCAGTTTTAATAATAATAATCAGATTTGTTTTAATTGTGGTATTGGTGGTCATATAGCTAGGAATTGTCAAAATAGGTTTTTGTACATTATATGTCACCAAGAGGGGAGAACGAATCTAGAGGAAGGTCTTTAACTAGAAAGTCCTCAAGAACTCGTTCTCGAGATGATGATTGGAAGGATGATCGAAGTAGACAAAGGGCGGCTTTTCAAAAGGATAAAAAGGTTTTTCATAACAAAGTCTTAAACAGTTTGCCACAACCGAACAAGGCTCCGCCAAGATCGGTTTCGTCAAAGAGCAATTCTGGATCTTCAACCACTTCTGGTAGAACTTCCAGATGCTCAATGAAAACTATTAAGAAACATATTTCAAAACCACCTGTGAGTGTTAGAAAACCTAAATATCATTGGATGCCCAAATTAACTTCCAATCAATCATTAGCATCCTCTGAAAAGATTAGAAATGATAATTCAGAACTGAAGGCGTTAAAAGATCAATCAGAGAAAGTGAAGAGGCAACCCAGGACAGTGATGACCTGGGTTCCCAAATCTAAATGATCCCGCTCATTTTGCAGGGACAGTTGCGGAGGAATGTCGTCAGACCTTGGTACGTCGACAGCGGCTGCTCCCGGCATATGACAGGAGACATCTCCCAATTGAGCAACATTCAATCTTTTAATGGGGGATATGTTTCCTTTGCGGGCGGAGAAGGTGGCAAGATCACTCAGAGAGGAACCGTTACAAATGGAGTGCTAAGTTTCGAGAATGTCAACTTTGCTCCCGAGTTAAAACATAGTTTGTTGAGTGTGTCTCAAATCTGTGACAAAGGTTATTCTACCCATTTTACCGACAAGGAGTGCATGATTCTCAAGCCAGGCATTGTCATCCCGGAAGAATGGATTCTTGTCAAATCTAAGCGGGATGGGAATGCTTACATTATTGATATGAACAACAACATTCCTGAACAAATCACTTGCCTCTTTTCAAAGGTCTCCAAACATAACGCAATGTTGTGGCACCGAAGACTCGGTCATGCGAACGCTAAAAATATAAATCGTCTTGCGAAGAATGAGATGGTATGAGGCTTACCTGTCAGAGACTTATCACTTTTGAGAAGTGTGTGTCATGTGCCTAGGGAAAACATCATAGAAAACCACACCTGCCAAAACAAGTTAACTCAATCAGTCAGGTGCTCCAATTATTACATATGGACTTATTTGGTCTGGTCAACGTCCTGAGCATCAACCGAAGCTCGTACTGTCTAGTTGTGATCGATGATTTCTCTCGTTTTACGTGGGTCTTCTTCTTATCCAACAAAGATGGGGTTACCGATCTGATAAAGAAATTCATTGTGATGATTGAGAACCAAACCAACAACCGGGTGAAGGCGCTTCGTACTGATAATGGAACAGAATTCAAGAATGCATTTCTTGATCACTTTTGCGCAGAAAAGGGAATTGTGCGTCAATACAGCTCTGCTCACACGCCTCAACAAAATGGTGTTGCTGAAAGGAGAAATAGAACATTAAAAGACGTTTCAAGGACAATGCTATGTGACTCCAAGTTACCTGTTTTCTTTTGGGCTGAGGCGATTAACACTGCTTGCTACGTTCATAATCGTGTTTTAATCAACAAAGCTCTGATGAAGACACCGTACGAGATTCTATATAGTCATAAGCCTTCAGTCAGTCATTTCCGTGTATTTGGCTGCCCTTTCACCCTTCTTCACCTGGAGTCCAACCCGAAATTCAATGCCAAAGCCGATGATTGTTATTTCGTTGGATATGCTGCACGCACCGCGTATAGGGTTTACAATAAAAAGACGAAGCAGATTGTCGAATCCTATGACGTGCGCTGGCTGGAGGAGAATGAAACGGATGCTCGAGTGGGTCCTGATTGGTTATGTGACTACACATTGCTTTTCAAATCCATAAATATGTCGTCAGATGGTTCATCTGGGTCTTCCTCTGGTTCGAAGAATGTTGCTGAAGATGAAGACGAAGAAGTTGTCTACAGACCTCCAACAGTAACCTCCACACCATCTGAGGGGGAGTCATCTGCTACACCTGAGGGGGAGTCCTCTATTCCACTTGGTAGTCCAAAATCTCCAGTTCAAGATGCTAATCCTGATGCTGATGCTACAGCTCTTACCCCTGTTGAAAGAGAGTTCATGTCTAGAGATGCTTCCGCTGTCACTTCAACTTTTATGGAACTACTCTTTCCTGAAGAAATTGCTAATGAGTTTGTAGCAGATTCATCCAATGTGGAACAATCAGCAAATGATGGAGGTTTCAACATTCACACTCTTCCCGTTTCACTCAATGATATCAGCCAAGACATACCTTCAAGAATTCAACGCGATCATCTGATCGACAACATCATTGGTAAGCTGGGTGATGGAGTTAGAACCAGAAGTCAAAGTGGAGATGTCAATACATGTCTCTATTCTTGCTTTATCTCTCAAATAGAGCCCAAGAATGTTGAAATGGCTTTGAATGAGCCCAGCTGGGTAGACGCTATGCATGAAGAGCTAAATCAATTTGAAAAGCTCGGGGTTTGGAAATTGGTTGAGTTACCAAAGGGCAAAAAGTCTCTTAACACACGCTGGGTCTATCAAAACAAGCAGGATGATTCTGGAGTTATAGTGCGTAATAAAGCAAGATTGGTGGTTCGTGGGTTTAGACAAGTCGAGGGTCTTGATTATACAGAGGTTTATGCTCCATTGGCTCGCTTGGAGGCTATTCGTATCTTCCTTGCATATGCTTCCTACATGAACTTCACGGTTTTTCAAATGGATCCAGGACAGCCTTCTTGTATGGCAAGGTGAAGGAAGAAATCTACGTTGCTCAACCCCCTGGGTTCATTAACTCAAAGTTTCCTAATCATGTCTACAAGTTGGACAAGGCGTTGTATGGGTTACATCAAGCTCCTCGAGCGTGCTATGCGACTCTCACAAAGCATTTGCTCAAGAATGGATACTCTCGTGGCACTATCGATCAAACTTTATTCATCAAACATGTGGGTAATGATCAGATTCTAGTCCAGATCTATGTTGACGACATTATCTTCGGGTCTACAAGTCTACAACTATGCAAGGAGTTTGAAGGCGTGATGAAAAAGAGGTTTGAGATGAGTTCGTTGGGTGAAATGACCATGTTTCTGGGGCTTCAGGTCAAACAGAATTCAACCGGAATCCTGCTCCATCAAGCCAAGTATGTGGAGGATATTCTTGAGAAGTTCGAGTTTCAAGACGCAAAACCTGCATCGACACCAATGGCCGAAAGACCCCTGCTGAATCCAGATACTGATGGCGAATCCGTAGATCAGACACACTACAGATCGATGATTGGATCGTTGATGTATCTTACTGCAAGCCGTCCAGACATCATGTTTGCAGTTTGTCAATGCGCACGTTATCAGGCTAATCCTAAACTTTCACATCTTATTGCTGTCAAGAGAATCTTTCGGTATATCAAAGGCAGCCCAAAATTGGGTCTTTGGTATCCGAAAAATTCCGAATTTGATTTATATGCTTTTGCTGACAGTAATTATGGAGGCTGTGAGCTTGACAGTAAATCTACATCAGGAGGGTGTCAATTCCTTGGAGACAGGCTGGTGTCATGGCAGTGCAAGAAACAGCATACCGTCTCAACCTCAACAGCAGAAGCGGAATATGTTGCTGCATCTGCTTGTTGCTCTCAAGTTATCTGGATCCAACATCAGCTGTTGGATTACGGTTTGAATTATCTAGAAACCCCCATCTACTGTGATAATGAGGATGCGATTCAAATTAGTAAAAATCTTGTCCAACATTCCAAAACCAAGCACATTGATATCAAAATTCATTTTATCAAAGACTGTTATGAGCGCTCGCTCATCCGGCTGGAACAGGTTCCTTCTGCTAATAATGTGGCGGATCTGTTCACCAAGCCTTTTAACAAAGCTCGATTCGATGTGCTTGTGGGATTTTTGAAAATGATTCGTTTTGAGGATTAAATTTTGTTTTAAATTAGTTTAAATTTGCGCATTTTTATTTCATTCTCACCCATGCACAAGTTTAGGGGGAGAAATAAACAAAAACCAAACAAAAATTTAAAATATTCAAAAATCCAAAAACATTAAAAATCAAAAAAATCAAAAAAATTGTTGTTAATAGTTTTGCTTGTAGGTGTTGTGACGGGAAATGATATTATCAAGTGATAACAGGCAATCTGAATCTGCGTAACGTACCAAAATTAAATCGTCTACGCTCTGTGATTCGATGCGCTGGTAGGCACAAAAGATTCTAAATGGACTTGACTAGGCAGAGTTGAACTTAAGGAATTTAGAGACTTGACAAATCTTGACCTAGTTAGATCCGTTTAGCCTGACAATACGACGCTTGGATAGGTTGAGCAGGGAGATATACATGGGAATCTACTGGTCACATTAAAAGAACTCGTATCTAGAACTGTGGATTAACTTTTCCTCGATGTGCGGATTCTGTCCTTAATTCCGGTATTGATGGGGTGACTGGGGAATTCCGATAAGTTAGCTCTGTAGAAGATTATTTTCTTTCTTTCTGTCTGTTAGTCATATGTTTCCTCCTCTGTGTGATCGAGAGATCCGACCTGGACTGTAACATATGCAACTCTATCTCTTTGCATCTTCTATCTATGCAATTCTTTCTATCTGTTAGCCATATACTGTCTCCTTTGCGTGACTTACAATCTGACCTGGTACACAGTATATGCACCATTCTTCTTCTCAATCCCTCTAAAACTTCAGTTAGTCATATGTTTCACCCTCTGCGCGATTGGAAGAGATCCGACCTGGGTGTACATCATATGCATTCTAAATCTATCTTCTCTCTTAATAATTGTCTGCTCACCCGATGTAAGGAGTATTCTGGAAGTCCTTGACTACTGGAGCATATCAGGAAGCGGGAAACATGTTCTAGTACAATTAAAACTGAACACTTACAGGTTGTCTGTAGATCTCGCTGCTAAATTTAGGTGGACAACAATATCCTTGGTCGTCGTCAGCTAAATGGTCCCTAGGAAATTTATCTAAGTATATAGGATCAAAAATGTCTTGTCTTTCTTTACTTGTCCAAAGTTATCACAAATTTTTCGTGTTTAAGTGGATCACAATACCGACGATCGACCAGACATAGACATGAAGGTAGAGGTACCGACAAGTGGATTAAGGCTGTCTAACAACTTTGATCCAAGTGTCACAAAATTATATTCAGTGTTTGTTGAGATAAATCTAGTCTTCTTTTATTTTTATTTTATTTTTTATTTTTTACTTTTATTTTATTTTTATTTTTATAATTGTCAAAATTTAAATTTTTTAAATTCTTAAATTTTAGAAATTGTGTTTATTTTATTTTATTTTTAGTTTATGTTATTTTTATTTTTAATTTTAATTTTTAAAATCCTCAAAAAGTTTTATTTTTGAAAAATATTTGGGATTTGGACTGTACATTATACTGTGTGGAAGACAGGTAAAACCGCATAGGGTATAAAAGGAGAGCTTACCGCCGGAAACCCTTCTACTCCTCATTTTTCTTCTTTCCGGCCGTAAACCCTCTCACATTCTCTCTCCTCTCGGAAAAAAATTTCTCGTTTTTTGTGAAATCGTTCGGTTCATCTCAAAGGTATAGCAAAATCGACCATGGGAATGTGTTCTGTTCATCAAATCGACGGATTTTGAGGCTTTAATCGAAGAAGAACTGTTTTCAGCGTTTACGGCCGGAGCTTACGGCCAATGAGCTTACGGCCGTAAACTCAGTCTCCGATCGTAAATATGTGTTTTGATCATGAAATCGACGAATCTTAGGGTTTCAATCGAAGAAAAATGGATTTCAAGAGCTTACGGCCAATTAGCTTACGGCCGTAAACTCTGTTTGCGACCATGAGCTTACGACCATGGGTTTACGACCGTAAACCCCTAGTTGACCGTAAACTCCAGTTTGGTCAAAACAAATTTTTTAAAGGCCAAAATTAAATTGACTAATTAAGAAAACTTAAAACATTAATTGTTCAAATATTTTTGTTTTCTTACTTGGCTTGTTTAGTGCAGATCAAATGGCAAATTTGAAGTTCGTTGACATGCACAACTTGGCCATCGTACTGGCTGATCCTCCTGCTGTTCATGGAGAATTCAGGTCGATGATCCACAGGCTGAGGAATTGCTGTTTGGCATCTGCTGTTACTGTGAATCCCGTGGTGTATCAGAATATCATCAGGGAATTCTGGAGGACTGCCAAACTGAAGACAGATGATGACGGAGCATCTACTGTGGAAGCTGTTGTGAAAGGTTGCAAGATTGCTATTACTGAACAATTCATCAAAGAAGCGTTGCTGATTGATGACCGATCTGACTTTCCTACTGAGAGTGGGATTGAAGATGCCCAGAAGGTTCTTAAGAAGATGGGTTACGAAGGCATCTTTCCTCCCACGGTGAAAAAGCTTCTGCCACCATACTGGAGATTCTTGGCTCATGTATTTGTGAGCTGCATTTCTGGGAGAAGGTCTGGAGCTGACGAGATTTCTCTAAGGAACACTGGAGCCTTTGCTTCTCTTGCTGCCGGAATAGACTTCAATTTCTCGAAGTTTATCTTAGACGAGTTCGTGGTGAATATCAACGCAACAACCTGGGATACTTTCTTGATGTATCCTAGGTTTATCCAACTGTTCATCAATATTCAATTTCCGGAGATGATCAAGGAGGGAGATACCCTAGATATGAAGTCATTAGGTCCCCATACTGTTGGGCTCATAAAGCAGAATCGAAGGGGAAAGGTCGTTTTCTAAGGACTGTATCCTCTTGTGAAATTTGGAAAATTTGCTGAGCTAAACGAATCATCCGAGTCGCATGGATCTTCAGATAAAGTATCCTCTGAGCCTACTTCTTCTGAGAGGGTGATTTCAGAAGATGATGTTATCACAGTGTCAGATCATGAAAAAAGAGAAGAGACAGTAACTCCAAATGCTCATGTGGCAGAGGAACATGATCTGACATCAGTTCCAGTTCAAAGTGATTATAATGAAGAGTCTTCAAAGAGTGGGACTGAGACTAACTTATACGAAGATCTTGATCTTTCTGGCTTCGATAAGGATGAAATTCCGCTGAATTTTGGAAGCAATGAAGATTTCTTGTCAAGTGAGAATCTCAACTCACTGCTTGACAATATCAATGATGTTGCTCATCCAACAACGGAGATACGGGAAACTGAAGACGTTCTTGAATCTACGCCTCCTACTACCAATCAAGTGGCTGAAACAACAACTCTTATGGTGACAGTGTCAGGGATTCCTCCCATTGATGTTGTTTCTCCTACATCTGAGCCACTTGAGATTGATCGCACAACAACACAGACCTCTCAACCTCCTTTGAAAAGAAGAAGACGTGACCCTAGACAGGGAATTCCTGTTTCTGGTGTACTTCAAGGCCTTTCAACACCAACGATAACCACTCCTGCTATTGTCTCGTCAGAACTCTTCAGTGAAGGTCCTAGCACCACTTATGAAGCTGGTGGTTCTTCTATCCCCGCAGGATTTTCTCCTCCACGGCCCGATCATGATGCTGCTTCAGTGAGGCTGGCCATGCATTTGGCTGGAGAACAATTCTCAACGCCTCCCTCCCGTGGTAAAGGAATATCTTTTGGGGAAGGCAACTCTGGAGAAGAGAATCCTACTATTCTAGGACTACAGAAGGAGATCAATTTACTAAATCAGAAAAATATAGAGCTTGATATCCGGGTTACAGACCTTCAGACTGAAAACACCAAGCTCACCATTCAAGTTGCTGATCTTCTAGAAGACAAAGCTCTGAAGACTACGCAGATCACTGATCTTCAGACTCACTTTGGTCTGTTGACTGCCAGTTACTATGACTTAAAGAAGAAGCTGGAAGAAGAATTTGGTGACAAATTTAAGTCGTCTGTCGATGAAACAAGGATCTATATTCCTAATCAAGCTGCTCCCAGAGTTCCACCACCTGTAAGAACGACCCGAGTTGTAGATCGTTTTGATAAAGAACCAGCATAGGCTCCGAATGTTGTGGCTTTGAAACGTGCCAAACTGGCTAAGTCTGATGAGAAGAGACAGCTGTTGTTCAAAAGGAGCTCTGATCAGAATGCTCCTGGGGATCAGCCTAATATCACTGTTACAGATCTTGGAGAGAATCACTTTAGGGATGTATATGGTGATAGATCAGGGATCATCTCATGGGGATTTCACGACACTTTAAATATGTGGATCGTGAGACGAAAAAGTGGCAACACATAATTATATAAAGATGCCCATGATTTTCATTCCTGGACCAGGATTGATCTTTCAGAGTTATCAAAGGCTCCTTTTGCGAATCCCTCTCAAAATCCCAAGGCTACACAATTCAAGAATTTCTTGGAAGATCAAGTGCTTAAGGGTTTTCCTTCAATGAAGAATGCAGAGTCGATTATCAAAGTATGCCCAAGTGTAATTGATCCTAAAACCAATCAACCTCTTCGATCTGTGATGTGGCCTGCTACTGATCAAGTAAAGCAGATTCCTATTCTTCAGAATCATCCAGATGGATCTTTAAAGTCCATGCTTTACTGTGTGTTTGATGAAACTACACCCTCTGCTGTCATAAAGCTTGAAAATGGATGCATTCGTTTATATGACAAAAGAGATTTGCTTCAGTTTGGAAAATGGGATATTCATCAGCTGAGTCTACATCAGATCAAGGTTGCCTAAGATATCTTTGAGCATGCTGCGATGGAGTACACAACTATGGTTGCCGAGATTATTGCTAAGAAGATGTGGAACGGAGCTATGGGGAAGTCAGACGTGCTGGTGGTTGATAAATACTGAGTCCAAGCTAGCACCAAACCAAGGGGGGGATTGAAGGGTCCAGTTAGTGGTTTGGTCTAGGCTTTCATTGTAATAGTTCTTTTGAGTCTTTATTGTGGTTTAGTGGGTTATTTGGTAATTTACGGCCCTGTAGTGAGTTTACGGCCGTAAGCCTGTTTACGGCCGTAAACCCAGTTTCCGGCCCAAGTTCCCTATATATAGAGGTGTCGTAGGTCATTGTTAGTTGTTGATGCCACAGAGTTCACGGCCAAGTATATCGAGTTGTACCAGACGTTTTTCAGTAATAAACGTGTGCAAGCTTGATTTCTCTTATTCTTCTACTCATATTCTTGTTAGTGTTTATTGTTTGATTGCTTGATCATTGGTAAAGATCCGTTTTAGGACCTTACATATAGAACAATAACAACAATGTTCAGGCCTCGACATTTACTAAAGCTAGCAGTCGTGAAAGGCCTTCTTACCAGAATTATTAATGTGAAAACAAAGTACCCTTACTGGTAGATCTATAATTGCTAAATGTATACGTTAGGGTTATATATAATTAAGATTTTATAGACTTGGAATTTGTGATTTCTCCTTAACTCTTGTTCCTTGTTTGGTTGTGGTATTAGGGTAGGATCACTTATTCGAAGGTCTATTCGATCTTGATTATATACAACTTGTATACACAACATGATTATAGGGAGACCCGGTATGGGTCACACTGTACAAAATCATAGGAAGTGTGGCTATAAATTTCATAAATTGAAATTGCGATTGTTTACTTATTTTAGTAGACTTCTACTGTAAATCGCTTATAGAATACTTTAAAAGTCAGGTTACGATGCGTTTAGAACTAAGATAAATCTTGTTCAATATCACCTGACTCATGATGACTATAGAGCACTTATCATCATTTCCTCTTTAAACCTTATCGCAGAAAGATGCCGCCATGTAGATCTATCAGGCGTGTCAATAACAACACGTCAACAAATCCACCTCCACCGCCGCCACCACCATAGTACGACCCTGCTGTCTTTCAGGCTGCGGTAACAGCCGTCGTGGCAGCCGCCATGACTCAAATCAATGCAAGTGGTGCCAGTGGGGCGGGTAGTGGTGCCAACCATTCTAACCACGGAGAAAGCCACAGACACTCTAGGGAGTGATCCTACAAAGATTTCACCAATGGCAAACCCAAATCCTTTAATGGAAGCGGGGGAGTCATTGCCCTAACGCAGTGGTTCGAGAAAATTAGAGTTAGTTTTCGAGATTTGCACATGCCCAGAAGGGAGCAATGTAAAGTTTGTTGCATGCACTTTCTCTGACTGGGCCCTTACATGGTGGAATAGCCATGTCAAGTCACTGTCCCTCACAGTGGCTAACTCGATGGGCTAGGAGAACTTAAAGGCCATGATGATGGAAGAGTATTGCCCGAGGGGCGAAGTACAAAAACTAGAGCAAGAGCTTTGGAACCTTACCATGACAGGCTCTGACATAGTAGCCTATACTACTAGATTCAGTGATCTAGCAGCACTATGTCTCGGGATGGTCACCCCAGAGAGTAATAAGATAGAAAGATACATATGGGGACTATACCCTCATATTCAAGGGAATGGATTAGCTTCAAACCCTATTACTTTCGATAGCACCAAACGCTTGGCTCAGAGACTCATCAATCATGGAGTCCGCCAAGGCGTGATGGCCCCCATTCCTGAGCAAACAAAAGGGGGCGACTATAAGCAAAAGTTTTGGAGAAAGAAAAAGGGGCAGCCAATACAAGAGCCCTCAAAGAAACAACTGACTGTGGCAGTCCACGCAGCCACAACCCCTACCGCTTCAGCAGCCGCCAATCGATATGTTGGGACCCTTCCAAAGTGTAACAAGTGCAATTTCCATCACACCGGGGGCATGTCGAGAAAGGTATTGCAAAAATTGCAACAGGAAGGGGCACACTGCCCGTTTATGTAAGGAACCAGGTCCGCATCGTTGGAGTAAGCCAGGCTTGTTACGGGTGTGGTGAAACTGGACACTTCAAGAGAGATTGTCCAAAATCAAGGAATGCTGGCGGTTTGGGAAGAGTGTTGGCAATAAGGCACGAAGAAGCAATAGAGGATCCTACCGTGGTTATCGGTACGTTTCTTCTCAATAACTCTTTGATAGTGGTGCGGAGAGGAGTTTCGTGAGCCACAAGTTTAAACACATACTCAAACAAAAACCCCAATCACTAAATAACGCATTCACCGTAGAAATGGCAAACGGAAAGACTGAGATCACTAACGACATATACATAGGATGTACCCTCACTCTAAATAACTATTCTTTCCAAATTGACCTTATGCCGGTCTCGATAAAAAGCATCGACGTTATCATTGGCATGGATTGGATAAGTCCTCACTGTGTTGATATTCTATGTTACGAAAAGGTCGTTCGCCTTAATCTGCCAAGTGGCGAAACTCTCTACATTTATGGCGACAAACCCGACACGAACCTTCAAATCATCTCTTGCGTCAAAGCCCAAAAGTATCTACGCAAGGAATACCATGCCTTTTTAGACTAAGTGGTGGTTGAGAACAAAGAAGTGAAAGACGTCGAGAGTATTCCTGAAGTCTGTAATTTTCCCGACATATTTCCCGAAGATCTTCCAGGAGTACCACCAGAACGCCAATTCGAGTTCAGAATCGACTTGATTCCTGGAGCTACCCCTATAGCTAAATCACCATATCGTTTAGCACCGGAAAAAATGTAGGAGTTGTCCAGCCAACTAAACGAAATACTAAGCAAAGGCTTCATCAGACCAAGCTTCTCACCCTGGGGAGCACCGGTCTTGTTCGTGAAGAAGAAGGATGGATCGTTTCGCGTGTGCATTGATTACCGGGAACTAAACAAACTCACCATTAAGAACCGATATCCCTCACCCCGAATAGACGATCTATTCGACCAACTCCGAGGAGCAAACTACTTTTCAAAGATTGACCTAAGATACGGGCATCACCAATTACGAGTTCTAGAGGAAGATGTTCCCAAAACAGCATTACGAACTCGTTATGGTCACTACGAGTTTGTAGTGATGCCCTTCGGATTAACAAATGCACCTGCAGTGTTCATGGATCTAATGAACAGGGTATGTCGTCCTTACTTAGACAAATTCATCATAGTATTCATAGATGATATACTAATCTACTCACGAAGTAAGGAAGAACATAGTCAACACCTACGACAGGTCTTGAAAATGTTAAGAGCAGAGAAGTTATATGCGAAGTTCTCAAAGTGCGAGTTTTGGATTCGAAAAATAGATTTCCTAGGTCATGTGATCAGCGAAGCAAGGATTCACGTGGAACCCTCCAAAATCAATGCAATCGAGAACGATTGAAAGCGTCTAGAGACCGACAAAAGAGCTATGCAGATAAGAGACGAAAGCCCTTGGAATTCCAGGTTGGTGATCGCGCACTGTTAAAGGTCTCACCCTGGAAAAGAATGATACGTTTCGGAAAACGTGGAAAACTAAATCCAAGGTACATCGGGCCATTCGAGATTCTTGCTAGAATCGGCTCGGTAGCTTACAAACTCCGACTACCCCAAAAGACTTAGTAACGTACACCCTACCTTCCACGTGTCTAATTTAAAGAAGTGTCTATCCGACGAGACTCTAGTAATCCCACTCGATGAAATCGAGATAAACGAGAGTCTTCACTTCGTAGAAGAACCAGTAGAAATCATGGACCGAGAGATCAAGAGAACGAAGCAAAGCCGTATACCAATAGTGAAGGTCCGCTGGAATGCCAAGCGAGGACCCGAATTCACTTGGGAACGGGAAGACAAGATGCAACGAAAATACCCGCATCTTTTCCCTTGTTCTTGAGTACTCACTATAGAAATAATTTTGGGACGAAATTCCCTCTAACGGGGTGATAATGTAACAACCGGTTATTTCGGGTCAACAAAAGTCAAAAAAATTAATAAAAGTCAAACTTGTTAAATAAAAGTTAGTTTATTTAATTCATAATGCATAAAGTATGAACTAATATCCTACTTTAAGAGTTTTCAGTTTATGGAATCAAATCCCACTAAAAACCGAAATCGCTATTTGTGAATCAAATTAGGACCGAAATCCCCATAACCGAAATCACTTTTCAGCCAAGACCGAAAACGTGCGAGGGACGTCCCACCTTCGGACCGCAAACCCCTAGACCGAAAACACTTCTCGGTTGAGCTTTACGACCGAAATCAAGGTGATTTCGGTGGATCCTATAACGGAATCTCTTACTTTAGCGGTGGCACACTACCCTATGTGATAAATTACACATTCCAACGTAAACATCCCATCACCTTTTACCTTATTTATATATGTTCAACCGAAAATGCATTCATAATTCACAGTTTACACTTCGAAATCTTTCACTTTTGCTCTCAAAAACTCATATGAAAACACCATATATTCATACGTTTTACCCAGTTAATCTTAAAATCTTCATAATCCACCCAAGAACATCAAGAACGGCCTTCAAATATTCATAATTCTCAAGAACATCTTCATAATTCTCAAGAAAACCTTTAAACATTCCCAAGGATTTATTGTAACTATTCTTACATAATCTAGTGTTGTCTAACACTTTAATTATTATTTCACTAATTTGCATACAATATCGGGTATAAATATTATTAGGATACGACTATTTACACGTGTTCTAACCCGAGGATCATCGCAATCACGTCGTATCCAGCCAAGAACACACTCGAGGTGAGTTCATACCCCTACGCCTTTCACGATTTTTCCATGTTTTAGGGAGGAATACAAGTAAAACACAAGAAATATTGTGTTAACATTAATACTATTTCAAACTGTTTCAACTGTTATATATATATATATATATATATATATATATATATATATATATATATATATATATATATATATATATTGAAGAATCAAAGAATCGAGTATAAAATGAATCAGAGTATAGAATCAAGTAAGAATGCGAAATTGAACACTGGATGTAAATATGATCTTGTTTCAGCTCTATTACGCTTTCGAATGTTTACAGAGTACAAAGACAGGTCTGTAAAAACTCTTATCTAACTCTAGTAAATATCCCTATTTATAGGGAACAGAAAGCGTACAAAAAATATACTAAGGAATAGACACTAAAGTTTCGAATAAAAGCGCCTTAGTAAAATACATTACAAAACATTCGAAGAGGCAAAATATATTTCGACTAATTACAACATTTTAACCCTCACAATCTCCCCCTTTGTAATCATAGTCGAACATCTTAATTCGTAAGAAGCTGGATGGAATACAGCATCACTCTTCGAATTTCCGTGTACCAGGAAATAATCTTCTTAAGCTCTTTCTTATCTCCTTCATTGTTCTTCTTACAATGATTCATACGAACAATTAAGTTCGTATATTGAGACGTTGAATACCTTTCCACTTCGCATGCCTGGAACAAGAAACGTTTTGCTTTTCCAGCTTTGTCTTTTCCTGCGAAGACCATTCCAAAAGGCTTCAAGCAGATTTCACCATCAGCATACTTCTTCAATTCTGCCTGAGTCTTCGTAGGAGCCATTGGAGCTTTAATTTACATACCTTTAGCCATAGCTAACTCCACATCAGTTAGAGCCAAGCACTCATAATAATTTTCGATGAAAATCTTGATGTGAGCAAGCCTAAGCTTAAATTCATCAGGTTCCGTGTTTTGAAGATATGAAAACGATTTGTCTTTCAGAATCAAAGCAACTTGTATAAGATCATACAAGTTCATTAATGGAAAATCTGCAATAGTAAATTCGCAAATATTTCCATTTGCCCTGACAACCACATACTTGATATTTTAGACTGTGTTTTCGAAAACCACATCCTTTTTCATACTGATCACTTTCTTGATCTTTATCAATGACCAAACTTCCTCAGGGGCTTTTGCAAGAACAGCATGAAATCGAATTTTCATGTGTGTACCATCATCCTTTTCTTTGAAATTACCTTCTGCTTTAAATTGAGGCATGATGAACATCATTTCGTTTATCGGAAAGTCCAGCTGACTTGAATCAGTATTCGTAACCATATAACTTTGTTTTGGTTTCTTCTCAAACGAAAACATATGATTAAACGCTACTTTGGCCTCAATTGTTTCATAATTGTAGTGTTTGGCCAGATCACCTTTGTCCATTCCCTTCGGATCACTTGCACGCTGAGTCATTATGCTTTGAATCAATCTTAGCTTTTCGATTTTAGCTTCAGCTTCTGCTTCGGCTTTCCTTTCTTCTTTCGATTTTTCCACCACAATTGTTTTCCCTTTATCTTTCACGACTGAATCATCTTTCACCTCCATTGTTTTCGAACTACTCCCAACATTATCAGTAGGTTTACCAATCACAATTCCTTTCGAAATTGGTCTTGTAATTGGCATGGTTGTTATGACTGTTGAAGAAATCGGCCCAGCAGATGCTATAACTGGCTTTGTTGTTGGGATCTTTGAAGAAAACATCTTTCTTACAACCTTCACATCATTACCACTGGCCTTCGAATCACCAGTTTTTCTTTCTCCCCCTTGCACCCTTGTGAAAACAAGTGGGGCATTTGTTGTTGGAAGAAGGCTGGATATGCGAGATAGAGGAGCAAGTTGCTTGTTGAGAATTGCTTCGAAGTGTAGGAACTTTTGAGATAAAAATTCAGGAGTAATCAGGGAAGAGGAAACCGGCTAGACAGATAGGTATTTTAATTCCTTTAGCAAAGTAATCACTTCCAAAAATTTGGCACTTTCTGTTGTTGAAAGATGAGTAAGTTGAGGACTCAAATTTTCATATAATTTGACAAATCTTGTGACAGCGTCACAAATAATATCAACCTTCTGAGTCAGAGATGCATAATCTTTTTGAACAGTTGCAATCTCTTTTTGCATATCTTCACGAAGTTCATGAATCTGCAGATTGACATCCTCCCTGACTTTCTTTACTTCTTGAACAAATAGAACATGCCTTTCCTTTGTTACATGCTTGAATTCTTTCATATCTCCAACAAACTTCGAATTTTGAGAATTGATGCGTAGTTTATTATTTTGATCACTATGATCAACCTTCTCCAAAATTCGAGATTCAGAGTCTGTAATCATCCCAGATACTTTACTTACAACTCTGGCTTCGAACATTTTCAATAATGAATCAACCTATAAACATGAAACAGACGAACCACTTCCCAGATCAGCTTGAGATTGAATTATAGAATTCAACTTCTGATTCAAAATTTTAAATTGCTTCATTGTCATCAGCATATGATCTGGAAACTCCTCTTCGTCTTCATGAAACTCTAATTCTTCAAACGTACCTCCAAAACCCTCATTATCAGTTTCTGTTTCCATAAAAACGGTTTCTTGAACGGTGGAATTAGGTTTGGGTGTGTCAGTGGATTGAGAAGAAAAAATAGAAGTGAAGGGTTGATTGATTATGTTTTCGAATGTAGGGGAATCAGTGGTTGAAGAAATTGGAATAATTGGTGGAGGTAAAGAAACAGTATGTTCGAAAGTTAAAGAAGTTGGATGACCTTGATCTTCTTTATTCGAATCTCCTTCACCCAGATTGACATTTTCATTCGTATCAGATACGTTTGCAGAGATGCCTGAAGTTCGTACCTCCTCAGAAACTGATTTGGCAACCGAATCTTCGGGTGGTATGACTATTGTCTGCTCAGGAGTTGAACTTTCTACATGAAGATTTACTTCTGGTGTTTCAGGAATTCTTTCATCATCATCTTCTGTAGACTCAGTAGAAAGCATAAGTTTTCGTGTCTTCTTCTTCTTCTTCTTCGACAAATGTTTGGCCATATCCTCAGCCCTTCGTTTCTTGGATAATGGAGAAACAGGTGCTGGCACTTCTCGAATTAAAACACCTTGATGAGTGATCTGAGGTTTTCGAACCACTTTTTGTGTTGGAGACTTGCTTTTATGGGTGGACTTCATTTTGATTCTTCGAAACATACTAGTCTTCGAAGGAATGATCACGTGTTCTTGAGTTTCTTCAGCAACAGGATCAATCACTTGTGTCTCAGCAACAGACACTTCAACTGTTAGAGGCTTCTTCTTTGGAGATTTTGAAGAAGTCAACTCTGTGATTTTGTCTTCATGAGAAGTAGTTTCAGTCTTCTTTGACCGCTTGGATTTCTTACCTTCCCTGTCCAATAGTTTCCCAGTTTCGATAGAAGAATCAATAGTCTTCAAATATGCCACTAAAACAGAATTCGAAGGATCAACTCTTTTGAGCATTGCATTTGGAATACGAGCAACAGATGGAAAAACCTCAGCACTATCTGTGACATCCTTCGGATAGTGGTATGGTTGAAAAACAGCTTTTTCTTCATCAGTGGGTACCAAAATCCCTTCCTTGTTGTAAAAATGTTGTAAAATCAAGCTCCAGTATCTTGCACACGAAATACCATGAATAGCATTCGTGTGTTCTACACTCTTTTGGAATTCCTTCCACAATTGTGTAGAATAATCCACTTGAAGATCATAGTATAGACCAGCAACCATGGCATATACTTCCATTCTTCCTTTGTCAAGACCAACTGTTCTCCCAGTTAAACATCTTAGAAAAATACCAAATAAGAAATTCCAGATACTTGGAAGACCAGATTTCTTAAAATCACTGATCTTGGATAACTGAGGCTGATATCCCATCTCATTAAACATAAGAACTATTTGAGGAAATGTGAAAGCAACATACGGAGGTGAATTCGAAATTTCAAGAATTTGGCAAAAGAGTTTCTTTTATAATCTGACCTTTTTGTCATTCACCAGATGCAAAGTAATTGTATCAGAAGCTTTATTGTAAGTAGCGGTTGATCCGGCTTGAGAAAGCAATGACATTGGAACAGAGAATGAACTGAACATCGCCTTAGACAAAACAGAGCTCTTCAAGGCAACGATTAACATCTTCAATTCTTCCGGGTATTTAGAAACAACACCCTCCAAGTAATAGTTAGTTGCTTGAATCTTCATAATTGGCAATGAAGAAACATCTTCAGTGGTATGAGAAGGATCAGCATCAACATGAACAGAAGTCGCCATTGTTAGGGTTTGAAAACTTTGAAGATCAGAGAATTTGGGAATTTGTTCTTTTTTATCGCGTAAACTGATAATGAACCCTTGAATCCCCTTTTATATGTAACCCTGAGGTTTGAATTTGAAGCGGGATGTATATTTAATGATATCTGACGTGACACCTTGAAAATCGGACCATTACTGCGTAAAAGTAGCCATGCGTCAAAAAGTATCTGTCACATCATCTTGAAATCCAGACAGAATACCATACGTCATTAAAAACCAGCCTGTATTATTATCCCCAAGAAGATTGTAACCTTCATAACCCTTCGTATGGAAGCAAGGCTCTTTCGCTTTTGGGATGAAAAACAAAGTCATATGCCAGATGTTTGAAATCATCAGCCTGAGTTGGTATTACTCAGAACCTCAAGGATTTCGTGAGTGCAGTGTTCCAAAGAATTTAGACGAGAAACAAAGATAAGAAAAATTTGGGATATTGTGATGTCAAAATATTAATTTGACACAAAGGCAGATAAAATCCCGGGCAAAGATTGCTTCATTAATCATTAAAAGAAATGATCAACAGCTTGTGTAGGTTCCCGTGAAATACAATCAAATACTTGTAAATAAGTATCAAAGGACTTCTTTTATAATGCTTCGTGGGTAGTTTAAAATTTTCATTACATGTCAACCTAAACATAAGGTGACAAATTGTAACAGAAATTACTTGTTTGACCAGTATAGTCAGGAACAAGTTTGTTTTGATAAATTTGAAGTGACATTGAAGTTCGAATGAAACTCACACGGAAATCATTTTCAAGAAAAAAAATTTGTGCTGGATCTTGTTGGGTAACAAACATCATGGGTTTCGAATGTTTGATCAAGACCACTCATACGAATTGAATATGATTTGGAGTTTCGAATGTTGGTACTAAACCAAATGTTTCGTGAAAATCTGGAACATAGTTCCCCGTCAATTCCTTAAAAGTTTAGAAAATTGGGTTTCTCTTTCATCACGGTCTCATGATGTTAGATCATAAACACAGATTTTTGATATATCTAAGTCTCGATGGGTTTGATCAGAGACCTCTCGGACATATGTCTTCGTGTGTGATCGTGTAAGAACTTTATGGGTGAAAAAGATTGGTGTAAGACACGAAAGGTACCTCTGTTATTTTTGGACAAAACAGTAAACTCTTAACTCATTTTGGGAAGAGTCAGGTAGCTCAGAGACTAATGTGAATATAAGCCTTATTGGGAAGAAATTTCCGTATGAATAATTTCATTAAGGCTTTCGTACACACACATTGAGTCAGCGGAGGCTTTGGACAACATGCAGCAGCATGCTTCTAGGGACAACTTAACTAGTTCAAAATATTGATAATTTATCGATTCGTACGAAAAATGTACCTGACCCTAGAACTTCAAGCATAATCCACTGTGTATCATCATATATATCTGCAACAAAATACTAAAAAGAAATAGGAAACAAAATATTTTTGTTGTTTTGATTTTTCGAAAATAGAGACAAAACAAAAGCAAAACAAAATCTTTTTGGATTTTTAATTTTTCGAAAATTAAATGACAAAAACAAACGAAAATCTTTTTGGATTTTTAAATTTTCGAAAATTAAATGACAAAAACAAACGAAAATCTTTTTGGATTTTTAATTTTTCGAAAATTAAAAGCCAACTGTACTTGTTGCAAATACACGAAATTTTATCATCCCCTGATAAGCGACAAATTTACGAATTCGAAGGGATTCGAAGCGTTGACTATGAATAGTAACCTCTGAATCAACCCTTAAAATATATGATAAATTTACGAATTCGAAGGGATTCGAAGAGTTGACTATGAACAGTAACCTCTGAACGTTGACTGTTATTGCTTTGTTTTTCATTCAGCACCTCTGAATCATTCATGGTCAATCATCATTCTCCTTTTTCGCATGGAACAGAATTTCCATCTATCATTCCAAGTCCTTCTAAAATTTTCACAAAGGATTTTTCATCTAAATGTTTTGTGAAAATATCAGCTAACTGATCAGTTGTTTTCACGAAATGTACTTCAATATTTCCATCCTCCACGTGATCCTTGATGAAATGATAACAAAGAGCTATATGTTTAGTCTTCGAATGCTGCACAGGATTATGACAAATTCTTATTGCACTTTGAGAATCACAATATAATGGAATCTTTTTCATAGTGATTGCATAATCACGCAATTGACTTTGAATCCATATAATTTGTGATGTGCAAGCAGCAGCAGCCACATATTCTGCTTCAGCTGTTGAAATTGATACACATGTTTGCTTTTTCGACTGCGAGCTCACCAATTTACCATCAAGAAATTGACATCCGCCACTTGTGCTTTTTCTATCAAGATTACAACCACCCAAGTCTGCATCCGAATAAGCTTGTACAAAGAACCCTGTTTTTGAAGGATACCATAATCCTAACGAAATTGTTCCTTTAAGATAACGAAATATATTCTTCACAGCAGTGAGATGTGGTTCTCGTGGATTTGACTGATACCTAGCACAATTACACACAGAAAACATGATATCAGGTCTACTCGCTGTAAGATAAAGTAATGAACCAATCATGCTCCTGTAAAGAGTTATGTCAACTGCAGGTTTATCTAACGAAGGTGTCAACTTTATGCCAGTTGCCATAGGGACTCGTAACTTTGTGCTATTTGTCAACCCAAACTTCTCTAGTAGATTCTTCGTATATTTTTCTTGATTAATAAAAATTCCTTCTCTGTTTTGACGAATATTCAGTCCAAGAAAATTATTGATTTTTCCCATCATGCTCATTTCGAACATACTTTTCATCAAATCTTCGAATTCTTTAGATAAAGCAGGGTCAGTTGAGCCAAAAATAATATCATCAACATAAACTTGAACAAGCATTAGGTGATTCCCAACTTTCTTTCGAAATAATGTGGGGTCAACAGATCCTTGTTTAAATTTAGATTGTTTCAAAAAAGAAGTAAGAGTTGCATACCATGCTCATGGTGCTTGTTTTAAACCATAAACCGCCTTATCTAAAATATAAACATGATCTGGATATTCTTCGTTAATAAAACATGGGGGTTGTTCCACGTAAACTGTTTCTTCAAGCTCTCCATTTAAAAATGCACACTTCACGTCCATTTGATAAACATCAAAGTCTTTGTGAGCTGCATAAGCCAGAAATATACGAACAGCCTCGAGTCTTGCGACAGGGGCAAAAGTTTCTTCATAGTCGATTCCTTCTTGTTGTGAATATCCTTTAACAACAAGTCTGGCTTTGTTTCGAACAATATTTCCATCTTTGTCGGTTTTGTTTTTAAAAATCCATTTTAACCCGACAATCGAAACATTTTCAGGTTTAGGAATTAATCTCCAAACCTTGTTTCGTTCAAATTCAGACAATTCAGATTGCATAGCAACAACCCAATCTGAGTGTTCCATTGCAACCTTAACTATTTTTGGTTCAACTTTAGAGATGAAAACATTAAACATGCAAAAATCTTGATAAGTATTCAATACCTCATTCTTTGCACGTATTTGAGCTCTTGTTAAAACACCCTCTTGTGGATTTCCAATTATTTGATCTTTCGGATGATCTCTTGTCCACTTTTCCATTGGCGGATAAGATGGATCAACTTCCAAAGGTGCATCTTCGTATAAATCATCATTCTCTGAACCTGCAATCGAACAAACATCATCAAAATCATTATTATTCTCAATGTTTTCTAAATGCTCCCCCTCAACATAAACATTCAATCTTTCATTCTCCCCCTCGAAAGAAAGCTCTCCCTCAACTAGAGTGTTCGAATCCAAGTGCTCCCCCTCCACTTGATTATTTTGCATACTTTCGCCTTTCTCTGGAGAAGTTGATGTTGAATCATCAGTAAGCTTCGTTAATTCAGAGAGATGATTATCATTTGCATTTATTTCAGCATCAACAGCATGATCTGAAATACCAAAAATTAAATCATAATCAATATCTAAGGTTTGTGAAAATTCAGATTCATCTTGTATTTCTTTTAGAATAGGATGATTTTCACACTTCGTTTCAGTTTGTTTAATATAGTAATCATCAAATGTAAGATTAAAATTTTCTTCAACTTTTCGTTTTTTTTGTTCAACACACGATATGCGACTGAATTATGCGAATATCCCAAGAAAATCCCTTCATCTGCTTTAGCTTGAAATTTTGTAAGATTATCCTTGAGATTCATAATAAAGCACCTGCATCCGAAAACATGGAAAAATTTGACGTTAGGTTTTCGATTGTTAAGAATTTCGTATGGAGTAATGTTAAAATGACGATGAATGAAAGATCTGTTTTGAGTAAAACATACGGTAGATACTGCTTCAACCCAAAGGTATTGTGGAAGATTCGCATATGCCAACATAGTCCTTGCCGCTTCGCATAGAGACCTATTTCTTCGTTCAACAACACCATTTTGTTGTGGTGTGTATGGAGATGAAAAATTATGCGAAATCCCTTTGTTCACCAAAAATGAATCAAGAACATTGTTCTTAAACTCAGTTCCATGATCACTCTTAATTTTTCGAACAATCTTCTTTAATGTTGTTTCCATCTTTTTGATAAAGTCAATCATGATTTGTGCAACTTCGGATTTAAGCCTGAGAAAATAAACCCACGTAAATCTAGAAAAATCATCAACAATGACTACTATGTATCGTTTCTTGTTGATTGTTGAAACTGTTGATGGACCACACAAATCAATATGTAACAGTTCCAGAGATGCGACTATTTTCGAATCTATCGTAATTGGATGTCCTTGTTTATGTTTCTTTCCAACTTCACAAGCTGCACATAAAGAATCATTATCAAATTTAAGTATAGGTAAACCTCTTACCAGATCTTGTATCACAAGTTTATTGATGTTTCGAAAGTTGAGATGAGAAAGTCTTTGATGCCAAAGCCAACTTAAGTCTGATGTTGCTTTTGAAAGAAGACATATAGCAGGTTTCCCTACTATCGGATTGATATCCAAAGTAAACATGTCACCTTTCCTTTTGGACTTAAGTAAAACTTCGTTAGTGTTGACATTCGAAATAACACTTCCTTCTTCATTAAAAAGACCTTGATTGCCAGTGCCCACAACAAGTTAGGAAACACTTATCAAGTTATGTTGAAGACCTTCAACATACGCAACACAATTCACTGTGAATTGTCCGTTTGTGATCTGCCAAAATATTTTCTTCCTTCGAAAATTTGTCAATTTGATCTTTGAATTCCGTGGAGTTTAGTTTGACAACTTTTTCATTTTCCTTTACAACTTGTTTTGAATTCTCTTTTTCAACTTTTGATTTTTCAACCCATTTTCTTTGCGGTTTTTGATGGTGAAAAACATACGAATTCTTTGTTAGGTTGTTTTCAATTGTGCTTTGATTTGCAAAGAAACCTTCATCAGTTGTTTTCAAATTATCTTCTTCAACTAACTTCTTTAATTCTGGTTTGATATTCTCAACATTTCCAGTAGTTACGAATACTTGATTTGGAAAAATGATATCATCTGTACACTTGAAATTTGGATAAACCACAATATTCGTTTCAAGATAGTGATCACCTTTTTCATTCATCACTTTTTCAAACTTTTGTGTATCAGCATACACTTGATCAACCACTATTCGAGGAATTTCTTCTTCCTTTGAAGATTTCTTTTCCTTCGAAATTTCTTCTTCTTTTTCATCATCGCTATCATCAGTTTGACTGTCTCTGAGATCCACGAAGTCCATATCACAAACTTTCGAAGTTGAGGGTATATCAGTTTCTTTCTTAACCATCAAGTCCTTAAATTTTTCTTTCCCTTTAAATGTTGATGCAACATTAACCACAGACAACTGAGAACAGTCAACATCCTCAAGATCACTAATTTCACTAATATTGTCAGAATTATCTTCAATATCAGCAAAATTAGATTGAGAATCAGATGTTGAATTCTCAGTCTTTTTCAAAATTTGAATTTGTTCAGATTTAGTCAAAGTATCATTCACTATGTTAACTAACTCATTCGCATCAAGACATTCATCAATTTTGACAATTCCATATTTATATCTATCATCAGGAACTTTGTCAAAATCAGCTATTATTTTCACACAATTATACGAAATATTATCTACCTTAGCTCTTTCGAATGCTAGAAAAGGTAGTAATTTTCTATTTTGCTCTTTACTTATTTCACATGAATGATGTAAATCAGTTAATTTGCTATAAAGTCTCTTAGCAGAATTAAAGTATATGTTTCTTTGTGCTAGCAAAAGTTTGACTTCATTTGACAAAGTATCTCTATCACACATAATATTCGTTATTTGTAATTCTAAACAATCAACTTTACTTATTTTCATGTCTAATCACTTTTTGGTCTCTAATAACTCCATGGACAACTTGTTGGCCTCATTGCTAGCAGACACAACAATTGAATCAAAATAAGTAACAGTCTCATCAAAAGATATTAGTTCAGAGTCATAAGCATGTGTAGGAATATTAAAAGATTCGAGAATATTACGTACCTTTGTTGTCATTGGAGATTTGTCTGCTGTCTTGGATACGAAGCATCTTCCTTTCACTTCGAATTCCTCTTCATCTGAGTCCTCCTCCATCTTCGCATACATTGCTCCATGTGTTGGATTCCTCATTTCTTCATCGTCTGATCCGGATGACCAAATTTGATATGTTCCATCCTCCTCCTGTTCACCCCTTGCAACCAGTGATAAATTCTTGGCTTTCGCACGAACCTCCTCAAGCCTCTCTGCATAATAAGCCTCATCTTTGACTTTATTATTTCTCTCATCCTTCTTCCTAAGCATACAATTATTCGCAAGATGATTGGCTCCATTGCAATAATGACAATCAACACCAGCATCACCTTTTAACTTTTTCTCACTCTTTCCTTCAGACATTTTCGAATCTTTCTTCTCAATCTTCTTTTTCTCCTCAACAACAATTTTACTCACAATACTTCCTTTTACCTCAGCAAGCTTAGCCTTCGGATTGAACAGCTTTTTGAAAAACTTCTTGACACGATTATTCGAGTAAAATGCTATTGCCTCATCATCCGAATTCATGATGAATCCCTCTTCTTCCTCAGAATCACCATTTTCAGCTTCTTTCTCAGATATCTTTGACACAAGTGCCAATGGACCTCCCAAATTCAGCTTCATCTCCTCAGCAATTTCATTTACCTCAGTTTTGTGTGTCTTCAACTGATTGTACAAATCATTGAGAGTTGATGTATCAAAAATTTGCTGATTCTTCACCATCATACTCACGCTTCTCCATTCTTTTCGAAGACTCATCACAAAGATGAGATTGAATTCCATTGAAGTCCTGGTAATTCCATAGCGATTACAACGATAGATTAACTCGTTCAGTCGATCATAGTAGACTTCAATTGTTTCACCTTCTTTTTGTCTGAAATCTTTCAGCTCAACCAAACATTGTTTGACTGAATTGATTTTCGTCTTCTCACTTCCTTGAAACTTATCTTTCAGATTGTTCCATATCTCCTTTGCAGTTGTACAACTCCTTACATAATTGTAAACAACTGGAGGTAAAGCTCCTCGTAATTCCCTCATACACCTCTTCTCCAGTTTCTTCAGACGATTAGTTTGATTATCAACACCAGAACTTGTAGAAGATGATCCAATTGCTTGAACATTCACCGGAACATTGACATTTCTAGTGATACATGACCATAATTCTTCATCAAGACCATTCAGATAATCCTGCAAACGATCAGCCCACTGATCATAATATTCAGGGATTAGCATTGGAATTTTGGTTGATGATCCTAACAAATGAGAAAACGAGGTCATTGAATTGAGATTGAAGCTCGCCATTGTTGTACGGAAGATGACTTTGAAAATTTTTAAGAAGATTTGGAAATTTGAAAACAAACTAGTTGAATCAAATTGGAATTACAAGAAGAACACTCGATTCAACAATTCAAATGCAGAATCAAATCACAAACTAAAATCTAGACAAATTTTTCACGATCAAAAAGTGCGGAAACTTTTGAACCAAAAATTTGATTCAAAAACTTTTTGAATGGATGAAAATCAGATCACAGATGTGATTCCTGCTCTGATACCAATTGAAGAATCAAAGAATCGAGTATAAAATGAATCAGAGTATAGAATCAAGTAAGAATGCGAAATTGAACACTGGATGTAAATATGATCTTGTTTCAGCTCTATTACGCTTTCGAATGTTTACAGAGTACAAAGACAGGTCTGTAAAAACTCTTATCTAACTCTAGTAAATATCCCTATTTATAGGGAACAGAAAGCGTACAAAAAATATACTAAGGCATAGACACTAAAGTTTCGAATAAAAGCGCCTTAGTAAAATACATTACAAAACATTCGAAGAGGCAAAATATATTTCGACTAATTACAACATTTTAACCCTCTCACACACACACACACACACACACACACACACACACACACACACACACACACACATATATATATATATATATATATATATATATATATATATATATATATATATATATATATATATATATATATATATATATATAATTAAGATTTTACGGGCTTAGGACTGGTGATTCCGCCTTAACTCCTGTTCCTTGTTTGGTTGAGGGCTTAGGGTAGAATCACTTATTCGATTGTCTTTACAATCTTAATTATATATGCCTTATATATATATATATATATATATATATATATATATATATATATATATATATATATATATATATATATATATATATATATATATATATATCAGTATAAAATTTATTTCAATAAAATTTTAACCCTTTTGTAACACACTGAACAAAAGGGTATTTTCACACTTATTTTATTACCGTTTATACTAAAATGTCAATTTACACGAAATATCTTTATCTCAGATTTACAAAGGTATATATATATATATATATATATATATATATATATATATATATATATATATATATATATATATATATATATATATATATATAAAGTCGTTAAAAATACAAAGGTTTTCATTGCAACAGAACATACAAATTAAACAATAATAGGTATAGTTTATGAGACATACATACGATTTATTCATTACAAAATGTCTTTTCATTATTCTACACGTAACCGTCAATATAGCTTTGTGAGTCACGTCTTCAAGTACTAATCAAAGTACCCACAAAAGTCCTGAATAATAACCAAAGTCTCCTGGAGGGAGAGCGTGACACTTGTGTATAGATCTATATGGGACTGACAAACTCGCGCCCTAACTGTTAGCTACATTTGGAACGGAAGTTTTGGGGTGACAAATGTCGTACCAATTTCGATGCCTGAAGAACGTCGTATCAGGCCATCCTAGGTCATCAAGCATGGTTATAATAACTCACAATTTGGTATTTACAATACGATTAGTGTACGAATACATAAATAACTTCAAATAGTTTTATTTAATAATAAAACTACAATACAATAGTTTACAGTACAGCTGGTGGATCCAGGCACATACATTCAAAGGGTTTCACACAAATACAATTATTGTATACTATTTTCCAGTATAGAGCAAATTACATTTCTAGAAGCATTCATTTTATGGTTTTATGTGAATTAAAAATACATTATATTACTACAGAGTACTACAACATCTATACACTTTGGTCTTAAGGTTCTAAGACTACATTTTATTTACAAAAGAAAATATTAGATTTTCTGGAAGAATACACTAACATTTTCAAAGAACAATGACAGAATTTCTAATACAAAAACGCTTATGAACTCACCAACTGAAATTTTGACACTTTTCAAAACCACTTGTATTCTCAGGGAATCGGTAGACAGGTACCCACCTAGGTTTTTGAGAAGACGGAGCGTATCAGTGACTCGTCTTATAATTTTTGCTATATATTTTTGGTGTCATACAAACAATGTTACGAACACTATGTAAATTATACATTTTCAATATAATGGTTTTGTTTGCTTTGATTACCATTATTCAATTGTTATGATACTCTTCATGACGTTACTCGCCCCCGAATGTTTCCGTCGTTCCGGTTTGGGGGTGTGACACTATGTGTATGTATGTGTATATGTGTTATTATATCCATAGTATTTTAGGGGTTGCCGGTGGAACAACAGTTGGGTCGGGAGCCTATATACCCGAGTGTTGACGATGAAATGGCAAGTAGGCCTTAAGTTGAAACACACTTATTAATCGTGGAACGACCAAAGTACGGGAGCCATTTGTTTGTTTATTAATGGTAGAACGACCAAAGTAAGGGAGCCATTTGTTTGTATGCATGTATATGTATTGTGCTATATGACTTATTGGGGAACTCACTAAGCTTTATGCTTACCCAGTTGAAAATAAATGTTTTTCAGATAATTCTTCAGATAAAGGGAAGGCGAAAGCATGACTGTACACACGCATCGATATATAAGACTTTCGATGTTTTATTTAATTTGGAATAAATGTATTTGTTTTAAAACGATTGTTAAACTATGTTTGAATTAAATGTGTGAAATGGTTTTATTATTTACAAAAATGAAATTATTGGATTGGAAATTTGGGGGCGTTACAAGACGACAATAATATCAGATATCGAGTGTGATGGTAGATGTGGAAGAAAGGTGTCCTTGCGAAAACAAGACACTGGTAAAGGTGAACAATGGTGCATTAACCTAATGCACTAGACTGGTGATTAAAGTCACTACAAGGAACTAAGGATAGTGTGAAATGTCTGAAGGTATTTCTTGAGCCTGATAGAAGACAAACAGCATGAAGACCACTTCAGATTAAAAAAAGAATAGGAACTAAAATTGATGATGATAAGTCCATGAGAGTACCTTACCTTAAGCTACAAAACTACCATGATGAACGATTTAATGGGGGGGGGGGACTTTGTAAGCCCATCTTACAAGTTCTATGAATTATGATGAAAAGTTAAGATTACACAGGAACATGATGAGGGAAACAGAAGAATAATACTCCAAGGTGTGATAACTTGATGGAGGATCATTATTTGGAAGGTGTTATTTGAGCACCAAGAGGAAGACGATTTCACATTATGGAATATCAAAGAATGAAAATTGAAAATCAAAAGATTTTATAGTACTAACAAGGTGTGGAAAAAACTAAACACTTGAAGTTTGTTGAAAATGAATGTCTAGAAGAAGATAATGAGCTAAGGAAATTTTTGAAATTCCCATGAATGATTCAGAAAGAAGAACTACTACCACGTAAAGAATCATAGGGTAATTTAGACCTTAAAAGAAACATCCTTATTTATTTTAAGGGGTAGATGGTAAGAAGGATATGAAAATGTGACAACATGTTATAAGAACCCACAATGCTTAGGGAGTTAAGAAGGTGCAACATGAGGTGCACGAAATTATGAGTGATGCGACAGAACCAATGATACAATATTTAGAGCTTCCAACTTGTGCAAACTAATAACACAGACCGGGCACACTCAAGTACAATTTAAGTACTAAGTTTGTGTATTATCACTAAATTGTATTCGACAAACAAACCAAGAACTGGCAGACTTGTGATGATGAGATCTTCTGTTATGAATTCAAATAAGAGATAAAATTTTGACTCGGATCATTATGAGTCACGTAGCAGTGACTAAAGGTCGCAAAAATCAATTGAGATAAAAGTTGGTTATGTATCCTTAAGGAAGGGACGAGAAATAGAAAGAAGTAAAGTAAGATACTTGAGACATTAAACTGGGACCTGCATAATGGACGAATCGGATACTCGAGCAGTAATATTAAAGGATACATGAATGTTGAAATTATGATGGAAGCTTTATGCAATCGATGACTGTCACACCCCCAAACCAGACGGCGGAAACGTCCGGGGGTGGAGGACTTCATTTGTAGTATGACAACACATGTAATATAGTAATCAAAGTACAAACAACCATTGTATTAAAAGTATAAATATTTACATGTGTTTCACATTGTATACTGAAACTATAAAGTTGTACAAAAGAAGAAGACAAGACATAATTAGCTCCATCTTCTCAAAAGCTCGGGGTGTACCTGTCTACTGGTTCCCTGAGAATACAAGTAATTTGAAAAGAAAGTATCAACATAAAGTTGAGTGAGTGCATAAGTATTTATGTATGTAAGAATATCTTCTGTTTCTTGAATATGTAAACTATTTCTAGAAAAATCCTATATTTTCTGTTGTTTATGAAAAGTAGTTGTATTTGTATAAAATTGTTCTATTTGTAAACCAATTATCTGTATTTGTAATCTTGATGTAAACTTGTATCTTGTTAACTGTATCTTGTTAACTGTATCTTGTAAACTGTATCTTGTAAACTGGTACTTTGAAAATGTAGTTAAGTTTAATTAATTATACACTAACGTATTGTTAATATCTTTTAAATGAGTTATTATAACCATACTAACTAGATGGCCTGATCCAACGCTATGAATGCGCTAAAAGTTGATGATAACAATTGTCACTCACAGGCGTGTATGCCTGACTGTAGCTAGCAGTACGAGTGCGGGATTGTCAATCCCAATATAGATCTATACACCCATTGTTTCGATCCCCTGCTGGAGACTCTGGTTATAATATCAGGACTTTACTATATTGTTTAAAATGAATTAAACAAACTGTACTACTTGTCTCATAAAAGCATATAAATGTTACATGTATATTACTTATGAAAACCTAATCATTCTGAAGTAAACGATTGATAGTATGCTCTTGAATTAATACTCTTAACATGTATCTGAAAGAATGTATATCCTTGAATAGTTTTGAATCAATCTTTGTTCTTATAAAATAATGTACTCTAATATGCTTGAATCATGAATTATTGTTCTGTGAATCATAAATTATACCTATTATAATTTATATGTACTTTCTATATTGATACTTAGTATTAATGAATACAACCCCTTGCTCAACTTGTTACAAAAGGGCAATTGATGAATCAAAGAATCGAGTATTGAATTAATCAGAGTTGAATTCAAAGTGTGAATTTGAAATTTGGACACAGAATGTAAATATGATCTGTTTGGCTCTATTATGCTTTCAAGTTTTACAGAGTACAAGTGAATATTCTGTAAAGACTTCGTTACTAAGACTCTAGTAAACACTCCTATATATAGGAGAGAAAAGCGTACAAAAAATATACTAAGGACTAAACATTAAGTTTCGAATACAATGCCCTAGTAAAATACATTACAAAAATGTTCGAAGACACCAACACATACTTCGACTAATTACAACATTTCGACCCTTATAGTAATTGAAACTAAATGAATAAACTTTTATACTTGTATACATATACAATATATATAAGTAAAATTTAAATGACACTCGGACAAATAACTAATACTTGTAATCCCACATCCAAACAAGGAAAAGGAACCAAAGTGGGTTATTAGTCCTAAATCTTTTAAATCTTATTTATATAAATATATGTATACTAGTATGATTTTTGGGGAAAATATAAGTTTATAAAATATTTAAAAGAAACTTCATATTTTGAAATCCATTTTGATGACTTGACGTCTTTTTGAAACAATCACTTAAAACCACTTCAGTTGATGATACTGAAATTCATTTTGATGAGATGTTTGAAACCATTTGTTTTGATAACTGTAATCCATTTGAAATAATTTGTTATAACACAAAATCTTTGTGTTAGACTTGTATTCCCTCCCTTAAAACAGTAAAAACTATGAAAATACGGGGGTATGAACTCACCTGTAGTGAGTGATACGGAAGTATGTTTGGAAATAGGACATGTATGTGTATTTGATTAGTGTATAAACAACTAATTATAAGGGATAAAACCCTAATAACCTAGGAAACTCTTAGATTGAAGGAATACAATCACATATGATTGCATAACTAGGGTATATGGCCACCCTATAGAGTTTACGGTTTAAAGAGGTATGACCATTGGAGTTCACGGTCCAAGTGTTCACGGTCCTAGGTGTTTACGGTCTTAGTGTTTACGGTCCAATGACCTTACGGTCATAGAGTTCACGGTCCAAGTGTTCACGGTCCTAGGTGTTTACGGTCTTAGTGTTTTCGGTCCAATGACCTTACGGTCATAGAGTTCACTGTCTAAGGAGATTCAACCGTAAACTCCCTTTGTTCTTGATAAATGAATGTTTTCTAAGTGTTCTTCTAGTATTACAAGTATACAACAAGCTTAGGAGAGAGTACTCACGATATAGAAGCTTGAAAGGGTGATTAAGGTCCAAAAGCACTAGTGTGTGTTCTTGGTGTTCTTGGTGAAATGAAGAACACTTGATGATCTAGTCAAAAGAAGAGATTTCATGGATGAAATCATGTGTATTCATTTGATATTGAAGGATATCAACAAATCAAGGGAAGAAACACTTACAATCTTGAAGATCTAAGGGAAAATTCGGATGGTACTTGAGAGAGAATGAGTTCTTTGGCTTGAAATTATGAAAAGTGATTGAAAATGACTAAGGACCATATATATATCATGGAGTTTACGGTCACCATGACCGTAAACTCATTGGTCTTGACCGTAAACTCCCTTTTTGAGGAGGTTTACAGTTGCAGGCAGTTAAGAACTTAAGCTGCTATTTCCAATCTCTTATTCCTTTGATGTACTAGGGTTAGAACACTCGAAATAGGTTCCAAACAGTGATAACTGGAAGCAAAATGAGTCTAAAACTGATAGGTTTAATTGATTAAACAAGCTTGGAAATTTCAGGTTGTCACAATGACGAAAGGCAAAGGTGGAATCAAGGCCCATAAGAAGTATATGAGAGGCAATGAATTTTCATGAAGAAATAATCAAAGCATCTTGCTACACGATGAAGGTCATCTTGTGATTTAACCTTAAAAGAAATGCCTTCATTTCTTTTACGGGGTAGATAACCGGGAAGAAGCAGGTTACAAGTAATGAAGTAATGGGGCCCAACAAGATTTGAAATTTGAGTTGAAACAACACCATATGATTTAAATCTTATTGTCATGGTATATTTAGGTTTGCAGACCCAATAAATATGTTAATTTGAGGAAATGAGATTGTGGTTTGACACACCAAATAAAGTGAATGAAATAAGATAGGGACGAGGTTTGTGAACTACATATGGACTTGAATAGTATAATACATGTTAGTACGAAGGTAGTATACAAGGAAAGTTATACATGATTGGGTTAGCTTGTGGATGACACTTAAGGAAAAAATGTTATTGAAAGTTTACTTGTAGACCTCGTTGGGGATAATGTGTCATCTTTGTCATCTTAAATTATTACCTTTGGAAAGAAACATATGTGTATTAGTAAGAGCTAAAGTGTAAAATAGGATGGACTAGAATTTTAAAAGTAAATTTAGATTGGAATGTGTAGTATGCTATGGTGTAAGCATCATATATTATGCTTAAGACTATAATAGAGTGCAATGAACTAATAATGATGATTATGGAAAAATAAAGAAATAATATTGGCATGCTTGATCACGAGAGAATATACTTAAGCAACGTAGAATGACTAAGTAAAGAAATGGACAAATGATAACTTAAGGGTTGGAAGGACTCGATAAAGTTTCATAAATGACATAAAACTTGTTGCTACATTTAGGGATGTATGACTTAAGGTTGGATAACCTTATTACATGATGTTCTTAAAAGTTCAAAAAGGAACATAGTTGATAAAAGTATCCAAGAGGGTTTATAGCCCCTAATTATGTATTATTGATCATTAGGAGGACTGCAATTGTGAGAAATGAACAAAGTGATATGACCATCAGTAAAATTGGAAGGTGATGGGATGAAATTCAAATGAGATTGCAACACCATGTTTCGAATCGTTTTCTAATTTGGGGTTGTGACCCGAGGATCGGACATCACAAGGCTTAGGGTGTTTGGGAAAGAGAGATTTAAACCCTTTTAGGTGTGTGTAATGTAGGTTAGATGATGTGGGAGTTTGGGTTGTGATTTGAAGCCAAAGGGTATAGCCGTAAAGTGGCAGTTCTGGATTTTATAAATATTAGATTTTAGCTCGGGATGTTTTAAGGAAAGGATGGGTTGATATAAGTGTACAGCTTCTCATTACCTTTCTATGGATATAAGGATCGTCGAAAACGGGCTTAGAACGAAGATGTTATGGCCTTCGGAAGTTTGGTGGTATTAGGGTTAAACCTAGTATGCGGGGTGTACATAAGAGTATGTTGGGCGTACTAGTGTTAAGCCTAGTACGTTGGGCATACATAGGAGTACGTAGAATGATCACGGGTGATTAAGGAGGTAAGCTGGGCGTACCAGAAGTACGCAGGGCATACTCCCGTAAGACCCAAACCCTAATTTAAGGTCTTGGACCCTATTTAAGCTCCTTAACTCAACACCAAACCCTATTATCTTCAGCCTACATCCCTTTAAATCCTAGAAATGAAATCATAGTCCTCATTGGTGTGGTTCTTGAGCTATTGGTGGTACTTCATGCATTTTAGTGATCATTAAAGACGAAGAAGCTTCTTGGAGAAGTGTAGGATTGCTTAAAGCTTTTGGATCTAGGCTGTGTATCTTGATCTTTCTTCTGGAGGTATAAAGTTTCTATCTTGATGAATCTAGGTGTTAGATCCAGTCTAAGGAATATTTTGGGTTCATTTTGGTCCTTATATTCATCCTTGTGAGTATGAGCTACTCCAAGAGCATAGAATGTTGGATCTTGGTATTTGTGAGGTCCCTTGTTCAAAAAATGTCATCTTGATGAGTTATTTTGGATCATGCATGAGCTTGGGTGTTTATTATGGATTTTATTGAGAAATTGGTCCCATTAAGCCATGCAAAGGAGTAAGGTTGCCAACTTTACACGTTAAGACATCTCCGTACGGTCATATCTGAGTTTGGAAGTCCTTGTCTTAACGCTTAAGAGCTCTTATGGTATTTTAGCTCTCTGTTGAGTACGTTGGGCGTACGTAGGAGTATGCTCAGCGTAATGCATGGTGTGTGCATTTACGACTTGTACCTTGTGCTTCGAGGGTGAATACGCAGGACGTACCCTTATAGTACGCGGGGCGTACTCCATAGCATGAATTTTGGGCCTTTTAAGGTTTGGGCCTTGTTAAGCCATTGGACTTTTGACTGGGGGTCATGGATATACTAAGGGTTTTCTCGGAATTAGGTCCATGTTGGTTTTTGGGCCCAATTAGAAAGATGGGCCATATTGGGCCTTGAGATACCTTTTAGGAAATTAGGCTTTTTGAGCAAATTGGCTAGGCCTTGGTTTTTGGGCCAAGTAAGAAAAGGGTAAAATGGTCTTTTACCCTTTAGGAAGTTGGATTATGGTTTGGGCCTTGGATTTTGGGTTATTTGGTTAATTACTAATTATAACTCTATTTATTGTTAATTAGTGTGAGGTTATCCGGTTCAACAACCCGAGCAGTTATTTGATTATCAGCAGATTGAGGTGAGTCTCCTCACTGTACTCGTGGGTCGAAGGCACCAATGTCGTCCTACTAGGTTATGTTATGTTAGATATCTTTGTAACTCTTGCATGATATGTCCGGCTAGGCCCAATTGTATGCTGGGCTACGACCATTGTATGATGGGCTAGGCCCATTTGTATTTTGGGTTGGGCCCATGGATCAGGAGGGGCTAGGCCCATTGTATGTTATCTAGGTTCTAACTGTCTTTGTAACTTATGCATTTGTATGATCGGGATGGACCCATTGGTTTGGCAAGGCTAGGCCCATTATGGTGGGATGGGGCCAATATGTGAGTTGAGCCCAATGTGAGGGCTAGGCCCAATGGTATGTGGTATTTTGGGGAACTCACTAAGCTTTGTGCTTATGGTTTTATGGTTATGTTTTCAGGTACTTCCGGTTCGAAAGGGAAAGGCCCAACATGATCGCAGCGCATCCACCAATGTTTCCAAATTATGATGATTTTGGGATTGTACTCTGATAATTGTTTTCTTATGAAATACATTTGAATGATTAGAAAAAGGATAATGGATGTTTGGCTAAAAGATAATTAGTGGTTTGATCAAATGAAATTTTTACATCGAAATTTTTGGGACGTTACAAGATGGTATCAGAGCCTTGGTTTGAGGGATTCAGGCACACAAACAGTTATGTCTGCACTCAAATTGAGGAATTGATAAACTTTTAAATGAAAATGAGTTTCTAAAAATATTTTTGATGCGGGCCCTAGTGTGGAGGATCGGGCCCTTGCGTTCCTAGAGGCCCACGATCGTGTGACTAAAGGGGCTTCACGGAAATGGCCATAACTTTGGCTACGAATCTCCGTTTAGGGCCTACGACCAGTCAAATCGAAGCTTGGAGCAAGGAGCACGTCTAGATAAGTCCTAGAAGGGGACTTACCCATTTTTGAGTCCAGAAATCGCTTTCTAAATGGAGTTATGAACAATTTTGTTATTTTTCCTTAATTTTTGGGTTTTGTTTTTGGGTTTGTATTTGGCCCATGGACTTTTAGGGTTTCATTTAAATTTCTGCTTCTTATTTAACTGTTTTTGATGTAATTTGGATGGTCGATCATCAAGTTTATGAACTTTCGATTTTCTCCCAAATTCTGTGTGTTAACCCAGATTTTGAAGCCAATCCCACGGTATTCGTAGAATCAACGTGGTTTTGAAGAGATTTTCCTGGCTATTCTTTTAGAATCAACAGGTTCATTCTTGGTTATCTTTGTGTTGTTTTTTTGCGCTGCATCAATTTTGTAAAGGGAATAAATTTCTAAAAGGATTTTACAAAGATAAAGGTGGTGCGTGCAATCGGTTGAGCTCAAGTAAGTGATTCCCAAAATACCCATACATGTTGATATGGTATATGATATGAATGTTTACATGCTAGGATAATGATAGGGATACTTTCAAGAATTTCATGATAGATTGGCCTGATATGTGATGCCTTGTAGCCTAGGAGGCATTGGATGCTAGATTGGGAATATGTAATGGTATCTGCAATTGCTAAGTGTATGCTTTAAATTTGTATATGATTAGGATCACATAGACCTATAAAGAATGATTTGGCCTTATTTCAAGTTCCTTGTTTGGTTGTGGTCCTAAGGAAGAGTCTTTTATTCGACAGTCTATTTGATCATGTATTGTGTATAATTTGCATGCATAAGGCAACCGTTATTAAGAGTTGGAGTTCCTAGCATGAGTTGTGGTATGTGATCTTGGATGTTCTTTGGTTATTCTTTGGCTTGGAGTGTTACTGATCGAATGTTACTTGTTTTGTGCTTTGTGGAACTCTTAGTAATATGAGTTAACTATTAAGTGAATATATCAAGTCACATGTTGCAAAGGTTAAATAAACTTAGAGTGATGGATTTGACTCTATTAAGCAGCTCTCTTTTGAGTCTAACCGTTGTGGGGTTGAGTCTGTTACTCAAAGGATTATCTAAGCTCTGTGGCATATGATTATATTCATGAGATAGTTAACTAGTGTTAGTGGGAGTTCTTCAGCAGCTGATGGCACGGTGAGGTCGATGTTGGATTAGGTGTCTAAGCTCATAACTATAATTGGTATAAACTTGAATTGATGGTATCACAGTCCTTTTGGGTTGCCCTCAAACCGAGCAATTGAATAAGATATCTTTTGGAGAGAGAAAATTGACTTATTAATTTATTGTAACACCAGCAAAATAAGGTCAAAAAAAATAATTTTGTTCAGTAACCATAATTGAGTATACTAAGTAGTAGATATCGTAACTAGGTTTCCAAAAATATAAAGAACACTAAAATCCGAGTTATAACGAAGAAGTTATGACTGATCGAAGATACGCGACAATACCGGTAAAACACTGTTAAGCATAAAACGAGAAATTTCAATAAAATACTTTTTAGCCTTAAGTAGCTAAATGATAGTCGTAGATATCATTAAACCGTGAACATACATAAAAAGTACGCCCAAATCTGACTTCGTATGAGAAAGTTATGATTTTTCGAAGTTTCGGACATAGCGGTAGACAGCTAAAAACCCGAAATAGAGATCCAGCGACTTTTAGCCAACGCAACCTTAAAGAGAAGCGAAGATCTCAACAATATTAGTGCAACGGTAAAAACACAGACAAAATCGGACGTCGGATGAAGAAGTTATGGATTTTTAACGGACTTTTCCAGTCTTGGCCTGTTAAAAATATAATATTAAAAATAAATCAAAATTAGCCGACGGAGTCTAAACGAAAGTTGTAGAGCATAATCTCACCTACGCGTGCATATAAAGAACATCGAAAACGGAGATCGTACGCAGAAGTTACGGATTTTACAAGTTCGAGGCACAAAATCCGAGGCTGTCAGGCTGGCCGCGACGTGGCACAGTAGGCCACGACGTGGCACAGTGACTGATGGGTTTTCAGGCTTGGCAGAAGACGTCTCGTCCATGGAATAGGATAGGATCGACTCCACGACGTGGCAACCCTTTTGCCACGACGTGGGACCCAAAAATTGGGCTATAAATAGAGCTCAAAGGGTTCCGGGTTTCATTGCTCAGTTCTCTTCTTTCTCGTGCCGAAGCTCTGCATTTAAACCCTCGAAGCCATCCCGAAGCCCCGGTTTTCACATCCAAGTTCTGAAGGAAGGTTTTTCACTCCCGAGATTCCCGAGATTTCCAAGATTCCCGAGAATCCCGAGAAATCAGCCTTCTCCAGTCGAAGTTCTGCTCGATCTTAGTCTCACCTTCTTCAACCTACCAAGTGAGTTCATACCCCTACAACTATGTTTTCAAAAACTTTGAGAATGCTTTTATACACTTTTAAGGGGGGGAATACAAGTAAACACACGATTATCCTCATGTTAAAAACATAAATCTTTGCTACACTTTTTGTTATTAAACCAATCATATATGATTTATAACTGTGTTTCAAACAATAGGATTTCATATACTTCAAACTGTGTTATCAAACAAACTATTTTTAAATCATTTTATAAATTAACATCAAGTCATCAATATTTATTATTAAACTCTTCAAAAGGTTTTACAAAACTTCCTTTTTAACTTATATATCGTCAAATGCATGCCTATATATGTATAGTTATGTAAGTAATGTTTAAAGGACTTAGAACTGCTAACCCACTTTATTTCCTTTTTCTTGTCTGAATGTGTACTTAGAGTAATCGGTTAGTTGTCTGAAGGTCGTCTAAACATTAGTTATATATTATGTATACATATGTAGATATAAAATTACTATTCAATCAGTTGAATACCTTTGGGTAGCAAAGGTATACTTTCATTCATTCAAATTACATAAATTACAAGTAAGTTATTATAGGAATAGTTTAGGAGAAATACTATCATATACAAAAACTATAACAGTGAATGCTATAACAGAGAATACTGTAACGGAGAATACTATAACAGAGAATACTATAACAGAGAATACTATAACGGAGAATACTATAACAGAAAATACTATAAATAGAAATGTGATTTATTTACAAGTATGCATTCTTCATATCAAGGATAATCTTTTCATACAAAAGGTATTTCATTATATTACTCGTGAACTTGTTGTTAGCAATCATGTGAGACATATGGCTTTGTTTGTACAAAACGAAAGTCCCCATGTGACAACCCGAAATTTCTATTCTGTACAAACATTCAATTTAATAGAAGTCAGAACAGTTTCTGCTAACTTTCAAGCTTTTTGGAATAAGTTTGGGTATTCTTAAGTTAGTACTGTAGGAGATATCAGGAGAGAGGATGCCCTAGGGTTTATTGTGCAACAATAATGTCCCAAAACTCCAAGAGTTTGGAGTTTACGGCCTAAACTTGGTGTTTACGGCCGTAAACCCCAAGGGGTATATATATGGCACTTAGCCATTTTTCACACTTTTTCCACTTTTCAAGAACAAAGCTCAAATCCTCTCAAGTAGCATCCGAATTTTCCTTCTTGATCTTCAACTTGTAAGTGTTTCTTACCCTAAAAAGTTGATATCTTACTTAATCTAGTGATTTAACATACTTCCATCCGTGAAATCATTCCAAAAGTGTAGATCTTCAAGTTTCACCAAGAACACACACTAGTGTTCTTGGACTTTTAGCACCTTTTCAAGCTTCTAACTAGTAAGTACTCCTACCCTAGTGTATTAGAAAGCTTGTTACACTACTAAACATCAAGAAAACACCCAAGAAACACAAGATCAAGGTGTTTACGGTCCAAGATGTTCTTGGACCGTAAACCCTAAAAAGAGTGCCAAAGTGTGCCCAAGTCCCTTACAAGCCTTGGAAACAAGCCTAGATCCCTTCTTTATTGTGCTTAGGACTCAAAACAATCAAAAGTCCATAAACCATTTGGGTTTACAGCCGTAAACCCAAAAGGGAAATGGTCCAAGGACCGTAAACTCCTAAAAGGAGTGAAATGGTGCCCTAATATCTTCCTAAGGCTTAAACATGAAGTAGGAATGCTTCTTGTGATCTTTAAGGCTTCAAAACACAAAATGGTCAAAGAAACATGAGTTTACGGCCGTAAACTCATGGGTTTACGACCGTAAACTCAATGAGTTATGGTCACAAAACCGTAAACTCAAATAAAGGGTTCCCTTGAACCCTAAACTCAATAGCAATGTCCTACCACCCTTAGATGCAATCCTTAGGACTTATAGCACTTAAATCAAGTGTTTTACATGTCTTAGGATGTCTTAACTTGGTTAATTAGTTGTTTTATTACTAATTGAATACACATATGTGTTATTATATGTTAACTAGGATCATTGTGTGTGTGCAAGTCTTCACTTGACACTTAGCATCCTATACATTCCGTTCATCCAAACCACCCACTACAGGTGAGTTCATACCCCTTAATTAACCTTTTAAATGTTTTTAAATGCTTTTATGGGGGGGGATACAAGTTGATCTATTATAGTTATTATATCAATCACATGTGATTAATAACTACCAAACAAGTGGATTTCTTACTTTTCAAACTGTGTTACCAAACTGTTTTACTTCAAACTGTCTTACAAACTCTTTTATATACTAAATGCTCTTATCAAACTCTTTTACATGTTAAATACTTTTACTTAAACTCTTTTAAACTTATATTCTGTGTATCTATATGGACATAGTTATATAAGTAGGATTGAAAGGACTTAGGACTGATAGCTCACCTTACTTCCTGTTCCTTGTTTGGTTGTGGACTTCGGGTATTCAGGTTATTTGTCCGAAGGTCGTTTGAATCCTAGTTATATATCATGTATATGTGTATAGATATAAAAGGTTACTTGATTCAGTTCAATGCCTTTGGGTAGCAAAGGTATACAAACATGTTCATATACACAAACAACATTACTAGTAAACTATAATAGGTATAGTTTAGGAAGATACTATTACTAGAACAATGAAACATACAATGAGTCAGTTCATTCATGAGAAACAAACATAATACATAGTGATGAGAAACAAACATAATACATAGTGATGAGAAACAAACATAATACATAGTGATGAGAAACAAACATAATACATAGTGATGAGAAACGAACATAATACATAGTGATGAGAAACAAACATAACACATAGTGATGAGAAACAAACATAATACACAGTGATGAGAAACAAAACATACAAGCTAGACAGAGAAAGAACACACAATACAGCTAGCACATACATATACATATACATATACATTACTTACAGTTATGTAAGCCACTTAACGGGGGCATGACACTACCTGTCATGACCCGTTTTGTATCCAGAATCTCCTTAAATGGGGAGCGTATGAGTTTGTGTATAGATCTATACTGGATTAACTATCCTACACCTTGCTGCTCGCTACAGTGGGACTTGCAAGTCTACGGGTGCCAAACGTCATTTCTTACGACGTCTTACATCGTCGTTTTACTAGAGTCGGTAGCAGGATACAGGCCGATCACATGGTACTTTAAATAACAATTGGTTTAAAGTAGTTAGTATAGCAGTAGTTACTTAATACAACACTACAGTACTATATCATTTTCCCATTACATTCACTTTGTGATATTCACACAATAAACATAATGTAAAAACTATATTTTTGGTTAATGATAGTCAGATTTGGGAAAATACATACTCTTACAAGAGATACACACACAGATACTAGATGCCTTGGTAGAAGGCTACTTTTAGTAGGAAACATAGGGTTTTCTAGGAGAGTTCAAACAATTACAAACTTTTACAAACTTATACAATTACAGACTTACAAACACTTTCATACAAATACAGACACTAATACACTTATGATCTCACCGGCTTTAAAGCTGATAAACTCTTTCAAAATAACTTGTATTCTCAGGTCACCAGTAGACAGGTACCGGTGCCAGGTTTTGAGAAGATGGAGCTCGTTCAAGACTCATCTTTTATTGTGATGTATATTTTTGGTGTATGTATAACTTGACAGAACACACTTGTATTAAATTATATTATTAATGCAATGGATGATGTTGTTGCTTGTTTACTATTTTTCATTGTTGTGATACTGTACATGACGTCCTCCGCCCCAGAACGTTTCCGCCGTTCCTGGTTTTGGGGTGTGACAGATTGGTATCAGAGCATTGTTTATAGTGAATCGAGTGTATCAACCCATAAAAGATATACGAACTATAAACACAGCGGGATTAAAATACTCTGATAAAGAGTTTATACTTTTAAATAATAAAATATTTAACCAAGTATACATATCTGCATTCATACTAAAATTAGTGTCACTAGGACAGAACAAAAGTATTACGATTGTTGGGCAGCACAAGTAGACTTAGAGACATATGGTCAACCCTGGGAAGATGTAGCCTGATCAACTACATTATCCGAGGAGTGATTAGCATGTGCCTAAGTGTGGTTGTGAGGTTGCAACAAGTCTAAAAACTTACCAACACTACTACAACGAGAACAGTAGAAAAGAACATAAACTTAAAAATACTATAGGAGTATTTTGTGTTACTATTAATTACTTATCTGAGAACTAAAGGTCTTTATTAGTATATCAACAGTTGCTGAGTGGATACGCTAAGGTTATATGTATCTAGGATATCATAGACTTGGAATCTGTGATCTTTGCTTTACTTCATGTTCCTTGTTTGGTTGTGGGCTTAGAGTTAGGGTCACTTATTCGAAGGTCTATCCTGTCTCGGTTACATATGACTGGTATGCACTACGCAAATGTTGAAGTAACTGATAAAGATCATTCTTATAATTATCTAATTAGTTCGTCTATTTAGTTATTTCTTATATCCCTTTTCTCGCGTAGATTTTATGGCTGGATTCCATATCCCTGGAGACCCATACTACCTCAACAACGGCAATGCAGGATGGCTGGGAGAAGAGCCAGAAGATGATCACCCAATCCCATTGGACGATCACGAAGCTGAAGGCTTTTCTGAGGATTCTGACTCAGAGCCAGAAGTCAACAACCTACCCCCAGCTGCTCAAGACCCAAACCTGAATCCTCGTCCAGCATTTCAAGGACCCACACCCCTGTGGGCCACAAACTTAAATAGATGGAGTCAGGAATAGGGTCAACCTATTCCCTACAATGGAGACAGAAGCTACTACAACCTCACTGAGGGAGGTTCAGCTGACAGGGTTCTACCCATCATGGTTCGTAGAATTGCTCGGAACACCGAGCAAGGTCGAGCGGCTATCGACCGGGTCGTGGAGATTGACGCCAACTCTGGCGTTAACACCGTCCGCATTCGCCAACTAGAGTCTGCTCATGAAAGGACTCAGGTCCGCAATGCTGTGCTGCAAAGGGAACTTACTGAGACCCAAGCTGAAGTCAGGGAACTTCGAGCTCATCAAGTAAGATCTGATAGGCGCGTGAGGGACATAGAACGTCTTCTGTCGGATTCAAGAACTCACTCTAGTAGTTCTCGCCGCCGTTAGAGTCTCATCGACTTCTCTTTTGGATATAACCTAGTTGTGTAAAAACTCTAGTCTAAGTTCCTATCTTTGTAAATCTTAGACCTGTTAGGTCTCGATTAGGTTGTAGTCTGTCAAAATTTTCCCATCTTGGTTGATGTAAGACCTACTTCTAGGTCATTTTTCCCGAACTCTTTACATCTATAATTCCAGTATTATTGACAGATATCTAATCTCATGGAAATTATTATCCAAATACTATCTTTTGTTAGTACTAGATCATCTTTCAATCGTTCTATTCAATTGTGCCGTTGGGCTATGGAGAGTTAGTCCATGAGTCATCCTCATCAATTTTCCTATTAAATTCTTATCAATATCTTCATCTTTGTGAACTTATAGTTGAAAGATGCCTCCACGTAAATCAACAAGACGCGATCCTCCCGCACCGACACCACCTGCTCCTCAAATCGATACAGCAGCTTTAAACGCTGCAGTAGCTGCAGCTGTGGCAACAGCCATGGCTCAATATCATTCGTCTGGTTCCACATGAGGAGGAACCCCGGTCCTATCTACTCATGGTGAAATCCCTGTGCGCTTGAGAGAGTGCTCCTATAAGCACTTCACCAACTGCAAGCCCAAGTCCTTTAGAGGGACTGGTGGAGTCATTGCCCTCTCGCAATGGTTCGAGAAAACCGAATCGGTTTTCGAAATCTGCTCCTGCCCAGAAGGGAGCAAGGTCAAGTTCGCTGCTTGCACCTTTAAGGATAAAGCTCTAACACGGTGGAATAGCCATGTCAAGTCACTATCTCTAATAGTGGCTAATGCTATGGGTTGGGAAACTTTGAAAGACCTCATGATTGAGGAGTACTGCCCGAGGGGCGAGATCCAAAAGCTGGAGGAGGAATTGTGGAGCCTAACCATGAAGGGCTCCGACATAGTCTCCTACACCGCCAGGTTCTGTGAACTGGTGGCCCTCTGTCCCAACATGGTTCATACAGAGGGAAAGAAGATAGAGAGATTCATATGGGGGCTGGTGCCTCCATTCCAGGGAAATCTTTTGGCTTCAAACCCCACTACATTCGATAGTGCCAACCGATTGGCATAGCGGCTTATAGACCACGAGATTCGTACCCCGGCCGCAACAACAACCCTGGCCATCTCATAACCCGCCCGAACCGCTGACTCCAAGCGGAAGTTCTGGGAGGACAAGAAAAAGATGAAGGCTGCAAAAAAGCAGCAGATCGTGGCAGTTCATAGTGCGATAGCACCTGCCACTGCTGCTGTTCCAATAAAGCAGTAAGCTGGAAGTTTGCCCAAGTGCAACAAGTGCAACTTCCACCACGTAGGAGCCTGCCGGGAAATGCAGTGTTTGAACTGCAACAGGAAGGGGCACACTGCCCGTTTCTGCAAAGCTCCGGCGAGGCCAATCACCCAAGTCCTCGGCGCTGGTGTGAGCCAAACTTGCTACGGTTGTGGCGAGGCGGGCCACTACAAAAGGAACTGCCCGAAGGCAGGGAATGCTGGTGGAGTGGGAAGAGTTCTGGCCATAGGCCACGAGGAAGCGGTTGCCGACCCCACAGTGGTCACTGGTACGTTTCTCCTCGATAACTCTTATGCATGCATTTTGTTTGATAGTGGAGCGGAAAGGAGTTTTGTGAACCAAAAATTTGCTCATTTACTTAAGCAAAAATCACGAGCACTTAAAGAACCGTTCACTGTAGAAATGGCTAATGGAAAGACGGAGAGCACTAGCAGTATATTCATAGGGTGTACCCTAACACTAGATAGCCATTCATTTTCAATCGACCTCATGCCGGTTTCTATTAAAAGTTTCGACGTCATTATCGGCATGGATTGGTTGAGTCTTCATCGTGCCGACATCATGTGTTATGAAAAGGTTGTTCGCCTTAATCTACCGTCTGACGAAACTCTAGTAGTTTATGGCGACAAACCCGACACAAACCTTTGTATCATCTCAAGCATTCAAGCTCACAAATTCTTGCGACAGGAATGTCGCGCATTCCTTGCTCATGTGGTCGATGTGAGCCAAGAAACAAGAGACATTCAGAACATTCCAGTAGTACGCGACTTTCCCGACATCTTTCCAGAAGAACTCCCAGGATTACCTCCGCAACGTCAAGTCGAGTTCAAAATCGACTTAGTTCCAGGGGCTACTCCAGTAGCCAAATCGCCCTATCGTCTATCACCTGCAGAGATGCAAGAACTGTCCTGTCAACTTAACGAACTGCTCAGCAAGGGCTTTATAAGACCAAGCTTCTCACCGTGGGGAGCTCCAGTCTTGTTCGTCAAGAAGAAAGGCGGATCGTTTCGTATGTGCATCGACTACAGGGAGCTCAACAAACTGACCGTCAAAAATCGTTATCCTTTGCCTCGTATTGAAGATTTATTTGACCAACTTCAAGGGGCGAACTTCTTTTCAAAAATCGACTTAAGATCCGGATATCACCAACTACGAGTGCTAGGGGAGGATGTTCCAAAGACAGCCTTCCGAACTCGTTATGGGCACTACGAATTCGTAGTGATGCCGTTCGGATTAACAAACGCGCCCGCAGTATTAATGGACTTAATGAATAGGGTGTGTCGTCCTTACTTGGATCAGTTCGTCATCGTCTTCGTCGATGACATACTTATTGTTGAATCATGAAAGTGACCCTCTTGAACTTTGCTACCGCAGCCACTTCAGCACCCGCAGTCAGTCATTTCATCAGCAACCGCAACCAGACTCTTGCTACCGCAGTCAACTTAGCTAGATTACTTTGTTTGTCTTTATTGTAATACACTCTATTATCCAGTATGCCTTGCATGGCTACGTATAGAGATGTAATCTAGTTCATTTCTGAGTCTCTATAAATAGAGACTTATTCTCTTGTATTCTAAACAGATAACTTTTGCTTCTATTCTGAATACATTTCTCTGAAGTTATCCTCTCTATTTCTCTATCTTTCTACTCTTCACTTCATACTTGTTACTGGAACATAACTTATTATAACCTCTCTTCGGAGCAAGTCCTTGAGACTTAATCACCAAGTTTGATCTACCTTATTAACTCGGTTTGAATGCATTCCTTGTTATGAATCAACTTGTGTGTTTTCTTGATATAACAATTGTCGTCATTCCTATTTCTTTACATTTCCGCAACTAACTCTCTAACTATTTAACTCTAACTTATTAATATTATTGTTGAGCTTTCAGATCCTTTGAGATTAACTATTCCGCAATATACTTGTTCTAAAGTTTTGTTCAAGTGTGTCTCTAAGTTTTTCTCTCAACAATTGGTATCAGAGCCATAGTGGCTGCTTTTTTGAAAACGAAACTCTGATTTTTCAAAAGGCTTTCTATACCACTTAAGCTCATTTCTAAAAAAACAACTTCAAAATGGCTCAATCGTTATCTCTGAATGTTTCCAACAGTGTTGGTGGTTCTAACCGAGCCCCAATACTTGTAGCAAATGAATATCATCACTGGTCACAAAGAATGGAAAGATACTTGAGAAGACTTGGTAGAGATGTATGGCGATCCGTAGAAGAAGGGCCACATGTCCCAGTCCTTACACCTGTTCAAACCGACGGCGCTACAACCAGATTAGGAGGAGGTCAACCAGTCATGAGCCGTCCCACCAAGGATGATCTCGATAAAATGGAAAATGATGATGTTGCTTTTTATGAAATCTCCTGTGGAGTTGCTCCTGACAACTTCGACATTATCATAAATTGCAAATCAGCAAAAGAGATCTGGGAAGTTCTCAAGAATTTGTACGAAGGCTCAGAACAAGCACAAGACAAGAAGCTTACTACCGCACTCAATGAGTTCAACAACTTCAAAGCTCACACTAGAGAAAGTTTGGAAGACTCCTTCAAAAGGTTCAACCTGATAGTCACCAAGTTATCTAATGCGGGCACCATCCGCAGTAACCATGAAACCAATCTCCAGTTTCTTAATGGTTTGGGAAGACATTGGACTACGGCTAAGATGATAGTCCAAGGCGATAGAAAGATTCACTCTTTGTCACTCTACAAGCTCTATGGAGAGCTGCAAGCTCAAGAATTCACCGTACTCAAAGACTGTGCTGACTTTGGTGGACCACTTGCTCTCATAGCACAAACTCCACCGCAGTCACCTTACTCTTCCTCGTATGACACTCCACCGCAGTCATACGAAGCTGATTCAGAGTATAATGATGAAGAAGAATTTCAAAAGGCTATTGCTCTGGTTAGCCAACAGTTCAACCGTCTACCACCTCCTTCCTTCCGCAAGAATCAGCAGTTCAACAAACCTCCATTCAACCGTAACTTCGGTTCTCAGAATAACCATTCTCGATATTCCAAAAGTTCTCATCCACCACCGCAATCTCAGAATAATCAACCAAAGGAGGTACCGCAGTCTCCTCAAACCACTGACTCCGGTACTCCCTTAGAAGACAAGACTGATGTTGTAATTTGTCACAAATGCAACAAAGAGAATCACTTTGCAAGAGATTGTAAGGCCAATGTAGTAAAAGACCGAGTCTTCTACCTTAGAATGGCTCAAGAACTGGAAGACAAAGAAAAGGCAGAAAAGGCAAGGGCCTATGTGGCCCATGTCAAAAGAGACCATCAAGTTTGGTCATCCGGAGACGAAGATGAAGCCATCAGCAATGTCAAGGGAAAAGGGAAAATTTGCATGCTGGCTACTGCGGATGATGATGGGTCTACAACACTGAACAAGAACTACTGCTACATGGCAAAGGATGGAACTCTAAGCATCGTCGAACAGGTAAAACTCATGATCCAAACTCTAAATTATAGCATGCATGACTGTCAACCATACATAAATGATCTTAATGACACGTGTGTTGCCGTCCTTTCAGACTATAACAAAGCCTTAGATGAAAAGAACATTGCGTCCCAAGAGATGTTCCACGTGAGAGGACGACTGGATAACAAAAGACTTAAGATGGCTATGTTAGAGAAGGACCTAGAGTTAGAAAAAGATGCAAGAATGTTAAGTGAAACCCAATTAGAGATAGCTTTGAATCAGAGAGATTTAGCTCAGTGTGAAATTGTACGCTTAAATCTCTTAATTGAAAAATTGTTTAATGAAAGTGAAGCTATTGAAAATTTGGTAAACAATGGAACCGTCGACAATACATACAATTGGGGTTGGTCAAATGGATATCCTACCGCAATGGATTCCTCACCCCGGTTCAACAAAGACAGACTCTATGTCCCTCCGGACCAAAAATTTCATTTCCCTGTAAATGACAAAACCTTTCCTGAAGATATCAAAACTCACTTCAGTAGACTGCATAGTCTAAGCAATAACTGTGTCATTGAGGAAATAGTGCCTGAGGTTTCGGGTCACACATGTGATCCAATTCCTATCTGTGGCACCGTCTATCCAAATTCTCAAACATCATCCTTAGTTGATGAAGAAATCGTTATTGAGGGCCCCGAAGCCTCAGTAGATTTTCCACCTCTGTCCTCAGACTGCAGTTCATCTCACTGCAGTCCCACCGCAGTCTCAACTCAGACTTACTCTGCAAGAGTTAAAACGTCACTACCGCAGTCCTCAGCAAAAGGAACTGTGACTCTTTAGGCGATTCATCATGAATTACCTATAGAGAACTTTGAAGTGGGACAATGCTCTCAGATCCCAGAATCTTCAAGTTCGGATGACTCAAGCCCACGTTTTCAAAATTATCCTAAGAATTCCAGGAAACCGCAGTTGAATATCAATGACTGTTGTTCACCAAAATCCTTGGCCAAAAAGGCCTTCAAAGAGGAAATTAGATCTCGAGGCACAAACAGACAAAGTTTTTCAAAAAATAAGAAGCATATCAGACTTCCTAAGTCCAAGAGTCCAGAAAAATTTGTTTTCTCACACTACATGTCAAAAAACTCTCCTATCAAGAAAACAAACAAAAAGGAAAGTCCAGCTTCAAAAGTCACTCCTGCTTCCTCTGTCAAAACAAAAAGGGGTGTTCAGTCCTTTCAAAACAATGGTTTTCAGGTCTATTCTTCAAATGATCCTAAATAGAAAGGTATTTTACCCACACCAACACTTTTAAAGTCACGTCAAAATTTCAACCAATGGAAGGGTATTCTACCAACTCCACCAAAAAGAATTCAGAAATCTACACGTGCAAAATCTTTTCAAAAACATACTTTTTCAAAAGCCAACAACACTCATGTCAAGAATTACCCTCCTCGGACAAGTAACAAGTCCAATTCATCCTTTGAACCACTGACCAAACATAATGTCAGAACAAGAAACAAAACCTCCTTTTGTAAATGTCAGTGGAGTTGCCAGAAGGATTTATCTCATGTCAAATCCAATCAGAGTCGGAAACCTCGTATTTTTTCAAAAACTCACAACACTCCAGATCTGATCAAACACCCAGTACCAGGACTAGAAGTTGACAAGATACCTGTCCCTGCAACCTCGGTCCATGCATCATTCAGAAACACATCAGTTGCCCCAGGCTCCAAACTAGTTTGGATGCCTAAACTAACCGTGTAATTCTCCGGCTTTGTGCACGGAGGAACAAGAAGATGAGTGGCTAATTGACAGTGCCTGCTCCTTGCACATGACCGGAATGTTAGAGTACCTTCGGGATTTCAGGCCAATATGCAATGGTGGAAATGTCACATTCGGCAACAATGTGAATGGTGTTATCCGTGGTTACGGTGTTCTCACTACGGGGAACTTCTCCATTCAGAAGGTTGCTTATGTAGAAAGCCTCAAACACAATCTCATCAGTGTTGGACAACTATGTAAAGCAGGACATCGTGTTGAATTTGATGATCAATTTTGTTACGTAATGACAAATGACAGGAACACATGCCTGATCAAATCCCGATCCGAAGGTACCATGTACCCCTTAGATGTCTCTCTGATCATTGGCAGACCGCAGTTATGTTTCCTGTCCAAAGCTGTATCAGAAGTCATCTGGCTATGGCACCGCAAGCTAGCTCATCTCAACTTCAGGTACATCAACAACTTGGTCACAGGAGAACTAGTCCGAGGTCTCTCTATTCTCAAATTCAGCAACGATACTCTCTGTCTGGCTTGTGAATGTGGTAAACAATCCAAAGCAAGTCACCCTCTGATAATGGACTCTTCTATTTCTGAACCTCTGGAGCTATTGCACATTGATCTCTGCGGTCCATCAACCGTAGCCAGTCTCCATCACAAGAAATACATACTGGTTATTGTTGACGACTATACACGCTTCACATGGGTTTTCTTTCTCAGACTCAAATCAGAGACACCGCAGATTTTCATCAACTTCATCAAAGAAATCGAACTTCAGATCAAGCTTCCAGTAAGACGCATCCGCAGTGATAATGGCACTGAGTTCACTAATCATCTTCTCAACAGTTTCTTGGTGTCAAAGGGCATCACTCACAACTTCTCAGCCCCATGTACACCGCAACAAAATGGAGTAGTTGAAAGAAGGAACCGCACACTAGTAGAAGCAGCCAGATCCATGCTTAACTTCGCCCATCTTCCTCTCTACTTCTGGGCTGAAGCTGTAGCAACCGCATGCTTTGTCCAAAACCGAAGCATTGTGTGCAAACGCCTCAATAAAACACCATATGAGGGCCTTAACAACCGCAAGCCAAATGTTCGCTTCTTTCATATCTTTGGGTGTAGATGTTTCGTGATCAACAACCGCGATCAGCTTAACAAATTTGCACCGAAGTCTGATGAAGGCATATTCCTTGGTTATTCCACTAACAAGGTTGCTTATCGAGTGCTCATCAGGCATACAAGGCTGATCATTGAAAGCTTCGATGTGAAATTTGATGATTCTCACATCCGCAACGCCCCTCCTTCCACTAAAACCACTGCAATCATGGAGAGTGACATTCCTGCTTCTTCAGGACCCTTGAATCTAGTTGAAGTCAATTATGATGATCTTTTCGATCCTGTTGAATCGGCGAAACTATCCGAAGTTCTTGTGTTACCCGCAGTTCAACAACAACACGCTGATGTTTCTGGACCATCTCTATCTAAAGTAGCATCTCTCAATACTTTCACCTCTCCGGTTGAGGGGGAAAGCTCTACTCCGGATCAAGCAACAACCATCGAGGTTCCAGTACCTGATGCTGCTCAAAGTCCCACCCACAGAGAAGCAATACCATCAAACGTATCTTCGGATTCGGATGATGAAATCATAGAAAACATTGACACCAGCACCGATCCAAGGATTATCACTCTCCCATCCGCAGTCCAGGGGGAACCTTCTCAGGTTCCAGAGGAACTCCCATCAACAATCCAGGGGGAACCTCTCCCAACCGTTCAAGAAAACTCCACTCTCGTTCCAACAAACCAAGATGACTCAGCAGGATGTTCTCAAATCCAGGGGGAACTGCCATCCCCCACCGCAGCTTCTTCTGATATTCAAGATATTCCCTCTACCGCAGCTGCTGATCATCTGCAGCCCCGTCTACATGTATGGACGAAGGACCACCCACCAGGTCAAATCATCGGCAACCCATCCGCAGGTATCCAAACTCGATCTTCCCAGGATCTATCTGACCACTGCCACTACGCAACATTCATGTCCTCGGTAGAGCCCAGAACGATCAAAGAAGCATTGCTTGAACCTGACTGGATAGCTGCAATGCAAGAAGAGCTAGAAGAATTTCAAAGAAACAAAGTTTGGCAGCTCGTTCCAAAGCCACGTGGTCACTCCATTGTTGGCACTAGATGGGTGTTCAAAAACAAGCTGGATGAATCTGGTGCGGTAGTCAGAAACAAGGCAAGGGTAGTTGCAAAGGGGTATAGTCAATTCGAAGGCATTGACTACGATGAAACGTATGCTCCGGTAGCACGCATGGAAGCTATCCAGATCTTTCTTGCATACGCAGCCCACAAGAACGTTAAGGTACACCAAATGGACGTTAAGAGTGCCTTTCTCAATGGGGAACTAAAAGAAGAGGTTTATCTTCAGCAACCTCCAGGGTTTGAAAACATTGAATTCCCAGACCACTGCTACAAGCTTGAAAAAGCAGTCTACGGTCTGAAGCAAGCCCCAAGAGCATGGTATGAGACTCTTTCTGAATTCCTCGTCTCATCCGGGTACAAGAGAGGAGTGATTGACCCCACATTATTTAGAAAAGCAAATGGTGACCACCTTATGCTTGTACAAATATATGTGGATGATATCATCTTCGGTTCGACTGATCAAAGCATGGTGGATGAATTTGCTAAGCTCATGACCAACAAGTTCAAAATGAGCATGAATAGAGAGATCAATTTCTTTCTAGGACTTCAAGTGAAACAATTTCCGCAAGGGATATTCATTCATCAAGAGAAATACACCACTGAACTTTTAAAGAAATATTCCATGGACAACTGTTCTTCTGCTACGGTCCCCCTGGCCTTCGACTATAAGATCTCTGCTGATCCCGCAGGAGAATCTGTGGATCACAAGACTTATCGAGGTATCATTGGTTCTTTGATGTACCTCACCGCAAGCAGGCCAGACATTGTTTTTGCAACTGGTGTATGTGCAAGATATCAGGCGGACCCAAAAGTGTCACATATGACCGCAGCCAAACAGATACTACGGTACCTGAAAGGAAGCAAATCTCTTGGTCTATGGTACCCTGCAGGCAATGACTTCAGCTTGCAAGCTTTCACAGATGCGGATCATGCCGGATGCAGATTAGACCGCAAAAGTACTTCAGGAGGATGTCAATTTTTGGGTGGAAGACTTGTCAGCTGGTCTTCAAGAAAACAAAGCTGTGTTTCTCTTTCTACTACAGAAGCTGAGTATGTGGCCGCAGCCAGTTGTTGCTCTCAAGTCCTTTGGATGAAAACTCAACTAATGGACTACGGGTATAGAATGTTGCAGATACCGATCTATTGTGACTCTGAAAGTGCTATTGCTATCTCTCACAATCCAATTCAGCACTCCAAGACTAAACATATTGAACTACGGTATCACTTCATCAAAGACCACATCTTAAAAGGTAACATTGAACTCATCTTTGTCCCTTCTCATGAAGAGATTGCTGATGTGTTCACAAAAGCGCTCGATTCCACAAAGCTTAACACCTTCCTGCAAATGTTAGGAATGATGAATCCAGTCCCGCAATTCTTTTTGAGTTGTTAGCTACCGCAGACCATCCATGGTCTCCGTTGCGGTTCTAATTAAGAGTTATCTATGATAGATGGTTATGGTACCGCAGTCTAGGTACCCAACCATATATTATACTTATCTCTCATGGGTCTTTATTGTCTGTTATTACTAATCTTTGTACAAGTGTTTCTCCTCAGTTCCTCACTGCAGTCTTTTCCTTGTCCATCCGCGATGACGTTTCCAACCGCAATGAAATTTCCATCCGCGATGACGTTTCCAACCGCAATGAAATTTCCATCCGCGATGACGTTTCCAACCATCCGCGATGACGTTTCCAACCGCAATGCAGCTTTCATCCGCGATCACGTTACTCATTTCTCAACTGTTTCATCCACTCCTAAATATATTGTGTGCTATTTAATGATCCTTCATTAAATAAAACATTAAATAAAAAAACATTCCCTTAGAAAACTGTCTCATTCTCTTTATGAATAATCTTTGTGTCAGACCTATTTTAGGGATGATGACAAAAAGAACGTTTTTCCATAAACTCATCCTTAATTTGTCCTTTCCTCTCCCCAATACGTCCTATCCGTTACAACTTCATCTCCCATCACCCCCACGATCACCTGACACATCGATTGAGGCCTGACTTTTCATTAAATGCAAAACCCTTTTTAGTAAATCTCCCAAATCTTTTTTAAACCGTTTTAATTATTTGTGGATGAGATTTAATCCCAAATTCAAAGATTCCCCCCAAATACCAAACGACGTTTTTACCCTATCTTTACCTTTTACCTAGGGTTAAAATCCCTCAACCCTTTATAAACCCATCTTCTTCCCCCAAATTCACTTTACGCTTTCTGAACATCGATCATTCCCTCTCTTTCAAAAAACCTTCAAGAACTTTGTTTTTCTTCTTCTCCCAAGCTCTCAAAAATGGTGAAATCAGGTGCGTCAAAGAAGCAATCTAAGGCTTCAGGCTCAGTAAACCCCACTGGATCAAACACTCCAACAATAGCATCAAGCAACTTTCGAGCAGTGTTTGAAGATCATCCCTCATACAATGCTCCAACCAAACTCATGATCAAATTTCTGAAGAACCATCCATTATTTGGTCCATTTGACGCATTCACAGATGTTGTTCCTGTTTCAACTCTCTTCAAGTGTGCGTTTTCTGCTTATCGCCCACTAGAAAACACCCAAGAAGTTCACCTCAACCTCATTAACGATTCTTTGGTCATCTTGTCCAAAGAAAAGTTCTTATCTGCCATTAATCTTCTGGTTCATCCATCCATCAAGATTTTCTCACCTTCAATGGCGGACGTTACATCCGCACTCTATCAAATGGGGTATCAAAAACCAATCAGAGGGATTGGTGAGTTCAAGAAGAATCAGCTACCTGCGGTTTGGCAGTTCGTATGCCACTTTGTCATCCGCTGTCTATCTGGCAGAACCGGAGGCATTGACAACATGGGATTGAAGCTTTTGGAATTAGTATGGAGCATATTCACCGGACATGACGTCAACTACGGGCAGATCCTTTGGGACAATTTTCTTCAGTACATTCCCAAGGAGAGCCCAAAGGAGAACCCAACAGAGCTCACGTTTGCTCGATTCTGGTCTCTCTGCATATCAGACCTACATGCGGACGCTGGACTAGATATGGGTAGTGACATCAACTTCTTTGTCACTAAGGACCTCAAAAGGTACAATCCCTCTTCCAATCAATCTGTTTTTGGACCAATCCGCAGACTCCCTACTCATATTCTTTCAACCCTTGGTCTTGAGACTGCTGATGTCTCAGACCACATTGAGGCTACGGAAGGTATTGCCCCATACCCTCCTACCCCGCCTCTTCCTCAAATATCCGCAATTGTAAACCCTGAGGGTACCGCAGTCCCCTCTGCCACTACACTATCCAATCTTTCTCAAAGAAGAAAGCAGTTGGCAACCAAGAAACAGAGAACCCCAAAGAAAAACGCTCCTAAACCAACCGCACCCACGAAGAAACGAAAAAACAAATCTACCCCAATTCCATCTAGCAATGATTCTGATGAGGATAGGAAACCAATTGCTATCCTCAAGAAAAGAAAAACCAACTCCCCTAGCCAAATGTGTGACCGGACCGATGTTGAAGCCTCTCAAAAGGCTCCAGTAGTCCTTGGGGTGGCCGCAGACCCATTCAACACCACCATCATTTTCCAGTCAGACTCAGAAACTGAGTCTGATTCACAACTTCGTGGAGACTCCCCCCCAGTTCACTCCCAAGAGGATGATACTGGTACGCGCCCTAAGGTCTCCAGGGCTTCCCGACTGCATTTCTTTTCACCCGAGGAGTTGAACTCCATCCTTTTGAACGTCACCCATACACTACAAACACCTTCCCACCCGCAGGGCACTTCTTCCGCCCATGCCAGAACTGAGCCGAGGCCAGACTTGACCACGGGTCAAGGAGACCGAGGAAGCTCAGAAAATCCTAACCGAGGAAGCTCAGGAAATCCTACTCTGCTTACATCTTTTACAGGTGGTTTAGGCACGGTGAGCACAAATGTGCTAGGATCCGTGAACCCGAAGGACACTTCGGTGTGTTTTTCAGGATTTGACGGAGAAGATTCAAATGACTCTTGGTTACGGTACACACCAGTAACCGAGTCAGATAAAAAGAAATATGTTGCATTCAGAAGGGCATTCCAAGCCCGCAAGGAACAACAGATCAAACAACAGCAGCAAAAGGAGCAGGAAATCCAGCTCGTGGCTAAGTACTGGGCAAATGCCATCAGCAATGCCAGTACCGTAGCCACCATTCAAAAGGTTTAAGCTTGGATGGATGAGATGGCTGAAACAATTCTAAAAGCTCAAGCTTCAGGTGCAGCCGTAGGTACCTCCAACGTCCCTCCTACTCCAACTCCCAATCCAATTCCCACTCAAACAGTCCGTGAATCCCAAGACGAAGGTACCGCAGTCGAAGTCAGTTCTGCACCCACCTTCGGTGTTGATGATGACGATATCCAAGAGGTCAACAAGCCCAGCCCCTCAGATGATGACTTAATGATGTTTGATGAGGAAGAGGAGTCCAGCGGTTCCCACCATTCAACTTCCAAGCCTAAAGAAAAGAAGAAAAAGAAGAAGAATGTGGTCTCCAGAAAAGAGTTCCTAAGCCTACAAGCCAAAGTTGATCAGATTTTGGCTGCGGTCAAGCCCACTCAACCACACCCTGAAGACACTCCAGGACCGCAGTCCCTGATCGAACGTATTGAGCGTCTGGAAACAAGGGAACACATGGCTGCTGAAAGAATCTCTCTAAAAGTAGAGATGGGAATCCGGTCCCTTGACAACAACCGCAAGGCTGACCACCAGGAATTTATGGCTGCAGCGGAACGCCTCATCACTGAGGTGACCGCAATCAAAACGGATCTCCAAGCGGCCATCGCGGATCAAGCCTCTCAGTCTAAGAAATTGATAGATGAGACTCATACTGCTTATGAGTCCACTATCTCTGTTCTTCAAGCCACAATTAACAGACTGCAGAAATCCTTGTCCTCCAATTTCCATGGTCCAGAGATCCTCCAGCTCACAAAGGAAATCCACAAGCTGCTCTTCAACTCCTCCACTCCTAACAATCAACAATTGGCAGAAGCTCTAAAAGCTCAATTCCAAGAAGTATGTGCCAAGGTTGATGGACTCAAGCAATGACTTGGCCAAGGTTGATGGACTCAAGCAATGACTTGAGGAAGCACCTCCGTTGCATCCCTCAAGAGGGGGAAGTGAAGAAGAAGAAGAAGAGGAAGTCCATCACTCTGAATCCATTTCTCAACATCAGAGTCCACCCATCACCATAGAAAAGATTCCCACACCGCAACCTTCACCGCAACCATCTCAACATACTCCATCTCCTCACACTTCACCTCGAAACGAGTTCACTCCCAACAAGCCAGAAACTCCTCCCCACTTCAAGAACCTTACGGAGAACATGTCATCTCCAAGCTCAACCGACTCTCCTGCCACCGTACAAAGAAAACACGACTGGAAGGCAGCCAAACTGGCAGAGCTTATCTGGAGAGAATGCGGTTTTGATACCATGATGGATGAATCCTTGATAAATTCTTGGATCAATCCTCACCGCAGGTTGCTGGATGAAGACTACAGACCCCACCTTACCTACGCTGAACCTCCCTCTGACGGGTACTGGGATGTACCAATTTCTCCAAATGCCAAGTACTTCACAGTATTTGAGCAATTTGACCGCAGCCTTCCTGACCACAAGAGACTGTCAATGGAGTTTGAGAGACTTAGTCTTTTTCACGCAAAACATGCCTCCTCCATTGAGAATATATGGTCTAACGACAAACCATCCGCAGTCAAGAACTACAAAGTCCGGAAATTTATGAAGGCTGAATACATCCAGTACACCCTCACAAGAAGGGAACATGACTACGTCCGCAGCCAGGCAGATTTTCCTTTCATGAATCCGGAAGAAATCTTCCTCATTGCCAAGGTGTTTCAAAACAAATCAGAAAAGCACCCCAAAATGAAGATTGCGCTTGAAAAGGCCAACACTTTTCTGAAGGAAACTATCTGCGATTTTGCCAAGATAGATGCGGATATCTACCCCACCATCCTCAAGAAGTTTGATCTCCCACCTCTTGAACCTATGCCAATGCCTACTGAAGGCTTTCAAGAAAGATCTCTAGGCGCAACAAACTTTCCTGAACTTGGAGCCATATTCAAAAGGAAGACCGACAATGTCAAATACTTCATTCCTATGACTGTCATGCATCGCCTCACCAGAAAACAACTTGACATCTGCCGAACCACAGTTGAAAGATCGAAGCACACCACCACAGAAGTCAAGTTCGAGATCTCAAGAAGGATCACCTGGCTGGAAAACATCAGGAAGTTTTGGTGGATTCTGATCAAGTTTCTCAAAATTGATAGCTGAACCGAAGTTAAAGAGGTCACTTAGGGGGAAATTGTTGAATCATGAAAGTGACCCTCTTGAACTTTGCTACCGCAGCCACTTCAGCACCCGCAGTCAGTCTTTTCAACAGCAACCGCAACCAGACTCTTGCTACCGCGGTCAACTTATCTAGATTACTTTGTTTGTCTTTATTATAATACACTCTATTATTCAGTATGCCTTGCATGGCTATGTATAGAGATGTAATCTAGTTCATTTCTGAGTCTCTATAAATAGAGACTTATTCTCTAGTATTCTAAACAGATAACTTTTGCTTCTATTCTGAATACATTTCTCTGAAGTTATCCTCTCTATTTCTCTATCTTTCTCCTCTTCACTTCATACTTGTTACTGGAACATAACTTATTATAACCTCTCTTCGGAGCAAGTCCTTGAGACTTAATCACCAAGTTTGATCTACCTTATTAACTCGGTTTGAATGCATTCCTTGTTATGAATCAACTTGTGTGTTTTCTTGATATAACAATTGTCGTCATTCCTATTTCTTTACATTTCCGCAACTAACTCTCTAACTATTTAACTCTAACTTATTAATATTATTGTTGAGCTTTCAGATCCTTTGAGATTAACTATTCCGCAACATACTTGTTCTAACGTTTTGTTCAAGTGTGTCTCTAAGTTTTTCTCTCAACACTTATCTACTCTCGTAGTAAGGAGGAACATAGTCAACATCTGCGATAGGTCTTAGAAACACTACATTCTGAGAAGCTCTATGCGAAGTTCTCAAAATGCGAATTTTGGATCCAAAGAGTCGAATTCTTAGGGCACGTGGTTAGCAAAGAAGGAATACACGTGGACCCTTCCAAAATCAAGGCCATTGAGAACTGGTCAGCACCGAAGACGCCTACATAAATTCGTCAATTTCTAGGCCTTGCTGGCTACTATCGCAGTTTCATTCAGAACTTCTCCCGCATCGCGAAACCTCTTACAACACTGACCCAGAAAGGCGTGGCCTTTGACTGGGAAGAGAAGCAGGAGAGAGCGTTCCAAACGCTCAAACGAGCCTTGTGCACCGCGCCAATACTATACCTCCCCGAAGGGATAGAAGACTTCGTTGTCTATTGCGATGCGTCGAATCAAGGACTCGGATGTGTTCTGATGCAGCAAGGTAAGGTCATCGCCTATGCCTCGAGACAGCTGAAGACACATGAGGTCAACTGCACTACCCACGATATTGAACTAGGAGCAGTTGTGTTTGCTCTGAAGATCTGGAGACACTACCTGTATGGAACAAAAAGCACTATCTTTACAGACCACAAAAGCCTACAACATATATTCGACCAGAAGGAGCTCAACATGAGACAACGACGGTGGCTCGAGCTACTCAGTGACTACGAATGCGAAATTCGTTATCATCCGGGTAAAGCCAACGTAGTAGCTGACGCCCTAAGTCGGAAAGAATATTTTGGTCGTACAGTCAAATCATTGACTATAACTATCCATTCACACTTGTCCACACAAATTAAGGAGGCTCAGCTCGACGCTTTGAAACCTGAAAATGTGGCGGGTGAATCCTTGAGAGGGATGGATAAGAGCTTGGAGGTTAAGGGTGGCGGAGCTTATTATCTCATGGACCAGATCTGGACCCCGAAACATGGTGGTTGCAGAGACTTGGTCATGAACGAGGCGCACAACACTCGTTATTCCGTACACCCAGGTTCAGATAAGATGTATCTGGATCTTAAAAAGCTATACTGGTGGCCTAACATGAAAGCAGAGATTGCTACCTTCGTAAGTAAATGCCTTACTTGCGCCAAGGTCAAGGTCGAATACCAGAAACCCTCCGGGCTACTACAACAGCCAGAGATACCGGAATGGAAGTGGGAGCGGATCACTATGGATTTCATAACCAAGTTGCCCAAGACAATGGGTGGACTTGATACCATATGGGTCATCGTCGATAGATTGACCAACTCCGCACACTTCCTGCCTATCAAGGAAACAGACAAGATAGAGAATCTTACAAGAACTTACATTAGGGAGATTGTACGACTGCACGGTGTTCCCATATCCATTATCTCGGACAGAGATAGTAGATTCACTTCGAGGTTCTGGCAGTCGCTACAAAGTTCCCTAGGAACTAGGCTGGACATGAGTACAGCTTACCATCCACAGACAGACGGGCAAAGTGAGAGGACTATCCAAACCTTGGAAGATATGTTGCGAGCCTGTGTGATCGACTTTGGGAAAGCATGGGATACTCATTTACCCCTTGTCGAATTTTCCTACAACAACAGCTATCACACGAGCATAAAGGCTGCTCCATTCGAGGCCCTTTATGGCCGAAAGTGCAGATCCCCTCTGTGTTGGGCTGAGGTGAGTGATACCCAGTTAGCTAAAGGACGAGTTCCTGAAAGCACTCTCAGAGGTTCGGAGATCATTCGGGAAACGACAGAGAAGATCGTTCAGATTCGTGAATGATTGAAAGCCTCTAGAGACCGACAGAAAAGCTACGTTGATAAACGAAGGAAACCATTGGAATTCCAGGTGGGCGACCGTGTTCTATTGAAGGTCTCACCCTGGAAGGGCTTGATCCGCTTCGGAAAGCGTGGAAAGCTAAATCCAAGGTACATAGGGCCTTTCGAGATTCTTGCAAGAATCGGCCCTGTAGCGTACAAACTTCACTTACCGCGCGAGCTCAGTAACGTACATTCTACCTTCCACGTCTCGAACTTGAAAAAGTGTATGTCCGACGAGACTCTTGTAATCCCACTCGACGAGATCGAGATCAACGAGAGCCTCAACTTCGTGGAAGAACCAGTAGAGATCATGGACCGGGAGGTCAAGCAAACGAAATAAAGTCGCATCCCGATAGTGAAGGTTCGCTGGAACGCCAAGCGAGGACCTGAATTCACTTGGGAGCGAGAGGATCAGATGAAACTGAAATATCCTCGTCTTTTTACTTAGTTAGTTGTAACTACTTATTTGCTTAAACTCCAATTTCGGGACGAAATTCCTTCTAACGGGGGGATGATGTGACAACCCGGAATTTCTATTCTGTACAAACATTCAATTCAATAGAAGTCAGAACAGTTTCTGCTAACTTTCAAGCTTTTTGGAATAAGTTTGGGTATTTTTAAGTTAGTATTGTAGGAGATATCAGGAGAGAGGATGCCCTAGGGTTTATTGTGCAACAATAATGTCCCAAAACTCCAAGAGTTTTGAGTTTATGGCCTAAACTTGGTGTTTACGGCCGTAAACCCCAAGGGGTATATATATGGCACTTAGCCATTTTTCACACTTTTTCCACTTTTCAAGAACAAAGCTCAAATCCTCTCAAGTAGCATCCGAATTTTCCTTCTTGAACTTCAACTTGTAAGTGTTTCTTACCCTAAAAAGTTGATATCTTACTTAATCTAGTGATTTAACATACTTCCATCCGTGAAATCATTCCAAAAGTGTAGATCTTCAAGTTTCACCAAGAACACACACTAGTGTTCTTGGACTTTTAGCACCTTTTCAAGCTTCTAACTAGTAAGTACTCCTACCCTAGTATATTAGAAAGCTTGTTACACTACTAAACATCAAGAAAACACCCAAGAAACACAAGATCAAGGTGTTTACGGTCCAAGATGTTCTTGGACCATAAACCCTAAAAAGAGTGCCAAAGTGTGCCCAAGTCCCTTACAAGCCTTGGAAACTAGCCTAGATCCCTTCCTTATTGTGCTTAGGACTCAAAACAATCAAAAGACCATAAACCATTTGGGTTTACGGCCGTAAACCCAAAAGGGAAATGGTCCAAGGACCGTAAACTCTTAAAAGGAGGGAAATGGTGCCCTAATCTCTTCCTAAGGCTTAAACATGAAGTAGGAATGCTTCTTGTGATCTTTAAGGCTTCAAAACACAAAATCGTCAAAGAAACATGAGTTTACGGCCGTAAACTCATGGGTTTACGACCGTAAACTCAATGAGTTATGGTCACAAAACCGTAAACTCAAATAAAGGGTTCCCTTGAACCTAAACTCAATAGCAATGTCCTACCACCCTTAGATGCAATCCTTAGGACTTATAGCACTTAAATCAAGTGTTTTACATGTCTTAGGATGTCTTAACTTGGTTAATTAGTTGTTTTATGACTAATTGAATACACATATGTGTTATTATATGTTAACTAGGATCATTGTGTGTGTGCAAGTCTTCACTTGACACTTAGCATCCTATACATTCCGTTCATCCAAACCACCCACTACAGGTGAGTTCATACCCCTTAATTAACCTTTTAAATGTTTTTAAATGCTTTTATGGGGGGATACAAGTTGATCTATTATAGTTATTATATCAATCACATGTGATTAATAACTACCAAACAAGTGGATTTCTTACTTTTCAAACTGTGTTACCAAACTGTTTTACTTCAAACTGTCTTACAAACTCTTTTACATACTAAATGCTCTTATCAAACTCTTTTACATGTTAAATACTTTTACTTAAACTCTTTTAAACTTATATTCTGTGTATCTATATGGATATAGTTATATAAGTAGGATTGAAAGGACTTAGGACTGATAGCTCACCTTACTTCATGTTCCTTGTTTGGTTGTGGACTTCGGGTATTCAGGTTATTTGTCCGAAGGTCGTTTGAATCCTAGTTATATATCATGTATATGTGTATAGATATAAAAGGTTACTTGATTCAGTTCAATGCCTTTGGGTAGCAAAGGTATACAAACATGTTCATATACACAAACAACATTACTAGTAAACTATAATAGGTATAGTTTAGGAAGATACTATTACCAGAACAATGAAACATACAATGAGTCAGTTCATTCATGAGAAACAAACATAATACATAGTGATGAGAAACAAACATAATACATAGTGATGAGAAACAAACATAATACATAGTGATGAGAAACAAACATAATACATAGTGATGAGAAACAAACATAACACATAGTGATGAGAAACAAACATAATACACAGTGGTGAGAAACGAAACATACAGGCTAGACAGAGAAAGAACACACAATACAGCTAGCACATACATATACATATACATATACATTACTTACAGTTATGTGAGCCACTTAACGGGGGCATGGCACTACCTTTCATGACCCGTTTTGTATCCAGAATCTCCTTAAATAGGGAGCGTATGAGTTTGTGTATAGATCTATATTGGATTGACTATCCTACACCTTGCTGCTCGCTACAGTGGGACTTGCAAGTCTACGGGTGCCAAACGTCATTTCTTACGACGTCTTACATCGTCGTTTTACTAGAGTCGGTAGCAGGATATAGGCCGATCACATGGTACTTGAAATAACAATTGGTTTAAAAGTAGTTAGTACAGCAGTAGTTACTTAATACAACACTACAGTACTATATCATTTTCCCATTACATTTACTTTGTGATATTCACACAATAAACATAATGTAAAAACTATATTTTTGGTTAATGATAGTCAGATTTGGGAAAATACATACTCTTACAAGAGATACACACACAGATACTAGATGCCTTGGTAGAAGGCTACTTTTAGTAGGAAACATAGGGTTTTCTAGGAGAGTTCAAACAATTACAAACTTTTACAAACTTATACAATTACAGACTTACAAACACTTTCATACAAATACAGACACTAATATACTTATGATCTCACCGGCTTTAAAGCTGATAAACTCTTTCAAAATAACTTGTATTCTCAGGTCACCAGTAGACAAGTACCGGTGCCAGGTTTTGAGAAGATGGAGCTCGTTCAAGACTCATCTTTTATTTTGATGTATATTTTTGGTGTCTATATAACTTGACAGAACACACTTGTATTAAATTATATTATTAATGCAATGGATGATGTTGTTGCTTGTTTACTATTTTGCATTGTTGTGATACTGTACATAACGTCCTCCACCCCAAAACGTTTCCGCCGTTTCTGGTTTTGGGGTGTGACACCCCATCTTTGACCAGAGTCTCCTGGAGGGAGAGCGCGAATTTGTGTATAGATCTATACGGGGTTGACGACCCCACACCTAAACTGTTAGCTACAGTTAGACCGGCAGGTCAGGGGTGACAAATGTCGACATTAGTACTACGTCTAGTATGGTTATGAGAAACTCACAAACCGCGGAAACAACAACTCTTGTACGTAGTAATATATATTTAACTCAATCATGCTCAGGGGGTAATAACTATACAATGCGGTATTATTAGCATGTTCATAATTCGGGATAAACACCCTTTTAACCAGTTTTACTTAAACATAAAACTCTACATTCTTCATTCTATGCATGGCATATTTACTTACAGGTTACAGTCTTGGTCATTTAAGACTGCATCTCATTTAGGAAAATATAGGATTTTCCTGGTTCAAACATTCACTTTATACAACAATGATTCACAACCCACTTTATTAAGAAAATATCGGATTTTCTGGAAAACATACACGAACTTTCGAATGGCATACATTTTATCAAAACACTACTTATAAAGTCACCAACTTAAATGTTGACACTTTTCTTTGAAATAACTTGTATTCTCATGAAATCGCTAAACCAGGTTAGCAACTGCTTTTGAAGACTTACGATCAGGCGTTAGTTTAATCTTTTGGATGTCATATTGTAATTGAATTTTGCAAACATGTAATACTACAATCATGTAAACTTTTCAATTATGTATATGATGGTCGTGTGTACTTTCTTTACTATTCATTTGTTATGATACTGAACATGACGTCCTCCGCCCCCGAACGTTTCCGCCGTTCAGGTTTGGGGGTGTGACATTTATTATATGGTTAATAAATTAATTAGAAATCAAAATTGTGGCAACCCGAAAAATTATTGCCTTCTAGCCTTGTTAAGGGTCATTTTATTGGGTTTTAAGCCTAGTACACTTAAGGAATGAGTGTTAGAATGTACCTGTTAGAGACACTGTGCAACATTCAAGCCTTAAGACCACCAAAAAGGAGTTCAAGGCCAAGACATATGAGTTTACGGCCGTAAACTCAAGGCTGGCCATAAACTCCCCCTTAAAGTCTCAATTCCTTCACTTTTCTTTCATTCTTACACTTTCAACTCAAGAACACTTCCATTCTCTCTCAAGTATCATCGAGATTTTCATTCCCGATCTTTCAAAAAGTAAGTGGTTATTCCCTCTAGTTGTTGTTATCCTTCTTACTCATGAATCACTCTTTGATTTCATCCATGGAAATCAACTTTTTGCTAGATCTTCATCTTTCACCAAGAACACACACTTGTTCTTGGTGGCCGTAAACACCTCAAAAGCCCTCAAAAGTGTGAGCAATCCATCTATCATTTAGTTAGGCATGTTAATCACTAGATCCTAGCCTTGAAACATCACCAAACTCAACATCCATGAGAGTTTACGGCCAAGAGCATCTCCATTGGCCGTAAACCCTTATATTTGTCATGTTTTGAGCCTTAAACACTTATAGACACTTGATAACCATTGGAACACTTGAACCGTTGAAACCTCTTGCCTTTATGACCCAAAATGAGACCATTTGGAGAGTTTATGGCCATACACTTTTTTCGTGTGGCCGTAAACACCTCAACACCTCCTAAAAGGTTAGTTTTGCTCACCCTCTTATAGAGCAATAGTCCCTCAAGCTTCCCTACCATTCAAAAACCTTTTACCATGAGTTTACGGCCCAAAGCTCCATGGCCGTAAACCCATGGCCGTAAACACCATTTCTTGGCCATAAACCTCCCATTGATGAATCACATGTGATTCTATAACTTAGTTCAAGTCCCTAGGGGTGTGTCCTTTCATAAAATTGCTTATAAACACTATATTCATGCCAATACATGCCATATATGTCATTTAGGACTCGTTTGTGTCTCGGAACTTCATTCGTGGAACTTCTCATCCTTACGCGCATATTCGTTTGAATCACCCACTTAAGGTGAGTTCATACCCCTATAATCAATCTTTTAAATGTTTTAAATGATTTTAAGGGGGGGATACAAGTTGAACACAATGATAATTGTGTAAATGTTTTGTTATAAACATCATTTTAAAGGATTTCTTATGTTTCAGGAATAATCAAAACATTTCAAAAACTCTTTATCAGTTATGTTACTTTATAGTTTATAAAACTCCGTTTATAAAGATACAATCATAACTTAGTAGATAAATGAGACTTTTATTCAAGTCAGTAACAGTTCAAGTAATCATACTAGTAAACTATAATAGGTGTGGTTTAGAGGTTTAGTTCATACTAGATACTAGAACATACTATAACCTCAACAGAAGGAACATGCTATAACAGAAGGAACAAGCTATAACTATAACAGAAAGAACATGCTACAACTATAACAGAAGGAACATACTATAACCATAACAGAAGGAACATACTATAACTATAACAGAAATGTCACACCCCAAAACCAAGAACGGCGGAAACGTTCAGGGGTGGAGGACGTCATGTAAAGTATCATAACAGTGCAAGTAGTAAACAAGCAACAACATCATCCATTGCATTAAAAGTAAAGTTTTAATACATGAGTGTCCTTTCATTGTAATAAGACACCAAAATATGTAAACAAAATAAAGACGAGTCTTGTCTGTGCTCCGTCTTCTCAAAACCCTGGTCATCGTACCTGTCTACTGGTGACCTGAGAATACAAGTTATTTTGAAAGTGTAGATCAGCATAAAGCTGGTGAATTCATAAGTATTATGGTGTCATTGATTAGAAAAGCTGTTATGAAAGACTTGTAAATGTTTAATGAAACATTTAGTGTAAGTGTGAAAACCCTAGAAAATCCCATATTTCCTACTAGTATCAAAGGCAGTCTTCTACCAAGACCTGAATGCTTTGAAAGTTTGCATTTCTGTATCAATGAAAGTTTTTCCCATGCAACTATTATTATAAATATATAGTCTACCCCATCGTTTATGTGAATATGTCACAAAATAAAAGTAATAGGGAAAATTATATAATCATTGAAATCATATCCTTTTGCCTTAGGATAATCACGGCGTGGAAACGCGCCGAACAGTACAACCGAGAACATCCGTCGATGAACAGGTCCCGCTGTAGCTAGCAGCCAGGTGTAGGATGGTCAGTCCCGTATAGTATATATAGTATTTCTCTCTGTATATTATATAGTATTTCTCTCTATGTAACAAGTAATAGTATCTCTTCATATAGTAGTATAGACTCATGAATGAACTGACTCTGGTGTAATTCCTTGTAATAGGAATAGTAATTTGTATCCCCTAAACTATACCTATAATAGTTTACTGGAATGTAAATTGAATGTCCAAGTAGGTTTATACACCCTTGCTACTCAAGAGTGTTGGAACTGAAGAAATAATGAAAGCTCTCATATCAATACATATATACATGAAACATAAGTGTATAGATATGGTTTTTAACAGTAAATTGAAAGAGGTTTTGTAAAACATTTAAGAGTTTTGAACAATAAATAAATGATGACTTGATGTCAGTTTATAAAAAGATTCAGAAGTAATTCATTTGATAACAAAGTATAAAATAACTGAAACCCATTGTATTTATCACATTTTGAAGTATGTGAAATCAGTTGGTTGAAAACACAGTTATAAATCACATGATTGATTCTATAACTTCCTGTTTTCTACTTGTATTCCCCCCCCCCCCCCATGAAAGCATTTAAAATCATTTAAAAGATTGATTAAGGGGTATGAACTCACCTATAGTGAGTGGTTTTGATGAACGGAATGTATAGGATGCTAGGTGTCAAGTGAAGACTTGTACACACACAAAGATCCTAGTTAACATATAATCACACATATATGTATCCAATTAGTCATTTAAACAACTAATTAACCATGTTAAGACATCCTAGGACATGATCAACACTTTATTTAAGTGTTACAAGTACTAAGGATTGCATCTAAGTGTTGTAGAACATTGCTATTAAGTTTAGGGTTCAAGGGTAAACTCCCTTGGAGTTTACGGTTTTGTAACCATAACTCATTGAGTTTACGGTCGTAAACCCATGAGTTTACGGCCGTAAACTCATGGTACTTGACCATTTTGTGTTTTGAATCCTTAAAGATCATAAGAAGCGTTCCTACTTCATGTTTAAGCCTTAGGAAGAGATTAGGGCACCATTTCACTCCTTTAGGGAGTTTACGGTCCTTGGACCACTTCTCCTTGGGTTTATGGCCGTAAACCCAAATGTGTTATGGTCTTTTGATGTTTTCAAGTACTAAGCACATCAAGGAAGGGGTCTAGGCTAGTTTCCAAGGCTTGGTAAGGGACTAGGGCCACTTTGGCCCCTTTGTTAGGGTTTACAGTCCAAGGTGTTCTTGGACCGTAAACACCTTTGATCCTTTGATTCCATGTGTTTTCTAGGTCATTAAGAAGTGTTACAAACCTTATAACAAGCCAAGGTAAGAGTACTTACTATGTAGAAGCTTGAAAGGGTGCTAAATGTCCAAGAACACTAGTGTGTGTTCTTGGTGTTCTTGGTGAAACTTGAAGATCTACATATTTGGAATGATTTCACGGATGGAATCATGTAAGATCACTAGTTTAAGGTAGATATCAACTTATTAGGGTAATAAACACTTACAAAGTTGAAGATCAAGAAGAAAATTTGGATGATACTTGAGAGGATTTGAGTTCTAGACTTGAAAATGGTGAAAAAGTGGTAAATATGACTAAGTGTCATATTTATACCCCTCCCCTTAGGGTTTACGGCCGTAAACACCTTTGTTTAGGCCGTAAACTCCAAACTCTTGGTGTTTTGGGACATTATTGTTGCACAATAAACCCTAGGGCATCCTCTCTCTTGTTATCTCCTAAAGTACTAACTTTAAAACACTCAATCTGACTCCAGAAAGCTTGAAAGTTAGCAGAAACAGTTCTGACTTCTATTGAAGTGAATGGTTGTACAGAATAGAAATTTCGGGTTGTCACATCATCCCCCGTTAGAAGGAATTTCGTCCCGAAATTAGAGTTTAAGCAAATAAGTAGTTACAAATAACTAAGTAAACAGATGAGGATATTTCAGTTTCATCTGATCCTCTCGCTCCCAAGTGAATTCAGGTCCTCGCTTGGCGTTCCAGGGAACCTTCACTATCGGGATGCGACTTTGTTTCGTTTGCTTGACCTCCCGGTCCATGATCTCTACTGGTTCTTCCACGAAGTTGAGGCTCTCGTTGATCTCGATCTCGTCGAGTGGGATTACAAGAGTCTCGTCGGACAGACACTTTTTCAAGTTCGAGACGTGGAAAGTAAAAATGTACATTACTGAGTTCGCGCGGTAAGTTAAGTTTGTAAGCTACAGGGCCGATCCTTACGAGAATCTCGAAAGGCCCTATGTACCTTGGATTTAGCTTTCCACGCTTTCCGAAGCGTATCAAGCCCTTCCAGGGTGAGACCTTCAATAGAACACGGTCGCCCACCTGGAATTCCAACGGTTTCCTTCGCTTATCAGCGTAGCTTTTCTGTCGGTCTCTAGAGGCTTTCAATCGTTCACGAATCTAAACGATCTTCTCTGTCGTTTCCCGAATGATCTTCGGACCTGTGAGAGTGCTTTCAGGAACTCGTCCTTTAGCTAACTGGGTATCACCCACCTCAGCCCAGCACAGAGGGGATCTGCACTTCCGGCCATAGAGCGCTTCAAATGGAGCAGCCTTTATGCTCGTGTGATAACTGTTGTTGTAGGAAAATTTGACAAGGGGTAAATGAGTATCCCATGCTTTCCCAAAGTCGATCACACAGGCTCGCAACATATCTTCCAAGGTTTGGATAGTCCTTTCACTTTGTCTGTCGGTCTGTGGATGGTAGGCTGTACTCATGTCCAGCCTGGTTCCTAGGGAACTTTGTAGCGACTGCCAGAACCTCGAAGTGAATCTACTATCTCTGTCCGAGATAATGGATATGGGAACACCGTGCAGTCGTACAATCTCCCGAATGTAGGTTCTTGTAAGTTTCTCCAACTTGTTTGTTTCTTTGATAGGCAGGAAGTGTGCAGACTTGGTCAATCTGTCGACGATGACCCATATGGTATCAAGTCCACCCGTTGTCTTGGGCAACTTGGTTAAGAAGTCCATAGTGATCCGCTCCCACTTCCATTCTGGTATCTCAGGCTGTTGCAGTAGACCTGACGGTTTCTGGTATTCGACCTTGACCTTAGCGCAAGTAAGGCATTTACTTACGAAGGTAGCAATCTCTGCTTTCATGTTAGGCCACCAGTATAGCTTTTTGAGATCCAGATACATCTTATCTGAACCTGGGTGGACGGAATAACAAGTGTTGTGCGCCTCGTTCATGACCAAGTCTCTGAAACCACCGTGTTTCGATGTCCAGATCCGATCCATGAGATATAAGGCTCCGCCACCCTTGATTTCCAAGTTCTTATCCATCCCTCTCAGGGATTCACTCGCCACATTTTCAGGTTTCAAAGCGTCGAGCTGAGCCTCCTTAATTTGCGTGGACAAGTGTGAATGGATAGTTAGAGTCAAAGATTTGACTCTACGACCAGAGTATTCTTTCCGACTTAGGGCGTCGGCTACTACGTTGGCTTTAACCGGATGATAACGAATTTCACATTCGTAATCACTGAGTAGCTCGACCCACCGTCGTTGTCTCATGTTGAGCTCCTTCTGGTCGAATATATGTTGTAGGCTTTTGTGGTCTGTAAAGATAGTACTTTTTGTACCATACAGGTAGTGTCTCCAGATCTTCAGAGCAAACACAACTGCTCCTAGTTCAAGATCGTGGGTGGTGTAGTTAACCTCGTGTGCCTTCAGCTGTCTCGAGGCATAGGCAATGACCTTACCTCGTTGCAGCAGAACACAACCGAGCCCTTGATTTGAAGCATCGCAATAGACAACGAAATCTTCTATCCCTTCAGGGAGGGATAGTACTTGTGCGGTGCACAAGGCTCTCTTGAGCGTTTGGAACGCTCTCTCCTGCCTCTCTTCCCAGTCAAAGGTCACGCCCTTCTGGGTCAGTGTTGTAAGAGGTTTCGCAATTCGGGAGAAGTTCTGAATGAACCTGCGATAGTAGCCAGCGAGACCTAGAAATTGACGAATTTTTGTAGGTGTCTTCGGTGCTGACCAGTTCTCAATGGCCTTCATTTTGGAAGGTTCCACGTGAATTCCTTCTTCACTAACTACGTGGCCTAGGAATTCGACTCTTCGAATCCAAAATTTGCACTTAGAGAACTTCGCATAGAGCTTCTCCGATCGTAATGTTTCTAAGACTCTTCGTAGGTGTTGACTATGTTCTTCCTTACTTCGAGAGTAGATGAGTATGTCATCGATGAAGACAATGACGAACTGATCCAAGTAAGGACGACACACCCTATTCATTAAATCCATGAATACTGCGGGCGCGTTGGTTAATCCGAACGGCATCACTACAAACTCGTAGTGTTCATAACGAGTTCGGAAGGTTGTCTTGGGAACATCCTCCTCTAACACTCGTAGTTGGTGGTACCCGGATCGTAGAACTATCTTCGAGAAATAGTTGGCTCCTTGAAGTTGATCAAATAAATCGTCAATGCGGGGTAAGGAATAACGATTTTTAATGGTAAGCTTGTTGAGTTCCCTGTAGTCGATGCACATACGAAACGATCCATCTTTCTTCTTGACGAACAAGACCGGTGCTCCCCATGGTGAGAAGCTTGGCCTAATGAATCCCTTCTGGAGAAGTTCGTTAAGCTGACTGGAAAGTTCCTGCATCTCCGCTGGTGCCAGACGATATGGAGATTTGGCTACTGGAGTAGCCCCTGGCACTAAGTCGATTCTGAACTCGACTTGGCGTTGTGGTGGTAATCCTGGAAGTTCTTCTGGAAAGATGTCGGGAAAGTCGCGTACTTCTGGGATGTTCTGAATGTCTTTCACTTCTTGACTCGTATCGACGATGTGTGCGAGGAATACATGATATTCCTTTCGCAAGCACTTCTGAGCTTGAATGCACGAAATGATGCGAAGGTTCGTACTAGGTTTGTCGCCGTAGATAAATAGGGTTTCGCTGTTAGGGAGGTTAAGACGAACTGCTTTTTCAAAGCACAAGATGTCGGCGCGATGAAGACTCAACCAATCCATGCCGATAATGACGTCGAAACTTTTAATTGGGACCGGCGTGAGGTCGATCGAAAATGAATGGCTATCTAGTGTTAGGGTACACCCTATGTATATACTGTTAGTGCTCTCTGTCTTCCCATTATCCATTTCTACAGTGAACGGTTCTTTAAGGGCTCGTGATTTTTGCTTAAGTAAATGAGCAAATTTTTGGTTCACGAAACTCCTCTCCGCTCCACTATCAAACAGAATGCATGCATAAGAGTTATCGAGGAGAAACGTACCAGTGACCACTATGGGGTCGGCAACTGCTTCCTTGCGGCCTATGGACAGAACTCTCCCCACTCCGCCAGCTAACCCTGCCTTAGGGCAGTTTCTCTTGAAGTGGCCCACTTCGCCACAACCGTAGCAAGCTTGGCCTACACCGGCGTTAGGAACTTGAGCGGTCGGCCTTGCTGGAGTCTTACAGAAACGGGCAGTATGCCCCCTTCTGTTGCAGTTAGCGCACTGCATTTCCCGGCAAGGTCCGTTGTGATGGAAGGTGCATTTGTTGTACTTCGGAAGATTACCGGCATAAGGCTTAGATGGAAAGGGATTAGCAGGGACAACAAGAGTTACCGTGGCAGCATTGATTGTAACTAGTTGTTGTCTCTTCGAGGATTTTTGCGAAGCCCCGCTTTTCCTCTTGTTCCACCCCTTTTTCTTGTTGTTGTTGTTTCCCTTTTGTTGCTCGGGTGTAGAAATCGTTGGGTTCTGGTAGTTTCCGTGATCTATAAGGGATTGTGCCAGCTCTTTAGCGTTGTCAAAAGTAACAGGCCTTGATGCTAACACACTTGACTGGATCTGGGGCGACAGTCCCCAAATATATCTCTCTATTTTCTTGCTCTCTAGAGCAACCATATCAGGGCAAAGAATTGCCAGATCACAGAATCTACTAGTATAGGTTGATATGTAAGAACCAACCATTACAAGACCCCAGAGTTCCTGCTCGAGTTTTTGAATTTCCCCTCGTGGACAGTACTCTCTCATCAGCATGGCTTTCAAGTTCTTCCAGCTTATCGAATTTGCCACTATTAGGGTCAGTGACTTAATGTGGCCATTCCACCAAGTTAAAGCCCGGACAGAAAAGGTACAAGTAGCAAACTTGACCTTATTGTTCTCTGGGCAGGCGCAGATTTCAAAGACTGCTTCTATCTTTTCTATCCACTGCCTTAAAATCATAACACCTCCAGTTCCATTGAAATTTCTGGGTTTGGCATTCGTAAAATCCTTGTAGGTGCATTCTCGGGGGTGCCCATGACTCTCGCCATGGTTAGAAATAGGTGCACCAGTTCCTGATCCGCTAGGGACAGGAGTATTGATGTGTGATATGGCAGCCGCTACGACCGTCGTGACAGTTGCTTGGAACATAGCAGCGTCGAACTAAGGAGGTGGTGGAGGTGGAGGTGGTATCGGTGTTTCGTTATTATTGTTATGCCTCAGATTTCTGCGAGGAGGCATCTTTTAACTATAAGTTTAGAAAGATGAAGATATTGATAAGAATTTAATAGGAAAGTTGATGAAAATGACTCATGGACTAACTCTTCATAGCCCAACAGCACGATTGAATGTAGATCTAGAACTAACAGATGATAGTATTTGGATAATAATTCCCATGAGATTAGGTACCCGTCAATATTACTGGAATTACAGATGTAACAAGTTCGGGAAAAATGGCCTAGTAGGAGGCCTTACATCAACCAAGATGAGAAAGTTTTGACAGGACTACGACCTAATCAAGACCTAACAGGTCTAAGATTTACAGAGATAGGAAATTAGACCAGAGTTTTACATAACTAGGTTATATCCAAAAGAGAAGTCGATGAGATTCTATCGGCGACGAGAACTACTAGAGTGAGTTCTTGATTCCGACAGAAGGCGTTCTATGTCCCTCACACGCCTGTCAGATCTTACTTGTTGAGCTCGAAGTTCCCTGACTTCAGCTTGGGTTCCAGCAAGTTCTCTTTGCAGAGCTGCATTGTGGACCAGAGTCCTTTCATGAGCAGACTCTAGTTGGCAAATGCGGACTGTGTTAACGCCAGAGTTGGCGTCAATCTCCATGACTCGGTCGATAGCGGCTCGACCCTGTTCGGTGTTCTGAGAAATCCTACGAACCATGATGGGTAGGACCCTGTCAGCTGAACCTCCCTCAGTGAGGTTGTAGAAGCTTCTGCCTCCATTGTAGGGGATGGGTTGACTCTATTCCTGACTCCATCTATTCAAGTTTGTGGCCCACAGAGGTATGGGTCCTTGAAATGCTGGGCGAGGGTTTGGGTCATGAGCAGCTGGGGGTAGGTTGTTGACTTCTGGTTCTGAGTCAGAACTATCAGAAAAGCCTTCAGCTTCGTGATCATCCAAAGGAATTGAGTGATCATTCTCTGGCTCTTCTCCGAGCCATCCAGCATTGTCGTGGTTAGGGTAGTACGGGTCGCCGTGGGGATGGAATCCAGCCATGATATCTACGCGAGAAGACAGATATAAGAAGAAATTAATAGACGTACTAACTAAGATAATTATAAGATGATCTTTATCAGTTACTTCAATACTTGTTTAGTGCATACCAGTTATATGTATTCAGGGCTGGATAGACCTTCGAATAAGTGACCCTAACTCTAAGCCCACAACCAAACAAGGAACAAGAAGTAAAGCAAAGATCCACAGATTCTAAGTCTATGACGTCCTAGATACATATAACCTTAGTGTATCCACTCAGCAACTATTGACCTACTGATAAAGACCTTTTTTGTTCTCAGATAAGTAATTATAGTAACACCAAATACCCCTATGGTATTTCATTGTGGTAATGTTGGTAAGTTTTTAGACTTGTTGCCATATCACAACCATTCTTGGGCATATGCTAATCACTCCTCGGACCAGCATAGTTGATCAGGCTATGCTACTCCCAGGACTGACCATACATCCCCGAGCTCACTTGTGATAGTCAACAATCGTAATACTTTTGCTCTTGTCATTGTGACACTGATTTTACTATGAATGCAGGCATGTATACTTAGTTAAATATTTTATTATTTAAAAGTATAAACTCTTGGTCAAAGTATTTTAATCCCATTGTATTTATAGTCTGTATATCTTTTATGGGTTGATATACTCAATTCACTATAAACAAAGCTCCGATACCAATCTGTCACACCCCAAAACCAAGAACGGCGGAAACGTTCAGGGGTGGAGGACGTCATGTAAAGTATCATAACAGTGCAAGTAGTAAACAAGCAACAACATCATCCATTGCATTAAAAGTAAAGTTTTAATACATGAGTGTCCTTTCATTGTAATAAGACACCAAAATATGTAAAAAAAATAAAGACGAGTCTTGTCTGTGCTCCGTCTTCTCAAAACCCTGGTCATCGTACCTGTCTACTGGTGACATGAGAATACAAGTTATTTTGAAAGTGTAGATCAGCATAAAGCTGGTGAATTCATAAGTATTATGGTGTCATTGATTCGAAAAGCTGTTATGAAAGACTTGTAAATGTTTCATGAAACATTTAGTGTAAGTGTGAAAACCCTAGAAAATCCCATATTTCCTACTAGTATAAAAGGTAGTCTTCTACCAAGACCTGAATGCTTTGAAAGTTTGCATTTATGTATCAATGAAAGTTTTTCCCATGCAACTATTATTATGAATATATAGTCTACCTCATCGTTTATGTGAATGTGTCACAAAATAAAAGTAATAGGGAAAATTATATAATCATTGAAATCGTATCCTTTTGCCTTAGGATAATGACGGCGTGGAAACTCGCCGAACAGTACAACCGAGAACATCCGTCGATGAACAGGTCCCGCTGTAGCTAGCAGCCAGGTGTAGGATGGTCAGTCCCGTATAGTATATATAGTATTTTTCTCTGTATAGTATATAGTATTTCTCTCTATGTAACAAGTAATAGTATCTCTTCATATAGTAGTATAGACTCATGAATGAACTGACTCTGGTGTAATTCCTTGTAATAGGAATAGTAATTTGTATCCCCTAAACTATACCTATAATAGTTTACTGGAATGTAAATTGAATGTCCAAGTAGGTTTATACACCCTTGCTACTCAAGAGTGTTGGAACTGAAGAAATAATGAAAGCTCTCATATCAATACATATATACATGAAACATAAGTGTATAGATATGGTTTTTAACAGTAAATTGAAAGAGGTTTTGTAAAACATTTAAGAGTTTTGAACAATAAATAAATGATGACTTGATGTCAGTTTATAAAAAGATTCAGAAGTAATTCATTTGATAACAAAGTATAAAATAACTGAAACCCATTGTATTTATCACATTTTGAAGTATGTGAAATCAGTTGGTTGAAAACACAGTTATAAATCACATGATTGATTCTATAACTTCCTGTTTTCTACTTGTATTCCCCCCCCCCCCCCATGAAAGCATTTAAAATCATTTAAAAGATTGATTAAGGGGTATGAACTCACCTATAGTGAGTGGTTTTGATGAACGGAATGTATAGGATGCTAGGTGTCAAGTGAAGACTTGTACACACACAAAGATCCTAGTTAACATATAATCACACATATATGTATCCAATTAGTCATTTAAACAACTAATTAACCATGTTAAGACATCCTAGGACATGATCAACACTTTATTTAAGTGTTACAAGTACTAAGGATTGCATCTAAGTGTTGTAGAACATTGCTATTAAGTTTAGGGTTCAAGGGTAAACTCCCTTGGAGTTTACGGTTTTGTAACCATAACTCATTGAGTTTACGGTCGTAAACCCATGAGTTTACGGCCGTAAACTCATGGTACTTGACCATTTTGTGTTTTGAATCCTTAAAGATCATAAGAAGCATTCCTACTTCATGTTTAAGCCTTAGGAAGAGATTAGGGCACCATTTCACTCCTTTAGGGAGTTTACGGTCCTTGGACCACTTCTCCTTGGGTTTACGGCCGTAAACCCAAATGGTTTATGGTCTTTTGATGTTTTCAAGTACTAAGCACATCAAGGAAGGGGTCTAGGCTAGTTTCCAAGGCTTGGTAAGGGACTAGGGCCACTTTGGCCCCTTTGTTAGGGTTTACGATCCAAGGTGTTCTTGGACCGTAAACACCTTTGATCCTTTGATTCCATGTGTTTTCTAGGTGATTAAGAAGTGTTATAAACCTTATAACAAGCCAAGGTAAGAGTACTTACTATGTAGAAGCTTGAAAGGGTGCTAAATGTCCAAGAACACTAGTGTGTGTTCTTGGTGTTCTTCGTGAAACTTGAAGATCTACATATTTGGAATGATTTCACGGATGGAATCATGTAAGATCACTAGTTTAAGGTAGATATCAACTTATTAGGGTAAGAAACACTTACAAAGTTGAAGATCAAGAAGAAAAGTTGGATGATACTTGAGAGGATTTGAGTTCTAGACTTGAAAATGGTGAAAAAGTGGTAAATATGACTAAGTGTCATATTTATACCCCTCCCCTTAGGGTTTACGGCCGTAAACACCTTTGTTTAGGCCGTAAACTCCAAACTCTTGGAGTTTTGGGACATTATTGTTGCACAATAAACCCTAGGGCATCCTCTCTCTTGTTATCTCCTAAAGTACTAACTTTAAAACACTCAATCTGACTCCAGAAAGCTTGAAAGTTAGCAGAAACAGTTCTGACTTCTATTGAAGTGAATGGTTGTACAGAATAGAAATTCCGGGTTGTCACAAGAAAGAACATGCTACAACTATAACAGAAGGAACATACTATAACTATAACATAAGGAACATACTATAACTATAACAGAAGGAACATGCTACAATTATAACAGAAGGAACATACTATAACTATAACAGAAGAACAAATCATGAAATTACACAGGAATTACCGTATTGGCATAAACCAAAGTATGAATACCATGTACCAGGGTTAGGAAACACGAGGTACAATGTCATACCGGGTTCCAATAACAAAGGTACAAATACAACGTACCAGGGTTAGCAAACTTGAAGAATGACACTTACGTCATACCGCGTTTCAATAACAAAGGTACGAATACCACGTACCAGGGTTAGCAAACAAGGAGTATGATACAAGAAACACATAAACATATGTAAAACTCAGGTTAACAAACATGAAGTAATAACATATCATTCCGGCTTTACACAAACAACGGTATAAATACAACGTACCAGGGTTAGCAAACACGGGGTACCACGTCATACCAGGTTTCAATAACAAAGGTACAAATACAATGTACCAGGGTTAGCAAACACGATGTATGATACAGGAAGAACATTAAACATAAGTAAAATGTGTAACATAAACATCCAGTTAGAAGGTGACTTATAATGCTAACTTTATGATTTCTCGGTAGATACATCAAGGATATATATTAATTGAGTCTAACAGATAGTAGAATGTGTGCTTTCCGCTTCATTCCCTGTTCCTTGTTTGGTTGTGGGTTTAGAGCAGATGCACCCAATCTACTATCTATTCGATCTTGACTAAATATATATTTGGTATGCACCAAGTAATCATAAGGAGTACCAGGTATAGGTTAGGTCATAGTATATAAATTCAATACATCGTTTTCTAGTACAAAAGCATACTCTTAGATAGAACATTGAGTAAACTAAACTGGAAACTTAAAAGGTTTAATCCATTTTATTAAACCAATACAACTTAAAGGACCTTAATTTGTTAATTATATAATACCTTAGTTTACACATCAGGGTTATAAATATGTAATATCTGACAGATAGTTATATGTATGCTCTCCGCCTTACTTCCTGTTCCTTGTTTGGTTGTGGGCTTAGGGTAGATTCACACAGTTAACTATCTGTTTGATATTAGATCATATATAACTAGTGTAAACTAAGTGATTATAGAAGGAACTATTGTGGTTACTATTTTTACTAAAGGAACTATTACAATTAATTCCGTGAGTACCAAATGAATACACCAGAGTTATATACAATGATGATCTTACAAACAATGGGATGTGTGACTTCCACCTCATTCCCTGTTCCTTGTTTGGTTGTGGGCTTAGGGAAGATTCACACAATCGATTATTTGTTTGATCTGTATTCTATATAACTTATATTCATTTAGTACTCATAGAAAGGAATTGTAGAGTCATTTATACTTATCTTTCATCATATCAGAAGGTATAGGATCTTCTGAAGAACAGGCGAACTTTTCTAAAAGAGCTTTCGAGTTACTAATACATCACTTAAATACTTATGAACTCACCAGCTTAAATGCTGATCTATTCTTTCGAAATAACTTGTATTCTCAGGTAACTAGTAGACAGGTACATGTGTTGGATTCAGAAGATGGAGCATAGTAGCTTCATGTCTTGTTTTTTCATTTACTTGTGTAATCTATCTTATGTGAAACACATACTTTGTAAACACTTTCTTCTAATGAAATGGTTGTTTATTACTTTGATTGCTATGATGCATGTCTTGTGATACTAAACATGACGTCATCCAACCCCGAACGTTTCCGCCGTTCTGGTTTGGGGGTGTGACAGATTGGTATCAGAGCATTGTTTATAGTGAACTAAGTATATCAACCTATAAAAGATATACAACTATAAATACAATGGGGCCGAAGTGCGCTGGATAATAATATATTTTAAAATTATAACAATACCTTATAAAAATATACTTACATGCTTATACATACTAGAACAAGTATCACAAGAAGAACAGAACATTAGTATTTAAAGGTTGAACACTGCGGTCAAACCTGGACAGTTATGTAATCACATCTGGAATCAATATAGCCTGATCAACTATATTCATTTGAGATGTGACCGACATGTGTTTGGGAGTGATGTGGTGTTGCAACAGCCTTAAAACTTACCTAACTCTATTCAAGGGAATTCTAGATCATAACATAAAGTTAAAATACTATGGGAGTATTTTATGATACTATAAGGCAACAACAAGTATAAAACATATCAAGTTCAATACATTAAAATACTATAGGAGTATTTTAGGCACTACAAATAACTTATGTGAGAAGTTAAAAGACCCTTCTGGTAGGTCTATGATTCCGGAGTGTATACTTCCAAAGTTTTATATAAATAAGATTTTATAGACTTAGAATTTGTGATCTATGCTCCACTTCCTGTTCCTTATTTGGTTGTGGTTTTGGAGTAAGATCACTTATTCGAAGGTCTATTTAGTCTTAAATTATATACAACTTGTATACATTGCGCAATTATAGGAGGACCTGGAAAGGATCACCCCATGATGTTATACTTAAACTCATAAGTTCTTTAGATATTTCCATTCTCGCACGACAAACCCAGATAGATGTAACCACTTCCTCATAGCGGTCAGCAGAAGATTCAAGGAGGAACAAGAAGCAGATTTATGAGAAGCTTTTCAGAGAAGGATCAGCCAGAGAAACTAAAACATTCTATGCGTCACATTAATAAATAATAACCTTAATTGACTTAGTGAGTTAGTGAATACACTACTCACACTATGTGTTAAGATTATTACTTTTCTTGCAGCCAGTAACAGATATTCAGTTCACAGAAATTCATTCGAGGATAACCATTTCTGATTCATGAAGTTTATTTCATATATAGACTTCCATTATGAATTATTTTCCAAAACCCTATGAAAGTCAGAACCAGATACACTAAGAAACAAGGATAACTTAGTTCAAATATCATTCGTACAAAACCCACTTCTTCTTACTAGTATGGGCATATCTCGGAAATGTTGACAGAAACATTGAGAGTAATCCAGTAAAGCGTGAAATTGTTTAAATACATTTAAGTTGATGAGTTACATCTAGTGATGACCATCATTATTCACGAAATCATTCTTCACTATACAACAGAATCATGTCTTCACAAGAAGGTAACCAACCAACATGCGAGGCACCAATTCTACAGATAGACTCCGCTACTTTTCAGGCTGCGGTCACAGCTGCTGTGACAGCCGTCATCACATATTTCAATGCTAATGACGCCAGCAGAAGCGGAAACGATGCCAGTTATGCTAATCGCAGTAAAAATCACGGGAACCAGCGGGTGTCTGTTGACAAAGACACCCCATACCATAAGCCTAAAAACAAGAAACGAAAGCAAAAGGGGAAAAAGTCGGATCAAGGTTCTAACAAGAGACGACAGCCTCCGACTACCCCTGTGGTCACAACATATTGTACTTCATCTGCCACTACAACCCCCATCGAGCGATATGCTGGAAAACTCCCAAAGTGCAACAAATGCAACTACCACCACAACGGAGCCTGCCAAGAGTTACAATGTAGAAATTGTAACAGAAAGGGGCACAATGCTCGTTTCTGCAGGGCGCCGGCACAGCCAATTCCCCAAGTAAAACAAGTATGTTTCAAGTGTGGTGAATTTAGACACTTCAGGAAAGAATGTCCAACAAAGAGAAATGACGAAGGAGTTCACTTCTGCAGAACTCCGACTCAGCATATCACTTCAACCACCGATGCTAGTTTAGTTTAGGTATGCCATGCGTGTGGTGAAATGGGACATACCAAGAAAGACTGTCCAACAGAGAGAAGTGACAGAGGAGAAGTAGGAATCTAACGACTTGACATAAGGGAGTAACGAAGGACCCCTCTTTTGAAATTTTGGTACGCCTTTTAAATTAAAATTACTTTAAAATTTAATTTATATTTATATAAGATTAAAACTTTGGGGAAAAAATTTAAAAGTAATTATAATAACTTGTTCAAGTCACAGTATTCACAAGAGAACTAAAGATCCGTTTAGGGAAGCTATGATAGCTTAGTATGTATATTAAAGTTGTGCATAACTAAGATTTTGTAGACTTAGAGTGAGTGATTCCGCCTTAATTCCTGTTCCTTATCTGATTGTGAATTTAGGGCAGAGTTACTCAGTCGACCGTCTTATTCATCTTAATTATACATAACTTGTACATGGCAGGCGATCATAGAAGTACCAAAGAGGATCGAAACCTAAAGTACTGACACTATTTATCAAAACACTTCCACTATTAGTACCTGCTCATCGCGGTATGATTTGTGACAGTGGTAATATCAAGGAGAAAACAGAAAGCACTAGAACGTTTACACAGAATACATTGTCAAACACATTCGGAATACACCATCGTATAATCAGCGTTCCTTTTCAATCGGCCTCACATTTATTTCTGTAAAGAGTCCGATGTTATCTTTCGTCATGAGTTGGCATGGTCCTCACCATACTAAGTCCATATGTTTCTATCACTTTGACCATCAAATTCACGAAACCGTTGTCATTCGTAACGACAGTCCGACCCAGATTTCGAAAATCGTCTACCTCGTATTCTAAACTCCGAAGTACTCATGCGAAGAGTAATTTTGCTCTCTGAAACCATGCCGCCGTACGTTTAGCAGACTTTTCCAAAATACCACTCGTTCAACAGATCAAGTTCAAGCACAGAGGATAAGGACGAATATAACCCACTTATCACTATTAAGTGTATACAATAGAGTGGTATATAATTATGATTACGCAGATATAGTACGTGTGCTTCCGCCCTATCTCCTGTTCCTTGTCTGCTTGTGGACCTGGGGCAGATTCGTACATCCAATCGTGTTACTAATCCTAATTATATACGACTTTTATACACGAGGTAATGATAGATGGATCAAGTATGAATCCTATCATGAACAGTAAGGCAAAGTGCCAGGTCTATGAGAGGGTATTCTGCCAATCATAGGAGCGCAACCCCAGTAGTACTGCTAAGAAAGCTAATTTCGGGACGAAATTCCATCTAACGGGGGAATGATGTGACAACCCGAAAAATTATTGCCTTCTAGCCTTGTTAAGGGTCATTCTATTGGGTTTGAAGCCTAGTACACTTAAGGAATGAGTGTTAGAATGTACCTGCTAGAGACACTTTGCAACATTCAAGCCTTAAGACCACCAAAAAGTAGCTCACGGCCTAGACACATGAGTTTACCGCCGTAAACTCAAGGCTGGCCGTAAACTCCCCCTTAAAGTCTCAATTCCTTCACTTTTCTTTCATTCTTACACTTTCAACTCAAGAACACTTCCATTCTCTCTCAAGTATCATCGAGATTTTCATTCCCGATCTTTCAAAAAGTAAGTGGTTCTTCCTTCTAGTTGTTGTTATCCTTCTTACTCATGAATCACTCTTTGATTTCATCCATGGAAATCAACTTTTTGCTAGATCTTCATCTTTCACCAAGAACACCAAGAACACACACTTGTTCTTGGTGGCCGTAAACACCTCAAAAGCCCTCAAAAGTGTGAGCAATCCATCTATCATTTAGTTAGGCATGTTAATCACTAGATCCTAGCCTTGAAACATCACCAAACTCAACATCCATGAGAGTTTACGGCCAGGAGCATCTCCCTTGGTCGTAAACCCTTATATTTGTCATGTTTTGAACCTTAAACACTTATAGACACTTGATAACCATTGGAACACTTGAACCGTTGAAACCCCTTGCCTTTATGACCCAAAATGAGACCATTTGGAGAGTTTACGGCCATACACTTTTTTTGTGTGGCCGTAAACACCTCAACACCTCCTAAAAGGTTAGTTTTGCTCACCCTCTTGTAGACCAATAGTCCCTCAAGCTTCCCTACCATTCAAACACCCTCTTATGCACCTTTTACCATGAGTTTACGGCCCAAAGCTCCATGGCCGTAAACACCATTTCTTGGCCATAAACCTCCCTTTGATGAATCACATGTGATTCCATCACTTAGTCCAAGTCCCTAGGGGTGTTTCCTTTCATATAGTTGCTTATAAACACTATATTCATGTCAATACATGCCATATATGTCATCTAGGACTCGTTTGTGTCTCAGAACTTCATTCGTGGAACTTCTCATCCTTACGTGCATATTCGTCTGAATCACCCACTTAAGGTGAGTTCATACCCCTATAATCAATCTTTTAAATGTTTTAAATGCTTTTAAGGGGGGGAATACAAGTTGAACACAATGATAATTGTGTAAATGTTTTGTTATAAACATCATTTTAAAGGATTGCTTATGTTTCAGGAATAATCAAAACATTTCAAAAACTCTTTATAAGTTATGTTACTTTATAGTTGTAACATACACGTTTTGAAATTGTGTTATGTAATCCAAAAAGTTAAAATATTATGAAATATTATGTGAAATTGAGTGTTGAGTTCTAACAGATAGATTCTACTAGAAATAAGGTAAAACTATGTATAGAATCACTCATAAATTATTGGAAGTCTTATGAGATTCCAATTAAAAGCCAAATAGTGAAATTTAGCGAAAATATAAAATTTGAAACATGTAAAATTTTATTATTGAAATTGGTAGATTATTTCGTTAGAAACATGTAGGCAAAAACCTCGTCGAAATCCGAGTTATAACGAAGAAGTTATGACCAATCGAAGATCCGCGATAAAACCGGCACGGTGCCGAATGACGTAAAAAGTGAGTTTTTGATAAACTACTTTTTAGCCTTAGTGATCTAAATGAAAGTCGTAGTATTCGTTAAACCGAGAAGTTCGATAAAAAGAACGCCAAAATCTGACTTCGTATGAGGAAGTTATGATTTTTACAAGTTTCAGCTTAGCAGTAGACAGCTAAAAACTCGATTTTTAGATCGATTGATTTTTAGCCGACACAACCTAAACGAGAATCGAAGGTCTCGTCATTAGTAGTACAACGGTAAAAAGTCTGACGAAAACGGAAGTCAGATGAAGAAGTTATGAATTTTTAACGGATTTACCAGTCTCGGTCTGTTAAAAATAATAATATAAAAATAAAGTCAAAATTTTCCGACGAAGTCTAAACGAAAGTTGTAGAGCATAATTTTCTCTACGCGTGCATATAAAGAACGTCAAAAACGGAGCCCGTATAAGAAAGTTATGGATTTTACAAGATTGGGCACATGTTTCGAGAAATTTCGCATGAATAGTGATTGCCACGTCACCCTCGCTCGGAGTTGACCACGTGTCTGAAACTGCTGCGTGGCATGTCCGAGAAGTGACGCGTGTCGCACAGGTGTCCGAAGAAGCCACGTGATCTCGCATGTGCCCCACGTGATCCGACCCGCGTGTTGGCTCCTAATTCGACCGAGGAGGATGCCCAATCCGAAGCGCACATCTGTCCGAACCGAGCCTCGCCCTGCTGACAGCTGGTCCGAGCCTCGCATACGAGCCTCTCGCTTCCCAGCCTCGGATCCGAGCCTTCGGTCCTCCTCCCCTATAAATAGCAGCCATGCGAACCCTCCCGGGTATTTTTAGAATTTTGGCACTTTTTCACCCTTTTTCCATATTTTTTCTATCTCGATATCCCCCGAAGCCCCGGGATTAATTCCAATGCCCGAAACACGCCCCGAGATTCCCGAGAAGCCCGAAAAATTTATCTTTTCGGTTTCGAAGCTCTACCTTCGCAGAGCCCGGTTTTCAAGAAAACTCCTGGTTTTCAACGACGAAAGTCATATTTAGAGCCGAAGTGCTGCCCAAATTACTATTTTGACCCCCGGTTATTTCTCGGTGAGTTTAATACATAGGAACAATTGTATGTTATGTGTTATATGTGTTATGTGCTTTTCCATGTTATCATCTCGAGTTGTTGTTTCCGCTATTTTTATAGCAAGGTTGTACCTCTGACTTGAAGTGTATGATATAGGCATCACTTGGGTATTGGTATGAACCGTTGACCATGAAGTGTATGACATAGGCATCACTTTGGCTTCGGTAGAATAATATTCCTGAGTATTTTCCCGTGTTATTTTTATTTCTGCTATTTATGATAGCAAAGCTATACCTTTGACCATGTGATCAGTTTAAGAACTCAGATTCACGGTGGTACTGGTATGTAGCCTCTGGCCATGTAGAGCATGTCCCCCAGTAAGTGAATGACTCTATTCTATGGCATTGGCAGAAGGTTAGACAGGGCGTGAAAACCTGAAATCTACCAAAAGGTTAATCCGAAGTTGTATGTCTTTTGTGCCATTTGGGCCAAAGCGTTATTGATATATATCAAGTATGGAAATTGTTATGTCTCAATGATTGTATATCTTTGAATCAAATCAATGATTGATATGGAAAGTTTATCACATTATGCCTTTGTTGTTCCTTACTCCTATTTGCTTCTGCCATATTGGTATATATATGGCATAACGTTATATTGTATCTATTATTGAACTCACTAAGCGTTATCGCTTACCCCTCCCAATGTTTTAACATAATGCAGGCAATAAGCACCCAGTATAGTTGGAAGACTTAGAATAGTTTGTAATAGTACTTTTGTACTTCAGTTTATGTTTGTATAAAATTACAATATCCTGGGTAGTTATGTAAAATCTTAAAACATAGTCGGTTTGTATCCAATCTTTTGTAATCACTTTATCAATGTAAAATATTAATTTTATAAATATGCATGTAGCATGTTTTGGAGTAACTATATTTTCAAGTATGAAAGTTTGGGTCATTCAGAAATATGAAAGTCAAGAAAGTGGTTCTTTCAATAATGGTATCAGAGCAGTGGTTTAAGTGAACTAAATTCCATGGATTGGTATTTAGACTTAAACTATTGGAAGTTCAATATATGAACTGAATCATTGTAAATACATGGATACAAACCATAGGAAACACTTAAGTGGGATATTGGGTAGTGATAAACCCTAGTATTCTAAGATATTAAGTTACTCCAAGAATTTTTGAGAATTAGTTTATGTAAACTAGAATTTTGAGAATTTCTAGATTTAGACATGAATTGTTAAGTGATGATACAATATGTATCTATTATACTTTAGGTTGAATACCTAATGGGGTAAGCACTAGAATATTAAGAGGAGATATGCCTTATATTCTATTAAGTGCTAAATGATAAGTAAATATAGCATGCTTTAGGTTTCATACCTATATTGCTATTATTTGAGAAAGTTTAAGGTCTGTTGCCGACCTTGGTTTAGAAAATTTTATGTTCAGAATTCTAAGAATTTTCGTAATAGAATTTACATGAAACTTTTCGAAGTAATAAAGATACTTATGATAGTTGATAATGATAAGTTTATTGATAAACGATCGAGGGATATCGTGAAATAATAAATATGAAGTGAAATCGTAAATAGTGTATTAATACCAATAGAGTGGTATTATACATTTAAAATATGCAAGATAATATAATAACATCTTTGGAAGAAAGATGTGCGTTTAAAATACATTTAGATGAGATAAATGTTTTGGCATAACCGATGAAGTTGTTCCACCGCTGTCCAGATTAAAGCAGTGATAGTTTATAGAGTCAGAAGAACCCAAGATGGTGATAAATACTTCGACAGTATTGAAACTAATGTAGTACCAGATTTAGAAGAATTAAATGAAGATCAAGGAAAAGGCTAATGAAGTTTTCAGACTCAATAGGCCAAGGCCTTGTGATGTGGTATGTAGTTCGAGTAGTAACCCTATATCCAGGATGCTCAGACTTAGTATTTAATAATACTGAGTAATGATTGACTTCTATCACATCCTTATGGAAGTTTCATTGTGTGTTAAGCTGACTTTAACATACAAGATTGGGATAGTGAAATAGGTTATTTGGTTGTGAAAAGGCTGAGTGGCTTACTTGTTAGAGTAAGGTAGAGTACTTAGTTGAAGAAGATATACACTCATATTATTGTATGAGAAGAAATGTTGTAGTTAGGAATGATAGAGAACCAAGTTGAAGCTAGTAGAGCTTGCTGAGATGCAGCTATAATGCAGACTTCTTAGGATAGACTCCTATGAAGTAGACTTAAAAGATACAACCATGAGAAGAAGACTTACTCAGATACAGGAATGACGATGTCATGAACGGATAATGAAATGAACAAATGTGAATTACATAAGTTAGAAGATGATGTAAGTAGTTGAAAACTGCTTGTCTCTACACTGCTAGAGTAAATTTTGGCTGTAGTATGTCTTGTAGAGTAGACACTACCCGAGAAAGAATTTATATGAAGAAATGAAAGTAAAATTTCTATCGACCTATGGAAAAGTATTAGGATATATTAAATCGAGCATATGCATGAGAAAAATCCTAGAAGGCGAGTATAGGTAATCCAATATATGTTTGATAGAAACGTGAAAACCCTAGTTGAGTCTAGGAGAAACTGTTGTATGTATTTGTTTGAACACGTTCATGTGTGAAAATTTGCTTTGTGAAAATTTTTGAATGGTGACTTGGGAACTGCGAGACAATACTTGGGACGAGTATGAGTAGGTGTGAATAGTAGTAGAGGCCTATACTACTGGACGCACAGGACTCACACTTGGATCAGGCAAAGTCACAAGGTTACCAAGAAGCTAGTAAATGATTTCGTTTTATTCATGTGTGTCGTTACCTTCGATTCGGTAATGACTAAGGAAATAATTATCGTTCAAATCTTAATGTCATAAAGAGTGGAGTCCGATTAATATAAATCTACAAAGATAAAGTTGATTGGTTTAGAAAGCCATGTATTGAGTAATGACGAAACTTCAGTAGGAATACTGAAGAAGTAAATGGTCGAGGTAGTCGATAGAAATATAACGATCTTCATTAAAGGATTGAGCAATCATTAGCCAGAGATGTGACTTGCCTATGTGGTGTTACTGGCCATAAGAAATGTTTCCGCCCTACGCTTACTAGTCAAATGGCGGGGAGTCAAGTTTCCGTTCAACGATCAAAAAGTACTCCAACTAAAAAGGAGGAGGTGCCAAAAGCTAAAAGATGTATATGTCCGGAAGCACGAATTAGAGATACGTGGTGCTATTCTTTCTGTTCCAAAGCATCCACGTGTTGATCAAACTCTTTTGTTTTCTTTATTCCATCAGCTTGATTTATTCGATCTAATTCTAATACAAGAGTTTGGTTCGTTATGTGTCTTGTGCATTATAAAATCAAAGGTCATTAGAATAAGACCATACGAGTTGTTGTTATAGCAAAAGTAAAGGCCTTATCTTGGGTTTAGTCTATAAACCAAGAAGGAGCAGGAGTCTGCAATGAGAATTGAGTTTTAACTCAAAGATTAGGATCGAAGGCCCAATAGAGAATGATGAGCGGGTGCATGATGGAGCACCGCTAGTAATTAAGAAATTTGTAGAGTTTAATAGTCGTTTGGCAACCCAAAAGTTAAATATCGTACACTTTAGATTACCACAGAGGAAGTAAGATAGGACTCGAATGTTGTGACTAGTAATTTTCTCGTAAACTTTAGATCTGCTCCCATCTTATTTGATTATGATGCCTCAGATTCTTTCGTGCCTTATAAATTCGCACATTCTTTTCAAATTGCTTGTTACGCAATTGTCCAATCATTTCATATAGATAACATAGGAAATATATCATTACGTGTTGATAAAGTCTATAGAGATAGTGTTATAGGAATTGAAAGTTATAATCTTCCTGCTAACCTAATTCCTATCTTTGATATTATTCTCGACATGGATTGGTTGTTAAAGAACTACGCAGATCTCTTGTGCTACGAAGAGATGATATGCATCCCTGTCGAAAGGGAAGATTCTATTTATGTCTACGGTGAAAATAATAAATTTCTTTCTTAAAAACTCGTAAATTTATGTCGAAGGGATATTCTACTTATCCGGCTTATACAGTTAATACCTTGAAAGAGGAAAAGAAAACTGTGAATGATAGCCTTTGGATAATTATCGACCGGCTGATTAAGAGTGCATATTTTCTCGCCATACGTACAACGGTTCTAATGGAGAAATACGCACAAGTTTACTTAGACAAAATTGTGGCGAGACATGGTGTGCCACTAAAGATTATTTCCGATCATGATACTCGCTTCACTTCTCACTTTTGGGCGATTATGAAGAGTGAATTGGGATCTCGAGTTACTCCCAACACAACTTATCATCCCCAGACAGATGGTTAGACGGAGAGAACAATCCAAGCAGTAGAAGATATGCTTCGTGCATATGTCTTAGAGTTCGGTAGTAACTGTGAACACCATTATGTTGGCATAATGTAGGACAGAAAATCCTTGGTGGTCCTGAAATGTTTCAAGACACCACTGATAAGATTCAAATCATACGAGAATGAATGAAAGTAGCCCAGGATCGACAAAAGACCTGTGTAGAAATGGAGGAGACGATCCATAGAATTCCAAGCGGGTGATACTGAAGGTAACCCCGTGGAAAGATATTATGAAATTTGAGAAGAAAAGGATATTGAGTCCTAGATTTATTGGACTTTTCAAAATTATCTAACAAGCATACCGCTTGGAATTGTCTGAAGATTTGGCAGGTATTCATGATGTATTTCATGTAAGATATCTACGTAAATGCTTGAGCATATATGATGAAACGGTTCCATTATCCAAGGTGAAACGGAATAATAAACTTATACTTAGGGAAAATAAGAATGAGATAAGAGCGAAATATCCTCATTTGTCCAAATCGTTGTGATTTCGGGGACGAAATCCTCAAAAGGAGGAGGTATTTGTAACATACACGTTTTGAAATCGTGTTATGTAATCCAAAAAGTTAAAAATATTATGAAATATTATGTGAAATTGAGTGTTGAGTTCTAACAGATAGTTTTTACTAGAAATAAGGTAAAACTATGTTTAGAATCACTCATAAATTATTGGAAGTCTTATGAGATTCCAATTAAAAGTCAAATAGTGAAATTTAGCGAAATATAAAATTTTAAATATGTAAAATTTTATTATTGAAATTTGTAGATAATTTCGTTAGAAACATGTAGGCGAAAACCTCGTCGAAATCCGAGTTATAACGAAGAAGTTATGACCAATCGAAGATCCGCGATAAAACCGGCACGGTGCCGAATGACGTAAAAAGTGAGTTTTTGATAAACTACTTTTTATCCTTAGTGATCTAAATGAAAGTCGTAGTATTCGTTAAACCGAGAAGTTCGATAAAAAGAACGCCAAAATCTGACTTCGTATGAGGAAGTTATGATTTTTACAAGTTTCAGCTTAGCAGTAGACAGCTAAAAACTCAATTTTTAGATCGAGTGATTTTTAGCCGACACAACCTAAATAAGAATCGAAGGTCTCGTCATTAGTAGTACAACGGTAAAAAGTCTGACGAAAACGGACGTCAGATGAAGAAGTTATGAATTTTTAACGGATTTACCAGTCCCGGTCTGTTAAAAATAATAATATAAAAATAAAGTCAAAATTTTCCGACGAAGTCTAAACGAAAGTTGTACAGCATAATTTTCTATACGCGTGCATATAAAGAACGTCAAAAACGGAGCCCGTATGAGAAAGTTATGGATTTTACAAGATTGGGCACATTTTTCGAGAAATTTCGCATGAATAGTGATTGCCACGTCACCCTTGCTCGGAGCTGGCCACGTGTCCGAAGCTGCTGTGTGGCATGTCCGAGAAGCGACGCGTGTCGCACAGGTTTCCGAAGAAGCCACGTGATCTCGCATGTAGTATATATATGGCATAATGTTATATTGTATCTATTATTGAACTCACTAAACATTATCGCTTACCCCTCCCAATGTTTTAACATAATGCAGGCAATAAGCACCCAGTATAGTTGGAAGACTTAGAATAGTTTGTAATAGTACTTTTGTACTTCAGTTTATGTTTGTATAAAATTACAATATCCTGGGTAGTTATGTAAAATCTTAAAACATAGTCGGTTTGTACCCAATCTTTTGTAATCACTTTATCAATGTAAAATATTAATTTTATAAATATGCATGTAGCATGTTTTGGAGTAACTATATTTTCAAGTATGAAAGTTTGGGTCTTTCAGAAATATGAAAGTCAAGAAAGTGGTTCTTTCAATAGTTTATAAAACTCCATTTATAAAGATACAATCATAACTTAGTAGATAAATGAGACTTTTATTCAAGTCAGTAACAGTTCAAGTAATCATACTAGTAAACTATAATCGGTATGGTTTAGAGGTTTAGTTCATACTAGATGCTAGAACATACTATAACTTCAACAGAAGGAATATGCTATAACAGAAGGAACAAGCTATAACTATAACAGAAAGAACATGCTACAACTATAACAGAAGGAACATACTATAACCATAACAGAAGGAACATACTATAACAGAAGGAACATGCTACAACTATAACAGAAGGAACATACTATAACTATAACAGAAGGAACATGCTACAATTATAACAGAAGGAACATACTATAACTATAACAAAAGAACAAATCATGAAATTACACAGGAATTACCGTATTTGCATAAACCAAAGTACGAATACCACGTACCAGGGTTAGCAAACACGAGGTACAACGTCATACCGGGTTTCAATAACAAAGGTACAAATACAACGTACCAGGGTTAGCAAACTTGAAGAATGACACTTACGTCATACCGCGTTTCAATAACAAAGGTACGAATACCACGTACCAGGGTTAGCAAACACGGAGTATGATAGAAGAAACACATACACATATGTAAAACTCAGGTTAACAAACATGAAGTAATAACATATCATTCTGGGTTTGCACAAACAACGGTACAAATACAACGTACCAGGGTTAGCAAACACGAGGTACAACGTCATACCGGGTTTCAATAACAAAGGTACAAATACAACGTACCAGGGTTAGCAAACACGATGTATGATACAGGAAGAACATTAAACATAAGTAAAATGTGTAACATAAACATTCAGTTATAAGGAGACTTATAATGCTAACTTTATGATTTCTCGGTAGATACATCAAGGATATATATTAATTGAGTCTAACAGATAGTAGAATGTGTGCTTTCCGCTTCATTCCATGTTCCTTGTTTGGTTGTGGGTTTAGAGCAGATGCACCCAATCTACTATCTATTCGATCTTGACTAAATATATATTTGGTATGCACCAAGTAATCATAAGGAGTACCAGGTATAGGTTAGGTCATAGTATATAAATTCAATACATCGTTTTCTAGTACAAAAGCATACTCTTAGATAGAACATTGAGTAAACTAAACTAGAAACTTAAAAGGTTTAATCCATTTTATTAAACCAATACAACTTAAAGGACCTTAATTTGTTAATTATATAATACCTTAGTTTACACATCAGGGTTATAAATATGTAATATCCGACAAATAGTTAGATGTGTGCTCTCCGCCTTATTTCTTGTTCCTAGTTTGGTTGTGGGCTTAGGGCAGATTCACACAGTTAACTATCTGTTCGATATTAGATCATATATAACTAGTGTAAACTAAGTGATTATAGATAGAACTATTGTGGTTACTATTTTTACTAAAGGAACTATTACAGTTAATTCCGTGAGTACCAAATGAATGCACCAGAGTTATATACAATGAAGATCTAACAAACAATGGGATGTGTGACTTCCGCCTCATTCCCTGTTCCTTGTTTGGTTGTGGGCTTAGGGCAGATTCACACAATCGATTATTTGTTTAATCTGTATTCTATATAACTTATATTCATTTAGTACTCATAGAAAGGAATTGTAGAGTCATTTATACTTATCTTTCATCATATCAGAAGGTATAGGATCTTCTGAAGAACAAGCGAACTTTTCTAAAAGAGCTTTCGACTTACTAATACATCACTTAAATACTTATGAACTCACCAGCTTAAATGCTTATCTATTCTTTCAAAATAACTTGTATTCTCAGGTAACTAGTAGACACGTACATGTGCTGGATTCAGAAGATGGAGCATAGTAGCTTCATGTCTTGTTTTGTCATTTACTTGTGTAATCTATCTTATGTGAAACACATACTTTGTAAACACTTTCTTCTAATGAAATGGTTGTTTATTACTTTGATTACTATGATGCATGTCTTGTGATACTAAACATGACGTCCTCTGCCCCCGAACGTTTCCGCCGTTCTGGTTTGGGGGTGTTACAAAAATAAATAATTTGTTAATGTATTATGAAAATAATATATTAATTGAAAATAGTATTATTTAATTAATAATTAATCAGAAATTAATCGGAATTAATTTTGGGATTAATTGGATTGATTAAAAGTAGGAGGATTAAAGGTGACAATATTCAATAGTTGAACATTGAGAAATTCTAGAACCTACCTGGGGGGGTGAATCTATAAGAGCTTCTAGGGTTTCCTTGGGCTATAAGGGTGCCTTGGATGCCTTAGCGAGGAAGTTAAAGGATTAGGGTTATCTTGGAGATACCTTCCTTATCCATTACCTTCCTATCACCCATATAAACCCCTCTTTGGGTTGAATTTTGTCCATGCCTTATTCCTAAGAGGAATTCCAATTTTTTGCTTCTCTTCTCTCTCTCTCTCTCTCCCTCTCTCTCTCTCTCTCTCTCTCTCTCTCTCTCTTCAAGTTCCTTGGTTGCTAAGGTTCGAGTGTGAACCATTAGAGGCACGACACTTGTGGTGCTAGCTGCCAAAGGTTTTCAACTAAGGATTCAAGATTGTTTACAATAACAATCTTTAAGGTTAGTTTTCTTATCTTGTGAATTAGTTTGTTCATAGGAAAGTTTTGTAGATTAGCCATTCATAGTATGTTGCTATACTTGAAAGACATAGATCAAACTAGGTTGCGTGTGCCCTAATTATATGAATTGTTTCAATAAATTTCCACTTAGTAAATTATAGATGTAACCCCAAAATCCCATCATTTAGAAACCTAGGATAGCCTAGGAAGTGCTTCAGTGGGTTTAGTTGCGCTTTTTAGCGAGTTTTTGGAGTATCAGTTTGAGAAGGTAACTTGGAGGATTCAGGATGATTCTTGAGGAAAGTATGGAAAGGTGTGGAATGTTGTATTGGGCTCGTACTACTGAAAGCACAGGATCCATACTCGAATTAAGGAGAGTCTTGGAGAATCCGGGAAGCCTGTTGGATAAGCATTCATGGATATGTTCTAATTATTTGCATGGTTGTTTTTTTAGTGTCGTGATGGGCACTCAGGAAGGGGGTTCAGGCTCTGGATCCGGATCAGTCGCAGGAACTGAGCCGATTGGTGAGCGGATGTAGGCGTTTATCTCGTCGGATATCACCCGCGACATTTTGGAGCAGACTCCTGTGATCTTTGGTACAGTCAAGGAAGGTATTATGTAGATTTTGGATGAGCGTCTTGGCACATTCCGCATTGAGATTATAGCAATTGTTGGAGCTCGCACTCTATCCTTTCGTGAATTTCGTGCTTGTGGAGCTCCCGAGTTCTTTGGGCAGAAGGACCCCATTGATAGTAGGAGATGGTTAGCAGATACGGCTAACGCTTTCCAGATGTGTTTCTACCCTGAGGGGTCGAAGGTCATATTTGCCTCCTGTCTTCTGAAAGACAGAGCACGAGATTGGTTGGAGGAGGTAGACCTCACTTTGGGAGGCGAAGCCCTAGAGACGATGACTTGGGATGAGTTTGTGACCCGGGTTAGGGCAGAGTTTCCACCAGCTATTTAGATGCAACAGTTGGCGAGGGATTTTTAGGACCTTCGCCAGACGACTGAGATAGTGGCAAAGATCACTGCCAAATTCTGGGAGAGAGATTTGTTAGTTCTGCAGTATGCAACGGACGAGGAGATGAAGAAGGTAAGGTATCATGACATGCTGAAGGATGACATCATGGAGTTTGTGAGTTTGCTAGGGTGCGAGACCCTGAATGATATGATTGCTAGAGCACCGGAATGTGAGATTGATTTGGAGCACTTTGGGAAGAGGAAGTAAGACCAGAATCAGATTGTAGTGGGCCAGGCGAAGAGGCCCATGACTCAGGATTCACATTCGGTAGGCCATCAGGGATGGGTCCGTTGTGCCAAGTGTGGGAGGACCCATGAGGGAGGATGTCGGAAGACAGATCGAGGATGTTTCGATTGTGGTCATATGGGTCATTTTAGTAGGAATTACCGCTTTGGGTCGGTTCTGATGCGTTTTCACTGCAACTATGTGCGTCACAAGAAGGCCGACTGTCCGATGTTGAGGGGTGGAGCAGTGAGTGCAACTACTCCAATTACTTTGAGGATCACTACGGTCGTGAGGTTAGGGTAGGAGTCGAGCATTGCAGTGTCATGCAGGGGATGCTAGAGTTTCATCAGATGTTATCACGGGTATATTATCTTTTATATTCTTACATGCCTTATTATCAATATTTATATTTGCTTTGGAATCTCATGTTTGTATGTGTAAGCATCATCTTTGGTTTAGTTCTCTATTATTACATAGATTATATCATCGAGAATTGCTATATGTCATTTTTTTGCATGCCAAGAGTTATTAGTGGGTCTTGTCTTGCAAAGCGGGATTCGGTTTGTTCGGTTCTTGTTCTGGTTCTTTGATGGGGTCAATTCAGAGGTATCTCTTGGAATATCTATAGACGAATTAACAAGATTATGTAGCACCTGGTTCCTGGTATGTATTTCATTTATGTAATTTTACATTTTTGGCCTGGGACTCGGTGAGTTGATGGCCCAACTCGCCGAGTAGAAGCGGGATAGAACACGGGGTTTAAGTATGGGACTCGTCGAGTCGGATCCTGGACTCGACGAGTAGGCTCTGTCTGGACAAAAACCCTAATCTGAGGGTTTGCACCCTATTTAATCATCTCATTCAGCCCCCACTCGTCCCTATTGCTCCCAGAAACCCTCCCTAGCAAACCCTAAGTGTTTTGGTGCAAGATTCAAGGCTTTTGAGTGATTTTGGTGGATTTTGATCACAAGGAAGAAGGAAGAGCATAGAAGGATCAAGAGGAGACTGAAGGATTCGAGTTTGGTGCATCATTTGCTGTTCTCAGAAGGTATAAAGTCTATACCTTGCTTGTTCTTTTGTTAGATCCCTTTTTGGGGAGATTTAGGGCTTTTATAAGTCATTCTTGGTAGCCAACCATGATTGCAAGCATGGTTGGGGGTTGAGGCTTTGGATCTAGGTCCTTGGAAGGGTGACAAGGCAGTTGGGGGTTGCTTTTGCACCCATGGAAGGTCCCATGCATCTTAAGAGCTTCTTTTTGGGCATTTTTGGCTCAAAGTCCCATGCATGCACGTAAAGTTTGTAACTTTACGTGCTAGATTGAGTTTAGGGACCTAGATCTATCATTTGGACAAGAGTTGCACTCCAGAAATCAAAGAAATAAGACTTGGACTGCATCGACTCGGCGAGTCGTTCTTGGGACTCGGCGAGTCCAAGGTTAGACTCCCCTTTTTCTGTTATGGTTCATGGGAACCAGTTGAGTGAAAGAAAGGTTTTAGAGGGTCCTAGGGAGTGACCCAAACGTATTGGGATAAGCAATAGTCCTGGAGTTCATAGGACTCGACGAGTGCACGAGCAGACTCGACGAGTCCAAGGCAATCTCCCAACTCTTGAAGATGAACTCGACGAGTTGTTCATACAACTCGGCGAGTCGAGGACAGGACGTGTTCTTAGGATGAAGATGGACTCGACGAGTGTTCATACCGCTCGGCGAGTCGGAAGAAGGTTCATCCGAGGTTGTGCTAGAAGGAGAACTCGTCGAGTCGTTGCTAAACTCGACGAGTAGGGACGTGGATGAGGACAGTTAAAGAAATAGGGACTCGACAAGTTGACGACCCAACTCGGCGAGTCGGTTCAACTGGAAGTTGACTTTGACTTTGACTTGGACTTGGTCTGGGGTAAAATAGTCATTTTACCCTAAGGGGTAGATATCAGATTCTGATTAAGTGTTTTGTGGGGATTATAGCCGGAGGATTTCCGGAGCAGCAGCAGTCAGGGATTCCCCGCACAGATTATCAGCAGCTACTCGTTTGAGGTGAGTTACCTTCCAGTAGCGATGGGTCTACGGCCACAATGCCGGCCCACCAGTAGGAGTTGTATGATTGATGATTGTCTTTGTGATATTCATTTAGGTTTGCTACTACCTGTTATGTTATGTCCTAGTATGATATGATGTTAGCAGTAGGGGAGATAGTCCCCAAGATTCCCAGTCGATAGGGCCGAAGGGGGGTAGTCATACCCATTCATGCTAGATGGAATATGATTATGTGTTACATGTTATGTGGTAGTAGTGGTGGGGTGAAATAGTCCCCAGTATCCGGTCGAGATGATCGAAGGGGAGGCCAGCACCCAGATATGCTAGGCAGTATCCGGTCGAGAGGACTGAAGGGGAGGCCAGCACCCGGATATGTTAGGCGGTATCCGGTCGAGAGGACCGAAGGGGTAGGTCGGGCAACCAGATATGCCTGACAGTATATGTATGTTATGTGATTGTATGGTATGCGGTACGATGGGGGAACTCACTAAGCTTCGTGCTTACAGTTTACAGTTTTGGTTTCAGGTACCTCTTCAGCGAAGGGGAAAGAGCTGGCGCGGTAGCGGCACATCATACACACACGCATTGATTTCCGCACTTGAGATATTCTAGGATTGTACTCTGACATGTTGCTATTATATGTTTTGGGTTTTCAGACATGATACATTGATTCACAAAAATGATATATTGTTACGCAGTTTTCTTATGAATGTTTTATAATCCGTTAATTAAAATGAAATTTTTGGACTCGAAAGTTGGGATGTTACAGATTAGTTCCTCAGCGAAGTCAGAATTCAGACGTGTTAGCATTTGTTCAAGCAAGAACAACAGTCGTTTATGGAAAGAACTTTGGGTCTGATCACTACCGTTGCTAGGGAAGGAGCGGTAGCAAGAAGATGAAGGTAGCAGTCGCATGAGTTTGTTTGGACATTGGAAGAGCCAAGGAAATTTTTTTAATTGCAAAGGCTAAGGATGGTTAGAATGCAGAGATCCTTTTGAGAATGAGAAGTTAGAATGAAGATTCGCTAGTTCCGGTCAAGGATTATAGTCTCTGTCACCAGCATAAAGGACTTAGCGATTTGGTGTTGTATAATGGGAAGCGATTGGGGTTATCGGGCCTGTTGAGATTCTAGGAAGTGTTCATATGGATTTTAGGTGTTTGCACGATCGTCGAGATTGGCTAGTAATGGAATGCTAGTATGGGTAAGCTTAGGTTGTCGACAGTTTGATTCGTAAGGTTGTGAGTTGGATTGGAAATCCATCAAATCTTAAGGATTGGAAGAGCGAAGTCAAAACCAAGTAGGGGAGAACCATTGGTCTAAGGGATTGCACAAGAAAGGATATTCGGGTTTCGTTGCACATCTACATTGACGCATGGCGGGTATATGGATGGATCCAGGTCGAGGGTGGTGTTAGAGCCTCTATGTATGTTCTTGTCTGATGAAGGCTTTAGGGTTCGAAGCATGACCCGAACACTTTATTAGGGTATAGTCGGTTGTAGGAATGACTCATGATGTTTGTGATCGGTATAGTAGATGGACGGTGAGACCATGGGTGGGACCATAGTAGAATGGAAGTGTTGTAAGACTACGGGGTAGCCATAGCATACACCAGGATAATAGATAGTTATGGAAATGTTATAAGTCTGCGGTGGGATCGTAGTATTCGGCAGATTCAGGTAGACCATCGTCGGGGTAGTTGTTGGTATGGAGGAGGATCAACTCATGCCTTGGGCAAGGCAGATAGTATTGTTCGAGAATATCTACATGTTATGGGAGGAGGACCATTGGGGTCCGAGGAAAGGTTAGGCCTAAGTAGCTCTCAATTGGGTGAGACGCGTGGGCGTGGCCCGTTCGTTGGTATAGACTGGGTAAGACCGGTTGGGTCAAGGTATTGGATCATGATTATAGTGGGATGACTATGTGGCCAGTGAGTGGCATAAGAGTGATTCATAGGCTAGGGTAACCTTATCAGTTTGACTCTCAGCAACCTGGTGGATGGATCAGGTGTGAGACTGGAAGTCTCAACAATTGATTGGGGACTTTATATCCCAGTTTAGTGGGAGGTCGCCATGAATCTGGAGATTTTCGGGTGAGATGCAAGTGTAAATCCTTGGATCTCTGATTATGAGTTATGTATTGGGTTGTCTTTTGGTCAAGACTCGTGTTGGGATTCGTTAGTATATATATGCAAGATCTTTACTTCAGCAAGTTACGGATTAAGGAATTTTTATGCCAAGGATGTTTTCATTTCTGATGGCAGAATGAGGCCCTTGTGATTGTGTTTCGGAACGGTTCCACATGTGTCGAGGTCAGGCAAGTTATGGGGCTTCGGAATTATAGCAGTAACGTAATTTTTCGACAGTTAAGGGATCAGTGATTCGTTCAACATTAGGAGGTTTTGTTCGTAATGTTGGTAGCTAGGAGGGTGGTAAGGAGTGATTTCGAGGACGAAATCTAATTTAACTAGGCGAGAGTTGTAACACCCTGTTCTGAATCGTTTCCTAATTTGTGTACATGACCAGAGGATCAGACTTCACAAGGCTTAGGGCCTTTGGGAAAGACAGATTTAAACCCTTTTGGGTGTAGGTAATGTAGGTTAGATGATCTAGGAGTCTGGGTTGTGATTTGAAGCACAAGCGTATAACAGTAAAGTGGCAGCTCGGCCTTTTATGAATATTGGATTTTAGTTCGGGAAGTTTTAAGGTAAGGATGAGTTGATAGAAGTGTAGAGCTTTTCGTTACCTTTCCGTAGATATGAGGATTGTTGAAAACGGGCTTAGAACGAAGAAGTTATGGCCTTCGGAAGTATTGTGGTATTAAGGTTAAACCTAGTACATTGGGTGTACATAAGAGCACGCCCATACATAAGAGTACGCTGGGCGTACTATGTTAAGCCTAGTACTCTAGGTGTACTAGGTAGAATGATAACGGGTTCTTAAGGGAGTACGTTGGGCATACCAGAAGTACGCAGGGCATACTCCAGTCAGACCCAAACCCTAATTTAGGGTTTTGGACCCTATTTAAGCTCCTTAACTCAACACCAAACCCTATTATCTTTATCCTCCATTCCTTTAAACCCTAGAACGAAACCTTAGTAACCATCAGTGTGGTTCTTGAGCTTTTGGTGGTATTTCATTAATTTTGGTGATCATTTAAGAAGAAGGAGCTTCTTGGAGAAGTGTGGGATTGCTTGAAGCTTTTGGATTCAGGCTTTGTGTATCTTGATCTATCTTCTGGAGGTATAAAGTTTCTATCTTGATGACTCTACGTGTTAGATCCGGTTTAAGTAATATTGTGAGTTCATTTTGGTCCTTAGAGTCATCCTTGTGAGTATGAGCTACTCCAAGAGCTTGGAATACTAAATCTTGGCATTTTGTGAGGTCCCTTGTTCATAAAAATGTCATCTTGATGAGTTATTTTGGATCATGCATGAGTTTGGGTGTTTATTATGGATTTTATTGAGAAATTGGTCCCATTAGGCCATGCAGAGGAGTAAAGTTGCCAACTTTACATGTTAAGACATCTCCTTAGGGTCATATCTGAGTTTGGAAGTCCTTGTCTTAACCATTAAGAGCTTTTGTGGGATTTTGGCTCTTTGTTGAGTAGTTGGGCGTACGTAGGAGTACACTCAGTGTAATGCATGGTTTATGCATCTACGGCTTGTACCTTGTGCTTCGAGGGTGAGTAGGCTGGGCGTACCCTTCTGGTATGCGGGGCGTACTCCCCAACATAACAATTTTGGGCTTTTTAAGGTATAGGCCATTGGGCTTCTTACTTTGGGCCATGGATAGACTAAGGGTTTTCTTGGAATTAGGTCAATGTTGGTTTCTGGGCCCAATTAGGAAGATGGGCCATATTGGGCCTTGGGATGCCTTTTAGGAAATTCGGCTTTTTGAGCAAATGGGTTAGGCCTTGGTTTTTGGGCCAAGTAAGAAAAGGGTAAAATGATCTTTTACCCTTTAGGAAGTTGGACTATGGTTTGGGCCTTGGAATTTGGGTTATTGGGTTAATTATTAATTATGATTGTATTTATTATTAGTTAGTGCGAGGTTATCCAGTTCAGCAACCCGAACAGTTATTTGATTATCAGCGGATTGAGGTAAGTCTCCTCACTGTACTCGTGGGTCGAAGGCACCAATGTCGGCCCATTAGGTTATGTTATGTTAGATGTCTTTGTGACACTTGCATGGTATGTCGGGCTAGGCCCAATTGTATGATGGGATAGGCCCATCGTATGATGGGCTAGGCCCATATGTATGTTAGGCTAGGCCCATGGAGCAGGAGGGGCTAGTCCCATTGTATCTTATGTAGGTGATAATTGTCTTTGTGACTTATGTATTTGTATGATCGGGCTGGACGCATTAATTTGGCAAAGCTAGGCCCATTATGGTGGGTTGGGCTCAATATGTAGGTTGGGCCCAATGTGAGGACTAGGCCCAATGGTATGTATGGTATGTGGTATTTTGGGGAACTCGCTAAACTTTATGCTTACGGTTTTATGATTATGTTTTCAGGTACTTCCGGTTTTAAAGGGAAGGGTCCGGCTTGATCGCAGCGCATCCACCCATGTTTCCGCATTATGATGATTTTGGGATTTTACTCTGATAATTGTTTTCTTATGAAATACTTTTGAATAATTAGAAAAAGGATAATGGATGTTTGGCAAAAAGATATTTAGTGTTTTGATCGAATGATATTTTACATCATAATTTTTGGGATGTTACAGAGATGGCCCGCGATGTGATTCCGAGGACGGAATCCTTTTAAGGGGTAGATAACTATAACATCCTAAAATTAAGACTAGGTTCTTAAATTAATAAAATAAATAAATGAAATATTATTTATATAGTTAAATCATCAAAGGATAATCATATCATTATTTGATATGAAGTTTAGAAAGTTAGAAATGAAAAGTATAACATTTCAAAAGTTAAAGGTAATTGGCAAAGTGAGTTGACCAAAGGGTTGACTCAGTTAGTGGAAAGGACTACTAAAGTTACATAATTTATGGAGAAGGACTTGTTATGTAATAAATTGAGTTAAAATCGAAAATATTGACTTTATGGTGGAAATTGGCAAAAATATTTAAACTAGAGGGACCAAATGTGACAAATCCGAAAATAAGATGCATCCACTCTTCCCTTATGGAGTAAGAACGAGTTTGAGCACAAAAAAAAACTCTCTCTAATGTCGATTATTCATCCCTTCTCAATCTAGGCTTTATTTAAGTGAGGAATTGAACATCCACGCAAAGAAAGGAAGGAACAAAGGCTTACAAGGTATAACTTCTTCCCCTCTTAGCCTAGAGATCGATTTTGTTAAGTAGATAAAACCCTAATGTCGAATTTGATGATATTTAATGATTAGGGTTTTGTTTTATATCCTCCCTTGAGTGGTTTCCATGGTTCTAACTTAATCCAATCATCCCATTGATGGATGATGATTTTGTTAAAAAGCTCCACGAACCCTAGAAATCATATTTGGGGATATTGCAATTTATGATAAATTTGGTTTGTATTCTATGACCTAGATGATGTTTGATGACAATGAATCCAATTGGAATACTCAAACACATCCATGATTGTAGAATCATGTAAAATGGTGGTTTGAAATAGAGTTGGGGTCAATATGATGACACCAATGGAATCCTTTGTAGTTGAGAAATTGATGAGTAAAGGAAGTTCCTAATCATGAATACTGTTGGAATAACTTGAATTCAAATCATAAGATGTTTCTTGATTCCTAGATTGATATATGGAATAATTGACCATACGGGTATTTTGGGAAATCTAGGGATAACTAAATGATGATTGACATATTGGAAGTGAATGACATTCATAATCATGAATTGACACTCTAGATATGTTATTGGAACATTAACATGAATGGATTCTATTTAAGTTCTAGCTCTAGTTATTTTTTGACTTAAAGGGCAACATGGGAAAGTTGGAATGGAACTGGACATTCCATAACTCCATTAAGGAATTAACATGAGGCTTGTATAATGTTAAGCACTTGACAACACCCAATGATGTATTAGATGATTTGGGAATAATTCATATTGGTTAAAGAGTGTTCTTGATCAACTTGATCTCTTAACCCTTTCATTTGAGTGTTTGTAAGCATTATGAACTTAATATTTTGATAAAGTTCTTAATGATTACGTTGATGGGTTTTCTAGGTTATTAAAAAAATTCATGTTGCAGAAAAAAAAACTCTTAAACCCTTAAGTTCACATGCAAACTAGAAATGATCTATGTTTTCTCTATTGATAGCAATAAACTATGAATATCAAGAAACCCTATAGGTAGGCTAAAAAAACTGAAATTAACCTGAAGATTAGGGTTACATAACTTTTGATTATTATAACAAATAATCAAACTAAAATCCTCTTGGAGTTCCTTGGAAAGCAAGAAACAAAAATGTGATGCCTCTAATGGCTCACATCCAAAACCCTAGAAACCCTAGAATGATGAGTAGAGATAGGAAAGAGGTGGAATTTTCGTTCCTATGCTTGTAGGTTATGTAGTGAATGAAAATTGTAAGCCAAAAGGTCATATTTATTGTTTAGGTAACGTGCAGGCAAAGCAAGATTTGAATTAATTAAATAATATATTTAATCATAATTCAAATACTTTCCTTTTATGCAGGAGGCTTCCAAAAACCCTAGGAAACCCTCCAAAATTGTCCATGCCATGGAGGGTTCTAGAATTGCTTCTTTTTTTCAGATATTGAACAATTACAATTCACCCCTTGCACCTTTAATTAATTCCAATTAAACGTTGGGGCAAACGTGAATCTACTTAAACGTTGGAAATCGATTATCAAAAAATTCAAAGCCAAGCTATCTGATTGGAAGGCCAAGGCTCTTTCATTTGGAGGCCGAATCACATTAATCAAATTTGTCTTAAATAGCCTCCCAACATACTACATGTCTCTCTTCAAAGCTCCACATGGCATCATCGACACATTGGAAAAGATTAGAAGGAAATTTCTCTGGGGTGGAAGTAAGTTAAAGAACAATATACATTGGGTTGATTAGTCCAAGATTACTGCCCCAATTGGGGATGGGGGTTGGGAATGTCCACTTTAAAAGCACAATACTTATCCTTGTTAATTAAATGGTGGTGGAGACTGATGAATGATTAGAGGAGTCTTCGGAAAGATGTAATTTCCGGTATTCACAATATGAGAAAGAAACCTGCTACTTATATAGCCAGAAAGACATCCACTGAAGTTTGGTGTAATATCTCCAAAGCTATTACGGCTCTTGATGTCATGAATATTGACAATCAACGACTCTTTAACCTTATCCTAGGTTCTGATGTCAAAATTCTCTTTTGGAAAGATGTTTGGTGTGGCATAACTCCCTTTCAACAAAAATATCATCATCTATATGCTCTTGAATCAATCAAATGGTGATCAACTATGTGAATCTGGATTCTCCTGGGTTTGGAAACATGAGCCTACTAACCCCATTGAACTGCAAGAACTGTTATATCTCTATAAGAACACTGGCGACTTAGAAATCAATATGACTACTAGTTCTTATGGTTTCAGGTTTGGATTGACAACAGGTGGGGAATACAAAGTCAACTGCATGAGGCGTCTTATAGATTCCAAGCTGATGTCATATAAAGGTCCCACTATATGTTGGTCAAAACTCATACCACTAAAAGTCTGATGTTTTGTGTGACGTACTATATTGAACAGGATTCCCGTGGCAAAATCATTATGGACCAGGGGTCAACACATTCCAAACCAAACATGTCTCTTATGTAACAAAAACACGAATTCGGTGGAACATCTTTTCCTTCACTGCGAATTCGCTCAAACTGTTCAATTATGGATCTTTATTTGGTGTGGGTTACAGGCTAGGAGATACACTGGAATTTTGGATCTCTTAAATTTTGTCTCATGTTGGGATTATTGCATAAAAAGGAAATCGATTGGAAGTCTAGTCTTATTCTGCCTAATTTGGTTCATTTGGCTCACTAGGCATGACAACGTATTCAAAAATATCAAAGCTAATCCAACTATTGTTGCAAACAACATCATTGCCACTTCCTTTTCATGGTGCAATCACCGGAATTCTCATGGGTGCGGGAATTGGATCGATTGGAGTTGCTCGCCATTTTAACATCTAAAACTATAATTTATTGTTCCTTTTCTTTATGTTTATGTTTTTTTCTTTCCTTCTTTGCCATTTTCTTTTCTCATTGTATTTTGGTCATGGTTTAGCCACTTTCTATTCGTGTTCCCTTTTTAATGATATTAGCCATTTCCAAAAAAAAAAACGTTTCTTTTTAAAAAACGTATAAATTACTTATTGACTAGTATTTTTGGGTTTAAAGCAAATCTTGTGTAAATTATGATCAAATTATCCCCTAATGTTTTAAGATGCTAAAAACTAAAAAGTAAAAACCACTACATTTTATTATATGTTGTGTTGCTTTTTGATGATACACAATGCTTTCATATATATACAACCGTTTGAAAATTTTGGAAATCTTTGGAATAATGGTGGACAACTCAAAATTGTCACTTGCTACCTACTAGCAGGCTACTTGAAGTAGCCATTATTTGAGTTTTGTGGATCACACCAAAATAGCCACTTGGTTGCCACGTGAAAGTATCGATTCTAGTGGCGGCCAAGTAGCATTTTTCTCTCGTTGGTTTTATTTAAGTTATGAATTTTATGTCATTTTTAGGCTATTTTTCCTTTCTTTATAGCGATTTATTTGAAGACAAATGTGCTTTGTTCCTTTATTTTGGCCACTTGTAAATTATTTGTAATCCTCCTTTTGATTGTTATTAATAGAAAAAACTGCAAACAAAAAGTCCTTATATATTGGCCTCATAATCTATTTAATCCTTATATATTTTTTTTACTCAATTAAGTCCCAAAAACCGGTAATCGTATTCAATTCACTCGGTCAACATGTCATCTAACTTTTGAAAAATTATACTTTTGGCACAGATTTCAATTTTTTTTACAAATTTGGTCTAAAATTTACACTTTTGGCCCAGATTTTAAATTTTACTACAAATTTGGTCCAACTTTACCCTTTTGGTCCAAATTTCAGAATTTTGTTATGAATTCCTCCTAACTTTAGTTTTTTTACAACTTTTTTTCTCAAAAAAAAATTAAATATATTTTTTCTTTATAAAATCATATTTATACAAAAAAATATATTTTCACATAAAAAATCTTATATTTTCTTTTGTAAAAACAAATTTATATATTTTTTATAAACATCTATTTTATAATAAAAGCATTTGTATTCAAACACGTTTATATATAAAATGTATACAAATACATATTTTATAAAAATATATTCAAACATGTTTTATAAGCAAATGTATACAAACATGTTTATATATATATATATATATATATATATATATATATATATATATATATATATATATATATATATATATATATACAAACATGTTTTTGATAAAAAAAACTTCATTTGAGAAGTAAATTATCGACAATTAAATTATCCTTTTAAATGTATACTCTAAATAATAGTTATATAAGAATTAATACAATAAAATAATAACTCATATTCAAAATTCAAAAGGAATTTGATCATTCATAAAAAATGTGCGTCTTCAAATTAAAAAACAAAATTTATTGTCATACAACTTTTGTTTTCAACCCACACAATGTTATATTTTTGTTTTAAACCCAAAATAATATATCAAAATGGGTTAATTTCCAAGTTATAACTTACCATCTTACAAAGCAAATTAGATTTCACTGTTAGGAGTTTACCTTTTCATTACCTTTGTGTCAAACTTGGGTGCCCAATCATACATGTTACCGAATAAAAGTAATATTGAAAGAAACTATTTGCACCCATCATTTGGCATATGTAAAAGGCTAGTGTGTGTGTGTGTGTGTGTATATATATATATATACACACACACACACGTTTACTATGAAATAGGTGTTTGTATATAGTTTTTTATAAATATGTGTTTGTATACAAATATATTGATAACAAAATAGGTGTTTGTATTGTTTTTTTGTAAAATATGTGTTTGTATACATTTTGTTTTATAAAAACGAATTTTTATATATTTATTTACTTAATAAATACCTATTTTTAAAAATAGGTATTTCGTATACAAAAAAAGTTTTTTTTGTAAGATTTATATAGAAAATATAAGTTTTTTTTATGTGAAAATATGTTTTTTTTTCATAAATATGATTTTTTTAAAAGAAAAAACATTTTCAAAAATATTTTTGAGAAAATAAAAGTTGTAAAAAAACTAAAGTTATGATGAATTCATAACAAAATTTTGTAATCTATGCCAAAAGGGTAAATTTTTGACCAAATTTGTAATAAAGTTTAAAATCTAGGCCAAAAGTGTAAATTTTAGACCTAATTTGTAATAAAATTTGAAATCTGGGCCAAAAGTGTAATTTTTGAAAGTTGGATGACATGTTGACAAGGTAAAAAGGTTAAATTGAATACGATTACCGGTTTTTAGGACATAATTAAATAAAAAAAATATAATGACTAAATCAATTATGAAACCAATATGTAAAAACCTTTTTACAGTTTTTCCTTATTAATAATACAAACCATCTATTTCTCCACGTCGATGTACACAATCACCCTGATTGTGGAACCATGTTAAATGCGCTTGACTCATAAGTTTATTTGTTTGCAATTTACTTTTGATATATCTTATATATGTTACTCTCATTAGTAGACATTGTTATCGTATTTTCGCATCCAAGTTTGTTATTTGTTTCGTTGTTAGATTTTACACATGTTTATGAGACCAAGTGTTTGATATCTATTCGGGATATGTTTGAATTGCTAAGGTAATAGTTTGGATCTTCCATAAGATCCCCCAACATATTGTACATATTCTTTGGTATCTTGTACTAAAAAAAAAGGTGTCATAGGGTGTTTAGGAATTAGGATCAATTGAATTTAATATTTGACGTCAGGGCCGCCCATGGCAAGTTCAAAGGGTTCAACTGAACATGCCCACTAAAATTGAGGGCCCAAGTTTTTTGTCTTTGTTTTCTAGGGTAGCCATTCAGGGCGTATGGAAATTCAAATGAACTGTATGTCAATTTCATTTATGGAGGATGGATTTATACACAGAGATACAACAGAAATATGAGATATAAACTCCTATTCTAGTGGAGACTCTTGACTGACTGTTTGTGTTTATATTATACACGTTTACAATGACAATGTTGACTATTTGACTAATACCCTCCGGCAAGCTCAAGTGCGGGACGGACTTGCAGCTTGGAACGAAGAAACATAACTCGTCCCTTTCCTAACGGCTTGGTGAATATATCTGCCAGCTGGTCAATGGAAGAAACGTAGCAGATTTTGAGTTGATTTGATTCTACTTGTTCCCGAACAAAATGAAAATCAAGTGCAATGTGTTTGGATATGGTACTTATTACTGGATTTTTGCTCATGAATATTGCACCTACGTTGTCACATAGTAAGAGTGGTGGATTTGAAATGGGCGCATGGAGGTCACATAACAGTTGTTTGATCCAAAGTAATTCAGCTGTAGTATAGGCCAAGGATCTATACTTTGGATTTATAAAAAAATAAAAAAAATAATGAATTATTAAAATTGATTTTTTTTATCTTTTAAATTTAAATAAATAAACAAAATAAACTAATGAGCTTTAATTTGGGAATTTTGAAACAAAAAGGTAAGTCCATTAATGAAATTGATATTCATTTATTACTAAATTTATTGTAATTATTACATTAAATTATTATATGGTATTTTTAAAATAGAAAAACTCATAAAATGACATGTGGAAATAAAATTAATTCAAAATAACCACAAAATAACATTTGGCAAATTGAATGAGAGTGTGACATGTGGCAAAAAAACCTTCATTTATTAGAGTAGATTTGAATAGTTTTGCTCTGTTTGGCATTCAATCTAGTAGGTTTAGACGTTTCTAACTTCAGACAACGTCTATAGATTTATCATTTAGTTATATCTTAGACGCATCATCTAACAACATATCCGTGTGATTTTGTCACATATCAGACTAAGGATCTTCTGATTTCAATCGTTACTATAATGAAGATAAAAGTCTCAACACCACAAGGAAGAGATTCAGACATACGGTTGTTAACGGGGCACAAAATATATAGTAGGTTACATCTACGAATATTAAAGTGTGGAAAATAATATTCTTGTTACATTCATAATAGTTGGATGGCATCATGGGAATATATACCATTATCCATATATTGATTGTTTTAGTAATCAGTAAATAGTAGTTGTCAATAGGGATCGGAAGAGAAGATGTACACCAATGCATTTGAATTAGGAATACCAATGTTTTAATTTTCATTTTTATTTTTGGGTTAATGTGTCAGGGAAAATGATGTCCGGAGAAGAAATTATACTAGTTTCTATGCATTGCCATAAGTTGGACATAATAAATAAATAAACAAATAAATTTTGGCTGGAAAATAGAATATTGGGAAAAATTGAATTGAAAACATCTATTGTCAATATGGATGTCACATCAATAAAATATATATTGACATACCACTCACCTATGTGTTCATCAATTAACAAGTTTGTTTTAAGGTAATACTATATAATATATATGATTCATAAAAAACTTAAAAAGAGTTGTTAATTATTAATTTAGTATTTGTCCTCTACTTTATTAAGATAGAAAACACAAACGTATTGATTGAAGAGTCATAAATCTTTAATAATCAATAATCAATAACTACGTACACCAAAAGCCTTATTCATTTGTGGTTTAAAAATTGTTCAAGAATCAGAAGACTTGATAATGAAATTCTGGCGAGTGATAGGGTTTAGGACGACAGGAGGTCCAGCAGTGCGAGGCCATGCGTTTTTCATCCTCTCTGTTTCATCTTGCCACTCTTTCGACATTGTTTTTGGAGTTGTACCTTTTCAAAATATACAAATATATAACTCAATTTCTGATTATATAATTAAATAACTTTTTTATTTGAAAACATATATATTGAATCAAATCTATATGTACGTAGAGAAAATTATCTTAATAGCATACATGCACATATAATGATAAAGTTCATTAGAATAGAATAGAAATACTTGCCTCCAAATAGTTTTCTATCAGAAACGATATGGTCTAATGTGAACCCTAATGCAGTAACTCCCATGCATGCAAGAAGCATCTTCGACATCTTTCTTCCAATTCCAAATCACCTGATGAAATAAAAAATAAATAAAAGACAGATCGATCATAATTGTAATAGAAACACCCGTCAAGGCTCCACAATGTTATTTTTTGAACAACCCAATTAACAACATGAACACCCCAGAAATTTTAAAACAATTTCTTGTAAAAAAAAAGCATTATGGATGAGATCGAAAAGATAAGACATAAACCGAAGAACGCACTCACCAAACTGAAAAGGTTCTTGAGAGGAGAATGAAGCTACGGATGCTTATTACAATTAATATAAATAATAAAAATGGATGCTAATATTAGTTGTACATTTGTTACTTCTCAAGAAACTCATATGCCTATGAAATCGTCAAGATCTAACAACTTCCGTATTTGTCTTTCCCTCATTACTATATATCTATACATTTGTTATTCTTAAAAAACTCATGCCTATAAAACAGCTCTTCTTTTTTTTTTTTTTGAACAGCACATGAGTCGTTTATTGGAATGCTAGTATGATACGTGGTTGTGAAATTGCATGTGTGTGTGTGTTGGTTCAGGAAATATTGAAGAAAATTTAATGCAATAAACAATTCTTTCTTGTTTGATGATGATGATTCCACGTTTACTTTTGATTTTAAATAGAGCTACAATCTGTTTGTTTTATAAATGTGAATTATTGTTGTTTTCTACAGGGTATCAATGGGGTATCAATGGCTAGTTTGCAAGAAAATGTGTTAGTTTGTGATTAGAGCAAATGAGAAGGGAATTCGTGATTGTTTTAGGGTGTAATTGAGCCTTAAGTATTTTTCAAGCACAAGCTAAACTCGAGAGTCGAGACACTTTGATTAATTATTTAAAAACTAAAATACCATTAAACTACAATGCAAATACTTCAGAAACATTCATACAAAAGGCTGAAATCTATGATATTGTAGCCCAAATTTTACAGAAATATGCTAATCATTTGGTTCTGAAAAATTGTTCTCTCATTGGAACTCATGTCACAAGAAGCCTCAAAATAAATAAATAAAAACAAAATTCGACATAAAATGTTAAATTTGTTACAAAATCTCAAGACAATTTCCGTGACAAATTTGTCAATCCACATCCAATGCATTTAAGCATGACTGTTCCTGTCGTGGGGTCCGGCTTAATCACAAATTTAACACCCAAAAAATCTCTTATATTCCTCAATGTCTCAATCCCATAAGGCACAAGCTTTCCCACACGAATCTTTGATACATCTTGTGGACACAATGCACAAAGTAGAAACAACAAACCCTGCAACACACACACTGAGTCAGACCCAACCTCTTATCAGACGCAGTAACAAGCATATTAAACAGTCTGAATCTGACCGAGTCAGACCCAACCCTTATACCTGGTGTGAAGAATCTATGACACCACCTTGCTCGATCTCCCCAAGTAAAAGGGAAGCAATTTGCTCACCAACTTCCTCTGGTGGCATAAGTTCTTTCTTTTCATCAACATCCATCTCATTATCATCATTATCACCTCTAGCATAAGAATTTGTGGTGTCCACAGATATAAAACATCCAGATGTTGTTTCAGCCACCAATGAGATCCCATAACCAGGCGAACTACAAATCATTAAAAAACGTACACAACTTAATTAGTAAACACACTTCAAATAAAATTGAAACTAATTTTGACACATACTTTCCAGCTTGTGCACCAGCTTTATGATCAGTGAATATATGAACATCGGGAAGCAAACGATTGAAGATTCCACGAGCAGCATGTATCATTGTGTTTTCAAATTGAACTGATACTCTTGTTGAAAAACTAATTCCCCTTATTCTTTTCACCATACCTTCATCAGTCCATGTAACTGCCTGTAAAATGTAAAAAGAAAATGAGATATGAAAGATCAAAGATGTGAATTTGTATCAAATGGGGAGAACAAGAACAAGAACAAGAAGGATGACCTTTAAACTGTTGTGAACAATGGGAACTGATAGGGTAACTTCACCACCTCCTTTAGGAGCAACCCCACGGCTCTCAATCTTTAATTCTAATCCTTCTGAAGGAACTCCAAAACGTTTTAATAGAGGTAAAGTTGTTGATCTGAATGTATCAACAGATGGGTCTTTAGGATCGTTTGTTATCCCTGAAAGCAACATGTGATTGATGATGTAAATCAGTAGAATGAAATTGAGATGAAAAACATGAAGGGGGTGTAAGGTTACCTTTGAGCTTAATGGAAAGGGGTTTTTTCCCAAACAAACCAAGAACAATCAAAGGTTCCAGAAAATAGCCAATTGATCTACTCAATCCACAATCATGCTCCAGATATCCCCCACCCATCACTATCCCAGGTTTGTATTTCAACTTCGTCCCTACCAATTCAACCAGCAAATCGATTTCAAACTATCATTTGCTTCGAATGAACAGAGATTTAACTTAAACTACTATACAAATTAGCTTATATTCTCTTGAATTTCTATTTTACTAGTACGTAAACAAGAACATTCAAAAAATTGGAACATGAAATTAAAAAAAGAATAAGAAAACCTAGGATTACCAGTTTCGTTGATTTCGACATGACAATCATCGGAGATTGTCTCGAGAAGGCGGAGAAACGAGACCTCATGAGGAAGGAGTCCAGGCCAGGTGGCGTCGGCACGAATATCCTCGATTAGAATCGGTGTTGAAGCGAGAGTTGATAGAAGTAGTCGTTGCCTTAGGTTTTGACTACCTTTAAGCTTCATATACGATACCTTCCCCATCTTTTCTTCTCTTCTTTAGCTGCCGCCGATTCAAATCTCGAGTAGCGAAGGAGCGGCGGGCTGCCGGAATTTACAGAGGCGTCTTTTTTCCTTAAACCCTCGCACTTCGACAGCTGAAGAATTAAAACAAAAGGAAAAGGGCACAAATTATTTTACTGTTGGGTTTATGTGAAAGAATTGTCAACAAATTTAGTCCTTTAACTTAGACTAAGTTACATAGATAATCCCTGTTATTGCAAATTGCACTCCCGTCTGATTCTTTTTTCAATAGTCATCCGGTCCTTAAATTTCTATTTTGTTGATACTTTTGTGTATGTGATTAACTTTTGAAATGTCTAAAATATCCTTCTCGAAATTCTTTTAACATTTTATTTAGTTATTTTACTTATTATATATATCAAATATGAACCCCACCATCCATCATCTTCTTACTCACCCCATTTTGTCCAATTTTGTTGCATATATGCAAGATGAAATTGTTGCTCCGATGTGTTATGGAAAAGCTATCCAAGTTTGTGCAAATAGTATTGATGATATAAAGTTTATGTATGTGCCGTTTTCGGACAATGAATATTTCTTGTGGAAAATTTAAAGTTTCATGAAAAACATTGGGAATTTGGATCTCGACATGTACATTAAGTGTTGTTTGTTTTTTTCTAAAAAACCAATTATGACCGTTTATTGCTGCGCCGCACAGCACACGCGCAACACTTGGCCCTTCGCAACTATTTGTTTTTCAGAAGACTTTTGACTTAAAAAATGTTGTGTGTGTGTTGCGTGGCGCAGCACTTGATCCTCTGCTTCAAACTTCTTCACACCTTACTTTAACTTATTGTAGCAGTCTACACAGGTTAAAAAACAAACAAACTTTTTATTACATGTTGCAGCCGTTTGGTCCCTCTCTTCTGCTACAGTGTTGCAGAGGTGGTCTGCAGACTTCAGACATTTTCGCTTCGAAAAACAAACGGCACCTAAATTTGATGCGGTCATCATCGCGCTCACACACACATATTGAAACTAACAAACATACACATACCTTAAAAACCTACAACTTAATCAAACACATGTACACCGAAAATTAAACACAGATACTGAAAGCATTCAACCAATTATTGTCAATTACTTTGACTCCCTCTCTTCCTTCTCTACCTCTCTCCTCCCCGGGTATATAAATACGGATATACACCTCTATGTACAATAACTATACAATTAATACATAATTTTGACGTTGAGTTTTGAAAACAAAAGATGATGCTTTCAATTTTTTGGAATCGGCGAGATTTTATTAAAGACCAAACTTAGCAAGATGTCAAGCAGGCCACAACCCAAAACATGTTACAAAGTACAGAGTACGGTTTAAGAAAATACGCCAACTTTAAGGAAGGGAGCAAGTTACAAAATGCTAAATGGGTTATAACTGTAACACCTCATTTCTACTATAGCCATAGAGTGTAATATTGACTAATTACTATAAAATATGAAATAGAAATATGTTACATTTAAGCCAAAATAATCATCATAAATGTGTAGAAAACGTCAATGCGATTTCTATAAATAGATAGAACGCGTGAATCTGACTTTGTATGAAGAAGTTATGTTTCTTCGAAGTTTCGCGATTTAACCAATACGACTCAACGTATCGTAAAAAGTGAATTTTAGATAGGTTAATTATTAGTCTAAATAATCTAAACAAAAGTCGTAGCAGTCGTAAAACTGAGAGCGTGCATATAGAGAATGTCCAAATCTGACTTTGTATGAAGAAGTTATTATTTTTCCAAGTTTCAGCGCAGCTGTGTGCGACACAGAAACCGAAATCAAGTTCGGTCGATTGTTAGGAAAATCCATCTAAATGGAGAGTTGAAGATCTCATCTATATGATTTCGTCGATATGAAGACAATCGGGAACAAAATCTATAGGAAGAAGTTATGAATTTTACACGGTCGTTAGCACTATAAATGGACCAGGAGTTGCCACGTGTGGATATACAAAACGTCAAAACGTAAAAAATGGAGATCGTATGAGAGTGATATATTTTTTAAAGATATGCGATTTTACCTAGAATAAATGGACCAGGAGTTGCCACGTGTCCGAACCAGTGGCACCCTTGCCAATCACGCTTGGGCGCGGTGCGCAGGTGGTCGGGACGCGGTGTGCAGGTGTAACATCCGGATTTCTAGGTACTGTATTTATCTAATTATTTTTGAGTTTTGGAGAGGGACTCGGCGAGTAGGCGCTTAGACTCGCCGAGTAGAGCCGCGCATTGTTGGACTGGATTAATGACTGGACTCGGCGAGTCCATACGTGGACTCGGCGAGTCCACGCTGTTTAATGAAACCCTAATTTTTTGGGTTTGGGACCTATTTAAAGGCCCTTAGGGCCGTCACTTGCGGCTACCAAACCCCAGAGAGAAACCCTAAAAGAGCTAGAGCGTTTGTGAGAGGAAAGGAGCCATTTCTTGATCTTTGTGATTGATTCTTACAAGAAGGAGGTGATTCCAGCTTGGAGGTGACCAAGGAGGTTGTGCATCTGGGGATTTCGAGCAAAAGACTTCATCTTTGAGGTATTATGTCGCCCCTTTATCTGTTTTGTTGAAGGAATCCATAGATGTAGAGTTTTTATGTCTTTTATTGGAAGGAGTTGTGAGAATATGGCCCCTATTCACTTTGAGACTTCGGATCTGGACCCATAGTGGTCTAAAGAGCTCATTCCAGCTTGCTTTATGTTGAGCTATGGAGGCAATGAGCTCAGGTTGTTGTTTTTGGGGCTAAATCACCAAGTAAAGCCTCCTAGGCGTCACATGAGTGTCAAGATCCAAGCTTTACGTGATTATCAGGCTTGGGAAGGTCAGATCTATGGTTCTAAGGAACAGATCTGACCTCAGGAGGTCAATTGAGTTTGTGCATGACATGAACTCGTCGAGTCCAAGGGCGGACTCGGCGAGTAGGGTTAGGGTTTCCCGTGAATCACACTGTGAGTGACTTGTCGAATTGGGGGAATGACTCAGTGACTCAGAAGGGGGATAGAGGACTCGAGTTCACGACTGAACTCGCCGAGTCACATTTGTGCACTCGGCGAGTCTGGTCAAGGGTTGACCGTTGACTTTTGTTGACTTTTTGGGTTTGGTCAACAATGGAACTTGTGGATTGTTTGAAGGGTAAAATAGCCTTTTAGCCTTCTTAGAGGACATGTGAGAGTCTAGTCTAGCTTAGAGAGTCGTGATTGATTGAGATGATTATGTTATGTATATAGGCAGAGGCTAGATCAGTATATACACGGGCGGGATATTATCCAAGACATCCGAGGTGAGTCTTCTCACTATACATTACCTAGAGTGGTATTTGTGTGTAGACCAGAGGGTCTTGTATGCTATGTGTATGTATGAGATTATGTGCATTGTATAGACCGGACCGAAGGGTCCAACGATACAGACCGGACCGAAGGGTCCAACGAGCTATGACCGGACCAGAGGGTCCAACGAGCTACGGGACTGGAGGGTCCCGCTGAGACACATCGGACCGGAGGGTCGTATTGTAGCCTCGAGTGGAGTATGTGTTGTATGTGGTATATTGGGGAACTCACTAAGCTTTTATGCTTACAGTTGTTGTGTGATGTGTTTCAGGTACTAGTGAGGATCGCGGGAAGGCGCCGGCATGATTCGTACACACGAGAGAGGATTTATTTATATGAGATCTTGGGACATGTTTTGTGATGATACAGAGATTTATTATGATTTTGTGATTTTTATGTGGTGGAAAGTATGTTTTGAAATGAAAAATTGTTTTGAAAAAAATTGGGTGTTAGAAGTTGGTATCAGAGCCTTGGTTTGAGGGATTCGGGTGCACCTTCGGGCGTATCTGAACTCAAACTGAGGATTTGAGAGAATTTCAAAATAAAATCCACAAAATTTCATTAAAGAGTAGAATGTTTTGAAAGAGCAGAGCAGAGCAGTGTGTACGATCAGCCAGCGCCCGAACGGTGATTTCCCAAAATACCCTTACCTTATGGGTTATGAGATATTATGAGATATTATGCATGCTAGAGTAGGCTAGGTAATCATATTAGGACTAGAGTGGCCTGATTTGTGATGCCTTAGCCTAGAAATGATTTTGCTGCTATGTGATGCTTGAGAGCGAATAGGTAGCAGTGAGGAGCTGTTGAGAGGCCTACCGAAGGGTAGCCTATGCCAGTGAGATATTGTATACTTGTGATCTGGGATCGAAGGAGGAGGACTTAGAGTGAATGCTGATGCGGTGTGGATGGTAGTATAGGGCCCGTACTACTGAAGACACCGGAGCAGCGCGCACCCTAAGTAAGAATCCATTGGGTACTAAGGAGCAAGTAGGGTTGAGTTATCGAGTGCGAGTATACTCGAGCGAGTCTCTGATATCTTGTGTTGTATTTCAGAGAGACATCATGGTTGGGACGCGACACCAGCCAGGGACTAGCGAGGGGGTTGTGAGCGATGAGGAGCTCCGCCAGATGATTCATGATGAGGTGGCTGCTGCCATCCGCGCTGAGATTCCAGAGATGTTCGGGTCTATCAAGACCACGATGATGGAGGCTTTTGATGAGCGGTACGCCGCTCTTACTGATGCAGCTGTTGCTGCGGCCACCGCAGTCGTTGCTGCTGCCAGGCCGCAGGGGGGTGACTCGTTGCTGTACAGAGAGTTCAGCAACACGAAGCCACCAGAGTTTGATGGGACGCAGGATCCGATTGCTGCTATGAGATAGATTACCGATGTTGAGGGTTGTTTCTATATATGCTCGTGTCCAGAGCATCTGAGGGTTTGGTTTGCGCTGAACCAGCTTCGCTTGGGAGCGAAGGACTGGTGGAAGTTTGTGACAGCAGACTTCACTACTGCAGAGCTGACTGCGGTGACCTGGGAGAGGTTCACCACGATGTTTCGAGATGAGTATGTTCCTCCAGTGGAGAGGGAGCGATTGGCTCAGGAGTTCTTGACCCTCAAACAGGTTACTGATTCGGTTACTGTGGTTACCCGGAAGTTTCATGAGAGGGCGATGTTCTGCCCTGAGCAGGTGTCTACTGAGCAGGCACGTATGAGCCGGTACTTGGGTGTTTTGAGGAGGGATATATGGGAGTTCGTGTCGAACTCGACTTATCGGACATTTGCTGAGCTCCAGGCAAATGCCCGGAAGAGGGAGATTGAGCTGGAGACGCAGGCCAGGGAGGAGGCCGAGTCTCAGAGGGTGGATCGGCGACCGGCACAGTCTCAGCCGGCAGCCAAGCGGGCAAAGCCCGCTGATTCGAGATCTGGGGGTCCGAAGGGCCGCACTTGTGGAAAGTGTGGCAAGAGCCACGAGGGGACATGCAGAGCTGGGGTGTGTTATAAGTGTGGGAAGGAGGGGCATTATGCGAGGGACTGCCCCAAGGGATTCACGGTTTGCTTTCATTGCAACCAGACCGGCCATCGGAAGGCCGAGTGCCCACAGCTACTGCAGAGATCAGCGCAGGGATCTGCGCCTGCTGTTCGAGCTACAGAGAGTCGGCCGGCGAAGTCCGAGGCGCCGAAGGCTCGCGGGAGAGCCTTCCAGTTGACAGCGGAGGAGGTCCGCGCAGCACCCGATGTGGTAGCTGGTATGTATTCTTTCCTCGGTTTATATTGAGTTTGTGATATTATGCTTATTTTGAGGTATGCATAGGTACATTTCTTGTGTGTTCTGTACCTGCTTTGGTGTTGTTTGACTCGGGTGCGAGTCGGTCATTTGTGTCGATAGCGTTTAGTCGACACATCAGTGTTCAGCGAGAGGCGTTGAGTCGACCTCTACGAGTTTCTATAGCCGACAAGCGAGCAGTGTATGCTACTGATGTGATTCGAGGATGTGTACTCGAGATCTTCGGTGTCGAGTTCCCGATAGATCTGGTCCCGATTGCTATGGGGGACGTATGTGTCATAGTAGGCATGGATTGGTTGAGCCGATTTGGGGCTGTGATAGACTGCGAGTGACAGTTGGTGACGATACGAGACCCCAGTGGGGGAGTACTTACGGTGTACGGCGAGGGTACCCGTTCTGGCTCAGCATTTTGTTGGGCCGCTAGAGCGAGGCAGAGTCTACAGCAGGGCTGTAGTGGGTTTGTGGCTTATGTGGTGGATACGAGAGTAGATGCAGAGAGACCGAGGTCGGTCGATGAGGTTCCGATAGTGCGTGAGTTCCCGGATGTTTTCCCCGAGGAGTTGCCGGGTGTACCTCCCGAGAGGCAGGTAGAGTTCCGTATTGAATTGGTTCCTGGGGCAGCGCCTATCGCCAAGGCGCCCTATCGCCTTGCGCCACCAGAGATGCAGGAGTTATCCTCGCAGCTTCAGGAGCTGCTGGGGAAGGGGTTTATACGGCCGAGTAGCTCGCCGTGGGGAGCGCCGATCCTTTTTGTCAAGAAAAAGGATGGTTCACACCGGATGTGCATTGATTACCGGGAGCTGAACAAACTGACGGTCAAGAACCGTTACCCCTTACCGAGGATCGACGATTTATTCGATCAGTTGCAGGGAGCGTCTTGGTTTTCCAAGATCGACTTGAGATCTGGATATCATCAGATGAGAGTACGAGATGAGGATATCCAGAAGACAGCATTCAGGACTCGTTACGGGCATTACGAGTTCGTGGTGATGCCTTTCGGGCTCACCAATGCACCGGCGGCATTCATGGATCTCATGAACAGAGTATGCAGACCGATGTTGGATCGTTCGGTGATCGTGTTCATCGATGACATATTGGTGTATTCGAGATCCAGAGAGCAGCATGAGGAGCATTTGAGAGAGTTACTTGGAGTTTTGAGATCGGAGAGGCTTTATGCCAAATTCTCCAAGTGTGATTTCTGGTTACGAGAGGTCCAGTTCCTAGGGCACCTCGTTAACCAGAATGGGATTTTAGTCGATCCGGCCAAGATTGAGGCAGTGATGAGTTGGGGGGTGCCGAGATCCCCCACCGAGATCAGGAGTTTCCTCGGGTTGGCCGGCTATTATAGGAGATTTATCAAGGATTTCTCCAAGATCGTCGTGCCACTCACCAGATTGACCCGGAAGGGTGTTGCTTTTTCATGGGGCCCAGAGCAGCAGGCCTCCTTCGAGACACTTCGCCAGAGACTATGCGAAGCCCCGGTGTTAGCCCTTCCGGAGGGAATGGAGGACTTTGTGGTGTATTGTGACGCATCGATATCGGGGCTGGGAGCGGTTCTGATGCAGAGAGGGCATGTGATAGCATACGCATCAAGGCAGCTGAAGCCTCACGAGACGAGGTATCCCACCCACGATCTGGAGCTGGGGGCAGTAGTGTTCGCCCTAAAGATCTGGCGTCACTACCTGTACGGGGTTCGGTGTACCATATATACGGACCATAAGAGCTTGAAGTATTTGATGGATCAGCCCAACCTGAAAATGCGTCAGAGGAGATGGTTAGATGTGGTGAAGGACTATGATTGCGAGATCCTGTACTACCCGGGCAAAGCTAATGTTGTAGCTGATGCCCTGAGTCGCAGGGCGGAGAGTGCCCCGATACGAGATGTTTGTATGAGATTGACAGTGATGACTCCGGTGTTGGACACCATTCGAGGGACACATGCTGAGGTCATTAGGTCGGAGAACCGGAAGAGAGAGCGGGTTATCGGACAGGTATCGGAGTTCGTTACAGATGGTCGAGGACTTATGACCTTTCAGGGTCGGATTTGGGTGCCGTTCGTGGGTGGAACGCGTACCATCTTGATGGAGGAGGCGCATAGATCGAGGTTCTCGATCCATCCAGGGGCCACTAAGATGTATTTGGACCTGAAGAGAGAGTATTGGTGGCCCTGTATGAAGAGGGATGTTGCATGGTTCGTAGAGAGGTGCTTGACCTGTCGCAGAGTTAAGGCCGAGCACCAGAGACCGCATGGTAAATTGCAGCCGTTGGAGGTTCCCGAATGGAAATGGGAACAGATTACCATGGATTTTATCACTAAATTGCCGAGGACTGCTAGGGGTGTCGATGCAATTTGGGTGATTGTGGACAGGTTGACGAAGAGCGCTCACTTCCTTGCTATCAGTGAGAGCTTTTCCGCTGAGAGGTTGGCAGAGTTGTACGTGAGGGAGATGGTATCACGACATGGAGTGCCGATCTCGATCGTCTCAGATCGAGATGTGCGTTTCACTTCCAGATTCTGGAAGAAGTTTCATGAGGAGTTGGGTACGAGGCTGCATTTTAGTACCGCATACCACCCACAGACAGATGGGCAGAGTGAGCGGACGATTCAGACGCTCGAGGACATGCTTCGGGCATGTGTATTGGACTTTGGAGGGAGTTGGGACACATATTTACCCTTAGCAGAGTTTTCCTACAACAACAGCCATCATTCGAGCATTGGTATGCCACCTTTTGAGCTGTTGTATGGGAGGAGGTGTCGGACTCCCATTTGTTGGGGTGAGGTCGGGCAGCGTGTGATGGGTAGTACAGAGATAGTGCTTCAGACGACAGAGCAGCTACAGCAGGTCAGACAGAGGTTGTTGACCGCTCAGAGTCGCCAGAAGAGTTATGCGGACAGGCGCCGGTCCGAGCTCGAATTTCAGGTTGGTGACTTCGTCCTCCTGAAGGTATCTCCGTGGAAAGGAGTGATCCGCTTCAGGAAGAGAGGCAAGTTGGGGCCTCGGTATATTGGTCATTTCAGGGTGATCGCCAGGGTGGGCAGAGTAGCGTATCGTGTGGAACTACCTGCGGAGTTGAGTCAGATTCATGATACCTTCCACGTATCTCAGTTGAGGAAGTGTATCGCCGATGAGTCGGCAGTGGTTCCCGTTGAGGACATTTAGGTGGATGCGAGCCTGAACTTTGTTGAGAGGCCGATCGCGATTCGGGATAGGAGGATCAAGGTTTTGAGGAACAAGGAGGTGTCATTGGTTCAGGTCCAGTGGCAACATCGGAAGGGGTCCGAGCTGACTTGGGAGCCGGAGTTAGAGATGCGTGAACAGTACCCAGAGTTATTTGCTGAGAGAGACTTCGAGGGCGAAGTCTGATTCTAGTGGGGGAGAATTGTAACATCCGGATTTCTAGGTACTGTATTTATCTAATTATTTTTGAGTTTGGAGAGGGACTCGGCGAGTAGGCGCTTAGACTCGCCGAGTAGAGCCGCACATTGTTGGACTGGATTAATGATTGGACTCGGCGAGTCCACGCTGTTTAATGAAACCCTAATTTCTTGGGTTTGGGACCTATTTAAAGGCCCTTAGGGCCGTCACTTGCGGCTACCAAACCCCAGAGAGAAACCCTAAAAGAGCTAGAGCGTTTGTGAGAGGAAAGGAGCCATTTCTTGATCTTTGTGATTGATTCTTACAAGAAGGAGGTGATTCCAGCTTGGAGGGGACCAAGGAGGTTGTGCATCTGGGGATTTCGAGCAAAAGACTTCATCTTTGAGGTATTATGTCGCCCCTTTATCTGTTTTGTTGAAGGAATCCATAGATGTAGAGTTTTTATGTCTTTTATTGGAAGGAGTTGTGAGAATATGGCCCCTATTCACTTTGAGACTTCGGATCTGGACCCATAGTGGTCTAAAGAGCTCATTCCAGCTTGCTTTATGTTGAGCTATGGAGGCAATGAGCCCAGGTTGTTGTTTTTGGGGCTAAATCACCAAGTAAAGCCTCCTAGGCGTCACGTGAGTGTCAAGATCCAAGCTTTACGTGATTATCAGGCTTGGGAAGGTCAGATCTATGGTTCTAAGGAACAGATCTGACCTCAGGAGGTCAATTGAGTTTGTGCATGACATGAACTCGCCGAGTCCAAGGGCAGACTCGGCGAGTAGGGTTAGGGTTTCCCGTGAATCACACTGTGAGTGACTTGTCGAATTGGGGGAATAACTCAGTGACTCAGAAGGGGGATAGAGGACTCAAGTTCACGACTGAACTCGCCGAGTCACATTTGTGCACTCGGCGAGTCTGGTCAAGGGTTGACCGTTGACTTTTGTTGACTTTTTGGGTTTGGTCAACAATGGAACTTGTGGACTGTTTGAAGGGTAAAATAGCCTTTTAGCCTTCTTAGAGGACATGTGAGAGTCTAGTCTAGCTTAGAGAGTCGTGATTGATTGAGATGATTATGTTATGTGTATAGGCAGAGGCTAGATCAGTATATACACAGGCGGGATATTATCCGAGACATCCGAGGTGAGTCTTCTCACTATACATTACCTAGAGTGGTATTTATGTGTAGACCAGAGGGTCTTGTATGCTATGTGTATGTATGAGATTATGTGCATTGTATAGACCGGACCGAAGGGTCCAACGATATAGACCGGACCGAAGGGTCCAACGATACAGACCGGACCGAAGGGTCCAACGAGCTATGACCGGACCAGAGGGTCCAACGAGCTACGGGACTGGAGGGTCCCGATGAGACACATCGGACCGGAGGGTCGTATTGTAGCCTCGAGTGGAGTATGTGTTGTATGTGGTATATTGGGGAACTCACTAAGCTTTTATGCTTACAGTTGTTGTGTGATGTGTTTCAGGTACTAGTGAGGATCGCGGGAAGGCGCCGGCATGATTCGTACACACGAGAGAGGATTTATTTATATGAGATCTTGGGACATGTTTTGTGATGATACATAGATTTATTATGATTTTGTGATTTTTATGTGGTGGAAAGTATGTTTTGAAATGAAAAATTGTTTTGAAAAAAATTGGGTGTTAGAGCAGGCCTAAAATTCACCTCTAAAAGGCTCTTCAGCCCTCATTCCTCCTATGCACTTTTCCTAATATCTCTCTCTCTCTCTCTCTCTCTCTCTCTCTCTCTCTGCTTATAAGTTTGATTTCTGAGTTATTCCTTTGAGATTCTGTTATATCCTGGCTTAGCTAAGCTCTGGGCATCTAGGATCGGCCAGTAGAAGCTCTCAGTATCGAAGTTCTGCTAGCGCAAATCCCGGTTTCGCTAGAAACTCTCTATAAGTTAAGCTACGGTTACTAGGCTTTTAAGTGTAACTTATATTTCTATTCATAGTCGACATTATGAATGTGTAAATAAGATTTATCAGTAATTCCAGTCATAATGTTGATTGATCTACTTACGGGAGAGGTGTCTAGAATTGTCATGTTGGCTTAGTTGTTGGATTTCAGAAAGGCTATATCTCGAAATGGACCTGCCTCCCAACTGTCCTGCATGGCTGATCCTTATTTGATAGACCTCTCACTATTCATTGGTATTAATGAATGATCTAGCCTTTCTTTACCAGATTCCTATAGGAACTAATAAACTATAGTATTATAGGTTAATCCTCGTTGGCGTGTTGCTCGTCGATTGAATTGTCTGGTTAGCTGTAGATCCTCTGAGAAAATTGTCAATGTGGGTTCTTCTCACTATATTGTATACTCCATTATGTATCCTTTGTATGTTAGGATATAGTTTCCATGTAGTATGCAATTAGGAAATTAGACTAGGATAGTTAGTTTCATGTTATGTGGACTGTTTCTATATGTATGTTGTTATATATGTTGAGTTGAGGGCATACCAGCCTTGTGATGAAGGCGAATAGACTCGGGCGGACTAGCTTTATGCTAAAGGCCAAAGGAAAGCGGACCAGCTACATGTTGAAGGCTATATAGGGCTGACCAGTTATATGATGAAGGCCAAGGTGTTGACCAACTATAAGCTAAAAGCCGATATGTGTATTGTTAACGTATCAATCTAGGAATACGTTAAAGATAACGGAGCAGTTATCTAAAGGAAGACCTATCTAACAGTCTCTACCCAGCATAAGTGCTAGGCCTGGGCCCTCGCCCTTGTGGCCTCGCACTTAGACCCCGGCGCTCTAGCGCCAAGGTCCAACTCAGAACAAGAAACTGCGGTCTATAGCAAGCCAAAACAGTACTAACCGCTCCCCAGAGCGACAAGTGTAACGCTCATAGCGCTGCCCTTCGGTAGTTCTGCACCAATAGCAGATACCCACTAGTGGTGCACAGTTATCCAATAGGACGCCTATGCGTCCTGTCAGCCCAAATAAGACAAAAGGTATTGTCGGGGACATGCTCCCACGACGATAGGTATAAAAGAAGCCCTTCTTCTCCAGAATAAGGGATCGCTTCATTCTCTACCTTAAACTAAACCCTAATTCTCTCATACAATTACTTACTAGACCGTCGGAGCTTCGTTTCGGGACCCCCTCCCGGACGACGACTGACACCGGTTCTTTCTTTGTTGTGATTCTCAGACTTAACCCAGAAGAAGCTATCCCCAAACGGCGTTAAGATCGGAGCACATATCACAAGATTTGGCGCCATCCGGACATGTACTCAGAGTTACACAACCTTGATATGACCCTAGACGTCGACGATGACAGGAAAGGAACATGTGGCGCCCGACGGAGGAGAAACGAGTCCAATCAGATCAACGTCGTCGCTCGACGGCACAAAACCATATATGTCAAATGGACAAGCCTCCACCCACACGCCAACATCACAAATATCAGGTCCAATAACGGGAACTGCAGCGGCAGCAATCGCCGCCTTATGGTGACCGTCACCCGTCATAACTGAGCACCCGGTTACAACCATGACTGCAGTGCCTCCGTCGACACTGACCCATCAGTCACAACTGTCGACTCAGCAGTCGCAACCGGTGGTTTCTCAGCCGCAATTGCTACTGCAGCAGGCGGGGACGAACACTTGGTCCCGAGGGACCATATTGTCCTCCACACAATACCCAGCATCAAGCCATCAGTTATATCCGGTAGTAGACACGCCGCACATACCTCCATATGTGCAACAACTGCCGGAGTTCAACTCTTGCACAAGCTAGCTCCAGGAAACAAGTCCTCAAGCGCACACCGTCGTCGGGATGGAAAGAGGCCAGCTAGCAAGCAACATCTCCGACATCGGAAATAACTTGAGGACCAACCTCGATGCCGACAAGGAGAATGTTGAGTTTCGAAAGGATGATGGCAAATACCAAGATCGTAAGAACAAGAACTTTACCATCAGGAGATCGCTCAAGAGACGCGAACGTCGTGAGGCTAATGGCGACATAGAGGTGCTATCTAGAAACCTCTTAAGCATCAAATTCTCATTAGAGGACCCGATGCCACACAACTGGAACCCCAGGGATCCGCTCTTAATCACTACTTATATACGCCAAAAGCAAATACATCGCCTTTACATAGATAATGGCAGTAGCACCGACATCCTCTACGATCATTGTTTCCGACAGTTACCAACTTCCTGGAAGGAGGACTTGAAGCCACCGACATGCGGCCCATTGGTCGGTTTCACATGACACAACCTATGGCCATTGGGCACCATACACCTCCCTCTCACACTGTTTAGCCACGACGGGAGGGAGAGCATGACACGAACAATCGAGTTCTCATTAATACGCTTCCCACCGGAACAAAACATATTTCTTGGGCGATCAACACTTTTACAATTGCAGGCCATACCGTCTACCATCCAAGGTACCTTCAAGTTTAGCACACGCACCAGTTCGGCCACAATTGTTGCTAGCAGCCTACGTCCACATGTTTACAATCAAATCATCACAGCTCTAGAGTTAGTACGAACCACAAAAAAGTCAAAGGAGGACTACCGCACGGAAAAACACGTGATCCACCCGGAGCAAGAAATACGAGTGGGCGCCAATCTATCGAATGAAACCAAAGCCAGGTTAATCACACTCTTAAAGAAATTGTCTAACGTATTTGCTTGGCAACCTACATACATGATAGGGGTAGACCACAAGGTCATCGAACATAGCCTGAATATTATGCCAGGAAGCGCCTCGATAAAAAAAAAGAGGGGGTAAGCGGTTGATACGAACAAAGCAATCAATGAGGAAGTCGCAAAACTGGTAGGCACTGGCATCCTCCGGGAAGCAATTTTTCCCACCTGGATAGCTAACCCTATAATTGTAAAGAAGTATGATGGGTCGTGGTGAATGTACATTGATTACTATGATCTAAACAACGCCTGCCAAAAAGATCATTACCCTCTCCCGGAGATAGACCAAAAGGTTGAGTCCCTGGAAGGCTTCCAACGCAAATGCTTCCTCGACGCTTATAAGGGCTATCACCAAGTCCAAATGCGTAGGGAAGACGAGGAAACGACAGCATTCCACACCGATAGCGGCACGTTCTGCTATAAGAAAATGCCATTTGGGCTCAAAAACATTGGGGCAACATACCAGCGTCTAAGGGATAATGTTTTCGCCGACCAAATCGACAGGAACGTCGCAATCTACATTGACGACATGGTTATCAAAAGCCGTCACGAAGCAGCGTTACTTGGAGACATTGAGGAAACCTTCCAGACTCTAGCACAAGCACAGATGAAACTCAATCCAGGAAAATGCACCTTTGGAGTAGAAGACGACCAATTTCTAGGTTTCCAGATAACCAAAAAAGGAATCGCGCCAAACCAAACCAAGGTCCAGTAGTTCCTCGACTCCAAGACTCCCCACAACGTAAAAGTGGTCCAGGAGATCAAAGGAAGATTAACGACGCTCGGCGGGTTCATCGCCAAGTCAGCTAAAAACGCCATTCCGCTCTTCCACATCCGAAAGGGTTGTGATAATAAAAACCAGTTCAAATGGACAACTGAGGCTGACAAAGCCCTATAACATCTGAAAGAAGACTTACATCAGCTCCTAACCATGGCGAGCCCCCTACCAGGAGAAACCCTACAAATGTACATAGCAGCATCCGACGAGGCCATATCGTCAGTACTGACAGTCGAGAGGGATAAGAAGCAGCTGTCAATACACTTTATGAGCAGAGCACTGCAGGGTCCAGAGCTCAACTACCCAATCCTAGAGAAATTAGTCCTCGCACTAATTTACGCAGCCAGACGCCTCTGACGCTACTTACAGGCTCACAAGATTGAGGTTTTAAAAGCTTCCCAGTGAAGCAAATCCTCATAAGACCGGAAAAGTCGGGACGACTGAAAAAATAGGCCATCGAGCTAGGGGAGCACAACATAGATTACCAACCACGCACCATCATCAAAGCTCAAGCTTTAGCGGACTAACTAGTAGAAATCCCTGATACACTCAAAGGGGTACCGACGGTTGTGTCGATAGACCCTCGGACCCCGAAGCGAGTAAATATGTTTGGGAGCTACATTTCGACGACGCTGCAAGTAAGGAAGGATTCGGCGCAGGTTTGTTCCTCAGAATCCCTAGTGGTGACGAAATCACATATGTCGTGAGATTCGACTTTCAGGTCTCTAACAACAAGGCCGAATACAAAGCACTTCTCGCGGACCTTCACCTAACACGAGAGGTCGAAGCAAAACACCTCTCAGCTTTTAGCAACTCTATGTTCATCACCAACCAGGTCAACGACACTTATGAAGTTAAAGACCAGAGGATGTAAAGATACGTGGACGCAACGCGAAAGTTAGCACATTCGTTTAAAAGCTTTAAGATCAAGCAAATTCCCCGCGGGAAAAACGCGAAGGGCGACGCTCTCAGCAAGTTGGCCTCAACATCTTTCGATAAATTGACCAAGAAAGTATTAGTAGAGCTTCTCACGGAAAGAAGTATTGACAATAAAAAAATTGATACAATCGCAACGCCACCCTACTGGACCAATATCTAGACTACCTCCTGCATGGGGTCCTCCCAAATGATAATGCGGCTGCCAGAAAAATCAAAGTCAAAGCCCCACAGTTCGCTACAAGGGAGAAATAACTATACAAGAGAGGGTATCTAGCATTGTGGCTCAGATGCATCGCCCACGTGGAGGGACAATCACTCTTGGAGGAAAGTCACGCAGGTGAAGGTAGGGCGCACGAAGGCGCACGAGCACTCACGGGAAAGATACTTTGTCTAGGAGTATACTGGTCTGACATATATAAGGATGCATCCGAACTCAAAAAAAATGCCCAGAGTGCCAAGCTTTCGCCCCCTTCCAAAACTATCCTGTCATGCTATAACACCAGTCAAAATAGGTCAATAACAATCACATGTGATTATGGCAATCATGTAATGTGATTTTGTTAAACTAGTAATGTGATAAATGTACTATGTAGTTTATGTTAAATTCTAATACAAATATGAACTTTCTTTATGATGCAACTCAAAGTATACGTCCATACGATTCGAAAAATATAGAGAACATCTAAATCTGACTTCGCGTGAAGAAGTTATGATAAATTCTAACGCTATAATGCCTTATAACAAGAGGAATTTAAAATAGACTTAGAATTATCTATTGGAGTCTAAAAGAAAGTAGTAATACTCGCAATTACCTACATGTGCATATAAAGAACGCCGAAAACGGAGTTCTTATGCAAAAGTTATGGCCTTCCGAAGATGCAGTTGTCAGAAACCCTAATTTGACTGAACTCACGACGTGAGCATCAAAAATTCACGACGTGACGAGTCAACAGACACTAATCGGAGCTAGAAAACACGCGTTAAGGCTATGGGATGACTCATGGAAGTTCACGACGTGAACCTATCATGTTCACGACGTGAATGAGCCCAGAACACCCTATAAATAGCGATCAAAGCTCATTCATTCCTTACACCTTCTCCTTTCATTCTCTCTCGTTTCCGAAGGTCGTTTCCCTTCCCGAGCCTGACAACGACGAGCCTCTGACCGTTTAGATTCTATAGATCACGCTAATAGGGTGAGTTTCACGGCCCCACTTTTAATGTTTTCGGGGGAAAACGCATGCTAAATATTATATATATGTTATTATTATGTCTATATGATAGTATATTAGTATCAAAGTAGATAGTTATAATAACCGGGATATAGTTATTTCGAATTTGAAAATATACAATTATCGTAAAGTTGTTAGCATGTTATTGTTATAGTAGTATACTAATGTAGATCTTGAGTTATACTTAGGATTCTATATATATTTCATGTGCGATATAGTTCCAGAGTTATACTCGGAAGTTCTATATGTTAATTGATATGTACGTTGTTATTGTTGGTTTTATGTCAAGATAAAACCAGGTATGTTATATGTTGTTGTTATTGGTTTTATGTCAAGATAAAACCTGGTTTAACTCAAATTATAGTTGTTGTACTGCCTAAGTATTATAAATATTAGGAGTAATGTTTAAAGCATAGTCTAATAACTTAGGGTTTTAGACACGAATATGATTTTACTACTAGAACTAACGGAACTCGACAAGTCTACATGAGTTATTGTATTCATCAACTAAGATTGGAAATCTTAGGGAAAATCCTCTGACCTGTAACCGTTAATCCCGTGTGAGCGAGGAAGTCGTGTATGAATAGATACGGGTTGACAACCCCACTCGTGGTTGCTAGCTACAACACAACGGTGTGCGAGTGATGAGTTGTCCTTTTGTTTGTTTATTGTTCCGACGTTGATGAAGCGTGTGGAACTTATCTTAATATGCGAAACTTGTAGCATCAAGCAGAGGTTTGAAACTAGTCATATAGCCGCGGTTACGGACTCATGGTAGCAAATTGTTAGAAGCATTATACTATCACACCCCCAAACCAAGGATGGCGGAAACGTCCAGGGGTGGAGGACTTCATGTATAGTATCACAACAACGAGTATAATAGTGCTCAAAGTAAATACAACCATCATAGATATAATTGAAAAAGTTACACCATAGTATGTATTTACATGTTTCAAATCAATTACACTATGATGACAAAATGAGATGTTTGACGATTTAACGTCCCATCCTCAAAGCTGTTGATTTCCTGTTTCACTGATTTCCTGAGAATACAAGTAGTTTTGAAAGAGTGTCAACAATTAAGTTGGTGAGTTCATAAGAGTTTTATTTGAGAAAGAAGTCGTTTTCCTTGTAAAAGCGATAGAGTATGATTCCATAAAATTTAATATTTTATTTATTAAGTGTGAAATGAACGCTCCTATGTTATGCAATAATGTAGCCTAGAAAGACCTGTAGATTCCTTCTATAATCACCCAGTGTATATAAGTTATATAAAATTTAAGTTAAATAAACTGTCGAATATAATGGGTCTGACCTAGGTCCACAATCAAACAAGGAACAGGAGGTAAGGCGGGTCCACCAATTCCAAGTCGATTGCGACTAAATTCTTATATAACTCTAACATGTACACTTAGCAAATTATAGCTGAAGTCTAACAATTCTAGATGAAACGTAGTTTTAATATCATGAAAGTCATTTAGTGTAAACCTGGTACTTTGTCATGTATACTTCAAGAAAATCCCTTATTTCCTTATAAAAAGTTATGTAGCCTTAAATCCCAAGACCGAGAATATGTGTGTGTGTGTGTTTTGTACTTATAATGTTTATAATAGTAATGCGTTTCCAAAGAAAATAAAATATTTTCCTTATAAAAAGTTATGTAGCCTTAAATCCCAAGACCGAGAATATGTGTGTGTGTTTTGTACTTATAATGTTTGTGGTTTTAAATAGATAAAACCCATTTTCAAAGTAGAATTTTCCCTATAAACTTGAAAGATTGTTAACTCCCTATGTGACTCGTTATAACCATACTACAACGAGAATTAACCTGCAACAACGTTTTCCAGACGTCAAGATCGTATGACTCTTGTCACCCGCAGACCTGCAGGTCCGGCTGTAGCTAGCAGCGAGGTGTGGGGGTATCAATCCCAATATAGATCTATACACAATTATCACGCTCTCCCTACAAGAGACTCTGGTTATAACTTACAGGAATTTGAACCCGTACTCTAAGAGTACAATGGAAGTATTGTCTCACAACTTACGTTAACTAGTTTACATATAGTTTGAGTATAAAACCTCTTCCGTGGTGGAAGTGAAATCACCTTTTATGAAATAAATTAGTGATATAAAATCCATAAACTATTACTATTATAGTTTATCATGTAGTGTTTGAAAAAGCCATTTGTTTTGTGAGTAAAACCTTTTTTTTTTTGTGGTGTGCTTTTGTCGTAAACTCCATAAACTATACTTATTGTAGTTTATTGATTTTGTTCGAAATGAATGGAAAAACCTTATCATAAATGACTAATTTCCGTTTATGATGATAAACTAACAAGAAAATACATTCAACATTTAGAAACTTATTGTTATGCACTTTGCTCAACATACTACAAAGTATTGTTAATATCGTAAAACTATATAAGTAGTCTTTAACTTATCTGCACTGTTTTAGAAAAGTCATAGAAAAATCATACGAAGTCGAAAACTGAATCCGTAAACTATGAGAGTTTAGAAAATGTGTCTAGTTTATTCATAATATTTATTATGATTTTTAGAAGTCCCTAACTTTTGTGAAAATGTTCATATTCACAGACTGGTCCGAATTCGTTTCTGAAATGATAGGCAGTTTTGTAAAAATCACCATAAATTATAGAAAAATCGTATGGAGATGTGCAAGTAGTCATGTTAAAGGTATGAACCTGAAATATTTGCATATTAAACAGGTTTGAAAGATATAAAGTTTAAGATGGTCAAAACAGTCCGTGAATAGGACTTAACTTTTCTAATTAAAGGTATTGTTTGAATTTAGTTAAGTTTTTGGTATTTTAACTTGTATTCCCCCCCTAAAACTTGAAGAAAACATGAAAATGTAGGGGTATGAACTCACCTTGAGTTATTTTCTGAGATGAATGATGAAGAGAATAAGTTTCCAAGTCAAGAACACTTGGGAGATGCTTGAAGATTCGAAGATTTTAGGCACAAATATGACGATATTTGTGTAAGAGATTCATGGTTTGAGTGAAGAAGTAAAGAGTATTCAAATGTAGGATGAAGATACTTACCAAAACTGGAGGGAATGCTCAAGAATAACCTTGTAATCTCGAGTTCTTAGAGAGGGAAATGGGAGAGAAGTGTTTGTTTCTTGGTGAGAGAGTGAGTAAAGTGGAAGGAGAGATGGGAGTTTCCAACTTTTGATCAAGTTACCAGTTGGAGGAGAGATATGAGAGGACAAATAGTTGACTAGGTAGGGGTGAATAGTGATTGGGGGTTGTCCGAAGTGGGTATGGGGGATAGCTTGTGTCACACTCTAAGGTAAATCAACACTCTAACACAATATCTCACCCAATAGATATTGTCCTTGGTTTACGATCCTTTCTCAAAATATGGTTTAAAATATGATAATATAGGGTCTTATATATAAAAATATAAGTTTGGAGTGTTTAAAATTATAAAAATAAAAGTTTGAGGAAATTTCCGGAGCAAAAATCACTTAAAAACACTAAAAAGTCCGAAATTAGTAAAAATCCGGAGTGAAGGGGTGAAATCCGGAGTCACAGCAGAATTTTCGGAGCTCCTTTAAGCATTCAAGAGCTAATACCAAATTTCCGGAGGAGAGGATTAGGCTGCGAGGGTCCGAAGCGGGTAAACAGGGAATTCCGGAGGCGCTGGGCGAGGTCCGAAGCTTTCTTCTCGGATCCGAGGTCAGGAGCGAAATTCATCCGGTTCAGCTTGCAGGTCCGATCCGCCCCACATGTTCCGGAGTCAGTAGGAGGTTCCGAAGCAGGAGGATAGTCCGGACTAAGGGGTTCCGGACTAAGAGGGTTCCAGACTAAGAGGGTTCCGGACCAAGAGGTTTCCGGACTAAGAGGGTTCCGGACCAAGAGGGTCCTTTTGGGCTATTTTCGACTGAGGAAGGTACATAGAGAGATTTGGGAGAGATTTCACATACTTGGAGAGATTTGGGAGAGATTTCACATACTTGGAGAGATTTGGGAGAGATTTCACATACTTGGAGAGGTTTGAGAGAGATTTCACATACTTTGAGAGATTTCTAATACTTAGAGAGATTTGGGAGAGATTTCACATACTTGGAGAGATTTCACATACTTGGAGAGATTTCTCATACTTAGAGAGATTTGGGAGAAATTTCACATACTTGGAGAGATTTGGGAGAGATTTCACATACTTGGAGAGATTTCTCATACTTAGAGAGATTTGGGAGAGATTTCACATACTTGGAGAGATTTGGGAGAGATTTCACATACTTCGAGAGATTTCTCATACTTAGAGAGATTTGGGAGAGATTTCACATACTTGGAGAGATTTGGGAGAGATTTCACATACTTAGAGAGATTTGGGAGAGATTTCACATACTTGGAGAGATTTCTCATACTTAGAGAGATTTGGGAGAGATTTTGTTTGTGACTTTTGCGAGTGTTTAACTTCGAAATGCAAGGTTTGTAAACCCCGTTTTGCCTTGTTATGAGCGTCATACGCCCCCGAAGGGTATGTATTAATGTTTTATTGAGTAGTTTCACCACTTACCCTGATTAGGGTTTAGATTTACCGAACACGTGAAGACTCAAAGTGATACTTTGCATTAAGATAGTGTGTTGTACAATAGTAAGCACGATGTAAACCCTAATATACAAGGGTTAAATGAGTTGACCGGTTTGACTTATTGACTTTATTTGACTTTGACTTGACCAAAAATTGACGGTTGTCACATCATCCCCCCGTTAGAAGGAATTTCGTCCCGAAATTAGCGTTTTGATCGGGACTTCGAGAGTTGGGGAAAGATGCGGGTATTTTTGTTTCATCTGGTCTTCGCGTTCCCAGATGAACTCGGATCCTCGTTTTACGTTCCAACGGACCTTCACAACAGGGATGCGACTTTGATTTCGTTCTCTTGATATTTCGACCCATGGTTTCTATCGGTTTTCCACGAAGTGGAGACTCTCGTTGGTTTTGATTTCGTCGGGAGGTATCACAAGAGTCTCGTCAGACATACATTTCTTTAAATTTGACGCATGGATGGTTGGATGTACATTATTAGGTTCTTGTGGCAGTCGGAGCTTGTATGCCACTGGGCCAATCCTGGCAAGGATGTCGAATGGCCAGCTGTACCTTGGATTTAGTTTCCCATGGTTACCGAAACATATCATTCTTTTCAACGGTGAGGCCTTTAGCAGAACTCGGTCACCAACCCGCAATTCTGAGGGTTTGCGTCGCTTATCGGTGTAGCTCTTTTGTCGGTTTCGAGGTGCTTCCAGCCTTTTTCGAATTTGTACTAAGTCATAAGTAATAACTTCTCCTCGGAGCGCTGCATAGGGCCTGCTTTAGTGTTCCACGTTTGATTAGATCGGTAGGGAGCATATGGGTTCGGTTTACGCGACTAGACTTATTCGGATGGTAGAACGTTCACTCACACTCCTGGGTAGTCTTGTCCCGAAGTTCATGGTAGGACTCGTACCTGGTCCATCTATCATTAACTTGCGCATATAGGTCGTATGTAATTAGGGTTGGTAAGACAGTTGGATGGGTGACTCTGCCCCAAGTCCACAACCAGACAAGGAACAGGAAATAGGGCGGAAACACACATCCAATGTCCGTAAAATCTTAATCATATATTATCCTCGCGTATACACTTAGTAGTGATAGACTAACCGTATTCGTCCCAAGCTTCTGTGCTTGAACCTTATCTGCTGCATGCGTGACATTCCCGAAGGGTCTTTTGGAAATACTTGTGGAAGGGTTTCGGAAGGTATAATACTCCTCTGGTGAGTGTTTTGGGGTTTCGCAGTGAGAGATGACCCGGAGGTCCATGTCGGATTTACGTTTATGAAAGGCGAGGGTTTCGATATTCAGTGGGTTAAGTGAAGGGTCATTTCGTAGCCGTTTAATCGGGAAGGTGAGGACTATACCAATCGAAATCGAATGATGACAACCGATCTTTTAGGTAAAACATGTGTTAAGTTGTATTCGTAAGAGATATTCGTTAGAGTGATAGTGCATCCTGTGTTTCTTTTCAGTGTGTTCCGTTTTGATCGATGTTATTGTTACTGCAAATGATTCATACCACATCAGCTAGCACTAGTAGTAAGTACGTTCTGATAGCTAGTAATGATACTTTATATCATGATCCCCGACAGGACACTCTATGATCGAGAGGTATATGCAAGTCGTATGAAATTTGGTATTGATGAAATCGTCGAGTGAGTGGCTCTACCCTAATCCCGCTACTAGACATGGAACAGGAGTCAGGACATAATTATTCGCCTTAAGTCTGTAGTATTTTGATTATAATTAACCCTGATGTATACACCAAGTCATCGTAGCTCACCGGTAATGATCCTAAGGTCATATATGAGTGTCTTCGATTTGATTGAACGAGAGAGTATTTTAACTACTTTTTGAAAGACGGTAATTTTAGCAAACATACTAAATTCATTACAAGCATTTGGTACTTAAACATTTTTGTTGTTGGAACATTACAAAAGTCCTAATAAGGTTCCTTGTTGCTCCTGCTGGTTTGTTTGTTACACTCCTCCCGCTCCTGCGTCATTCCTCTCAGTTGGACAGTCTCTCTTAAAGTGTCCCATTTCACCGCATAGGTGGCATACTGGACTTACACTGGTATTGGTGATTGAAGCGATGCGCTGGGTTTGGGTCCTGTAGAAGCAGGAAGTATGTCCGTTCTTGTTGCAGTTTTTACAGTGCGGCACCCAGCAAACCCCATTGTGATGGTAGCCACACTTGTTACACTTTGGGAGTGTTCCCATATATTGTCTGACCGGTGCTTGAGTGACAGACGTTGTGGCTAGTGTCGAGGCATGAGTCGTGACTGCTGTTGTAATTACAGGGGCAGCCACAGATTGTTGTCTTTTAGCGCGTTTTTGAGATAGGTTGCGCTTCATTTTGTCCCAAAACTTTCGTTTCTTGCTCTTGGGTTTGTGGTCTGAGGCGTCTTCGTTGGTGGGCACCCGCTGGTGTTCTCGACTGTTACTGCGGTTAGTATTGCCGACACCGCCTTCACCTCTGCCGGCGTTGTTAGCATGGAGTTGCGCCATGACGGCTGTCACGGCTGCCGTGACCGCAGCTTGAAAAGTAGCAGAGTCTATCTGTAGGGTTGCTGCCTTGCTTGTTGGCTGGTTACCTTCTTGTGAAGACATAACCCTGTTGCATGGGGAGAAGCGATGTCGTGAGTGGGGATGATTATCTCTAGTTATATCCTTATCATTTATATACACATATATAAATTTCAAACTTTACGGAACTATTCTCGATGTTTCTGCTAACGTTCCTGAGACGGAGTTTGGTAGTGGGTAGGAGTAGGTTTTGTACGGGCGCTAAGTTTTACCCATCCTAGGATTATGTTTGTCCTAATACGCTTAGCTGAGGAGTTCTGATGGGATCCGGGGCATTAGTGCTGGTATGGTAGTACCCTATAGGCCTACGAAAAAGGCACCTTTCAACCATGAGGTTTAAAAAGGTGAGATGATGATGAGTCTTGAATAAGGATTTATACGTCGTGAGTTATCTAACTAAGTTTATCTTAGTTCTTAGTGTATCGTGTTCCAATTTTTATGGTGTTCTGAAAACAATTCATAACGAGAGTCTATATGTAATAAACTTATGAATTCTTAGTAGTATTGCTCCCAATGAAATAATACGCATGCCCATTTCATTTGTATGATTCTAGTATATTTAGTTTTTAGAGAAAGGTTTTGAGCCTGATGCAGGTCCACACCACATCATTTCAAGGAAAAGTTTGGACCGCAACTAAATCTCTCGACTAGTGTAATCACTAACTCGCAGGGTCGGGCCTACACATGGAGGGGAGTAGCACCAACGCATACTCATAGACCTAATCTACAAGGTCTTGTGAGTAAAATGAACTCTGCTCACGACAACACGTCCCCAGTGGTGCTTGAAACGAAGCCGATGCGTCCTGTAGTTCTGCCAACCCACGCTCGGTTGCGACCACTCTCTCTTCCGGTGTCGAGTGTCTATCCTGATACTCTTTTGCCTTCGCCCGAGCGGCGATAAGGTCCTTAATGAGTTGGTCTCTGAAATAGCAGTCGCTTTCCAAGTCTCGAGTTGTGATATGGTAGCGTCTGTAGTAGTGCGCAGCTTCCTAACTCGATGTTCGTGATCTGTTGGGTCATCACCGGGAGGGCTCTGTCAACCGGTCCTCCATGGTTGAGGTCATTGCAACCTCGTTGGTCTCCAAATGGCGATCGCTGTCGCTGATGGTGACTCCACCCCTCGATCAATGTTGCCCAACGGGGCACAGGTCCGATGTAATCGAAACGGTTTGCGAAGACCCTGGCTATGTGCGGAGAGTTGATGACCTGTGGCTCCACTTCCGACTCTTTTCCTAATCATCCACTAACTCTCCGGGTTCGAAAAGTAGGGGTCTCCTATTAAGTAGAATATTGCTATGATGTCCGTACGAGAATAGGGGTGAGGTAAGAGGTATATAATAATCATATTACTAGAAATACTTATAGGGGTTTGATCCTCCTTAGTTACTTCTATAACGACATGGTGCATACTAGTTACATATAACAAAAGATATGATAGACCTTCAAATAAGTGATCATACTCTAAAACCACAACCAAACGAGGAACAGGAAGTAAGGCAATGATCACAGATTCTAAGTCTATGATATCTAAGTTATATATAACTTTAGCGTATACACTTAGTGATTGTAGATCTACTAGTAAGAATCTGTTTAGTTTTCACATAAGTTATAGTACCACAAAATACTCCTATAGTATTTTAAATGTTATGTTTGGTTCTTAACGATTTTCTTGTATGGGAAGTTTTTAGGCTTGTTGCTCACTACGACCATCCCCCGACATACATTAGTCACACCTCAGATTAATATAGTTGATCAGACTATATTCATCACAAGTCTGATTACATATCCTGAGGTCTACTCGTAGTGTCCAACTCCTCATTTTACTTTTGTATCGTCCTAGACATGACACTATATTAGTATGTATACATGTACTCATACTTTTAACAAGAAACTATTTATTTCTAAAAGTATAGTTATTTGAAAATGTTTAAATTAGAGACTTTAGTCCCAATGCATTTATAGTTTGTATATCTTATGTGGTTCGATATACTTAGTTCACTATAAACAATGCTCTGATACCAATCTTTCACACCCCCAAACCAAGGATGGCGGAAACGTCCGAGGGTGGAGGACTTCATGTATAGTATCACAACAATGAGTATAATAGTGATCAAAGTAAATACAACCATCATAGATATAATTGAAAAAGTTACATCATAGTATGTATTTACATGTTTTAAATCAATTACACTATGATGACAAAATGAGATGTTTGACGATTTAACGTCCCATCCTCAAAGCTGTTGATTTCCTGTTTCACTGGTTTCCTGAGAATACAAGTAGTTTTGAAAGAGTGTCAACAATTAAGTTGGTGAGTTCATAAGAGTTTTATTTGAGAAAGAAGTCGTTTTCCTTGTAAAAGCGATAGAGTATGATTCCAGAAAATTTAATATTTTCTTTATTAAGTGTGAAATGAACGCTCCTATGTTATGCAATAATGTAGCCTAGAAAGACCTGTAGATTCCTTCTATAATCACCCAGTGTATATAAGTTATATAAAATTTAAGTTAAATAAACTGTCGAATATAATGGGTCTGCCCTAGGTCCACAACCAAACAAGGAACAGGAGGTAAGGCGGGCCCACCAATTCCAAGTCGATTGCGACTAAATTCTTATATAACTCTAACATGTACAGCTGAAGTCTAACAATTCTAGATGAAACGTAGTTTTAATATCATGAAAGCCATTTAGTGTAAACCTGGTACTTTGTCATGTATACTTCAAGAAAATCCCTTATTTTCCTTATAAAAAGTTATGTAGCCTTAAATCCCAAGACCGAGAATATGTGTGTGTGTGTGTTTTGTACTTATAATGTTTATAATAGTAATGCGTTTTTAAAGAAAATCCAATATTTTCCTTATAAAAAGTTATGTAGCCTTAAATCCCAAGACCGAGAATATGTGTGTGTGTTTTGTACTTATAATGTTTGTGGTTTTAAATAGATAAAACCCATTTTCAAAGTAGAATTTTCCCTGTAAACTTGAAAGATTGTTAACTCCCTATGTGAGTCGTTATAACCATACTACAACGAGAATTAACCCGCAACAACGTTTTCCAGACGTCAAGATCCTATGACTCTTGTCACCCGCAGACCTGCAGGTCCGGCTGTAGCTAGCAGCGAGGTGTGGGGGTGTCAATCCCAATATAGATCTATACACAATTATCACGCTCTCCCTACAAGAGACTCTGGTTATAACTTACAGGAATTTGAACCCGTACTCTAAGAGTACAATGGAAGTATTGTCTCACAACTTACGTTAACTAGTTTACATATAGTTTGAGTATAAAACCTCTTCCGTGGTGGAAGTGAAATCACCTTTTATGAAATAAATTAGTGATATGAAATCCATAAACTATTACTATTATAGTTTATCATGTAGTGTTTGAAAAAGCCATTTGTTTTGTGAGTAAAACATTTTTTTGTGGTGTGCTTTTGTCGTAAACTCCATAAACTATACTAATTGTAGTTTATTGATTTTGTTCGAAATGAATGGAAAAACCTTATCATGAATGACTGATTTCCGTTTATGATGATAAACTAACAATAAAATACATTCAACATTTAGAAACTTATTGTTATGCACTTTGCTCAACATACTACAAAGTGTTGTTAATATCGTAAACTATATAAGTAGTCTTTAACTTATCTGCACTGTTTTAGAAAAGTCATAGAAAAATCATACGAAATCGAAAACTGAATCCGTAAACTCTGAGAGTAATGTGTCTAGTTTATTCATAATTTTTATTCTGATTTTTAGAAGTCCCTAACTTTTGTGAAAATGTTCATATTCACAGACTGGTCCGAATTCGTTTCTGAAATGATAGGCAGTTTTGTAAAAATCACCATAAATTATAGAAAAATCGTATGGAGATGTGCAAGTAGTCATGTTAAAGGTATGAACCTGAAATATTTGCATATTAAACAGTTTTGAAAGATATAAAGTTTAAGATGGTCAAAACAGTCCGTGAATAGGACTTAACTTTTCTAATTAAAGGTATTGTTTGAATTTAGTTAAGTTTTTGGTATTTTAACTTGTATTCCCCCCCTAAAACTTGAAGAAAACATGAAAATGTAGGGGTATGAACTCACCTTGAGTTATTTTCTGAGATGAATGATGAAGAGAATAAGTTTCCAAGTCAAGAACACTTGGGAGATGCTTGAAGATTCGAAGATTTTAGGCACAAATATGACGATATTTGTGTAAGAGATTCATGGTTTGAGTGAAGAAGTAAAGAGTATTCAAATGTAGGATGAAGATACTTACCAAAACTGGAGGGAATGCTCAAGAATAACCTTGTAATCTCGAGTTCTTAGAGAGGGAAATGGGAGAGAAGTGTTTGTTTCTTGGTGAGAGAGTGAGTAAAGTGGAAGGAGAGATGGGAGTTTTCAACTTTTGATCAAGTTACCAACTGGAGGAGAGATGTGAGAGGACAAATAGTTGACTAGGTAGGGGTGAATAGTGACTGGGGGATGTCCTAAGTGGGTATGGGGGATAGCTTGTGTCACACTCTAAGGGAAATCAACACTCTAACACAATATCTCACCCAATAGATATTGTCCTTGGTTTACGATCATTTCTCAAAATATGGTTTAAAATATGATAATATAGGGTCTTATATATAAAAATATAAGTTTGGAGTGTTTAAAATTATAAAAATAAAAGTCTGAGGAAATTTCCGGAGCAAAAATCACTTAAAAACACTAAAAAGTCCGAAATTAGTAAAAATCCGGAGTGAAGGGGTGAAATCCGGAGTCACAGCAGAATTTCCGGAGCTCCTTTAAGCATTCCGGAGCTAATACCAAATTTCCGGAGGAGAGGGTTAGGCTGCGAGGGTCCGAAGCGGGTAAACAGGGAATTCCGGAGGCGCTGGGCGAGGTCCGAAGCTTTCTTCTCGGATCCGAGGTCAGGAGCGAAATTCGTCCGGTTCAGCTTGGAGGTCCGATCCGCCCCACATGTTCCTGAGTCAGTAGGAGGTTCCGAAGTAGGAGGATAGTCCGGACTAAGAGGGTTCCGGACCAAGAGGGTTCCGGACGAAGAGGGTTCCGGACTAAGAGGGTTCCGGACGAAGAGGGTTCCAGACTAAGAGGGTTCCGGACCAAGAGGTTTCCGGACTAAGAGGGTTCCCGACCAAGAGGGTCCTTTTGGGCTATTTTCGACTAAGGAAGGTACATAGTGAGATTTGGGAGAGATTTCACATACTTGGAGAGATTTGGGAGAGATTTCACATACTTGGAGAGGTTTGAGAGAGATTTCACATACTTGGAGAGATTTCTCATACTTAGAGAGATTTGGGAGAGATTTCACATACTTGGAGAGATTTGGGAGAGATTTCACATACTTGGAGAGATTTCTCATACTTAGAGAGATTTGGGAGAGATTTCACATACTTGGAGAGAATTCACATACTTGGAGAGATTTCTCATACTTAGAGAGATTTGGGAGAGATTTCACATACTTGGAGAGATTTGGGAGAGATTTCACATACTTGGAGAGATTTGGGAGAGATTTCACATACTTGGAGAGATTTCTCATACTTAGAGAGATTTGGGAGAGATTTCACATACTTGGAGAGATTTGGGAGAGATCTCACATACTTGGAGAGATTTGGGAGAGATTTCACATACTTGGAGAGATTTCTCATACTTAGAGAGATTTGGGAGAGATTTCACATACTTGGAGAGATTTGGGAGAGATTTCACATACTTAGAGAGATTTGGGAGAGATTTCACATACTTGGAGAGATTTCTCATACTTAGAGAGATTTGGGAGAGATTTTGTATGTGACTTTTGCGAGTGTTTAACTTCGAAATGCAAGGTTTGTAAACCCCGTTTTGCCTTGTTATGAGCGTCATATGCCCCCGAAGGGTATGTATTAATGTTTTATTGAGTAGTTTCACCACTTACCCTGATTAGGGTTTAGATTTACCGAACACGTGAAGACTCAAAGTGATACTTTGCATTAAGATAGTGTGTTGTACAATAGTATGCACGATGTAAACCCTAATATACAAGGGTTAAATGAGTTGACCGGTTTGACTTGTTGACTTTATTTGACTTTGACTTGACCAAAATTGACGGTTGTCACATATACTTTGTCGTTATACAAGTATTAATGTTAAGTATAAGTTTCCCAAACACATATATACTCTAGGTACAAGAAACTTGTAGGTATACTACTCTTATATTAAGTAGATAATTATACCTAACACACATACTCGTATATAATTGAAATAGATTTATACGTAGCGGTTTTACTCGTATAGAATTGAAATAAGATTTATACGTAGCAACTTTCGTTTGTATGGAATTACAAACACTTATATTCGTAGTATATGAGACTTATAGGTAAAATACTTATTTGGTAAGTAAACTTTTATACCTAGGATATATATACTAAACATTGGAGAGTCAAAATGATATTTTCAAAACTATACTTTTGAACTTGGAAAATGTATTATTTTTATATGGAGTCAAAACATGTGGACTTACCAACTTTATGTTGACGTATTTTTAAATGCATGTGTTTTCAGGAAGTTGATAACTATGATACGAGAAATGACGTTACACCGCCCGGTGTTTCCGCCGACGGCCGGGGTGTGACACATGCCGCTAACTAGCATCAACAACCCCTGGCCTTTTCATCAGTGGGGCATAGATTTCGTTGGACCGTTCCCGATTGCCCCAGGAGGATCCAAGTTCTTGCTAGTTTTTGTTGATTACTTCACCAAATAGATTGAAGTCGAAACACTAGCCACGGTCACAGGCAGGAAAATGATAAAGTTCATGTGGAAGAATATCCTCACACGATTCGGCACCCAGGGTCCTGATCAGTGATAATGATACTCAATTTGAGGGCAGTCCTTTCAAGGAATGGTGCGAGGAAAAGAAAATCCATCGTCGGTTCACCTCAGTAGCCCACCATCATGCCAAATGGCCAGACTGAGGTATCAAACAAGATCATCGTCAACGGCCTCAAGAAGCGCTTGATGAAATCCAAAGCGGCCTGGGTCGACGAACTACTGATGGTACTCTAGTCGTATCGCATGACCTTAAGGTCTAGTACCAGGAAAAACCTTTTAGCTTGACGTATGGTACGAAAGTAGTGCTCCCACTTGAAATCTTAAGCAGATCATTGCGAGTGACGGGATTCGATGCAAATACTAGTGAGGCTGAACAACATCAGGACATGGACGTACTTGACAAAAAGCGCGAAGCTGCCCAACTCTGTTAAGCGGCCTATAAGGCCCGCACCGAAAATTACTACAACCAACGTGTGCGAGTAAAAATCTTCAAGGTGGGAGAATGGGTATTGCGGAAGAACGAGTCCAGTCACACACAACCCCAAGGTCAGTTGAGTGTCATTTAGGAAGGACCATATAAAATTATGAAGGCACGCCAGAACGGAGCCTATGTCCTGGAAGCACAGGACGGGAGGTCAATCCCCCGCACCTAGAACACGCATAACTTGCGCCACTTCTACTCCTAGAGCGAGGAGCGAGATAAGATACACTCAGGGCAATGACAACTTGATCAAACTCCAAACAGATAATCACACCCCAACGACTGGCCCAAGAGCTAGGCCCTAGTTTGTGTCATAGTATAGCCATTTTTTGTTTTCACCAAACAATATTGATATTCTATATGTGTTATTAGTAAAGTGATGCAAACTGACCTCTATAAAAAAACTATCAAAACGTTTTTCACTATCCAAGCTTGGTACCATTTAAATAGAGGTTGTACATGTTTACCAAATGATAACAAGGATTGATCATCCACATCATTTGAGCGAAACCATTGTGAGAATGCAACCATAGGCTTCAAAGGCTCATAACCTTTCCCTAAACATGTCATTTCATCCCAAAGGGTCACAACTATAACATTTGTTTTCTTGGAGGAATCGAATTAGGCTTTTAGATGGTCAAAAGGTTGGATTTTTGGAGAAAAATAGGTCCTCACGACGTGAGGCATGGAGGCTCACGGCGTGAGGAGGACCGCATGAAGATTCCATTCGGGACTAAGCTCACGACGTGATTAATAAGAGCTTACGATGAAAGGATCGTTGCAGCCCAATCCCACGAAGTTTTAGGGTTTCCCACGTATTTAAGTCCCCTTAACTTGGTTTTAGGGTTCATTTCTCAGCCTCCACCTTCCCCTAACTCAGAAAACCCTAAACCTAATCCATCTTGGTGATTTTGGATCCATTCTAGTGTTTTGGTGGCTAGAAGAAAAAGAATGAGAAGTCCTGGAGTGTTGGTTCAGCAAGGAGGCTTCATCGTCATCATCTTGTGCACATTTTGGACCATTATAAGTGTCCAATATCAAATATTTATGAGCTCAAATTGCTAGATCTAATTTCTAAGATCCTTTTTGCATGTTTATGATGGATTGCATGCTTGTGATCCATAAAATTGGCAACTTTATGGATCAATGAGTCATTCTCTGTGATTTAGTCTTATGGATCTGAAGTATGGTTATAATTAATGAATCATGTTTGAGTTTGGGGCCATTTCTTGTAATTTTGACCTAAGATGGGTTTAGGACATGCTTGGGGCATACATGTCCATCAACTTATCGTTTTTATTGGCCTTTGGAGTCCTTAGCTTCTAGAAGAATTAGGATTGAAAGCTTAATGGTTTAAGGACTTAAACATTGGATTTTTAGCCTCATATTGTTCTTATGATGTGAGACACAAGGTCTCACGACGTGAGAAAGCGTTTGGTCCCGTTTCTGGTTATCTGTTTGGGGCTCACCGCGTGAGAAGGCTTCTCACGATGTGAGGGCAACCCCGTTGACTTTCCCTTGGCTATTCCGCCTTAGTCGAGTCGTGATGAGTTGGGATCTATTTGAGTGAGCTCTCACGATGTGACCAAGGCTATGTGGTTTTGGGCTTTGTTGGGCCATTGCATTTTTTATTGTGGGGCATGGTTAGGCTGTGGGCTTCCTGGTTTTGGTCCCATGATAGTTTGGGCCCAATTAGGAAGTTGGGCCATATTGGGTCTTGAGTTGTCATCTTGGGCTTTTGTGTGTTTGGACTGGGCCTTGGTTTTAGGCCAAATGAGAAAAGGGTAAAATGGTATTTTACCCTTTAGGAAGTTGATTTATAGAGTGGGCCTCGGATTTTGGATTATCGGGATAATTATTGATTAAGATTGTATTTTTTCGGATGACGCAAGGTTATCCGGTTCAGCAACCCGAGCAGGCATTTGATTATCAGTGAATTGAGGTGAGATTTTCCTCAATGTACTTGCGGGTCGAAGGCACCAAGGTCGACCCTTTGGATTTGATATCCTGTTATGTGATAGTATGTTATCGTGTTGTAGTGATCTGTTCGATCGGTATCCTGGTATATAGGATGATGCTATGCTTAGTGATCTGTAGATCTGTCTGACTGTATGTAGACTGTTTAGATGTTTATCTGTTATATGGGTACATATTTTGGGTGGTTGAGACTTTACTGTTATGTGTATGAGCCAAAAGAATAGGGGCATTCCCACTCGATGCTTCATTGGGCCGAGGGTATTCCATCCCGAGGATAAATGGACTCGTTGTATATATTAGAATTCCAACCTGGGGTATTCCATCTCAATGGATGACTGGAGCCGGAGGTTGACTGGGCATGGGGGTATTCCAAATTGATGGTTGATTGGACCCGACATGCTTGTTATGGTATATGGTGAGACTGGACTGCTTTGTGCATCAGTCAACATACCGGGGGTATTCCAACCTGATGGTTGATTGGACCCGACATGTTTTGGTATTCCAACCCGATGGTTGACTGGACCAAACATGCTTATGATACGAGGGTATCCCATCCCGAGGATGACTGGGCCCATCGTAGATATGCCTGGTATTCCAGCCCGAGGCTGATTGGGCGAGGCATGAGTGTTTATGCATGTGATTTGTTTATGTGGTGGTATTTTGGGGGAAATCACTAAGCTTCGTGCTTACAGTTTTGGTTTAAGGTTTTAGGTACCTCGGAGGACCGTGGCAAGGCGAAGACGTGACCGTACAATGATTTGGAAACAATGATTTTGTAAACATTTTTATTAGTAAATGGGTTGTTTTGAAAGGTTTAAATTTGTTGAAAATTTTGGATGTTACAAGTTGGTATCAGAGCCTTAGTTTGAGTGAATTAGAGGAACAATCGTGTGAATCCAGTCTCAAACTAAGGAAATAAAAAAGTTTTTAAAATGATTTTCAAAATTGTTTTCAAAATAATCAAGAAGGATGCAATGTGTACGATTAGCTAGAGCCAGTAAGTTGACCCCAAATTACCACACTGTTATTTGATATTGTGATATGTTAGAACAACATGCTAGTGATAGGCTAAGGATCTTCAGGAATTGCATGATAGAATTGCCTGATTATATGATGTCTGATAGACTAGGGTTTTCCTTATATGAAATTGACATCATTAATGTAGTTGCTTTGTGTATGCATCATAGTTGTACATAACTAAGATTCTATAGCCTGAGAATGTTTGGTTTGGCCTTATTTCCTGTTCTTGTTTGATGAAGGGCTTAGGGTAGAATCGAGTATTCGACTGTCTATAGGATCATGTGTTATGTATGATTAGCATACACGAGTGCTGCAGGGTTGATGGAAGTTTCATGAGTGGGTGCAGTTCATAGCGGGTCAGCATGTGGAATGATTAGCCACTCTTGAGAGAGTGGGGGCAGGGCGAAGGTGCATCCGAGATGCTGGGAGATAGCGATCGAGAATTTTATATGAGTATCTGCCTGATTTTATTGTGTCTTAGTGTCAGTCGTCTCCGCTGCTCGAATGTTGCTTGCTTTGTGCTTTCTGGGGCTCACATTGATGTGATCTAACTATCAAATGAATACATTAAGTATAGAGGTTAAATAATCTTAGAGTGAAGGATTTGGCCCTATTGCGCAGCTCTCGTTTGAGTCTAACCGTTGTAGGGTTGGGTCCTTTAGTCAAAGGATTATTTAAGTTTTGTTGCATGTAATTGTATTCATGGCGTGGTTGCCTGACATTAATTGGATCCCTTCAACAGCTGATGGTAGGGGAGGTGGTGAAATCCTAAGAGAACCTAGGAAGTATTTTAGTGTGGTTGTTTCGCTGTTGGGCAGGTATCGAGAGTATTTTATGAGCAGGTCTTCGAGGACCTGAGATGATTCTCGAGGAAAGTATGGATAGGTGTGGAAGGTAGTATTGGGCCCGTACTACTGGAAGCACAAGATCCATACTCGAATCGAGGAGAGTTTCGGGGATTCTAAGGGTTGGTCGGAAGAGAAAGCATGGTTTGATACCATGATTCGTGGCAGTAGTTCCGTATCTGTCGATCTTGTGGTAGGGTTGCTCAGACATGAGGATGGGTCTGGTTGTCGTTTTAGGCCCAGTGGCGATATCGGTTTGGGTTGAGTGGTTCAGACCTAGATAAGTTTGTTGGTTTTGAGGTCTCGAGGGTTTTGCTCGAGACCGTGCATTCGAGTCGTGGGGCTCAAGAAGGAAACGATTGTTATGATCGGCTAAGGGACTACATCTGGAAGTGAGGGGTTGATTGATGGATTGGAATGTCGCTATCTATAGCGGAGATTTTTCCCTTTCATTTTTCCGAGTTCGGAGAAGGAGTGATTAGGCTTGTGACTTCCAAAGTTTTGATGTAAACCCAACATGTCGCCAGTTGGTTACAGTGTTGGGCGGCAGTATGCCAGCGTGAGGATGCGCAGGAGGATTGTCGTGGTATGGATGCTTAGTGACGCGATCAAGGGTTTGTTTTCCTTGGGTATAAGAAAGCCAAGTGTGGGATTGTCGATTGGAATTGCAGGCAAGGAGTGTATGTTTTGGATCGTAAGTCGGTGTTTGTGTATACATTTGCATGAAATCCTTGATGTTAAAGTGGTTATAACTGGGAATTTCAGAGGTCTTCAACTGAAATCCAAAATTCTCTTAGGATTTGATTAGTCCTTCTCTGGAAGATCATCATGCATGTGTTATTCATTCCAGGGTCAGGGATGGTCATACCTGGTTGAGTCGGTTTGAGTTATGGTTTGGTTTCAACACCAGTATGTGGTAGTTCGAACCATAAGTGGGGGAGAACTAGGTATTCTGCTTGGAGGATCATCGATCTATTCGGGTTCGTGGTGTTGTGAGGATGGTTCATAAGGAGCTACGGTGCGAGTATGTGGGATCTCGGTTCAGGATTTGGTCAAGGCAGGGGTATGTAGTAGGTGGCAATCGGATGTATGTGTTCAGGATACACATGAGTTGTTCCTCAGCAGAAAGTGGTTGGTTAAGGGCTCGTTGCAGCTATTGGTTCCTTTTGGGGGTGTCCATGAATAGATAAGGAGCCACTGGGATCACTCAGTTGAGTATCGGTTGTTGAGGAATTTTTCAACTCGTTGTATGGATTGCTAATTATAGTCTAGATTGGGCAGAGGTCGATCAGGAAATCAGTTTCCGAGTTAGGTACGTTCAGCTTCGCATAGGTTTTGGTTCATTAGATCTAATGTCAATGCGTCCTCGATCATTGGTCATTTCGTTCATCATTCAGCAGAGATTCTCTGAAAGTTTCAAGTGGTAAAAGTTGAAGTTCAAGGAATGTGACAACCTATCATCAAGTTTAGTATGTTTTATGTTCCTTTGGTCTCTAAGTATGTTTACCCTCAATGGTGGTGTGGAATTTTGGTTTATAGAAGGCTCAGGTTTTGGTAGCATTCAAGATCACCTTGGAAGTCTTATTAAGCTAGATGCATAATGGTGGAATCTGTTCAGTCTCAATCAAGGGATGGGGTCTTGTTCCGGTCGTTCACGGGGATGTCTTTTGTTAATAGTTGAGGTTTGTCATTTTGATAGAACTTTGGTATTTCTTCCCTGTTTGGTTGAGGTTATGGGTTCCCTAAGGATGTACATTGTGGTAAATTCATGATATGTTGCCGAGAGGGGTGTTTATGGGCTAGGGGACCCAGTAATCATGATTTATCATTTCTCTTTCTTGTAGTAATTTCGGTATTGGCGCGTTGATGGAAGTCGGTAGATTCACAAATCAGCTAGTTTGGATAAAGGGAACAGTTAAGGGTTGTTGGGAGTATCAGTCATGTATCCGAAAGTCTCTGCGGAGTGTTTGCATTATAAGTCCCATTTGTTCGCAAGCTTTTATTAGTGGTTTGATTATCAAGGTTGGGAATCAGTTATGAAGTCTTGAATCTTAAAGTTCTTTGTGAATGTCTCAAGTGATTTTCCAGGTGGGGGTACATCTGAGCTAATAAGGGCTGGATAAACGGTTGGTAATGGCATGACAGCGAGTCAAGGGTCTATTTAACATTTTGGTACATCTTATGGATTTGGATTCCGATGAAGTTTGCGATCAATATGTTTTTAGTATCCTTTCTGCATGTTTTGGTGGTGTCTCCAGTCAGGTATTAGGGGTAGGTTAGTGAATGGATGCCATGAATCAGAAGATTTCAGGTGAAATGCAAGTGTAAATCCTTGGATCTCAGGTTTTGAGTTATGTACCGAGTTGGTTTTTGGTCGAGATTCGCATTGGAAGTTGAGGGTATATATTTATGCAAGATCTTACCTCAGAAGGTTAAGGATTTAGGAATCTATGTAACGGATTATCAGTTGGAAAGTTCAGGGCCAAAAGGGGATGTTTTCAGTGCAGATGGTAGAAAATGCCCTTGTGATTGTGATTTGGAATGGTTCTACCTTTGTGTAGGTATGGCAAGTTATGTAACTTCAGAATTATAGTAGTAGCGTATCGTTTCGGCAGTTAAGGAACCAGTGACTTGTTCTACACTAGAATATTTAACTCCCAGATTGTCTCTTGTTGCTCATTGTGTCCATGGATTCGTTAACTTCAGGATGAGTCTTTTGCTTGAAGGATTATCTAAACCTTCTACCAAGTGAAAAGTGTCGGCAACAAGGATCAGTCAACGATTCTATTTTTAGAGGAAACAACAAGATAATCAAGGAGTATAAGTGTTATGATCAGTTAAATTAAGAAGTAGAATTGTAATGTCAATGTTTCACATTGGGCTGTCTGTTAGGGGGCCAGACAGGGTTTAGAATTTCGAATTTCGGGCAGAGTAGTAATGGTTATTCTTCATGGGTAGTGGAAGAAGTGTTCTAGATTTCCGGTGTGGATGGAAGGTGGTAAGGAGTGATTTCGAGGATGAAATCTAATTTTGGTGGGGGAGAGTTGTAACATCCGTTTTCTTGGAGGAATCGAATTAGGCTTTTAGAGGGTCAAAAGGTTGGATTTTTGGAGAAAAAGGGGTCCTCACGACCTGAGGCATGGAGGCTCACGACGTGAGGAGGGCTGCATGAAGATTCCATACGCGACTGAGCTCACGACGTAAGCAATAAGAGCTCACGACGAGAGGATCGCTGCAGCCCAAGCCCATGAAGTTTTAGGGTTTCCAACGTATTTAAGCCCCCTTAACTTGGTTTTAGGGTTCATTTCTCAACCTCCACCTTCCCCTAACTCAGAAAACCCTAACCCTAATTGATCTTGGTGATTTTGGATCCATTTAGTGTTTTGGTGGCTAGAAGAAGAAGAAGTCCTAGAATGTTGGTTCAGCAAGGAGGCTTCATCATCATCATCTTGTGCACATTTTGGACCATTGTAAGTGTCCAAGATCAAATCTTTATGAGCTGAAATTGCTAGATCTAAGTTCTAAGCTCCTTTTTGCATGTTTATAATGGATTACATGCTTGTGATCCATAAAGTTGGCACCTTTTTGGATCACAAGCATTTGGCAACTTTATGGATCAATGAGTCATTCTCTGTGATTTAGTCTTATGGATCTGAAGTATGGTTATAATTTATGAATCATGTTTGAGTTTGGGGCTATTTCTTGTAATTTTGACCTAAGATGGGTTTAGGACATGCTTGGGGCATGCATGTCCATCAAGTTATCATTTTATTGGCCTTTGGAGTCCTTGTTAGCTTCTGGAAGATTTAGGATTGAAAGCTTAATGGTTTAAGGAATTAAAAGTTGGATATTTAGCCTCAGACTGTTCTCACGAGATGAGACACAAGGTCTCACGACGTGAGAAGTGTTTGGTCCTGTTTTTGGTTATCTGCTTGGGGCTCATCACGTGAGAAGGCTTCTCACGACGTGAGGTCAGCCCCGTTGATTTTCCATTGGCTAAGTCGGCTAGGTTGAGTCGTGATGAGTTGGGATCTGTTTGAGTGAGCTCTCACGACGTGGCTAAGGCTGGTCACAACGTGAGATGTGGTTGTGGGCTTTGTTTGGCCATTGGATTTCTTATTGTGGGCCATGGTTAGGCTGTGGGCTTCTAGGTTTTGGTCCCATGATAGTTTTGGGCTCAATTAGGAAGTTGGGACATATTGGGCCTTGAGTTTCCATCTTGGGCTTTTGTGTGTTTTTACTGGGCCTTGGTTTTGGGCTAAATAAGAAAAGGGTAAAACTATCTTTTACCCTTTAGAAAGTTGTTTTCTGGAGTGGGCCTCAGATTTTGGATTATCGGGATAATTATTGATTAAGATTGTAATTTGATAGTTGGCGCGAGGTTATCCAGTTCAACAACCAGAGCAGGCATTTGATTATCAATGGATTGAGGTAAGTTTCCTCACTATACTTTCGGGTCGAAGGCATCAAGGCCGAACCTTTGGATTTGATATCCTATTATGTGATAGTATGTTATTGTGTTGTAGTGATTTGTTAGATATGTATCCTGGTATATAGGATGTTGTTATGCTTAGTGATCTGTAGATCTGCCTGACTGTCTGTAGACTGTTTAGATGTTTATATGTTATATGGGCATATATTGTGGTGGTTGAGGCTTTACTACTATGTACGTGAGCTAATGATTGGGTCGAGGGTATTCCATCCCGAGGATGATTGGACTCGTTGTATATATTGGCATTCCAACCTGGGGTATTCCATGTCAATGGATGACTGGACGCGGAGGTTGACTGGGCATGGGGGTATTCCAACCTGATGGTTGATTGGACCTGACATGCTTGTTATGGTATATGGTGAGACTGGACTGCTTTGTGCATCAGTCAACAGGCCGAGGGTATTCCAACCCGATGGTTGATTGGACCCGACATGTTTTGGTATTCCAACCTGCTGGTTGATTGGACCAAACATGCTTATGATACGAGGGTATCCCATCCTAAGGATGACTGGGCCCATCGTAGACATGCCTGGTAGGCTGATTGGGCCAGGCATGAGTGTTTGTGCATGTGATTTGTTTGTGTGGTGGTATTTTGGGGGAACTCACTAAGCTTCGTGCTTACAGTTTTGGTTTATGGTTTCATGTACCTCGGAGGACCGTGGCAAGGCGAAGGAGTGACCGTACACATATTTGTTTTTACGACTGAGTGGATCTTAGGAGATTCTGATTTTAAATAATGTTTTGGAAACAATGATTTTGTAAACATTTTTATTAGTAAATGGGTTGTTTTGAAAGGTTTAAATTTGTTGAAATTTTGGGATGTTACAACAAAACATGACATGAATAAAGGCTTCAAAGGCTCATAACCTTTCCCTTGAAATAAAAAATGCCTAAGTCTTAAACGCCTCGAGGTGGCGATCTCGAATCGACTTAGATGACTAGGGTCGGAGTGCAACCCCCTATGGCCCAAGACTTAGAACAAAGTCCGAAAAGGGTGATAAAAAAAACTCTGGCTAAAAACGACACCCTAACAAAATGAGCTAGCCAAAGTTCACAACCAAAAGCTAATTAAAATGCTTTGGCCTAAAAAAACAGGCATGTAACTCAAAAAGAGGACATATACCAAGCTCCCAATGCGAGCCCTAGGGATGAGCCCAAGAGAACTTAAACAAATAAGAGCTCCGGATTCACAGATTGAGAAGAGGGCTCAACTGTCAATCCAAACAAACCCACAAGCCAACACAAACCTTGGGTTATAATTGCTTCGCTAAGAAAGGAAATGAGCACTCGCACTCCAGTTTCCAACATAAACTATCGGAGACTAAGGAAAACAGACTTCCAAACGAAAATACTGATGGGTTTTAAGCATAAGAAACAATCCTATGTGTGCATGCAACCCTAAATTTTATCTACGTTTTCTCTAATTGAACATACAGTATAACAAGAATGTAAAAACCCTAAAACACTAGTATATAATCGAAAATACACAATTAAGGGTTATAAAACATACCTTTGATTGTTATATAGCAATAACAATCCAAATTCTTAGTGTTGTTGAGACTTTGAGAACAAGCGTCACAATTGTCACGCCTCTAGTGGTTCACACCCAACACTAGCAATGAAGAATGATTAATGAGGAGGAGAGAGGTTGCAAATTTCGGCTAGGTCTTCTAAATAACAAGTGGTCAAAAATTCTAGGCTTTAGGTTGTTTATATAGTGCAGACAGGAAACCCTAGATAAACCCTAATCCAATATAATCTTAAACCGAGTAATTATCCACTTTCCTGATTATCCATTAGAGACTATTCTAGAAACCCTAAGGCCCTAGAAAAAACCGTCCATTTGCCTCTTGCTCTACTATTAAACAATTGCAATTCAGTCCATGCACTTTTAATTAATTATTTTAATCCCAAAATTAATTCTAATTAGTTTCTCATTATTTATTACTATTTCTAATTAATATATTATTCTCATAATATATTAACAAATTATTTATTTCAAATTATTAATGAAATAATAAATCAACCTCCTTTCTCCAAAATCATCCTTCCCAGCTTCTAGTCTTGAGGGCAACCCAAAAGGACTATGCTACTATCAATTCAAGTATATACCAATTATATTTATAGGCTTAGACACCTAATCCAACAGTATCACACTTGGATAAGTCTAATAACTATAGTTTCCAGTATAACTTCTAAATCGATCAGTAAATTGTAGGTCTCAAAGCCGTTGTCGAACTCTGACCTAGTCAGTTACGTGTCCTAAGATAAGTGATCATATAATCCTCCGTTATGCAAGATATCATGTGGAAAAATGACATGGAACATAATCAATCTCATTGTCCAATACTTTGTTTCATGATTTCTAATTTGCAATGACAAAGAACTACTAATCGAACACATCAATTTAGTCGTGGCTAAATCCAAAAACTATAAGTCAACGCCAAATCATCCAGGGGCCCAATATATCGCTTTTTCCCTTTAAAGGCAAAAAGGAACAGATAAACTTTGACTTATATACTTGCACTATTTACTCATCAAATCATGCGTAACAATACGTTTTATAACATCAAGTTACTGATGCGTTTACGTATTATCAATGCACAACCAACTCGTAAAGAACAACTTATATATCTCTGTTTAAAGATTATAAGATATTACCGTCTCATAATTAATCATGATAAATTCCATGAGATAATTCTCTGAGCGTGGGTTAATCTAATACTTAAATCTCTATTTCAAAGTACTCATGAATGTAGCAACAAACCATTGCTATGTCTAAACCCTTTAGACAATCTACAATCCAATTCATGACAGTCTTGATTGACTACTTACTCCCAAAAGTATGATCGACTGTGGATGTTTGAATAATCCAATTATTCTGGAAGTAAAACCTACAAAATTGAAACGCAATAATAACCAATCGACAAAAGATAGTAGACAATACTCATAAATAATTCTCCATTACTTAATCATCAAGAGTCAATTACCTTTATTATGTTACAATTTTCTAAACAACTATCTAACTACTAAAACTGATATCATCTTTCAGACCAATGCTCCTGGCATGCTGAATGTGCTTAATCCTACTCAGACCCTTTATGAGGGGATCTGCAGGATTCTCTTCTGACGATACTCTCTTCACGATGAGGTGTCCTTCTTCTACTCTATGTCTAATGAAATGGTATTTTCTGTCGATATGCCTTGATCTGCCATGATCTCTTGGTTCCTTTGTCAAGGCAACCGCTCCTTCATTATCACAGAAAATATTTATCGGCTCCTTTATGGCTGGCACAACTCCAAGGTCTCCGATGAAGTTCTTCAACCATATAGCCTCCTTCGATGCTTGGCTTGCTACTATATACTCTAATTCATAGGTAGAATCAGCCATAGTTTCCTGTTTGGAACTTTTCCAGGTTACCGCTCCTCCATTAAGGGTAAACACCCAGTCAGATTGAGACCGAAAGTTGTCTATGTCTGTCTGAAAGTTGGCATCGCTATACTCGGTTACTCTTAAGTTGTCACTTCCACCAAGCACAAGGACCCAGTCCTCAGTTCTTCACAGATACTTAAGAATATTCTTGACCACTATCCAATGATATCTACCCTGATTTCCCTGATATCGACTAACCATGCTCAAAGCAAAAGCCACATCAGGGCGAGTACATGTCACATACATGATAGATCCAACAACGGAAGCATATGGAACTCTATTCATTTCTGCTATCTCTACATCAGTACTCATACTCTAAGTCTTACTCAGTTTGGTATTGCTCTGTATAGGCAGTTCTCCCTTCTTGGAATTCTCCATACTAAAATGTTTTAGTACTTTATCCAAATATGTACTTTGACTAAGTCTAGTTAGTATTTTACTCCTGTCTCTCAAAATCCTTATCCCCAGAATATAAGCGGCCTCTCCCAGATCCTTCATAGCGAAACACTTTCCAAGCCAAGACATAACTTCTTGCAAAGTTGGAATGTCATTTCCTATAAGAAGTATGTCATCAACATACAAAACCAGAAAGGTCACTATACTCCCACTAGCTTTGACATATACACAAGATTCATCTTCACTTCTAGAGAAGCCAAACTCTTTATCTTTCTTATCAAAGCTAAGATTCCATCCGCGAGAAGCTTGTTTCAATCCATAAATTGTTTTCATAAGCTTACACATTCTATTAGGGTACTTTGCATCCACAAAACCCTCTGGCTGACTCATGTAAACATCTTCAACCAACTTCCCATTAAGGAAAGCAGTTTTGACATCCATCTGCCAGATTTCATAGTCATGAAACGAAGCTATGGCTAGCATCACCCTAATAGATTTAATCTTAGCTACTGGTGAGAAGGCCTCATCATAGTCAACCCCTGGGGTTTGAGTAAAGCCCTTCGCAACCAGTCGCGCTTTGAAAGTGTGTACCTTTCCATCCATGTCGGTCTTCTTCTAGAAGATCCATTTGCACCCAACTGTCTTACGACCTGGTACATTGTCAACCAAATTCCAAACTTGGTTATCATACATGGACTTGATCTCGCTGTCCATTGCCTCTTTCCACTTGGTAGCCTCGGAGCCCGCCATTGCTTCCTCGTAGTTAGCGGGTTCATCCAAATTTACCAGTGTACTATCACTGATAAATGTATCACCTTCTGTTGTTATATGGAAACCATACAACACAAGTTGGACACTAAATCTACCAGAATGCCTAAGAGGTAATGATTCATCAATTGGTTCAACTGGAATTTCTTCCTCAAGTTGAGCGCTATTATTTTCAGAAGTTCCTTCATCGTTTGACTCTTGAATTTCTTAAAGATCAATTGTATTCCCACTGTCCTCTTTGCATATGAGCTCTCTCTCGCGAAAGACCCCCCTTCGTGCTACGAAGACCACGTTGTCACTAGGTCTGTACAAAAAATATCCAAAAGACTTATGTGGGTAGCCGATGAAAATACATCTCTCACTTTGAGGTTCAAGCTTGTCGTGAGTCTCCCGTCTAACGAAAGCTTCACAACCCCAAACCTTGGTATGTGCTAACGAGGGAAGTTTCCCTGTACACGTCTCATGAGGTGTTTTGGCAACTTTCTTTGTTGGGACAAGATTAAGAATGTGGGCAGCAGTCTCTAAGGCATACCCCCAGAAAGATAATGGAAGTGAAGCTGGACTCATCATGGAACGAACCATGTCCAACAAGGTCCGATTACGCCTCTCAGCCACACCATTAAGTTGTGGTGTTCTAGGAGGATTCAGTTGTGAAACTATTCCACATTCCTTGAGGTAGTCGTGGAACTCGATACTAAGATACTCACCGCCTTTATCGGATCTAAGCATCTTTATCTTCATGCCCAATGATTCTCGACTTCTTGTTTAAACTCTTTGAACTTTTCAAAGGTTTCTAACTTATGCTTGATTAAGTATATATAACCATATCTGCTATAATCATCAGTAAAGGTCACATAGAATCGATTGCATCCCTTGTGGTGGATCTGAAGGGCCCACACACATCTGTGTATATGAGATCCAACAATTTTTCACCTATTTCACAAGAACCAGTGAAAAGTGATTTTGTCATCTTACCTAGCAAACAAGACTCGCATGTATCATCTGACCTTAAGTCAAATGATTCCAACACTCCATCCTTTTGGAGTTAGGCCATGCGTTTCTTGTTGACATGTCCAAGACGACAATGCCACAAGCATGCTTTGTCTACACCATTAGACGAATCAATATGAAAAACACTATTTCCTAAATTATCTACAATCATCACAATTTCATACACACCATCACAAAGTAAAGCTTCAAAATAAAACACACCATTTTTATAAGCAGAAATAGAACCATTTTTGTCATCGAAAGAATATCTAAAACCTTGTTTAAATTAAGCATGAAATGAAATGATGTTTCGTGTTATCTCTGATGAGTAGCAACAATTCAATAAATCTATCCCTAACACACTATTAAGCACTAAGCTATAAACTCCAATCTTGGTAACAGGTGAAGATCGCCTATTCCCCATGATCAAGTCCATCCTTCCATGCTCCACATCCTCTCTTCTTCTTAGCCCCTTCAAATCAGAATAAATGTGAAATCCACATCCTGTATTAAGGACCCAAGAATGAGAATATGATGAGTTATTAGATAAAATAGTTTAAATACCTGCCAAGGTTGGCTTCACCTTGCTATCCTTGATATCTTGCAAGTATTTTGGGCAGCTTCATTTCCAATGCCCATTGTCGTTGCAGTAAAAGCAAGTGGCCTCCTTTGGGTCGGAAACAGGGGGAGCATCGGAACTGGACTTTCCTTTGGGTCCACTGCTAGATGACCCAGCTTGGGACTTTCCCTTCCAGTTCAGCTTGGAAGGACCTTTCCTCTTTTTCCCTTTCCCTTGACCAATGGCCAGAACAGGAGTGGAGGCAACACATTTTCCCTTCATTCTTGCTTCAGCTGTCCGCATGAGGTTGTGCAATTGTGACAAGGTAGTTTCATTGTTGTTCAAATGATAAGTCAATATGAATTGATCATAACAACTTGGCAAAGAGTTCAACACTATGTCGATTGCCAACTCTTCATCAAAATTAACATTCAGCTTGATGAGCCTATCCACGTATCGTTGCATTCTCGAAATGTGGTTGCTTACAGACTCACCATCCTTCATCAAGGAGCCATACCTTCTCCCCAAGCTCATCACATTCAGTCTTGACGACAACCAATTCCGCCAAGTCGGCACCCAAGCAGCGAAGACAACCGAATTCCGCCACCAAATGCGAAGAAACGTGGGCTGCAATGTATTGGAGGTCATTCGCCACATGGGAATGATAAAGGAGTTCCAACGACTCTAGATTGGCCGGAGGAAACACATGACGACACCACTCATGGGCGCTAGAATTTTGCATCAGAAGGGACTCGTGAGTAAGATTCCACTCTAGGAGATACACACCAACATTCCCTAGTTGTGTAGACACGATGCCAGAGATGTCACCGTCGGGGAGTGGAACCGAGCGGAGGTTGGAGACAGCTTTTGGATCAGTTGCAAGCTTCTTGCCAAAATCACCGTTACCATAGTCGACAACATCTCTCGTTCCTTCTTCCGGTCGCTGTTGCAATATAGTCACCCATTGGCTTACTCTCTCCGACTGATGCGAAGTGTCATCATCGAGGATGCCGACTGTGGCGAGCCCCTAAGCAGGAAATCAATGTTATGCTTCTTGTGCAATCGACTACCAATTGTGTCGGCCCCAACATCACTGACGAGCGGGTAGTCCGCCCAAGTTGTGCGCCGCCTAACGACGACTCGACCGCCGCCCACAGACCCCCCTTCACCGTCCGCTCCTCGAAAAACCAAGATAAAGGATCATTATGGGAAACACCGTCAACAGCTACACCCAACGGTCCAAAATCAGCTTGAGCGCCAAGCCCTTGGTGTGCAGCGGTGGATGCAACGGTTAGGACAAGCGTACGAGTAGTGCTAGCGGGTAGTAGGGAATCCTCCACCAAAGGGACCTTGCAATGTTGAAGGTCACCCTTAAACTTCCCACACAACACTCTCTCGAGGGATAAAACCTTCTCAGCACCTGCAACCGAAAACAACAAGCATTAAACGATTGTTTTCCTCCCCAATGGAAGCTTCTCAAAACAGGGGGTAGGGAAGCGACACTTACCGTCCTTCTCTACATAAAATTGAGGAACAATCCCTCGGGCTCTCCAAGCAGCACTCATCCCCGCCGCCGCCAGGATGCAATCCTGCCAATCTTCCCCGTTGAAGTAGATCCCCTTCAACGCTTGAGCCACAAGACAAACTGTCGCCTATCAATTGAGGTGCCCGATCCGAGGAGATGGTAACACGAGGATAACCAGGACCGATCAATTCATTGTTAACCCACAACCACTGATCCTACCAGTTCTTCCAATGAGCTTTCTGGTTAACAATAAACGTATGAGTATTACGTCGCTGAGAGAAAGTAGGCACATCAGACTGGGTGGACGAGTTGAAGAAAGACTGGAAGGCCCGAAATTAGGGAAGTACACCCAAGGCTCGACAGTCCAACTCGAACCCGACAATCTTATTCACGGTATTAGGAGTGAGTTCGTCCATAGAGAAACCATACTCCCACATGACCTCATCAAAGAAATCTGATACTGGCAGCCAGAATCCCGCCTCGAAGATCGATACAGGGACCCCAACCTTTTGTGTCGGTGGCTAATACATGAGCCCCTTTCTTTAGAAACTATACTCTGTGTTTAGGCATAAACCCAAAACGGAACTGAGGGACTCGAACTCTTCCGGTTTCGGGTCATTCCCAGATCGCGTGGATGTCACTCTAGATCGAGAAAAAACGGTAGGAAAAGAATAAACACAGAAGAAAACTGAGACATTTGAATCGTAGGAGATATGAAGAATAAATTCGTTCCTAAATAAAGGGCATTTTAAATACAAAGCTGGAGAACCGAACGATTATTATAGTAAAAACTGCCTGCACAGAACGGCTCTGTTACACCAGTGGACATCAGAACCATCTCCACTAAACGTGTGTCTTGATAAAGGCTAGAACAACTCAGCTAAGTCATCCCAACACAGAAGTTTACTAGCCTAGGGGACTTGTTAACATATCCCTCTAGGAATACGTCAAAGATAATGGAGTAATTATCCCTCTAGGAATACGTATCCCGTGAAAAAGTGAGACATATATATAAAAAAGAGAGAAAAAGTTGCAAAAGTGAAAGAATTTTGAAGAAAAAGAAGCTATCAAAGTATGAAGATCAAGAGATCAAAAATTTTGAAGAATCAAAAAATTGAAGATGCCAAAAATCAAACAAAAAAGGTGTTAAATTCAAGAAAATCAAAGAGCAAATATCAAAGAAGAGATGAATTCCACGAGCTTCATTGTGGTATCACAGTTGTAATTTTTCTTTCTAGGTTATTGTATCATATGTATGCTTGGGAGTTTAACCAAAAGTACCTTGAGATTAAGAAAGTTTTCCGAGGATGGATTCAGAGGGTTGCAAAAATGAGTGTCGTACAAACTAAGGGGTGAATGTTCATAATGATTGTGAGTATTTAGGATTGGGAAGTATTTAGTAACTTTAGAAGTAAATATGCGCATTACGGTCTTGGTGTAATGGTTGGGTTCTAAATGGATTGTCTTATGTGATGTTGGTGATGAAGGTTTAACTTAAAAGATTAGTTTTGCTTGAGGGCAAGCAAAAGACAAGTGTGGGGTATTTTGATATTGTCATATTTACAAATATATTTAGGCATTATTTTAATACATTTTAAGTTATATTTTGGTTAATTGCAAAGATATTTGATACTTATTGAGTTAAAATTACATTTTATAGCCAAATAGGACATTCTTGAAGAAAAAGGACCAAAAGTGACAAATATTGGAACTTGGAAGGACTGGAGTTAAACTAGGAGCTTAATAGAGCTTACAAGGAAGAAGAACCAAGAAAAAACACTCCCTAAAACGTGGCAACTGAGCACCACGACGTGATTATAAGGAAATTCCCGATGATTTACGAAAGCAGGAAACTCACGACGTGAGCAGTAAAGGTTCTAGAAGATCATTACGCGGAAGCCAAGTTTCCTTATCAGATACAGATTGCTACTAACCTCACGATGTGAGACCCTAATTCTAACGACGTGAGGGACGATTTAAAGAAACTATAAATACTCTTTTGCACATTCGACATGAAGAGGTTGGATCTGATTTTCTGAAGTTATAGTCAAAATCAGAAGTCAAAGAGGAGCAAAAAACAACCTTTTGGAATAGAGAACGTTTGAATATTGAAGATTTAAAGATCACACTTCGCATTCGGTTTGCATTAATTCAGTAATGTCAAATTCTTATGATTTTGTGTGTTTACCTTCTGCCATGAGTAGCTAAATTAGTATACTTTCGTTTAGTTAGATGAAACCTAAAACTATGAGTTAGTTTCTTATTTTATTGATTATATGAAGTTGGATTTACTTTGTGTTTGATTATCGATTCCTAGCATGTTAAAGCTTTAATCTTTGTTTCTTACATTCAAGTTAAGTGTAGTTATATTATCAGTTTAGATTACATGAGCTTGATCACCTAGTGGTTTATGATCACTAAATTATTAGAGCTAGGATTCATCAAATCTTAAATTATGTAATAAAGACAACAACTTTAACTGTGTTAGAGAAAATGATTTAATCATAATTGTGTTTGGTAAATCGTCTTGATCATAGATATTTACCTTAGATATATCTTACATAGCTAAATTATCATTAGTAACCAATTTTGTGTTTGCTTGTGTATGATCATTACATAGTAGTTCATGAATTGAGGAAAATATTAGGAGATGTGATCAAGATTGCTAATAATATCTATTTTAGTAACCAACTTTATTAATCCATAAATAAGAACTAACCATAGGAAAAAGGTGGATTCAAAACTAAACGAAAGTGGTTTTAATATCTTGATAACGTCCGTTCTTAGTTAAGTGTTTGTTTAGTTTTAAGTTAATATGAACTTGCAAAATCAGATAAAAAAACCCCCCACTTTAGTTAACTGCTATTAGATTAATTTTTAGTAATTCTTTTAAACTGAATATGTTCCCTGTGTTCGATACCCAACCTTCTTTTCTATCCTATAAACCGACTAGGTACACTGCCTATTAGTGCATTCATAGATAAGTTTCGTTAGGACTTAAATTTAATTTGGTAGGTATATTTATGCACATCACCCTCCCGGACGACGGCTGATGTCGGCTCTTTCTTTGTTGTGATTCTCAGGCTTGACCCAGACGAAGCTATCCCCAAACGACGTTAAGCTCGGAGAACATATCACTACATGTATGAATTGTATATATGTTGTGGTATGTGGTATCTTGAGGGAATTCACGAAGCCTTGGATTACAGTTGTTGAATAACTGATTTTTAGGTTGTTCTTCAGATCGAGGAAAGGCTCCCGCGTGACTGTACTTGCATCGAACGCAATAAATAATATTTTAAGACTTCTGCTAGAACTCTCTTTTATGAATAAATGTAATATAACGATTTGTAAGTCTTATGATTTAATAAAATAAAAATGAAAAACTTGCCTTGAAATTTTGGGACATAACAATAACACCACTTTACCCAATTGTAATTTCCCATTTTACCCCTATGTTTAATCCACCCATAAATCATAGTAATCACCTCTTCCGCCATTGTGGAAGGTTTTGGAGTAGTATTGTTAAAGATCCTATTATTCCTTGTCATCCAAATACACCACAGAACGCTAAAAAACAATGCTTAATAGGATTTTGCTTTCTCTTAGGGCAGTTCCCTCACTGAGACTTAAACCTGATTATATCCTCCACTTTGGAAAAGAATTAAGTACCAATGTGACACCAATCAAATATCCATGTGAACGTATCCCGAGAAAATGAACATTCAATTAATAGATGGTTTGCCGTTTCCACCTTATCTGAGCACAATGGATAGGTTACTGAGTTAATGTTGATACCCCTTTGAATCAAAGTTGTTGCAGTCGGGATTCTATCCAAACATGCCCTCCAAATAAATATCAACAACTTTAGTGGAACCACATTGATCCATTCCATAGTCTTTGGCGAGGAATCTGTCAAAAAACGGTTAATTTTCTCTTGAAGGAGGTCAACTCTAAAAACGTCATCTTGAGCTAAGGAGAATTTCCATGAGTCTACACCATTTGAGAAGGAGACCGAGTTAACTATTGCATGAATTTGGTCAAATTCAGCTAGCTCTATCGGTGATGAAGGTTTTGTTTTCTAATTGGCGATAAAACCGGGAGGACCCATACGTTCAACTATATACGTCGTGTTTTTCTTCTCCAATGAAATAGGTTTATGAATCGTGAGGAGAATGTCGTTGTTTCGTGCCAGATTTCAGACCAGAAGTTTGTATCATCTTCGGTACCTACAATTAAAGAAAACATGTTAGTCGGGACAACCTCCATCGCCTCCAGTTCAGACTTCATCTTCACAATATTGTTCCAAACACCATTAATTGTTTTCTTTGCCAACATCGACATCGGTTTTCTGTGAAGGTTATGAATGCATGTGATAACGTCCTTGTTGGATTAAGGTATGTAGGGTCCTAACTAGATTGGTATAATGTTGATGAATAAAAGTAAAGTCCTTTTGGGTTTCCCTCTGTGACATCTCCCAATTTTCATAACCAATTAAAACTTTTTCTTTACGCTTTAAGTATTTTTGTTGCGGAAAATCCCAGTTTAAAATAATTGAGATAACATAAGTTATTTCATTTTATTAAAATACCATGGATGTCACCATCAATACCTAAACATAGGTTACAGTGTCAAATAAAAAGGTCCTAAAATACTACTATAGGCACATCTCTTATTTCACTCTCCATCTTAATTACACTTCGGCAACCTTACATTCGCTACCTGTGATGCACATATAATGAGTGGGTCAAGTTTAGGAAACCTGGTGAGATGCATAGGGTTTTCAAGACCATAATGTATTAATGATAATATATAATAACATTCATGCAATAAACATTATAGGTATAATCTGACATAAGACCATCCATCCTGCCCAATCGATTCTCACAAATCCTAAAGCAATGATTATCTGGATGAATCTCCCAACCTGATGAATCATTTGAGCAATAAACATTATATGTATAATCTGACATAAGGCCTGTAATGTTGGGTCAATATTATGGTTTATACTTTGCTTTTCTAGGAAATTGTAATTTTCTGTAATATTTTATGAGTTTACGGTCAGGTTTACAGCCAGGGAGGTGTTTATGGCCGTAAACAGGTTTACGGCCGTAAACCCTGTTTACGGCCCAATGGGTGTTTACGGCCGTAAACCCATTTACGACCGTAAACCCATTTTCGGCCCATGTTTCCCGTGTATATATATAGGGGTGAGGGGTGTGAGGAATAGATTGATGAATAAGAGAAAAAAGAGAGTGTGTGTGTTAGTGTGTGTGAATCTTGTATCCGGATCTTCATTCATATCAATACATACAAGATTCATCATCTTCTTCTTCTGCTTCTCTTCTATTTGATCTAACATCATCCGTTTGATTGGGATTCCGCACCATCAAACGGATTTGATTGATACACAAGCAGATTAGGGACTTACAATTGGTATCAGAGCTTGGTTGTATCAGTCAATTTTGTCAGATCTGGAGCTTATTTGATCTTATTTTTGAAAGATCTCTGCGTTTTTGGATAGATCTCTGAAAATTAGGGGGGGTTTGTTCTTCGTGTTTTTGATAAAAAGGGGTTTTGATCGAGTTTTGGAGCTTCAAAGTCGAAAAAACGCTGTTTTTGGTCGTAACCAGCGAGGGGGTGGCGCCGTTTACGGTCAGCAGCTAGGGTTTCCGAGGTTTACGGTCCGGAGTTTACGGCCCTCGGAGTTTACGGCTCGCACGTGTTCGGTCTCGTTTATGGTCCAGCAGCCTCGGTCTTCGCTTCGGACTTGATCCTCGCATCGCGTCATCGGCCTCGTCCTCGCAGCAGCATCTTCGCCTCGCATACACTAAAAAAAAAGGGGGAGACGCTTTGTAGTTGCCGGGGATAGAACCCGGGTCTCCCATTCCTTCCTCCTTCGCACCTTACCAGTTGGTCTAAGCTGAATCTTGTTTCAAACCTTCGAATTTTAACTCAAATACAATACCTTCGATTCCTTATTTTCGCAAATTTAACACTTTTTGCCCAAAAATCAATTTCTTTTATTTTTAAAATCCATTTTCAACCAAAAATTTTAGTTTTAATTTTTTGACTTTTATTTTTGACTTTTTACTTAAAATTTTGACTTTGACTTTTAAAGTTTGACCTTTGACTTTGAACTTTGACTTTCTCGTTTAACTTTTAAATTTTCAAATTTAGCTTTTCGATTTGACTTTTAAGTTTGACTTTTCAAGTTTGACTTTTGAGTTTGACTTTTAAATTTGACTTTTGAGTTTTTAGTCAAAGGGCATATTTAAAAAAAAATGAGTTCTTCAAACGTTCCAGTCAATGAAGTTTCATGTACTCCAGCTTGTAAAACTATGATTAAATTTCTTCGGGAACAAATTGATTTATTAAAAAGAGAAGTTGAGGACCTGAGGTATGAAGGATATCAACTCAGGAAAGGACAGAAACCCCTTAAGGCCCAATTAGAAACAAAAATAAAGACTTTAAGAGAATTCAGACAGAATATAGTGAAAAATGTGAACTTTATGATTATATTAAGAGACAGAATGATGAGTTAATTACTGAGCTTGATACATTAAAGAGACAATTTGAAACTGCAAATTTTGATTTTAAAAGGTTTGATGGATCAAGCGAGGTAGTTGCCAACATGATTGATCACTGCATGCAGTTCAAACGAAACCAACAAAAGGGTTTAGGATATGATAGTGTACCTCCTCCTTATAATCATACATATCAGTATCAACCCCTATCCAAGGATGAGATTGCCAACGAACCATTTATGGTTTATGGCAAGCCATCTGGTTTCGTTTCAGGCGGATTTATTAATGTTGAAAGTACTAACATTTCTACTTCCCTTGCATATCAATCCTTAGATCAGTCAAAGCACAAAGTTGAAGGATCTGTTTCTTATAACAAAACTAAGCCTGAACCTGATGTTTCTGTTTCCAATGAACAACCTTCTGTTTCTGATATTAAAGTTGATGATACATCTTGTGATGCCTTTGATGCTTTTGCATTGGATCATGTTGAGTTCAATTTTTTTGACATATTTGATTATTTGTTTGAAAATACCGATGTTCCTGTTTCTAGCACATCTACTTCATATGCAGGTAAAGTAGCAGAAGATGAGAACAAGGAGAACACCACTGAACTAACCAACATCTCCTTGACCTCTGAATATGTTGCTTCGAACTCAGTTGCTTCTGATCAACCTGTTGTTGAGAAGTACAGGCCACCAAATCAAGTTAAACAGAATGCATGCTGTAACTGTGCGTGTGGCAAAAGCAAGAAACAAGGCAAGGTTACACCACCAGGGGCAGGAAGAAACAACTTCACGGTGAAGAAAAAGACATGTTTTCACTGTGGAACACCTGGACACATTGCCAGAAATTGTCCTAATCGCGCATACGTTCCCTACTATGCACAAGGCTGGCAGAACGCGCCAAGAGGGAGATACTTCAAAAGAAACCCCTCAAGGTCACGTTCAGACCATGATAACTGGAACGCGCAGAAGGCCAAGAATCCGAATCCCAAGGGCAAGAAGGGAATGTCAGCCAAGAAGCCCAATCCAAGAGATGCTCCAGTGAAACAAAGACCGGTTAGGTCAAAGTCATCTCAACGGCCGACATCAAGATCAAAAGCAAGTACTGAGCCACCCATCGGATCGAAAAAGAAATGGGTCAAACCCAACTACAAATAGGTTCCGAAAGCTCAATCTCCCAAATCAACTAATGACTCTAATATTTCTACATCTTCTGTTTGTGATAAACAGGACATGTCATGGGAGAATGTATCTTGCGTAGATGACAAAGGTCGACCCAGTTTCAAAATGGACTGGATTCCAAAGACCAACTAATCCCACTCTGTGTCGGAGCAGCTATGGAGGCATATCATCAGATTTCGGTTTGTTGGTAGTGGCTGTTCCAGGCACATGATAGGGGACATCTCTCAACTGTACAACATTCATAACTTTGTTTGAGAGTATGTGTCCTTTGCGGGAAGGGAATAAAGGAAGGGATCACTCATGGGGTTAGTGCTTAACGATGTGAAGAATTTTTGGATCTGTTCTGAGATTACGCGTGCTGTTCTCAGACCTTCTGGATGCAAATTCAATCGGTGACTTACGGTTTGAGTTTTCTTCTTTATACTCCTGAGTTTTTCTTAAGCTGATTCACTTTAAAGACTAATTTTTTTAGGATAGTTTAAATTTGTGCATTTACTTTCGTTTCTCTCCTATGCACAAATTTAGGGGGAGAAATAAAAACAAAACAAAAATTAGAATATTTAAAAAAAAATGCAAAAACATTAGAAAATCATAAAATCCAAAAATATGTTGGTTATGGAATGTGCTTGCAGGTGATGTTTTGGGAAGTGATATAATCATGTGATAATAGGCAATCTGAATCTGTGTAAGGGACTGAATCTGAATTGTCTAGGCTCCGTGTTCGATGCGCTGGTAGGAACGAGAGATTAAAATGGACTTGACTAGGCATTAATGAACTTAAGGAATCTAGAGACTTGAAAAATCTTGACCTAGATAGATCCATTTAGCCTGACAATACGACGCTCAGATAGGTTGAGCAGGGAGATATACATGATAATCCACCAGTCACATTAAAGAACCTGTACTTGGAACCGTGGATTAACTTTTCCTCGATGTGCGGACTCTGTCCTTAATTCCGGTATTGATGGGGCGACTGGTGAATTCTGATAAATTAGGTCTGTAGAAGGTTATATTCTTTCTTTCTATCTGTTAGTCATATGTTGCCTCCTCTGCGTGATCGAAAGATCCGACCTGGAATGTAGCATATGCAATTCTATTTCTCTGCATCTTCTATCTATGCAATTCTTCCTGTCTGTTAGTCATATGCTGTCTCCTTTACGTGATTGAAATACATCCGACCTGGTACACAACATATGCACCATTCTACTTCTCAATCCCTCTAAATCTGGTTAGTCATATGTTTCACCCTCTGCGAGATTGGAAGAGATCCAACCTGGGTGTATAGCATATGCATTCTAAATCTGACTTCTCTCATAATAATTGTCTGCTCACCCAAAGTAAGGAGTACTTTGGAAGTTCCTGATTATTGGGGTATGTCAGGAAGCGGGAAACATGTTCTAGTACATTTAAAATTGAACAATCACTAGGTTGTCTGTAGATCTCGCTGCTCAATTTAGGTGGACAACAATATCTTTGGTCGTCGTCAGCTGAATGGTCCTTAAGGAATATTATCTAGGAACTTAGGATCAAATTGTCTTGTCACTTATAGTATGTCCTAATTTTGTCACAATCTCTCGTGTTTAAGTGGACCACAATACCGGCGATTGACCAGATCTATTCATGAAGGGAGAGGTACTGATAAACGGATAAAGGTTGTCTAAAAACTTTGATCCCAAATCACTCTTAAAGTTAGATATCATTTTTTATTTTTTTTAAATTTGTTCATAGTTTTCTTCTAATTTAAATATCAGGGGAGAATTAAAATTTTAAAAACCAAACAAAAATCAGAAAATTAAAAAAAAAAATTATGTGCTAAGTTTTCTTTTAGTTTTGTTTTGTCTTGAAAAGTGAATTCAGGTGAAGATGAAACTCATGGAAGTTTGTGTCGAAGATTTCTGAGCCAAGGCTTCATCCGTGATCATCGAAGAATTCTCATTCGAAGGAGCAAGAAATGAAGATTATTCTTTCAACATTCAATCTTTCAACCCCAGAAGCAAGGTGAAGCTGAAATTGAAGATTATGTGACGGATTGCATTGAAGCCTCCTCAATCAGTCTGCTGCTATCTTGAACCTGCTAAAGTGATCCAAAAGATTTGTTCTCTCTGATGTTCTCTCTGAAGATTCTCAAGCTGAAAGTGCTATCTTTCAAGAATCAGTACATCAAGCCTCCTCACCCAATGTGCGTTAAATGCCAAACTTTGAAGAAAATGCCCAAACTGCTCAAGATGAAGTCATTCATGGAAGATTCATATGTTCATCCTGATGCTGTGAAGAAATCAAAGATAAACGCTGAAGCCAATCTCCCAATGAAGATTAACAAGAAAAGCCAGCTACTTTTAAGGGGGAGCTTGTTGGGTCAATTAAGAAAAGAAAGCTATAAACCAAGGGGGAGATTGTTGGGTCAATATTATGGTTTATACTTTGCTTTTCTAGGAAATTGTAATTTTCTGTAATATTTTATGAGTTTACGGTCAGGTTTACGGCCAGGGAGGTGTTTACGGCCGTAAACAGGTTTACGGGTTTACGGCCCAATGGGTGTTTACGGCCGTAAACCCATTTACGACCGTAAACCCATTTTCGGCCCATGTTTCACGTGTATATATATAGGGGTGAGGGGTGTGAGGAATAGATTGATGAATAAGAAAAAAAAGAGAGTGTGTGTTAGTGTGTGTGAATCTTGTATCCGGATCTTCATTCATATCAATACATACAAGATTCATCATCTTCTTCTTCTCCTTCTCTTCTATTTGATCTGACATCATCCGTTTGATTGGGATTCCGCACCATCAAACGGATTTGATTGATACACAAGCAGATTAGGGACTTACATGTAATAAACAAGTTTATGCTTATGTTTTCTATCAGTTATGACATCCCAAGTTTTTAAATATTAATGAAAACCATTTCTTCGGAAATGATTTGATATTCATATTACCTCACTAATAAAATAATATTTTATGAACAAATTCTGCACAAATAAAAGAATACTCTGTTTTAAATAAGCATAAAGAAAAGGTCTTATCAGACCGTGAGAAATGTTTGGAATCACGAATAGTTTTCTTGATCATGGGGAACTGCCCTTCTTGGTCACATTTTTTCTGTAAAATCAAGCAACAAACAAAACCGCAAAAACAAAACAAGAAAAATCATTAAAAACACTCGGCAAATTAAGGATGCATCGAAGCTCACGTCGTGATGACTAATCCTCACGCCGTGAGGTCGATCGAATGGTAGTTTCACAATCGGTATTCACTCAAGCAAAATCGAGTCCAAAAATTACTAAGGATTTTCTCAAACGGTAGTTTAATGACAGAAAATCTAACATGCAAGTTCAATTTCATACCAAATCGAGGAAATTTGTGACTAAATAAAACTTAAATATAAACCCTAAGTCCTAAATACCCAAAATCAGTGAAATTAAGGATTAAGGAACATAAAAATCATACCATTGATGATGCTAACATAAGAAAGAAGGAGAAAATTGAAATTGTTGGCCGAAATCGAAGTGGGGGGGGAGCAAATCGGGTTCTCACGTCGTACGTGTTTAAATGTGGGACAAAAGAAAGTGACTTCTGTTTGTTTAAGTGGATACCCGTGTTTTTAACCCTCATTCCGTGAGGATATTAATGCTCATGTCATGAGTTTCACTTGGAAATTTTTTTTCAAGCTTCTATTAATGGGCCACGACGTGGTAAAAATAGGCCACGTAGTGGGATTCTCTTTGATGGCCAAAAAATTCAAATTTTTTTTCTTTAAAAATAGTTTTCACATACGAGTGGGACCCCGTACTTGATTTAAAAAATGGAAGATGACTAAGACTACTATCCTAAAATAAAAGAAAAGAAAAGAAAATGCAAACCGAGCTCGGGTTTCCTCCCGAGAAACGCTTCTTTTTACAGATTCATGAGTCAGACTCCTTCCTGCCCTACGTTGTTGCGGTTGGGCGTGGGATCTCCCTTTGCTCTTTCTGCTCCTTCAACCTCTTCTTGTAGGCTTGAACCCGTCTTATGTACGCTTTCTTTGAATTTTCCTTCTTCGTTTGAACGTTGCACACCTTAAGCTTTCTCTTAACTCCTTTGGTTTTTTCAATTTTCAATTTCTTCTTTATTTGTATAGCTGGCCCCTTCTTATCGACATCCATTTCATATAGCTTGGTTTCTCGTTCTTTCTCTCCATCACCCGAACTATGATCTTCAACTTCACTTTTCTCTTCAACTAGAACTTTTGGAATCGTGAAAGCCACGACTTCAAAAACCATGGGGATTGATGCTCTTGGCTTGGTACGCTTGATTTCTTCTCTTGTTTGGACTTCATCTTCCATTGGCTTTTATAGCTCTTCAAGCTCATTATCTTCATCCATAAATAACATTTCATTTTGAACTTTATACTTCTCAAATTCTTCTTCAACTCCAAATGTCATCTCTTCTTTTCCCACTCGCAAGGTGAGTTTTGATTCACGAACATCTACCAAGGCTCTCACGATATTAAGTAATGGGCGTCCAAGGATAATAGACACATCTTCATCCTCTTTCACGTCTATTACCACAAAGTCAATTGGAAAACAAATTTTCCAATTTTTATCAATATATCTTCAATTATGCCTTTAGGATGAGTCACCGAACGATTCGCCATATGAGTTGTCATCCTTGTGGTCTTCAATTTTAGAAGGTCAAGCTTTTGGTAAAAAGAATATGGCATCAAATTAATGTTTGCTCCCAAATCGGATACGCGAATGTCTTCGTGTCATTTCCAAATTCGCATGGTAAAGTAAGGCATCTGGGATCTCCCATTTTCTTCGGTATTCCTTCCATAATCACTGTTGAACATTGTTCATTAAGAACTACCTTGGTTTCTTCTCTAGTTGTTGTCGAGTGTCGAGGAGATCTTGAAGAAACTTCGCATATTCGGGTATTTTGGCCAATGCTTCAACAAAGGGATTATTGATCGGTATGCTCTTGACTTGATTTATAAACTTCTTATGTTCCTATTTCATTGAATGTAGTTTAGCTTGAGAAGGAAAAGGTAACGTAGGCTGATATGGTTTAACATAAGATGAATATTTGTGTTCAGATTGAACCCATGACGTGAGAGGTTGTTCCTCACATCGTGAAAACTGGGCACCAGCACTCTCTTTTTCTTCGATCTTCATTCTCTTTGGTTGTGGATCTACCTGCTTCAGGGCTTCATCATGGATAACTATAGGCTCTAAATTAGGGTCTTCTTTAGTGGATATGGACATGACACGTGGTTGCGGTTTTTTATCAGGATTTTTAGGTGGTAATCTTTCGTTAACGAGCTTAGTTAATTGCCCGAGCTGAGTCTTGATTGTATGGAGGGAAGCATGTTGGTTTCTAATAGTAACATCAGTTGCATTGTGACGTTTTTCATAAGCCTTCATAAACCTACTAAGTATTGACTCATAATCCACCTTCTTCTCGGGTGGTGGTTGTTCTTTTTGATAGAAGCCCCATCCGGTTTGCTGATATTTTTCTTCTTTTTGCTTCGTATACTCTTCATAAGGCAACCATTCTTTCTTTGGCCTTTTCCAATCTTCATCAAATTGATCACCACTAGAATAACAAACTTGAACCTTTCTATTCTTGTTTTCGTCTAAATGGCAATCCTTGTTCAAGTGTGGCCCATTGCCATTGTCACAACCCACACGTATTGCGTGTATGGATTGATCCATCTTCGTCATTCGCCGATCCATGGTCTCTAACTTTTCCAATACCGCAACCAATTCTTCCAAAGCACCATTTCCATCCTTGTATCCTCTTGTCTTGTCTTCTCAATGGTAATGGTATTCCTTTGAATGCTTTGAAAATTCTTCTATTAGCTCTTTAATTGTAGCAGAATTCTTCTTTGTTAACGGTCCTAGAGAATCAAGGTGTTGCCTTGTCGTCACATTTACCTCATCAGAGAATATAGATACTTCTTGTTGCTCATTAAGCTCATTTTGGGGACAATTCCTTAGTAATCCCTTATAGCGCTCCCATGCCTCATACAATGATTCCCCCGCGTTTTGATCGAAATTTGCGATAGCCTTTTTAAGTTTTGCGGCCTTTGATGGTGGGCAAAATTGTTGGATGAACTCTTCACATATTTGTGCCCATGTTATTATTGCACCGGGTGGGAGTGCCTTTAGCCAGTATTTTGCCGCACCCTTAAAAGTAATAGGGAGCATTCTCAACAACACTGTTTCTCGTGGTACATTCGGAATATTGAAATAATCGGCAATGTCATTGACTTCATCGATATGCTTATAAGTTTCTTCATAGTCTTTCCCATGGAATGGAATATCTTTTAGCGCGGAAAGGATATTTCCCTTGAGCTCAAAGTTGGTTGTGTTTGGAATTGTAGGATGTACAAGGCTCGGTCTGCTTTCAAGCATCCTTTTCTTGTACTCCGCCATCGACATATCTGCTATGTCCTCCATCATGTTGTTTTTTGGCTCGTCTTTGGATTCTCTCTGTGTCCCTGGCTCGTATCCAAATCCTTTCTTGTTGGCAGTTCGCTTGAAGCTTGTAAATCTATCTGATTGAGACTTGCTACCCGATTCACCGACTGCCTTATCTTTCTTCTTGTGGAACGCAGATTCCGAGTCTTGCAGGGGTGGTATAAGATCAGAAGGTATACTCTTGGTCATATGCTACTGAAATAAAATGAAACAAAAGTGCAAAAACGAACTAAAACTATGACTGATACTGCAGTTCTCATGTCATGAGAGTCTATGCTCACGTCGTGAGTTCTGAAATTCATAAAATTTTAACTAATGCGGAAAATTAACTTTTTGCGGGTTTTACCCCACAAAAAAATTCGAATAACCTAAAGCAATTAAACTAATAACTGAAATAGTCGTTCCCGGCAATGACGCCAAGAACTTGATACGGGTAGATTATACCTATCTAGCTTTAAATTTATAACCTAACTACTCATCTACTAATGCACCTATAGGCAGTGTACCTAGTCAGTTTATAGTATAGTAAAATAAGTTGGGTATCGAACATAAGGAACAGATTCAGTATATTAAAGTAATTACTAAAGATTAATCTAAAAACAATATATAAAGAAAGGGTTTTATCTGATTTTGCAAGTTCAGATTAACTTAAAACTAAACAAACACTTAACTAAGAACGGTTGTTATCAAGATATTAAAAGCACTTTCGTTTAGTTTTGAATCCACCTTTTTCCTATGGTTAGTTCTTTTTTACGGATTAATAAAGTTGGTTACTACAATAGATATTAATAGCAGTCTTGATTAGATCTCCTAATACTTTTATCAATTCATGAACTACTATGTAATGATCATACACAAGAAAATACATAATTGACTATTAAGAATTAGTGAGCTATGTAAGATTTATCTAAACACAATTATGATCAAAATATGTTCTCTAACACATATAAAGTTGATGTCTTTATTACCTAATCTAAGATTTGGTGAATCCTAGCTGTAGCAATTTAATGTTCCTAAACTACTAGGTAATCAACTTCATGCAATATAAATTGATCATTCAATTACACTTAACTTGAATATAAGCAACAAAGATTAAAGCTTTATCATGTTAGGTATCAAAAATCAAACACAAGTTTAATCCAACTTTATATAATCCATAAAAGTAAGAAACTAACTCATAGTTTTAGGTTTCATCTAACTAAACGAAAGTCTACTATTTTAGCTACTCATGGCAGTAATCAAACACAAAAACACAATAGGAATAAAGCTAAACGTGATCAAACAGAATGTGTAATGTGTTATCTTGATTGGATCTTCAAATATCTTAAATTCAATTGAATTCTTTCTCCAATAGTTGAATCTCACAGGTTTCTGGCTTCTGACTTCGACTAACCCTTCAGAATAATCCTCCCAACCTTCCCAAACCGAATATGGCAAAGGCTATATATAGATTCCTTAAAAGCGTTCCTCACGTCGTGAGGATTAGGATCTCACGTCGTGAGGAATATATAAATCTTGTTCGGCAAGGAATTTGGCTTCCGCATATCTATCTTCTAGAACCTTTGACTTATCACGTCGTGAGGCTATGATGCTCATGTCGTGAGTTTCCTTCATACATAAACTATCGATGATTTTGTAATAACCATGACGTGTTACTTCATTACCAAGTCGTGGGGAGTGTCTTTGCTAGATTTTAAGCTCCATTAAGCTCCCAATTCAGCTCCAGTCCTTCCTGGTTCCAGTATTCGTCACTTCTGGTCCTTTTTCCTCAAGAATGTCCTATTTGGCTGCAAAATGTAATTCAACTCAATAAGTATCTAATATCTTTGCAATTAACCAAAATATAACTTAAAATGTATTAAAATAATGCCTAAATATATGTATAGATATGACAATATCAGAGCCTATTTTATGATGGTTGAAGGAAGAAGGAGCATCTCTTGTTGCTTGTGTGCTTGTTTCCAACTTAGATCTATCATCTTCATCACCTTTCTGACCATTTAGAGGTATAGAGTTTCTATCTTGCTTATTACTTCTCTAGATCTATTGTTAAGTCATTTTATGTGCTTTTTGGTCCAAATCTTCTTGTTCTTGGAGTTTGAGTGAACTCTAGGACCCTTGAGTACTTTCTATGGCTTCTGGACCATGGTGGTGGTTAGAAAAAGGGCTTGCATGACTTCGTTTGGTGTCCATGATTTTGGTGCATCCATTAAGAACTCATGTTTAGAGATTTTGACTTATTGGGATAACTTAATGGATAAAGTTGGAAACTGTATCCATCAAGACCTTTGGAAGGAACATATCTGAGCTTTTGAGCTCTGGAGATTTAGGGTTAAGAGCTTAATCCATTAAGTCGTTGGAACTAGTTCCCACGACATGGCGAGTTGCTTGGGACGACTTGGTAGCCAGTGTCATCGCAACTGTTTTGGCATGTAGCCACCACGACGTTCCCACGATGTTGGCCACGACGTGATGACTCGACATTTAACTTTTTGTCCTAGTTGACTTTTTTTGGTCAGACACGAGGGTTCTAGACTGTAGGCTGAGGATTTGACTCTAAGTTATGCATATGTAGTTCGTAGTTCCGGTCTTTACTTCTGCGTGAGCCGTGGTTCTGTTTGGTCTTCTGTGAGGTGAGTTTTCTCACTATACTTTATATTGTAGTACGTATCCTTTGTGTTTTAGGATGTTGATATGATGTAGTGATATGTTAGATTGGTAGATTTGTTATGATTACATGTGTTTGCCTATTATGGTATTTGCATATGTCGACATATTGTGGCTGGGATGAGGCGGTTCTGCTTTGTATTGTAGGCCAAGATACCCGGGCGATCCAGTTGTTACTGTAGACCCAAAAGGAGTGGTCCAACTACATGTTATAGGCTCTAGAGAGCGGTCCAGTTGATATTGTAGGCTCAGGAGAGTGCGGTCCAAGCATAGGCTGTAGGCTCGGGAGCGATCCAGCCATGTGTTGTAGGCCTGGTGTACATGCATTGTATATGTATTATTATGTGGGGTATTGTGGGTTGTGAATTTAAATGTTTAAGGTACTTCTGAGGATCGGGTCAAGGCGAATGTGTGACAATACACATCATCCAGTGGTTGTTATGTTTTGAGAGATACTATGATTTTGATACTCTGAATTTATGATATGATTGTGAAACAATGTTTTTGGTGATTTATGTTTTATGAAAAAATGGTTTATACTCTTTTAAAAAAGTGGAAATTTTTTACTATGGTTTTGACGTTACAGGGTTATTTTTATTCCACTCTTTGGTGTCATTAGGTGTGATACCATTAGAGAGATTCTGGTTTGGGTCCTCTCATCCAAGAAACTTCGAGGAGGAAAAGATCTTAAGGGCTACATAAGAGATATAATTTTTCCTTATGTTTTATGTTTTCATAGGGTAGCAATAATAGTATGAAATTTAGATCCTATGGTGCATGTACACTAAAGTAAATCTTTGATTGTTTCCGTTGTCTAGATAGATTGTGTTGATGCATAGAAAACCCAACAATGGTAGTCTTGAATCCTGATGTGGCATTGTTAGGCCAAATCGTGACAAGTATGTTTGCAAGTCGGTCAAAAGATGTTAAAACTCAATATAGCTACTTTTTGACAAAGATATGTAACAAAAACACGTTTGATCAAAATAATTAATTTTTTTTAATTTGCTCATAAATCATTGCAAAACACATTAAAAGAAATTTCCATGTATGCGATACAATGTCAAATTTGTATGTCAACATTCATGATGTACATGATATATAACTCATTTATATTGTCATATGTTTAATTTATTATAATCATTAAAGTTATATCACATTGAATATAGGTCACAAAAATAAAACACTCATTATGCCACATAAATGATATAACATTAGTTTGTTTATGCACAAACACAAATATAAATAAGATTCAAGTTGCATAATCAAAAAGTTCATATTAATCGTTAAATTTTGTTTTTCCACTCGATATTTGCATTTTGACATTATTTGTATACAATTTTATCGATTTGCATATGCGGGGGTACATACTTTTGTTCACCATTACCTAGACAAACACAATGATGACGGAGGCAAATAGGAGTCCCAAATCTTCCGCAATCATGATGAATGCAATCGAAGAAACTCTTACATTCTGGAACCGCATCTTGTGAATAGGAAGTCACGTCCTTCAAACCTGTAATACAAATTAGAAAAACATAAATGTTAAGTCACACACACGACGATATATATATATATATATATATATATATATATATATATATATATATATATATATATATATAACACTTCAAATTGCTTGCATACTAATTCATTAATTCATGTACTTCATTACATGCATAAACACCGTATTCGTTGAATTTTAAAATTATGAAAAGGAAAGGGAAGAGAAGGTAAAAAGAATTTAATTAGTCTTTTTCGGGTTAGAAAGAAAAGAAAAGAAAGAGAATTTTTTGTTTTCTTCACTAATCAGCCTAAAATTGGACACATGATTTTGAGGGGAGAAAACATATGTTTAGAATTTCCTTTCTTTTCATCCCTTTAAAAGCTATGTACACATTTTTCCTTTTTAATCACTCTTAATTCTCTCTTTTTTCTATTAAAAAAAAAACTTTAAGAGCAAGGTGAAAATGACTTCCGTACACATAGAAAGAGGTGTTCACCTGAAACAAAAAATAAAAAGATCACAAGGAATGTTCGTTTCATTATCGATTTCTAATGAATTGAATAGAAAAAGCAATGTATCGTAGGTATGCAATTGTTTGTCTATGTATTGTTAGTTTTTCATTTTATTACCATTATATAGACAATGTTAACTCATAGGATCCTTTGACATTTAAGATTTGTTTCCTATATATAAATTTTAATGCAAAAATGAATGTTGATGACTTTTTAAATTAGGTCATCATTAATTTTTATAATTGCAACAAATTGTTTAAAGATATTCGAATTTACAACCTAAACCTTATATATTTATGATTTAATTAATATCATTAAACAACTAGAATTAATTACTTCTTTTGTCACTAGTTGCCATAGAAGAAAAAATGATTTAAGCTTTTACAAATATTATAAATGATTAGAAATTTAACTAAAATTGTAAACTAACTTTCAAAAACCATGTCATTACAAAAATCCCATCAAGTTTGTTATAATATGATCAAATATTTTATATGATATATAGTTTATCTCTTTTATTTTTATAATTCTTATGTATAAATGTTGTAATTAATAACTCTTTTTGAATATTTATAACGAAAAAGATAAAGTAGAATATAAGAATCCTATCAAATCATAAAAAATAACAAATTTAATATCTTTACTTATTAATCATAAGACTCGTCAACATTAATGATAAATAAATATACCAAATAAGTAAAATAGTGTATTTAATGTTTATTACATTAATAATAATTAAATATAGCAAATAAGTAAAATAGTGTATTTAATGTTTATTTCATTTCAAAAATATCAAAGATATATTTGTCATTATGTGTTTTATGTATTACTAACTATCAATAAATAGAAACTTAACATGGATATATAATATAAATAATTTATAAGAAAATAGTATAATATTTATGGCCATTCCAAGCGGAAAATGAATATTTATTTAAAAAGTTGATTCATCTATATATAATATATTTTTCATCAACTTACATGATAACTTGAAGGATGTTATATTTTATTATATAGATGAATCAATTTCTATTTTTTTTGAAGCATCAAATAAATCAATAGCAAAGCAACGCAAGCAACTAGCTAAGCGATCAAAAAGTACAATACAAAGGAAAAAGATAATCAAAATTACAACAAAAATTGTGAGAATGGCGAAATAATCTAGTTTATCCAATCTCCACATCCTATATTACCTATATGTTTACACCAAATGTATGATAGAGAAATGATGGTGTCAACAATTTTTGTCGGGGGTACACCAATTTTTTTGAAGACCCTGTCATTCCTTGCCAGCCAAATATTCCAGATAAGACAGTAGAACACCATATTTAGGATCAATTTCTTCCTAGGACAGTTCCCAGGTAGCTGCATAATCAATGAATTCTCTAACATTTGGGAAGCTCCTGTTTTGAATACCACACCATTTGAATATCCAATCAATAACAACTTGAGTGTACTCACATGTGATAAGCAGATGATCGGTTGTTTCATTCTCTTTGTTGCATAGAGGACATAAGGTGTTGGAAAGGCTAATACCTCTATACACCAAAATATCAACTACATGTAATTTGCCCAATGAGGCTCTCCAAATTAAACAACGTACTTTAAGAGGGATTAACCTTTACCAGCAAATTGATTGCCCACTGTATAAAATCAATCTTTATTTTATACAGTGCTCTAAATGTCAAAATAAAGAAATTCAACAAAGTGCGGGTAAACGGAGGGAGTAACTATGACTCTCTTAAGGTAGCCAAATGTCTCATCATCTAATCAATTTCTACTAAGTAAAATAACCACCTATCAATCCAAACTACCACCATTCTACTATATGACAAAAATATTTGCCATTCTATTACGAGGGTTGATGTCCCTATTTAGTCCAACTACTTGTAATATTTATACTTAATAACTAATAAATATTTAGAATTACTAAAGAGCTTCTTATTAGTAAATCATGTAATATTTGTTATTTTATAGTTTAAATCATTTATTGTTTTTTTTTGGGTAAGGAATGCAAAACCTCCCTCGTATGTATATTTTTTTACTATCTATGTTTATGTGTATGAGTGTATCCAATAGGTCCAGGTTGATGTCATCATTTAACAACTAACTAGTAATTTTGCAGATTAAGTTGTTTATTATTTAATTGTAGAAGTTAGTCATTAATTTTTAATTATTTTTTTTAGTTTAATCATTTCATTAAGTTTTAATCTATTGAACCTTTTAACAATTATGTAGCTTACAATTAGGAAAAGTATCTACCCTATATAATAAAAGAATAATTTCTCTTTGACACGTGTCATGTTATTAAGCATTTTGTCACGTGTCAGTTTGGTAGGCATTCAGTTCAAATTTGAAATTTTCGTTAGTCCCTAGTTATTTGGGATACACATCAATTACTCCGTTATCATCTCCAACCTTCTATCTCCCTCTTTAAATCATTTATAATCCGACGTTGATCATGTGTCTCTTTCTCTTCTCAATACTCTATAGTCAAAGGTCCTCTTAAACTATCTACTTCAAACCGAATGGAGAGCATTAGGTTTGAACTTCTCTAATTTTTACTCATTTTTTTGTTTTTGATTTTGTCTCTTTAACTTAGTTTTCTTCTATCTTGATTTCTTCTATCAAACACTGTGTAACACCCTGTTCCGAGTCGTTTCACAATTCGGGGTCATGACCCGAAGATCAAGTATCATAAGACTTCGGGCTTTGGGGGAAGAGAGGTTTAGGCCCATTTGGATGTGGGTAATGTAGATATGTGATCCAATAGTTTGGTTTGCGCTTTGAAGTCAAAGGGTAAAATGGAAAAGTAGTGTTTCATACTTCTTTTATGAATTATGGATTTTAACTCGATGAGTTTTAAGTCAAAAGTAATTAGATAGGATTGTAGAGCTCCTCAATACCTTTCTGTGATATAAAGAACGTCGAAATCGGAGTTAAAACGAAGAAGTTATGACCGTTTGAATTTTGGACGGTTTTGGGTTAAGCTGAGTACGTTGGGCGTACATAGGGGAGTACGATGGGTGTACTGGGGCACCCTGAGTATGTCGGGCATACCAAAAGTATGTTGGGCGTACTCGATCAGTGGTAAAACCCTATTTTCGTGGTTTGATCCCTATTTAAGCTCCTTAACTCCCCCAAAACCCACTTCATTCTCAGCCTCCACCTCTCCAACCCCCCTTCCATGAAACCCTAACCCTAGTTGAGCCTTGTGAGCTAAAAGAAGGTGTTTTTGAGTGCTTTGGAGTATGCATGTTGCACCTTGGAGAAGAATGAACTTCTTGGAGAATTGTTGGTTGCATTGGAGCTTGTAGATCTAGACTTTGTTTACCTTGATCTATCTTCTAGAGGTATAAAGTTTGAATCTTGATGATGCATTTGTTAGATCTAGCTAGTTTTGGATGTTATGAGCTTCTGGTCATTTTAGTGCATAAAGTTTAGATTTTGAAAGTTTGTGATCTTGTTATGGATAAAGTTGGAAACTTTATCAATCTAAACATCATTTTGATTCAGATCTGAAGGTTGGAGACTTGGACTTAATGGATTAAGTTGAAAAAGATGCACTTTTGGTCCCTTTGATGCTTAAAGGCTAGATCTTGGTGGTTTGGACCATTCTAATGGATAAAGTTGGAAACTTTATCCATTATGGAGCTTTTAGGATCCATAAAAATGTGATCTTGATCCTTCTATACCTTCCATGAAAGTGTCATGATGTCTTAATGGATTAATAAGTTAAGGTTTTGGCTTTTGGACCTTTTCTAGACATGGAAAGTCATAAAGGTGGAAACTTTATGACTTAGAATGATGTTGTGGAACTAGATCTAATTGTTGGATGAAAAGACCTAAGAGATTAAGCACTTAATGGAAAAGTGCCTTTTTGGCTTAGTACGCCGGGCGTACCTTCGGGTACGCAGCGCGTACTCGTATAGGGTCTCGATTCTAGATGGTGAGTACGCCATGCGTATGAGCTGAGTACGCTGGGCGTACTCAGCCTGAAGTTGAATTGTTGACTTTGATTTTCGTTGACCGTTGACGTTTTGACCAAGTTTGACCTTGGGTCAAACTTGAGGGTTTTGGGTTATTAATTAAGATTTTATCTGGTTCTGGTATTAGTGGTTTCGCGGGTGCGAGCAGTGCAGAATATGGATCGTGTCGTAGTGTTTCAGGTTTCTTCGATTCAAGTGAGTCTTCTCCCGGTGCTCGTGAGTCGAAGGCACCAATGTCGGCTCACCAAATTTATGTATGTAGGATGCTAGTTGTCTTTCATGTTAGGTCATAAATTGTGGTTTATATTTTGCTTTTCATAGATATTAGAGTTCTCAGTCTAGGACTGAAAACAACATGTTTTCGGTGGTGTTTGGACCGAAATCACATGTGATTTCGGTTAGGCCTTTGGTTATTTCGGTTGGGCTTAATGTTGTTTTTGTTGGGTTTTGGGCTGGGCCTTGTTATTTGGTCTAGGTATATATAGTGTTATTTCAGCCTTGTAAAGGGTGAGAGACGTTTTTGGGTGTTGCAATAAACTGATGATGTGATTTGCAGAGAAACAGAGAGAAAACCAAGTGTAATCAGAATCTTATGTACCAAACTATCATCAATATAGTGTACATTGAAGATTCCTCTTGTGTTCTTTATTCTATATCACATTTTGCATCATTCACTTGATTGGGATTCCGCACCATCATAGTGAATCCGATTGATACATAGCGATTTGGGGTATTACAATTGGTATCAGAGCTAAGGATTGGTATCAATCGGGTTATTGGAAAATATTAACGGTTTTTCTTGGAGCTTCTTGGCGTTTTTGATTTATTTTTGACAAAATTTTGGCCGTTTTTTCTTCATGTTCTTCAATATTTTAGAGTTTAGATCGAGTTTGGCATTAAAAAAACCTAAAAATTCGTGTTTTTGGCAAGTTTTTGGTGTTTTTGGTCGAAATTTGTGAGATCTCGACGGCAGACCTCGGTCCTCGGTCAAACCCTAGAAGATCTCGGGGCCAGCAGCGTATTCGGTTAGGGTTTGCTAAGGTTCTCGGTGCGAAGGTTCTCGATTCGGACTTCTCGGCCTCGGATCTCGGTCAGACTTCTCGGTATTCAGGCTTCTCGGTCAAGTAGATTTCGGTCTCGCATTCTCGGTCAACCTCGCCTTCTCGGTGAAGCGTCTTCGGTCCGAGACTTTAGCCTCGTACCTTCGGTTGTTTTTTCAAATTTTCAAGTAAAACCGTTAATATTTTGCAATAACCTGATTGATACCAATCCTTAGCTCTGATACCAATTGTAAAACCCCAAATCGCTATGTATCAATTGGATTCACTATGATGGTGCGGAATCCCAATCAAGTGAATGATGCAAAACGTGATATAGAATGAAGAACACAAGATGAATCTTCAATGCACACTATATTGATGATAGTCTGGTACATAAAATTCTGATTACACTTGGTTTTCTCTCTGTTTCTCTGCAAATCACGTCCTCAGCTTATGGCAACACCCAAAAACGTCTCTCACCCTTTACAAGGCTGAAATAACACTATATATACCTAGACCAAATAACAAGGCCCAACCCAAAACCCAACAAAAACAACATTAAGCCCAACCGAAATCACCAAAGGCCTTACCGAAATCACATGTGATTTCGGTCCAAACACCACCGAAAACATGTTGTTTTCAGTCCTAGACCGAGAACTCTAATATCTATGAAAAGCAAATTATAAACCACAATTTATGGCCTAACAGTGATGACCAACTGGGTCTAGCTGTTATTATTCTGTTATGTTGTTTTTATGTGACTGAGAGTGCTGATAGTCTCCAGGGTTGCTGATAACCCATCGGGCGTGCTGTTAGCCCACTGGGACTGCTGATAGTCCCCAGGGTTGCTGATAACCCATATTTATTTATTTGTCTTCTGTTGTGTGTGGTATTTTGGGGAACTCATTAAGCTTTAGGCTTACGATTTGTGGTTTGCATGTTTTAGGTTTTCTTATATTAAAGAAGGGGCACGGCTCGATTGCATCGCATCAATGGGGGACTTGTGTACTTGATAACTTCTAATGATACTCTGATAAATGTTGTAAGATCTTGTAGTTGTGAATTAAATAAATACTTAAAGTTTTAATCGGAAAATTTGGGGCGTTACACACTGATTTCAGGTCATGGATAAGTTGAAAGGAAAGAAGCACAGAAAATTGATGGATAAGTAATCTCTCGGTGTACTCGAGTTATAAGTCTTTAGAGATTCGATTTCCCCCTTTTCAGTTATTCTGGGTATTTTTTGTGCAATTTTTTATCTTCATATCATTCAACTTTAATACTACTAGCGTTCGTGTTTTGAACTTATACAGAGCATCCATGGATTAGAGAAGATGGAGAAGCATCACACAAGCCAATAGACAGTGCAATCATTTATAAGATGAAGCAATTCCCAGCCATGAACAAACTCAAGAAAGAGGGGTTTTGAACATATTGTCTTTGCTTTTGCTTTTATATCACATCACATCTTTTTCTGATTACAATCATTTATGTCTAAGTGTGCGACTGTGCATTACAGAACAACCCACATGAATGATTAATAGGCAGGTTTCAATGTTGGTCAAAGGTTGACCTGGTAATTAGGAAGAATAAAGCACATGGGGCAGTGATGACCGTTACAATTAGACTGTTCCTAGTATTTCTCATTTTCTGTTCAGTTTAGTAGTTTAAATAGAATAGCTTAGTGTTTACAATTCATCAGTCGAAATTTCATTGTATAGCACCTTAATCATTAGGCTGCTAGTATTCTTCATTCAATAAAGAAAATCATTCGGCTGCCATTTCCAGTTTTACCCCTGTTACCCTTGTTCTTGTTTACTATTCTATTGCTTGATCGCCAACATTTGGTATCCGAGCCTCAACAGATCCTGATCATTTTGTATGCCCAAGTATCCTCGTTTCAGCAATATGACAGCTCCATCATCATCCAATCAATCCAAGGACAGCCCCTTCACTCTACAGTACCCTATGTTGACATCACTCAACTACAATACCTGGTCAATAAAGATGGAAGCAATCATGGATGCCCATGGGTTATGGGATGCCATTGAGCCACCAACCGGTGTGGTTGTGGATGAGAAGAAGAGCAAGCAGGCTCGAGCTTTCATCTTCCAGTCAATACCAGAAGAAATACTTGCACAGGCATCCAAGAAGAAGACAGCTAAGGAAGTTTGGGACTCTCTAAAGTTACGGTATGTGGGTGCAGAGAGGGTCCAAAAGGCAAGGCTGAGGGTACTGAAGAGTGAGTTTGAAGCACTTCAGATGAAGGAAACAGAATCTATAGATGAATATGCTGGGAAGATCTCAGCAATGATCTCTAAATTCGGGAGTGCAGGGGAAATATTGGAAGATGAAGAATTGGTAAGAAAGTTGTTTGATACAGTCCCAGAGAAGTTCATAAATCTAGTCGCATCAATGGAGCAAAGTTGTGATATGGAATCAATGCCATTTGAAGAAGTAATTGGGCATTTGAAAGCATATGAAGATAGGCTCCGGCTCCGAAAGGCAAACACACAGGGAGATAATGCCCTGCTGCTTGCCAAGGCAGAAGGCTCGTCAACCCACCGGAGTCCAAGCAAGCAAAATTCAACAGGTGGTCGAGGAAGGGGCAGAAATAATAATCGGGGCGGAAGAGGCAGCACACGAGGGCGAGGCTCGTCTCATGGCAGAGGTGGGTGCTGGGGTGGTGACTCACGACAAGAGGCGAACAACACAAACAAAAAGCCACGAGACAAGAGCAACATCAGATGCTATGAATGCCAAGAGCTTGGTCATTATGCATCAGAGTGCAAGGTAAAGAAGCAACAAGACCAAGAAGTAAACTTGGCTGCTGATGAAGAAGAACCAACTCTATTGTTGACTGTTTGTGGTGAAAAGAATATCGAAGTGGTCCTTTTGAATGAAGAAAAAGTCTATCCGAGCCAACTCAAGGAGAGCAATGAAGAGAACATATGGTATCTAGACAATGGAGCTAGTAACCATATGACTGGATGCAGGGCCTTATTTGCAGAACTAGATGAGAAAGTAACGGGGCAGGTTCGATTCGGAGACGGGTCCAGGGTTCCGATCAAAGGAAAAGGTGCTCTCCTATTTGATTGCAAGAATGGTGATCAATTTGTCATCCCAGATGTGTATTATATTCCTGCCCTGCACAATAATATAATAAGTCTGGGACAAATGACCGAAGAGGGGTATGACATAGGGATGAAGAAGGAGTTCCTAAGAATGTATGATGAAGCAGGAAGCTTGGTTATGAAGGTGCAGAGATCCAAGAACAGACTTTATAAAATTAAGCTTACACCTGGGAAGCCTGTGTGCTTAGCCATGAGTATAGACGATGACTCATGGTTATGGCACGCACGCATGGGACACACTAACTTCAGAACACTCGAGGAGATGACACGTAAGAAGATGGTATTAGGCATGCCCCAGGTGACTCATCCATCACAGGTGTGTGAAGGATGCATGCTGGCCAAGCAACCAAGACAAGCTTTTCTAAAGGAAGCCACGTGGAGAGCTAAAGAGCCACTACAGCTAGTGCACGCAGACTTATGCGGACCCATCACCCCAGCAACTAAAGGTGGGAATCAATATTTCCTCTTAATCGTGGATGACTACTCACGGTATATGTGGGTATACCTGATCAAAACAAAAGATGAAGCGTTGAGCATGTTTCAGAAGTTCAAATTGCAAGTTGAGAAAGAAAGCAGCCACAAAGTCAAGATGATAAGAACTGACCGCGGAGGTGAGTTCAATTCGAATCAATTACAGTTCTTTTGTGAGCAGGCGGGAATCAAGCGACAATTGACAACACCACACACCCCACAACAAAATGGGGTTGTGGAACGTCGAAATAGGACGATTTTGGAGATGACTAGGGCACTACTCAAGGCTATGGGGATACCGGATCAATTTTGGGGAGAGGCCGTGAGACATTCAGTGTATTTTTTGAACAGAACAAGCACAAAAGCGCTCAAAGACGTAACCCCATACGAATCACTGAAAGCTTCTAAACCCTCGATCGCACACTTGAAGATCTTCGGTTGCGTGGGATTTGTGAAGAAATTGCGAGGCCTGAGCAAACTAACTGATCGAAGCGAGCCAATGGTGTACCTGGGAACAGAAGAAGGAACAAAAGGGTACCGTATGTTTAACCCCAGCAGTCGATGGATAGTGATATCTCGAGACGTGATCTTTGACGAAGGAAGGCCTTGGGCTTGGAATAATGAAACAACGGGGGAGCCACTTTCAACGCCTTACTGGACCAATGTTATTGTCCATGAAGGAGCCCAATCCCAGCCGGCCCAAGATCCTGATCAGTCAATTAACACTAACGAAGACCCTGTGACGCCGTTAAACGATCTCTACGGAGACATTGGATTGGATGACTCACGACTTGAAGACTCGACACAGTCGTATGTACCTGGTACCAACTCGACACCTCCCAGTCGAGTATCGACGATCCAATCAAGAAGCGGGTCCGTAGCTTCGTATGACGACACACCAGCGAAAGGGTTTCGATCACTCAATGAAATTTACGAAAACACAAGAAGATTGGACGAGGCTGAAATACAAGAATTGTATGAGAAGAACCAGGAGCTACTGTTGATTGATGATGAGCCTACGTCCTATGAAGAAGCAGCGACTGAAAGAGCTTGGAAGCAGGCCATGAAATTGGAATTGGAGTCAATTGAAAGGAACAAAACCTGGTCCCTAGCCAAATTGGCCCCAAATCGCAAGACAATAGGGCTAAAATGGGTATTTAAGTTAAAAAAGAGTGCAGCTGGAGAAGTAATCAAGCATAAGGCTCGTTTGGTCGCCAAGGGTTATGTTCAAGAAAGAGGTGTCGATTTTGATGAAGCATTCGCACCAGTCGCCAGATTAGAGACGATAAGACTAATTCTCTCAATAGCAACAAAGGAGAATTGGCTGGTACATCACCTGGATGTTAAGTCAGCTTTCCTTCATGGCGATCTTAAGGAAGAAGTCTATGTAACTCAGCCCCCTGGGTTCACGGTCAAAGGGAAGGAAGGTTGGGTGTATCGTCTTCATAAGGCCTTGTATGGGCTACGACAAGCGCCAAGGGCATGGAACATAAAGCTCGACCAATCACTCAAGTCACTTGGATTCACCAGATGTGCTCAAGAGCAAGCAGTCTACAAGGTACACAAATCCAACCTGGTTCTCATAGTTGGAGTATATGTAGATGATCTTATTGTCACTGGGTCGAGTGAAAAGGGAATCCAAGAGTTCAAAACAAGGATGAAAAGTGTATTTGACATGAGTGATCTGGGATTGTTATCATATTATTTGGGAATTGAAGTATCACAGGGTAAGGCAGGTATAATGCTCACACAGAAGGGATATGCTGAAAAGATACTAAAAGTATCAGGGATGGAAGGATGTAACAGTTCACAGTACCCAATGGAACCAAAACTACAGCTAACCAAAGATGAAGATGGTGAACCTGTAAATGCAACAATGTACAGAAAGCTAGTTGGAAGTTTAAGGTATCTGGTTCACACAAGACCAGACCTTAACTCTAGCATTGGAGTGGTGAGCAAGTTTATGCAAAATCCCAGACAAAGTCACTATACTGCTTTAAAACATATCTTGAGATATGTGAAGGGAACAACAGGGTATGGACTGAGGTACCACAGGGGAGGTGATGGAAGACTCGTGGGTTACAGTGACAGTAGTTACAATAGTGATCGTGAAGACAGAAGAGGAACAACTGGAATGGCTTTCTACTACTCGGGAAACCTTATAACATGGGCATCACAGAAACAGAAAACAGTGGCACTTAGCTCATGTGAAGCCGAGTATATGGTTGCAACAGCAGCTGCATGTCAAGCACTGTGGTTAAGGAATCTGTTCAGTGAGCTGATGGAAAAGAAGGCACAAAAGGTGAAGCTGTTAATTGACAACCAATCCACAATAGCACTTATAAGAAATCCAGTGTCTCATGGCAGAAGTAAGCACATAGACACAAGATTTCACTTCATTCGGATGTGTGTTGAAAGGGAACAGATTCAAGTGGAGCATGTGAGTGGAGATCAACAGAAGGCTGATGTTCTAACAAAGGCAATGCCAAGGATAAAGTATGCTGAGATGATAAAGTATGCTGAGATGAGGGCATTAATTGGCATAGAAGATCTGAAGAAGAAAGGTCAACCTTGAGGGGGAGAAATGTTGGTCAAAGGTTGACCTGGTAATTAGGAAGAATAAAGCACATGGGGCAGTGATGACCGTTACAATTAGACTGTTCCTAGTATTTCTCATTTTCTGTTCAGTTTAGTAGTTTAAATAGAATAGCTTAGTGTTTACAATTCATCAGTCGAAATTTCATTGTATAGCACCTTAATCATTAGGCTGCTAGTATTCTTCATTCAATAAAGAAAATCATTCGGCTGCCATTTCCAGTTTTACCCCTGTTACCCTTGTTCTTGTTTACTATTCTATTGCTTGATGGCCAACATTCAACAATCATATTTCATATGTCTACATTCATACATATACATATATACATATACATATGCTAAGTAGATTTTGCATGCTTATGGCAAACAATATGAAATTACGAATGTTAAGCACCAACAAATTAGTTTTAGCATTTGTCAAAATGGACAACGAATTATATGAAGACAAACCTGTGTCAAAATTAACGGGGAAGGTAGAATTGTTGATTTGAAGATGAACCATCAATTTCACACTTTAGGTAGAATTGTTAAAATTCTCTTTTTTCTTAAATTAACTATGAACTAATAGGTTTTATTTGATGATAGATACATGATTGTCTTATCTAAAAAACAGTGTCTATTTTCAAAAATCACTTGGTAGTTATAAAGGTATGTTGATCAACTTTGAAATTTTAGATTTATTTTTTACTTTTCTTGAAATTTCTATAATATATGTAGAATTGAGGTGATATTTTTTTGTTAATATAATTGGATACTGGTATCTAAGACTTACATTTTATTGGAGTAGCTAAAATTGGTGAGTTTTGTGATGAGATTGCAGTGCTTTAAATTTATAAGGAGTTTTTGAACCATATTGTTTTTTTTTTTCTTTTTTTTACATTTCTATTATTTATTTTTCATTATCTAAGTCACAAAAAAACCACTGGTGTTCCGGTAAACTGATTGTTTGAAGAAACTAGAGATGTGTCTTAATGACATTATGATAATAAAAATAAACTGCAATTTTCTCTTAGTAATTAGCTAACGGAGATCATTCGGAAAATATAATTTGTTTTTATACCTTTTTATTGCAGTGCTATGGTTCTCGCCATTGATGATGAAAATGTGCCCAAACGTTTTTATATGTGATTCAATCTGTTATTTTTTTTTGGTAATAATGTATTTAAATCTTTATTCAAGGATCTATAGTATGTAACCTTGATTTAATCATTTTCCAGTTCTGACCTTATCTGACCTTATCTTTATTCAAGGATCTATAGTTAGCAACTCATATGCATCAGTTTTGAATGAAATGTTATTCGACTTATTTAGTTGTCATGTTTTAAGACCGTTTCCCACTTTATGAAAGTTCATGTTTGAAATAAACATCTTAACCTATGATACATGTCAAACTTTTGTTTTTTGTTCGTAAGTTTCTATTATTACAACTTAACAATTGATATTTTATGATGGTTTGCCTATATGATCCTCATTGTGAAAGCGTATATAGAATAATAGAAAGTTTCTCTGTATGTCTTGCTACAAGCAACTATTTATTTTCTTAAAAGCAAAGGAGATTCAAGTCTAATTACCTTTTGTTGCTTACCTAGATCAATAAAAGAGTTAAGACGGTGAATAATACAATCAAGAAATTTAAAAAAGATGTTGATAGATGTAAAGAGAAGATTGATAGAAGAAGTCCGGGTGCGGCTCAAGAAGCTTTGAAAGTTCGGGAAAAGACATTTATCAAGGAGAAAAAATGGTATGGTACGTCATATAATATAACACCAATGTCTTTTTTGGATATTTAGAACTTGAATATTCCTCCGTAGCTTTTGATTTCATTCAAGCTACTTTTCTTAATATAATTTATACGGGTTAGACGTTAATCGACAATCTTTTATAATTCTTGTAAGGTACGAAGGACAACGTCACATGCTACAAAATAAGCTCTCAAGCTAGATCGAGTCATATTTGCTAGAGAGGGTATTAAGGATGCTCAACAAAAACAAACAGTATGTTTCACAATCATAAATTTAGTATTATTATTATTATTATTATTATTATTATTATTATTATACTTGAATTTCTTTTTTCTGTCATCTGCTTGTGTGAACCATGCCTTAAAAGATATACTACATTTTTGGGTTTTGAGTCAAATATCCTTGTTTCAGTCAACTAAACTCAAAGTTTTATTCGTGAATTGATTTTGTATTGTCTAGTGTCAGATCTACAAGAGTTGATGGAATAATGAACAATTTGCAAGATGACATAAAGGGATTGCTTGATGGTAGCAATGAAATACTAAAGTCTCTTGGTGCAAGCCACAATGTGCCTGTTGACAACAACAAAAGTAAGTCTAAAATTTAGTTGTTTAAAAAAAGTGATGAAAAAGGTGTAAAAACGTCTTTAAAAACTTGTAAAAACTGAATTTCAAAGAATAAAAATTAATTTTGGGAAGAATTTGTAAACTGAGGATTTGCCTCTAATTAATGCATTGGTGGTTCGTAGTGCTAGTCTTATTTCTGCATGAGCTGTGGTTCTGTCTATTCGTCTGTGAGGTGAGTTTTCTCACTATACTTTGTATTGTAGTATGTATCATCAGTGTGTTAGGATGTTGATATGATGTAGTGATTTGTTATATTGGTAGATCTGTTATGATTACCTGTATTTTCTTGTTATGGTATTTGTAGATATCGACATGTTTTGGGTGGGTTTAGGCGGTCATGCTTTGTGCTGTAGGCCAAGATACCCGAGGGATCCATTTGTTACTGTAGGCCCAAAAAGAGCGGTCCAGCTACATGTTGTAGGCTCAGGAGAGCGGTCCGGTTGATACTGGCTCAGGAAAGTGCGGTCCAGCCATATAGGATGTAGTCTCAGGAGACGGTCCAACCATTTATTGTAGGCCTGGTGTGCACGCATTGTATATGTATTGTTGTGTGGGGTATTTTTGGAAACTCGCTAGGCCTTGACTTGCAGTTGTGGATGTAAATATTTTAGGTACTTCTGAGGATGGGGTCAAGGCGAATGTGTGACAATACACAACATCCAGTGGTTGTTATGTTTTGAGAGTTGCTATGATTTTGATACTCTGGTTTTATGATATGATTGTGGAACAACATTTTTGGTGACTTATGTTTTATGGAAAAATGGTTTCTTCTCTTTTAAAAAAAATGGAAAAATTTTACTATGGTTTTAGGGATGTTACATAGTTATTTTTATGCCACTTTTTGGTGTCATTAGGTATGATACCATTAGAGAGATTTTGGTTTGTGTCTTCTCAACCAAGAAACTTCAAGGAGGAAGAGATCTCAAGCATAGAGATCAAGGGCTACATAAGAGGTATATTATTCTTCCTTATGTTTTATGTTTTCATAGGGTAGCAGTAATAATTTAGATCCTAGGATGCAAGTACACTAAGATTAATCTTTGATTGTTTCCGTTATCTAGATAGATTGTATTGATACATAGAAAACCCACCAGTGATAGTTCTTAATCTTGATGTGGCATTGTTAGGCCAAATAATGACAGGTATGTTTGCAAGTTGGTCAAAAGATGTCAAAACCCAATATAGCTACTTTTTGACAAAGATATATAACAACATGAATCATTGCAAAACATGCTTGATCAAAATAATTAATTTTTTTAATTAGCTCATAAATTATTGCAAAACATATGTGATTAAAAGAAATTTCCATGTATGCGATACAATGTCAAATTTGTATGTCAACATTCATGATGTATATGATATATATATAACTCATTTATATGGTCATATATTTAATCTATTTCAATCATTAAAGTTATATTACTACATTGAATATAGGTCGCAACAATAAAACAATCATATGCCACATAAAGGATATAACATTAATTTGTTTATGCATAAATACAAATATAAATAAGATTCAAGTTGCATAAATCAAAAAGTTCATATTAATCATTAAATTTTGTTTTTCCACTCGATATTTGTATTTTGACATTATTTGTTTACAATTTTATCAATTTTCATATGTGGGGTACGAACTTTTGTTCATTTTTACCTACACAAACACAGTGATGGTGGAGGCAAACAAGTGTCCCTAATATTCCGCAATCATAATGAATGCAATCGAAGAAACTATTACATTCTGGAAGTGCATCTTCTGAATAGGAAGTCACGTCATTCAAACCTGTAGCACAAATTAAAAAAAGATAAATGTTAAGTCTTTCTCTTTCCCTCACACACACACACACACACACACATATATATATATATATATATATATATATATATATATATATAAACACTTCAAATTGTTTGTATACTAATTCATGTAGAACTGTTGTTTCATAACATGCATAAACATCTTTGAATTTTAAATTTATGAAAAGGGAAAGGAAGTGAAGTTAAAAAGAAAATTAATTAGTATTTTGCAGTTTTTAAGGGAAAAAAAGAAAGAGAATCTTTTGTTTTCTACATATGATTTTGAGGGGAGAAAACATATGTTTAGAATTCTCTTTTTTTTTTCTTTTCATTCCTTTAAAAGCTAAGTGCATGTTTTCCCCGTTTAATCACTCTTACTTCTCTCTTTTTTCTATTTAAAAAAAGGAAAGAAAAAAAAACTCAAGAGCAAGGTGAAAATGAACTCCGTACACATAGAAAGAGATGTTCACCTAAAACAAAAAGTAAAAATATCACAATGAATGTTCGTTTCATTCTCGAATTATGATGAAATGGATAGAAAAATCAATGTGTGGTGAGTGTATAATTGTTTGTCTATGTATTGTTAGTTTTTCATTTTCTTGACATTATATAGACAATGTTAACTCATAGGATCCTATAACATAAGAATAGTTTCGTATCTATAGATTTTAATGCAAAAAATAAATGTTGTTGACTTTTTAAATTAGGTTATCATTAATTTTCATAATTGCAAAGATATTCGAATTTACAACCTCATCTTTTATAGATTTATGATTTAATTAATATCATTAAAACAATTAGAATTAATTAATTCTTTTCTCACTAGTTGCCATACAAGAAAAAATGATTTAAGCTTTTACGAATATTATAAATGATTAGAAATTTAACTAAAATTTTAAACTAATTTTCAAAAACCATGTCATTACAAAATCAGTTTATCTCTATTACTTTCATAACTCTTATGTATAAGTGTTGTAATTAATAATTCTTTTTGAATATTTATAACGAAAAAGATAAAATAGAATACAAGAATCCTATGAAATTTAAAAAAATAACAAATTTAATATCTTTACTTATTAATCATAAGACTTGTCAACATTAATGATAAATAAATATATCAAATAGGTAAAATAGGGTATTTAATGTTTATTACATTAATGATAATTAAATATAGCAAATAAGTAAAAGAGAAATCAAATATCCTCCTACCTAAGTAAAATATTGTATTTAATGTTTAGTTCATTTCTAAAATATCAAAAATATATTTGTCATTATGTGTTTTATGTAATCTAATCTTTTATTAAATGTTTACTAACTATCAGTAAATAGAAACTTAACATAGATATATATATATATATATATATATATATATATATATATATATATATATATATTAGGGTGAGCAAAAACCGAACCGCAAACCGGAAAAACCACATAAACCGAAACCGAAATGAAAATCGATGGTGCGGTTTTTAGTTATGCAAAAACCGAAAATGCTCGCTGCGGTTTCTAGTCTTGCAAAAACCGCAAAAAACTGAATCGCACCGCACATATATATATATATATATATATATATATATATATATATATATATATATATATATATATATATATATATATATAGGTTCAAATGTTTCTCACATCTATTGTGTGCTAGAATGCACCAATAAGAATTTAATAAAAATTAAATTATTATTTAATCAAATAAAGATAGATACTAAATGATTTCTATAATTATATGTATATTAAATGATATCCATAATTATAATTCTTTTTTTATGGAAACTAATTAAATTCGCCATTAATATCAGCAATAATATTCTTTCAGAATGAATTGGGATCTAGTTTTACATGTATGGGTTCGTATTTTTTTCATGACCCGCTCATTCAAAATACAACATAGTTGCCTAGAACATGGATAACAAGAGTGTATTCTAGTAGAAATAAGAATTTATTCTAGAAGAATGAGTGTGTATTCTAACAAAGATGAGAGTGTATTCTAGTAGAATACACTCTCGTTCTTCATATTCTATGTAACTTTGTTGTATTTTAAGTGAGTGGGTCCATAAACAAAACACGGACCCTTACATGAAAATCTATATGCGAATTCATTCTGAAAGAATGTTATTGCTGATATTAATAAATAATTTAATTAGTTTCCATAAAAAAGAGAATTATAATTATGGATATCATTTAATATACATACAATTATGGAAATCAATTTAATATCTATTTTTATTTAATTAAATAATTATTTAATCTTACTAAAATCATTTTAGTGCATTCTAGCACACAATAAATGTTAGAAACACATGAACCTAGCCCTATATATATATATATATATATATATATATATATATACACACACACACACACACACACACACAGAGAGAGAGAGAGAAAGAGGTAGGTTCAAATGTGGATGAACAAATATTGTGTGGATGTAGGGATTAATATGGGCCAAGTATTATTTAATTTTAATAAATAATTAATTAAATCATCTAATAAATAATTAATTAAATCATCTACCCTTTAATTTAGGCAAATTACTTCATTTAAAACCCTATTGCCTCTTCAATCGACACCCACAAAATCGTATCCCTCCCGCTTCCATCGACCTTCGGCCCCATCAGACGACCTTGAGTCATCATCGCTTTCAACCATTAGATTTAGGGTATACAATCACCGCCATTATCATCTTTATCAGCGTGTTGGTAACACCAAGGAAGAATCGGTGAGCCACAGTGGTTGCTAGGTTTGCTTTCCGGCGAGTTGTACCAACCATCAGATCAGAGGTTTCTCCACGCAGTCCATCTTCATCATCGCTTCACCTTCACGCCGTCGCCGGTCACCGTAAGACCTTGAGTCCGTCGTCGATCCTCACTACAGTGTCCGTCGTCGACTCTTTAATCGTCGACCCTTTCTACCCCTTCATCTATTCATCAGCAACACACGGATTCCGTGTAGAGTTGGGAAAACCTAAATTTTGCTTCATCTCCTTCCGTGTTGGAATCAAGAACCCCGCCCCTTTCCTTGTACTCACTTTCTCCTTTAAAGAAGCCTTACAAAGTTGGATTATACCAATCATTCTCTCTGTTCTTTTCTTGATTTTGACAGGTAAACCCATCAATTTTAATTTCTTGTCGTTGCGTTCTTCATTGGGTTTAAAGAAGCAACTCTCTCACGTTTCATGTATTTTTTTCTGCGATAACCCTGTTTTCTTCTTTAATCGCGTTTTAAGCGTTCAATTCACTTGTTGTGGGTTTTGTTGTAATGTTTTTCAATTGTTTGAAATCTGCAGAAAGCAATCAGAGTGCAGATATGGATAAATGCTCGTTCAAGCTTGAACACCCATTGGGTATTGTGCCTTTAATCACAATTTCCTTTTCTTTTGCGGTTTTCCAGTTTCATTCTTGATCATAAGATAAGAATATTTGTTTAATTGGGTGCTTCGATGTCTGTTTTCTAAACGATTATTGCATCAAGATGTGCAATTAGATAATAAGATCAATTGCTAAACCTGAATTTCTCCTTTTTGTTTATGTAGAGAAGAGGAAATCGGAATCCTCTCGCATCAGAGAGAAGTATCCTGATAGAGTTCCTGACAAGGAAGTATCCTCTCGCATTAGTAAGACATTTTGTTTCTTTATCAATCAAACTTTATGCTATTTTATTTATCTCTTAACTCTTGAGTAAAATTTTGGTTTCAGGTGATTGTTGAGAAAGCTGAAAAATCCGACATTCCTGACATAGACAAAAAGAAGTATGTGAATGTTAACCTTTCCCATTTGTTGTATCTATCTTAGTTTATATAGGAATATATGAAAGAAATAACAAACTACTTTCATCGATTTGATTAGATCACTACATTTTTTACATTTTCTTTTTATGGTGTCATTTATATAAAAAGATATGAATGTGATGGGACCCACAAAATGGTAATGAGTTAATGTTTTTATTTCAGATATCTAGTTCCAGCTGATTTGACCATGGGTCAATTTCTGTATGTTGTTCCAGCTGATTTGACCAATGGTGGATGGAATATAACAACATGAAACAAGAATGAAAATGAAGATTCTTTCATGAATGACATTGTATTCTTATAGATGAAGATTTTTTCAAGAATGACTCACCATGAAGCTTGTATTCTAATAGAATGTGGCAAAAATTCAAAAAATAACATTGTATTTTTATAGAATGTGACAGTAAAAATTATTTTTTTGTTTATTTTTGGACCTTAGATTCTTTAATAATATTATTATTCTTCAATAATGTCAATAATAGATTATTATTTTTTAAGAATGTTGTTATTCTTCAACTCATGGTTTAAAAATTTGTTATTCTTAAAAATGTTCATTCAATCAGAATATGTATTCTGTCAGACTTTGTATTCAATCAGAATATGTATTCTATTAGATATGTATTTTAAACTCTTGGTCCATATTCATTCCTACATCCACACAATACTTATCATCCACATTATAACCTAGCCCTATATATATATATATATATATATATATATATATATATATATATATATATATATATGTATATATATATACCATCTTATAAAGAGTTTATAAATGTGGGTCCCTTGCATTTTAAGACAATGTCTTAAAATTCAAGGAGAAGGAATCTGGACCATCGAATCTACATTGAAAGGTGAGGATTTAACTGCTCGGGATCCATGTGAAATGCTCTCAACCAATAAGAATAGAGCGTTTAAATGCATGTCTTGGAAATAAGCTGACTACTACAAGGGAGAAAGCAGACATCATGAGGATTGCCAGGGTGGCCTTTTTTAAATGTGTCCAGACCGTTGATCTACTACACTGATCCAACTAGGGGTGAGCATTTGGACCGAACCGTACCGGACCGGACCGGCGCTTGGACCGGACCGGTTATGGAGAATATTGTGGACCATGGACCGGACCGGATGAGTCGTGTCCATGTCCATGTCCGGGTCCGGGTCCAGGTCCGGGTTTTCCGGTTCTTGGACCCGTTTGGACCGGTACAACTTTAATTTCATAGAGTATAAGTTGTTAAAATAAGTTTTTAGGTTTGATACGATACAACTTGTAAAAATGATTATGTTTCCGTTTCATGCATAACTAATCTACCTTGATGTTATAATATTATAAGTTGCAAAATTAATTTTCCAAATAAAATCAACTAACATATAATCAAGTTCACCAAGATCCCTTTCATATGATTTATCTATCAAATATACATAAAATTCAGAATTATAGTATAAAATGATAGTTAAAAAGTTGAAATATTTCAGCTTTGATAGCTCAACTTTGAAAGATTGTAACTCACTAAATATAATATCAAAATCAACAAAATTATAGTCTAAATTTATCTACAAACTGTAAACTAAATGTTGGAAAAAACCTCAGATCAATCCGACTTAAAACGAATGAGTTATGGTTGTTTAAAAATTTTCACAAATTACAAAATTTTTAAAAACTTGCTGAAAAGCTGAAAATTTTCAGCTTTGATAGCTCAACTTTGGAAGACTATAACTCATTGAATATAATACCGAAATCAACAAAATTATAGTCTAAATTCATCTACAAACTGTAAACTAAACGTTGGAAAAAACCGTGTGTCAATCCGACTTAAATTGAATGATTTATGGTTGTTTAAAAGTTTTCACAGATTACAAAATTTTAAAAATGTTGCTGAAAAGCTGAAAATTTTCTGCTTTGATAGCTCAACTTTGAAAGTCTGTAACTCATTGAATACTATACCAAAATCAACAAAACTATAGTCTAAATTCATCTACAAACTGTAAGTTAAACGTTGGAAAAAACCGCGTGTCAATCCGATTTAAAACGAATGAGTTATGGTTGTTTAAAATTTTCACAGATTACAATTTTTTTTTTAAATCGGGTCCAACCGGTTCTAAACATGGTAAAAACCGGACCGGACCGGGAAAAAAACCGGACCGGACCGGGATGGATTCCTAGAACCGAGAACCGGCCCGGGGGTCTTAAAAAACGGTCCGATCCGGTCCGGTCCGGTCCACCGGTCCAAATGCTCACCCCTAGATCCAACTGCCGTTGATTCCGATTGACTACATCAAGAACACACTCTTTTACCTGAACTATCTCCGATTCAAAATTTGAAAACCCGACTCCCTTTTCCAGTTCTCTCTGAACAAGCCCAATCACCGCCTCCACCATTTAACCTACCGCCACTGCCACCGCCTCCACCATTTAACCTACCGCCACCGCCACAATCAAAGACGAAGACTTGGAGCTGAACCCGTAAGCATATTTCCTTTTGATTTCTCAGGTAAGGTTTTTAGTTGTTTTAAGAAGATGGGTTGCTCATGTCTTCGATCTACATATATATTTTTAAGTTGTGATGAGAAATCCCTATCGATCAAACTTCATTGGCTCTCACCATCTCTGATTAAACCCCAAGTCTCCCAAAACCTCACCCCATGCCTTGCATATGCTCTTTCTCTCTCTGGAACTTTAGGCGGCACCATCATCCCACCGCCTTCCCCCTCCACCTTCTCTCTAACCCTAAATCGCCACTAAATCTCTGTACACACAAACATGCACACTCTAAAGAAAACCCTAGGTGTATGTCATTTGCCAATGCTGATATTAGACATCGACGCTACAATCGAAGGAGTCAAGGAGGTGTTTCATGTGAATCCATATCTATTCTTAGGTTTGTCTACGGATCTTTATAATGAAGTAGATTTATGATTTATTTAACCTTAAATCGATTTGTTTTGTTATCTTTTTCTTATATGAAGGTTTCTTTGAAAAGGGACATTTTTGTTGTTATATTTCTCTTGGATTTTCTTTGACCGTACCACTCTTGGTATTGGTAATAGGAAGACATGCTACAATCTCCCGTTTCATTACCTTGACTTGATGACAAAAACTCATATTCTTCTTTTAATAACATATTCAATCTGTTTTTTAATCATATTGAACATGTATCTACACGAAAGCCGAGTATCTGGTCAAATCTGAGAGTTTTATAAAGGTGTAAGTTTTACCAGTTTCATTTTATACTTGGATTTTCTTCTTTTTTATAATTTGAATGAATCCTTCTTTGTGTTTGTTAAATTGGTGGTAGTTTTTACCTGGTATAATAATAATTTTAATACCAGAGTCAAAACCCTCCTATTTTTTCAAAGCTTAATATGAGTTTTATATTTATTTTTTTATCTGGTATAATAAATTTGTTTGTATGTTGTCAATAAGTAGTTTACTGGTGTTTCAAGGGAAAGAAAGACATAATCTCTCAAGTGAAGGGGAGAATTGCATCTGGATCTGGGTGTTGCTGTTAAGCTTATGCCAAATTTATTGATCAAATCATTAAGTTCAGAAAAGAGGGTGAGTTGATTTACCTAATTTAACTATACCTTTGTTTATTTTAGTGTGTTAAAATTGGTTTCTATACCTTGATATTTGGTTTTGAGTTTAAGATTCATGTTCTGTAACGTCGATTTTGATTTCTAGATTTAAATTCTTGACATATATACTGTCCAAGTTTGATTTATCTTATAGTTTGTGATTTGATCACTCTATGTGTTTTGTTAACTTCATAGCTTATTGTTAGATGAGATTTTTAGTAAAATTTTCATATTATCTCTTCTTTTTGTGTTTGTGGACAGGCTGGAGTTGTGACATGAATAAGTGGTCTATGGTCTTAATTCTATTTGGTTCAGTTGGCTTCATTTTTAAAATTTTCAAGATTGAATAAACCTCTAAGGTTTGTTTTTTCCCTGTTTTCGTAATTTTATTTGCTTTTAGGAGAAAGGTTATGATGTTAACACAATGAACTATTGATTCTAAAAAAACAGTTAAACAACTTTGATCCGTTCTTGAAACATACTGTCCCTTATGGGAGTTGATTGCATCGAAAGGAGTTAAATTTGTTGGTAATTAGTTTTTCCATAATAACACCTTATTGCAATTTGCACATGCAGAAATTATGTTACTGTTGATCTAATTATGAATGTAAAAAGATAATTTTTTTTCATTTTCATTATGAAATTAAACATTGCACTTAGAAAGATGTTTTTCTTTATTTTACTTGATTGATATAACTATAACAAATATTAGATGATTAATATATAAATCTTTTTTATTTGAAAAGGTCTGCTTCTCTGCTTCTCTCCAGGTATGCTTTTACATAAGCTTTCATCACGCATTCTCTCTTTCTCTCAAATGACATGTTTTTGTTTTCTGGTTTCAAGTTAATTACATTTTTAATCATATCACAGGCTTCCGCTTTCAGCGGGTTATGCAAATGAGTAGGAAGACAAATCAACCACAATTTATACGGTGAACAATCTCGAAGGGAAAAACAAAGAGAAGCAAAAGTAAAATACTCCAAAAGCATCGTAGCAGCATGAACCAAAGTGTATTTTAGTAAAAAATTGAAGTATTAATAAAAATCAATAATTGGTTATTTGAGAGTTTGTAGTTCTTTTGATTTATTAATTTTGGAAATCTTACATTTTATTTTCCTAACTTTACATGTCGTGGTTTGACTTTATCTATGTAAATGATTTACCTAACGTTGTTTTTTTCTTCGAATGCAATGTTTGTTAGTGGCAGTTTAATTTATACATTTCACAATGAAATGTTTTATTGTCCGTCCAAGATTAATTAACAAAAAAGACTATACAACATTTTCTAAACATACAATTTTTTTGTCAATTAAATAAGTAAATTACATGAAAGTTCCCTATGGATTGAAATATTATTTATACTCGCTCAATATATTTTTCAACTCGGAAAATTCCAATGGTTTGGTTTTATTTTGGTTTAGTCATGCCGAACCAAAAATGTCTTTATTGCCCTTTTATATTTTATTTTTAATTTTCATATTAATTATTTGTTTAGTATAATTTTAAAACTTAAATTTGGCCCATACCTTAATTTACCCCCTATATTATACGACATGGTTCTCACTTTAACACCATCTCATGTCACTGCCGCGCACCGTATTGTGAGGCTATGAACCTAGCCATAAACTATATACGAAAGGGAACTATCTAGCGCAAAACAGTCTACCAAAAGGCCGAAAGAAACTATATTCCGAGAGGAACTAGCTAGCGACGCCGCATCGCGCGGGTACCTCACTAGTGTGTGTGTGTATATATATATATATATATATATATATATATATATATATATATATATATATATATATATATATATATATATATATATATATATATATATATATTAAGTGTTGATATTTGTAAGAACCAAAAATTCATTACAATTAAAATTTCTATAAATACAAATATCTATCTTATATATCAGAGGATGATTGTAAATTTTTAAGGATACATTCAAAATAATGTTTAAGACATTGTTTAACATTTAAATATGAAGAGTATTAGTGATGATATTATCATTTTTATGAATACATTAATTTATATTATCGCATGTATCTGTGAAACAAATATTATATTTTATTCGTATTATATTGAGGCATTAGAGACATTTTGGATGAGTAGTTATGTAATTTGATTACAATACAAGAGGTAGTGGTATTGGTTCATCTCCAAAAAATGATTAGCACTCCTCATCCGAGTCAAAGTAACTCGCCGACTTACATGAGTTTTAGCAAAAAGGCAAAACAAAAACTAAAATAAAAAAAATAAAAAATCTGACAAAAAACCGCAAAAAAACCGAACCGCAAAAAAAACCGTAAAAAAACCGCAAAAACCGAACGACATAAAAACCGAACGGTGCGGTTTCTAAACTTCAAAAAACCGAAATTGGTTTTCGGTTCGGTTTTGGCCGAAAACCACACCGAACAGCACCACGCTCACCCTTAATATAACATAAATAATTTATAAGAGAAAATAATTATTTATTTAAAAAGTTGATTCTTCCATATAAAATATATTTTTCAAGTTATACTAACTTGTATGTAGATGAATCAATACTACCAAGTAAAATAACCACCTATCATTCCAAACTACCACCATTCTATGTGATAACAATATTTGCCATACTTTTACGAGGTTGATGTCATTATTTAGTCCAACTCCTTGTAATATTTATACTTAATAACTAATAAATATTTAGAATTACTAAAGGGCTTCTTATTTGTAAATCATGTAATATTTGTTATTTTATAGTTTACATCATTTACTATTTTTTTTTTGGTAAGGAATGCAAAACCTGCCTCATGTATATATATTTTTTTACTATTTATGTTTATGTGTATTAGTGTATCCAATAGGTCCAGGCTAATGTCATCGTTTAACAACTATTAGTAATTTTGCAGATTAAGTTGTTTATTATTTAATTGTTGAAGTTAGTCATTAAACTTTATTTAATTTTGTTTTAGTTTAATCATTTCATTAAGTTTTACTCTACTGAACCTTTTAACAATTACTAAAGAGCATCTTACAATTGGGAAAAATATTTAGATTATATTCACATGGTTTTGACGAAGAGACAACAAGGGCCGATGGTAGTTGTGCAACCGATCATTCCATGTTCAATAATAATATAAGTTCAATAAAGTATATGTTTTAATAATAATATAAATTCTAATAAAACAAAATATGAATATTAATTATTTGTATATTCAAGTAATTGTAAGTTTAAAACTAAGATTAAATAAAATATAAACATATGTAGATGCCTCACTTGCGCCATGTGGATGTAATAGCAACATTTTTGTCAAGATCAATTTTTGTCAAAATCAATCGATCGTTGAAAGTTATAATATTTATTTGTGTAGAATTGTTTAGTAAAAATAGTTGTAAATTTTTGAAATGTGTAAAATGTAAACATGAAAACTAAAAACTCTCAAATGTTATTTGAAGTAGCTTCCGGATTAACAACATTTTATTTAAAATAAAAAATTTAAGCGCTAACTTTCAAACAAAACTTTTTCTTTGATTCAAATTTTTTCCTTAAAGCTAAAAACACTAAAAAAAACAAATTATTGAACATACTCAGCAATTTTTTTTCTTGAAATTGTTGTTTAAACAATATTAGTAGAAAAAATAGTTTCTTGATAAACCCTAACATTTTAACTAAAATTAAACAAAGAAGATTTAATGTCCTACACCGCTACACCTAAACCCTTAATTTTACATTCTCCCTCATCAACAAATTTCTTCAGCAAATATGACGTCATATATGGATTGCACTGCACAAAAACACAAATCAAACTAAATACCAAATTCACAAAAATTGATAAACACGCACTTCAGAAACAAAGATAAAAGAGTAATAACAAACAATCATTCTTTCAAAATTCAAAAACTTTATTTTTTACCTTCTTCTTTCAGGATATTCGGTTGATCTACCAAAAGTCGCTCGAGACTTTGTAAATCGCCAACACTACAATGAACATTAAAAAAAATTATAAATATAAATTTTTCTACAAATAATTTTTTCAAAACATAATGATCATGTACTTTTGGTGGGACCGGGACCCTTTGTGCAAAAGACATAAATGCCCTTGTCCTATGTAAAAAACGTATACCTTGGTTTCAAGGCAAGGCTAGCAAGCGCTGATGTCACGGATGATTTAAGCACGTACCTACACCATTTGATTAAAAAAACTACCTCTGTATATTATTTCCAATTATAAAATAAAATGGTAGGCTTAAAAATATCTGATAATATTAAATTTATTAATAATGTATGTATAGATTCATACTCTGATTGATACATCTCATGAAGAATCCGAAGGCCTTCTAAGCAATCTGCAATACTTGGTTTTACACCAATTCTGTGATGTAATTGTTTCATTGAAAGCTGAACAGAACCACCTTTCACTTGCTGTTTAGCATCACGAACAGTTTTTGCAAGAGACAAAACAACACCATTTAATTCCTCCCTAAAAACATCAAGATATCATAATTATTAAGCTACATATAAATTAACTAGGATTATGGATTATTATAGACTTACAGAGTTTTAGTCATTGAAAGCAATATCTTCTGAAGGGATTCCATCTGTTTTGTGAAGATGGTATTTTTAATGTTATCAAGGTTTTTTAGGGAACCATAGTTTTTGGGACTTTCAAGCAACTGATAAGAGGGTAAAAAAGGAAATATAATCGATAAGAATTAATCAAGAGATTGAATCTATGTATGTGGAAATTGGAATGTGAATAACCTGTAACCTTCCAATGATGGAAGAAGCATTTCTAAACTGTGACACTAATTGAACATGGAGGTTGTCCCATCGATCCATGTCATCTTTCACCCTCTTGAATTTCTGCTGAAACTTTTTCACTGTTGCCTCCATTATCAACCAACTTTGAAAGGCAATTTCTTATCTACATTCCAGCAAGATATACACCATTAGAGTCTGTTGATACTCATGTTATAAGTTTACCTATTTATTTTGGGTTTACAGTGTCATGAACCTCAAAAATCTAGCAAACATGTCAAAATCAACATCTGGAAGAATGAGGGGTTCATAGCTCTGTCAGGCATATACACAAACACATGGTATGGTGTCCACTCGGATTATTAAGAATGAAAAGTTAAAGCCTTATGAACACAAAGCACATCAATTTGGAGCATCAAAACCTAAAAAGAACATATTCGTCATAAATCAGTATAGTCAGTAGCAATTAAATTGAATAAAAACATGCCCAGATTAAGCAATGAAACCAACGATCGAAATTCAAACAGTGTGCCTGCGTAGGTATATAAAGAACACGAAAATTGGGATATGATGCATGTAAGGGATCAAGAACTGAGACATCATGCCTCAATCAGAAGTGTTAAAATTAAAAACCAAACTTCTAAATTATACCATTTTTTTTAACAGTACAACCCACTTACCTAAATGTTGTAGCAGCCGCAGGTTAGGGCTCTGTCGAAGGGAAATGCTCTTTAGAAGGGTCAAAACGGCGTCGATTAGAGTGTTGTATCATGGCAGAAATCAATCGAGGAGACAAGTGAATGCTTGTATCTGGGTTTTGGGGTTAAAACTTAAAAGGGAAAACGATTATAATTAATTATTATCGAGATATTATTAATATCTCGATAATAATTAATTATAATCGTTTTCCCTTTTAAGTTTTAACCCCAAAACCCAGATACAAGCATTCACTTGTCTCCTCGATTGATTTCTGCCATGATACAACACTCTAATCGACGCCGTTTTGACCCTTCTAAAGAACATTTCCCTTCGACAGAGCCCTAACCTGCGGCTGCTACAACATTTAGGTAAGTGGGTTGTACTGTTAAAAAAAATGGTATAATTTAGAAGTTTGGTTTTTAATTTTAACACTTCTGATTGAGGCATGATGTCTCAGTTCTTGATCCCTTACATGCATCATATCCCAATTTTCGTGTTCTTTAAATACCTACACAGGCACACTGTTCGAATTTCGATCGTTGGTTTCATTGCTTAATCTGGGCATGTTTTTATTCAATTTAATTGCTACTGACTATACTGATTTATGACGAATATGTTCTTTTTAGGTTTTGATGCTCCAAATTGATGTGTTTTGTGTTCATAAGGCTTTAACTTTTCATTCTTAATAATCCGAGCGGACACCATACCATGTGTTTGTGTATATGCCTGACAGAGCTATGAACCCCTCATTCTTCCAGATGTTGATTTTGACATGTTTGCTAGATTTTTGAGGTTCATGACACAGTAAACTGTAAACCCAAAATAAATAGGTAAACTTATAACATGAGTATCAACATTCAACAGACTCTAATGGTGTATATCTTGCTGGAATGTAGATAAGAATTTGCCTTTCAAAGTTGGTTGATAATGGAGGCAACAGTGAAAAAGTTTCAGCAGAAATTCAAGAGGGTGAAAGATGACATGGATCGATGGGACAACCTCCATGTTCAAATAGTGTATATGACTTATTCTTGAAAGTACAGTGAATATAATATATGTACACAAAAAATAACCTAAATAAAATTAATGAATACATTATCATTTATAACGTTATCATAAAACTTTACTCCATAACTTTTGGTAATTTATTCTCTTACTAATATGATAAGTTCCTCTCATACTAATTGTCCCCAAATAACTTTATTAAAAAAATAAGAACTAAAGCAGTAAAGCTATCTATTTATTTAGGCTTATTATTCTTTAGTTGTTATCATTTGGTAATCATTTATCAATGATTAAACATTCTTACTAGAGGTTGCAAACATCGAGCATTCTACAAACTTTAATCAAGCATTCTTACTTGTAGTTAATTAATTGTAGTTAATTAATTGATAGCAGCAAGCAGCAATATAAATGATTAAACATTCTTACTAGAGGTTGCAAACATCAAGCATTCTACAAAATTTGATCAAGCATTCTTACTTGTAGTTAATTAACTGATAGCAGCAAGCAGCAATATAAATGAGTTCTATATAAATCGAGTTCTGATAGCAGCATTCTACAAACTTTTTGACAAGGAAACTCATTGATAAGATACACTGTATGAAATTAAGAAACCCGGAAGAGCTTAATTGCAAGCAACAGAAATCGGTGAGAGTGAGAAACAAAAATCGGTGAGAGTGAGAAGCAGAAATCGGTGAGAGTGAGAACTGAGAAGCAGAAATCGGTGAGAGTGAGAACTGAGAAGCAGAAATTGATAGCAGCTGAAACTGATAGCAGCAACAAGTGGTATATTACCGTCAAATGCGGAAGGCTTCGGCGGCGGTGACGGAAGAAAGCTGAAGTCGCAGGTTTGCCCGTGGGAGTTGGAGATTGGAGAAGTCGCAGCAGCAGTCGCCGCTCGCCAGTCGAAGACTCGGAGTACAGGTCGTCGGATCCTACCGCCTACGGGAACGGGAAGGAAGCTAAAGTCCTCGACTCCTCGAAGCTAGAAAGTCGCCATTCCTGTTTCCCCATTCGTATAATCGTATTCTGAAGTGAAGACTGAAGACGGACGGAAGTATTGACGCCTTGAGGGAAGAAAGCGTGATTACGAGAAGCCCTAATTTTCCATTTGTAATTTCCATAAAATATATATTTTTTATAAAAATATAAACGGGCCCCGCGGGAGTACGGGACGGAAATACTCACTCCAGCCCCCGGTCCCGAAAATAAACGGGAGTTAATATCGCCCCCGCCCCCGCTCCCGCTCCCGAATTTTTTTAAAAATTAGTCCCGTACGGTATCGGGGTCCCACGGGAACGGGGTCCCGCGGGCTTTTTTGACATCCCTAGATATTATTATATATATATATATATATATTAAAGTTACCAAAGATTTTAACAGATTAGAGTGTTGTATCATGGCACATTTTTTTGTCAATTTTGGTTCTCCAACTTACAACATTGACCTTTCACCTTTATGCTTTTGTTCACAAACAACACTTTCACTTTGGTTTGAATTTTTCATAACCCTCACCTTTTATTACATATTATTAATATTTAGTCTTTTGACAGAAATGGTCCCTCATCATTATTATTATTATTATTGTTAGACAAAATTACACGATTGGTCCCTGTGATTTACCAGATTTAACATTCTCTTTTTGGTTTTAAATTAATGTTTTATTTATTAGAAAATATTCACCCAATATCATAAACCCACCCACCATCTGCCATCACCACCACCACCGCCGCCAAAATTACATAAAAAAGACCAAATTACCCTAACATTAACGGACAAAAAGCAACGATATATATTTTCCGAATTGGTTTTCTGACCGCTGCCATACATGGCAATAAAGTTCAATTTGTGAGACCATTTCTTTATTTTCCTCATTTATTGCAAGAAATAATGATTTAGATTTCTTTACTTATGTAATTAGATTACATTGTTTATCTTCATTTACTAGATTAGCTCAATGCAATTCAACATGCTATTTTACTTTACAAAGCAGTACCTTCCGATCCCGGCAACGCCGGGAAAATCTTTTCTAGTATATATATATATATATATATATATATATATATATATATATATATATATATATATATATATATATATATATATAAAGGTTTAGGTTCTATGGAAAACAAAAAACCTTAAAAAAAACCTTAAAATCATAAAAATGCATAAAAAAATACTTAGAGATCACAAAACTTTTTTTTTTAATTTTTTTATGAGAAAATCGATGCTTTTAATACAAAATCGCTGAATTTTTTTTTGAAAAAAAAACCTTTTTTTTATATAAAAAAAATTGATTTTTTTATTTTTTTTTTTTTCAGCGATTTTATTAAAAAAGTTGCGATCTTTTCATAAAAAAATTCAAAAAAAAGTTTTGTGATCTCTAAGTATTTTTTTATGCATTTTTATGATTTTTAGGGTTTTTTTGTTTTCCAAATAACCATTCCCTCTATATATATATATATAATAAAGAAACGATTTCCCTATTATAGTTCAATACATATCGATTGAAGGCAAACGGGCAACAAGCTGCGCCGCTAGCCCTTTCTGGATAGCAAAACCAATTCTTTTGAAAACTACATTTGTGGATCTAGGAGATATGACATTAAAATGCATGACCCGTTGGACTCTATTGAGGAGCTCCACCGCCTCTGGTGCGAGAATACCAAATGTATCGAATGCAAAAGGAACAAACACAAGTTGATTTGCTATACATGCATTCTCGTGCTTTACCACTTTGCACGCAGCGGCTTTCAAAGCGGCATGCCCAGCTGTGAAACCCCCGCTCCCCAACCCAACGAGAGGAGAGACCCCAGTAAGATCCACGCACGCATGCTTCCCTCCTATCCATCCAAAGACCAAAATGTCAGCCGGTCTAAGTGTGGACCTTCCATCGTGCGGGTCCGTCAAAAAGTTTGGCGCTTCTTTCTTCACAGAAATACCAGCACGCCGACAAGCATCAAAGAGAGCATCCCGAACCACATCATGTCTATACTTGAAACCAGGGAGCTCTCTACAATGAACCGCGTGTTCCCCAAAGGTATCCAAACATGCCTTGCGACAAACTGGACATATCTCGTCAATTGGGAATATGAGAATCATGAGGCGGTAACGAAGGAAACGACCAAGTCCGCGAAAAAAGACCGCTCCTCGTAAATTTATTTTTTTGGATGACGGAATTTAACCGAAAGGTATAAGCAAGATCATGAAGTTATTTATTTCCTTTAAAGATTCACGACAGACTATATGTACCCTCTATGCGAGGGGCAAAGCCATCAATTTTTTTTAGGGTGTTCCTCATAAGTTAAATTATCAAACATCCACAAGTAGAAGTGTTGGGGTATCATCTAAGTTTTCTCCATTATGCAAAAATTCTAACGCGGAGTCAAAACATCTATTTCTAACATGTACTTTTCACGAAAAATATTTGGAATCAAATTCAACAATGATGTAACTTTGATGTTACGGGATGTACATCGATTAAGACTATTTCAAATCAATCACTAAGTGGTAAATCACTGATTTAGCATGGTATAAAGTTCTCCCAATGCTGCAATATTAGGTGCCGATGGTTTTCGGTGAACTATGAAGGCTACTATGTTTTTTATAAAAAGGAAATAGATGGAAAACTATGTTGCTATAGCCTATCTCAGCCAAAAAAAATACTCTCGTGCTTTTAATTTGATGATTTAGTTCATAATGTTGCTAAATTACGCTTTCTAGTTTTAATTGCCAGCTCCTCGCCGGTTGTACTTTTTTTTCAAATAAATTCTCAAAAGTTCCAAAAAAAAAAGTTGTATTTGGCATATATTGTTGGATTAGTGTCTAAGTCCATAACTATTTTGGTATGTACTTGACCCGATTGTGAGCATGGTCCTTTTGGGTTGCCTTCACACGGGTGACTAGACAGGATGACAGTTGAGGAAAGAGGTTGATTAGGGCATAAATATTATATGAATAATATATTAATTTGGAATCATATTATTAATTAGTATTTAATCAGAAATTAATTAGGAATTAATTTTGGGATTAAATGAATTAATTAAAAGTACAGGGGCTGTTTTGTAATTATTTGATAGTTGAGACTTTGGGCTATTGGATCACCTTTATTAAGGCTTGAACGAAAATCCTAGAAGGATCTAGGAGTTTTCGTCCAAGGGCTTAAGGAAAGGAGTCCATGGACTTGCTTAGGCCCTAAGCTAAGGGATTAGGGTTTCCACCTTGAAACCCTAGCTAACCTCAAGTATAAATAGCACCCTAAGGTACTAGAATTCGACCACCCCTTGGGAAAACCTTACTAGGGCTGAATTTTGGAGCTTAGTACCTTTTCTCCTCTCTCTTATATTCATCCTCTCACTCAAAGTGTGTTTGTGAGCCATTAGAGGTACTACACTTGTGGTACTTGCTTTCAAGAGCTAAGGAAATTCAAGGAACTAGTTGTTATTACTACATAACAACAAAAGGTATGTATTCTATTCTCCTATGTCAATTTCGAAAATAGTAGATGCATGCTAGGGTTCTTTTGTGTTCATAAAGTTGTATAACTAATAGTGAAAACATAGATCCAACTCTAGGGTTGCATGCACACATAGGATTGTTTGTATAAAACCCAACATATATAATGTTTACTAGATGTACTTAAACACGGAGGGAGAAAGATAGATCATACCAACAAATTACATAGGTAGTTACTCTACACCTAACAACCACAAAAAGGTAAAACCTCTTACAAGTTAAGATAAAAAAAGAATCAAACATAAGACGAAGGGGACTGAGGATGCTTCTACAAGTTTGGAATGTTGATTTGGCATTGAATTTCCCGGTTCCGGAGAGCATTACTCCATCGTTGGAACGATCGATGAAGAAACAAAAGCACAAATCAAACATTCTGAATCTACCTTCTGATTTGGCGCCATTATTTTTCTTCTCTTACAGACGCAACGCACGCTTCTACTTTTGGGTTTCTGACTTCTTAATTCAACGGGTTTCAACTGTGAAAGAGGGTGGGCCTGGAACCTAGGCTAGTAAAAAATTGAAAATTAATTTTGAGGGTGGGCGTGGGCTTACCCAAGCCCTCATGTGGCTCCGCCCATGCACTATGTTATGTCAGCGGGTGATATTTGACTTTTTTATTCGAGGGATAAATATATTAGCATCTTTATTGACCTATTGTGTACGAATTAGCCCTCTTAAAAAATGAAAGTATCAACCTTGATGACCATACGAACCAATGTATTTCACAACAAATTTTCGAACTTCGTTGCTCAATTGAACCATTTTCAAAATGGTCACGTTCATTAATGGTTATTTTAAACGGAATGGAAACACAAGTAGTGGGCCTTAGTGGGAGTCCAGGGTAGCCCATGCTAACTTTGTACAGTGGAATTTTATTGAGAATTTTTTCGATATCGTATAATTTTTCTGTCGAGCTACCCTTACATTTTGTTATGGGTGTATCACTTATCACAATGATCAAACTTTTCATTGTCACCTTCATCATATTTACAATATGAAGTGTAAAGCTTGGATGCTAAACAACACAATTTAGTTCTTAGCACTTTTGTAACATCTTGATTTTGACCTAGAAGTTTTGGCCATTTTAGTGAAAATGTTTGTTTTAAATTAAATAAAATAAGTAATTAATAATAAAATATAATCATATTATTATTTTATAATTGTATTATGGTGGAATTAAGATATTATTTAAGACTATTTAGTCGGTGGTCAAAATTTGACCAATTAACTACGTATAACCAAACTTGTCATAAATTATGGTAAGGATCGATTTAACAATTGTGGAATATCTACAACTTGTGTGGAAAGGGAAGGGGGGGGGGGAGTTTGCAAAGTTAGGAACCTTGGTTGTCAAATTTGAAGGTATCAAACTTAAAGCTCATTTTCCCCTCTCATTCTTCACCATTCACACTATGAGGAGTCTAGGGATAGTTCTATATAGTGATTTCTAGGGAAAGCTTGATGGGTTTTGAGCACTACAACATTCCTATGGTGTACATGCAACCCTAATGCTTTGGATCTAGGTTTTTCACAAGTTATACATGCAAGTAATCATCCAAAGCATAAACCCTAAGTCTAGCATACATAATTCGAAGTTGATAACTAAAACCAAGTTAGATGAATACTTTTTCCTTGTAGCTAGTTGATCTTGACCTTCAAGAGCTTGGTGCCTCAATTGTTGCACCTACAATGAGTCACAAACACCAAATATCAATGGATAATTATGAGAGAGAGGGAAGAGGCTCTAAAATCGGCTAGGGTTTCTATGAAGCATTCATTGACCGATTTCTAGGAGCCAGGGGCTTCCTTATATAGTTGAGCTCCTTAGGGTTATCTACTTGGAAACCCTAAATCCATTGCTTAGGCCTTAAGCAACCTATAGATCCCCATATGGAAGCCTTAGACGAAATTCTATGGGCTCCCATAGATTTTCGTCCATCCTATGCCAATAGCATCCATTAGCCCAAACTACAACTATTACTGATTTACATAATCAGTCCCCGTTGATTTAATCAGTCTTTTTTTATCACTAAATTAGTTCCAAATTAATTTCTGATCAATACTAATTAAATAATATGATTTCACAATTAATATATTATTCTTATAATATATTAATAAATCACAATTAACCTCTTTCTCCATAATTCATCCTATCATATTGTTATGGTGAAGGCAACCCAAAAGGACCATGCTACTATCGGGTTAAGTACATACCAATTATAGTTATGGGCTTAGACACCTAATCCAACAAGCTCCATATAATGATTTGTAGCAAAAAGCAAGAAGTGACGATCAAGGGTTGAAGGTTCAAGAGCAAGTGTATCTATAAGTATAAATCATATTAGAACATTGGAATAGAATGATTCTCTCCTTTGAGCCCTAATTTTTTATCTAGGGTTTTGTTATAGGACCAAATATGTTTTTTGTATATCAAATGTAGTTTGGTATGGATTTTAATGCTTATTATGTGTTCTAAGATACCTGAAGGTTACAAGTTTCTCAACATATGGTTGAATCTCACCTCCAGTGGTGGATTTAGTAGGTCTGGAATTGGTAGGTACCAATTCATTTTTTTCACTAAACCGTGTACCATACAGATTATAGTTGGTACAAAAAAATTTCTACCACTACCGTAATCATTATAGTTAGTACCAATATGTTTGGCTACCAATAAGTTTGGTTATTACATGTTGCTAATGGTATATACCAACATGTATGAGAGTTTTGTGAATGACGATTTTCGTGTTCTTAAGCATTGTAAACCTCAATGGGGGTTTTGTGAATAAGAGATTTTTAGTTGTTGAGATTGAAAATTCATTCCAAAATGATTTTATTAATTTCTATCATCAGCTTATAAGTTAAAACGGTGAAGGAATATTGAACACGCCAACAAAAAACTTCGTTAATTACATATTTTGATAGAATCCTTTACATGAAATTTTTGAAGAATGTTAGATTTAATTGTTTCCAACACATGTGACTTTTTGAATGGTTCCTAGGAATACCAAGGAAACCTTTATTGATATTTTTAGTGACAGTTTTTTGAAAAATAAACAAAAAAATAATAAGAAAATTCAGAATTTTCTTTCGAAATTGTAGAAAAAAACATTTATTTTTTCCTTGTCCTAAATACAAATAAATCCAATACAATAATATATCAATAATAAAGTATCCATCAAAAAACTTAAACAAACTATCATAATTACATTTTTGAAATTAAATATATGTTAAGGTGTTATAATTTTTTCAACACGTTTATATAACCAACATAAACAATATATCTAATAATACTAATATTATAGTGAAAAAATATATCCATGATAATACAAAGGTTAGACATGAAAATCTTATTTTGATAGACCCGTTTTTCATGAGTCTCATAAGATCTAAAGTGTAAGAAAAACTTTTAAAAGTTGTAACATAAGTTAAAAAAATGATCAAAAATATTATACAAAAATATTGTAAAAAAAACTTACATAAAGATATATAAATTGTAAAAAAAAAAAGAGTGAGAGAGAGAGAGAGAGAGAGAGAAAGAAAGAAAGAAAAACTTTAGTAATTTGTGATACAAGTTTAAAAATGTTGCAATTTTTTTAAGAGAAGTTTAAAAAGACCTTAAAAAAGTTTAGAAAAAAAGTTGTAAAAAAGAATTTAATTTTATGACAAAGTTGTAAAATGATAAAAAAAGAACAAATTTATGAAAAATTTAAACATGGTCTAAAAATATAAAATTGAAAAATGATATGATATCTTAATATAGCATTATCATTGAATTTAGGATATAAACTTTTTATAATTCTTTAAATTGCCAACAAAGTTTTTTTATTTTTTTAAAAGAATAACTAACTCTTGTTATATATATATATATATATATATATATATATATATATATATATATATATATATATATATAACAAGAGTTAGTTATTCTTTTAAAAAAAATAAAATATGTTTGTTGGCAATTTAAAGAATTATAAAAAGTTTATATCCTAAATTCAATGATATATATATATATATATATATATATATATATATATATATATATATATATAAAAGATCGGGTGAGGATTCTTTTTAAAGTGAGGACTCGTAAGGACACCTTAAAAAAATTGAAAACAAATCTAAAAAAAATAAAAATTATAAAATCGAGCATAGTACTATATCCGGGAGAAAAAATTGGAATTTTTTTTTTGGCATCATTAAAATTGAAGTACGAATCATTTTTATGATCTATGATTCAATTTTTATGATCCATGATTCAATTTTAATGATGCAAAATGTTTTTTCCAATTTTTTTCTCTTCGATATAGTACTCTGCTTGATTTTATGATTTGTATTTTTTTTTTTCAATTTTTTTAAGGTGTCCTTACGAGTTCTTACTTTAAATATATATATATATATATATATATATATATATATATATATATATATATATATATATATATAGAGAGAGAGAGAGAGAGAGAGAGAGAGATTGGATCGAGTGAGGACTCATATTTTGGTGAGGACTACGAGGACTAATCGTGACCCTCCATCTAAAAAATTAAATGGCTATGGTTTTTTTTATTTAATTGTATTTTTAATAAAAATTGCAGTGGCATTTTTGAAATTATATCGAACTTTTTGCCATTTTCCGTCGAGGGGTAATTGTTTTGAGGGCTCAATCGTCATTTGCAAAAAGCAAACCCTAGTTACCGTATTATTTCACCCCCCCCCATTTTCTTCACTCTTCTTCGTTCTTTCACTGTATCAAATTCTCAGTTTCAAGCATCGATCGTACAATCCTGTCGTTCGAAGTTGTAATACTCTTTCAATCATCGTGTTTAATCTTCGCAGTTCTCCGGTTGATCTTATGGAAGAAGGTAATCTATTGTTTTTTAGTTTTTATGTTATTAAGTTAGTGTTTGATTTCTTTATGTATAATCAAAGTCCTTATTGTTAGTTTTTGCTATATTGTTGTTCAGATTCATCGATTATTTGTCATTGATTCAGTTTTTTCGTTTTTTTAATTATTACGAAACCCTAGTTTTTTTCTTTTTTGCTATATCTTCTATATTCGTCTCTCTCTCTCTCTCTCTCTCTCTCTCTCTGTGTGTGTGTGTGTGTTTTGGTTCGATTTTCTGTTAATCAAAGTGTTTTAAGTTCCATTTATTGATTGTCGTTGTTGAAATTGTTAGATTATGGGATATTGTCACTTTTTGATATCGTTGTTTTGTTAATTGAAGTATTTATACTTTCTTTCATGTATTCGTCTTTCTCTGTTTGCTTTGTTTTGTTTTTTTGTTAATGGAAGTATTTGAAGTTCAATTTATTGTTTATCATTTCTGAAATTGTTAGATTTCTTGATATTGTCACTTTTTGATATCGTTTTTTTGTTTATGTAAACATAATTTTATCAAATTTTCATGTTTATCTGTTTGTTTTTAATATCAAATTTTTAGTTTGTTATGTTAGTATTTGTTTTATGTTGTCTTCTTTATGTGTTTGTATGACTTGGTTTTCGTATATTGATTATCGTTTATATATATATATATATATATATATATATATATATATATATATATATATATATATATATATAAGTGTGTTTTTATTATTTTCTTTCTTTTCATATATTGATTCTTTGTTTCTAACATGATTCAAAAAATGGTAGTTGTTATCTATATACATTTAAGTGATTCATATTTGTTTGTTTTAACAGTTATAAATATGATTGTAGATGTTTATTTTGTTATCCAAGGTAAGCTAAGTTATTATTCATTTTAGAAATTATCTTTTATAATCATTGTAATTATAAGAATCTTTTACAACAATTTTTATTTTATTTCTTAATGTTTGTTTTCATATTTCTAATTCGTTTTTAACATCATTTTCTTATGTGTTTTATTCATATGTAGTTGAATCAAAGAAAATGAAGATATTAGCTCTTCAAAAAGATGCAAAAGACAATATTATTGATCTTTCTTCTAATAGAAAGGCTTCATTAAGGTCCAAATCTTTTGTAGATATTTCATCTTCTTCCAAAGGAACTTCATCAGTCAAAGTTGTAAATGTTAATAAGGTTTCCAAAGTCATTACAAGTCCAAATGAAGATGATGATTTTGTTTCTGCTTCTGTTGTCGGTTAAGTAAACGTTAAGAAGGCTGAAATTGTATATAGGTATCATCCAGGTTTAATATCTAGTATATATAGAAGTCTTAATGGTAATCAGAAAGATGATGTTAAGGAAATAGGGTTTGGATTTGTTGAAGACTTTGTGGTTAAAAAAAGTTTCTAGGGAAATCTGTTTGTGGGTTCTTGAGAGATATGATGAAAAGAGAAATGTTATTTGTATCAATGGTAAGGACATTCATATTACTAGGAGAGGTGTGCATGACATATATGGACTTCCAATGGGTGATATTTCTATGAAATTTCCTAAGAAAAGTCATTATGGGATCGTTGTTATTATAAACCGGAGGAATCAATTTTCTATTTCTTGGATTAGGCTTCCTAGTCTCAGAGAGCTTTTAAAAAAAGCACTGATTCAGGTTTCATGTTTTTATTGAATTTTTTGGTTGCATATGTGACCATCATGGTTGATGGTCCATCTGTGGGTACATGCAACCAAAAATTTGATGAAGAAGTGTCCATTAAAGATCTTGATTGGTGTGGCTTTGTAATTGATTGTTTAAATTAGAGCAAAAAGTTGTTGAAATTTGAATCAGATTCAATTCATGTCAAGAATCCTCAATACACTTGTCCTCTTGTGTTTTTAGTGGTAAGTTTAAATTTTATATTTTTTTGAATTATTTTTTCTCAATTTAATTATTAATTATATTTTGTTTTCATGCTATGTAGTTATTGTATCCTCATTGCACGAAGTCATCTTCAGAGTCTTTTGAAAGGGTATATCCTGCATCATCTTATTGGTCTCCAATTGAAGTTAAAGATAATTTGAAAGAAGTATTTAGTGATGGAGGTTATATAAAATTTGAAGTCATTCAAACATATGAAGAGTTTGTTGATCATGCAAGAGTTAAAGATTCAAAAACAAAAACAAATTTATATTTTTTTTTTCATTTTTATGAAATATTTTTATTTTTATTATCTTATTTAATTTTTTTTAATATTTTAATTTAATAAAAAATTGATTTTTTATATTTATAGATGAGGAACACATTAGTCTTGCTAATGTTTTGAGAAGAAGAATGGAAAAGAAAAAAATGAAAGAGATTGAATAAAGCAAATATGTTGTTATGAAAAAGAAAAAGATGAGAAAGAATATCCATTTGAAAAAAATGAATAAAAGTTCAAAGAAAAAATTTAAAGCTCAACAAGTTGAAGGCAATTTGTTTTTTCAATTAATTTTTATGTTTATTTTCCTTTGTAATCTATTACATCTTTTAGTTTTTTGGATCATTCTGAAAAAAGAATCAATATTGTTAATGAGAAATCAATTGAGAATGAAGTTCCTATTGTTTTGGATTTTGCTGACAAAGAAAAAAAAGTTGTTGAAGATAACACAAAGGAGAATCAAGTGAGAGATAATGGTAAGTTTTATTTATTTTTTATTTTTTTATTTGTATTTTATTTTTAATTTACTTTTATATTTTGAATCAATTCATGTTTTTGTGGATAATGCTGATAAAGGAAAGAAGTTTATTCAAGTGAACATAATTGATGATGAAATGAGAAATGATGGTAAGTTTTTTTTTTAAAGTTTTTAATATATATTTTGAATTTTTTTTATTTGTTTTTGATAAATATTATAATGTGAATGAAGATTGGATGGATAGCAGCTTCTGTTCCTCGATTTGATATTATTTTTTATGGTTCAAAGTCTTTAGAGGTATATATGTTTTTGCATTATGTTTTTGAATCATATTCTATTTGATCATTTTTTTATCATCTTTTGATTTTAATATTATTTTTCAGGATTTTAAGGAGAAGATTAGTTTTTTTGTTTAAGAGTTATAGTTATTTGAAGCCTACCATTGATCATTGGATCAATCGTGCTTGGAATCAGTTCCCAGGATTTTAAAATTATTTGTTTAAAAGTTATAGTTATTCAAGTTGCATAAATCAAAAAGTTCATATTAGTCGTTAAATTTTGTTTTTCCACTTGATATTTGCATTTTAACATTATTTGTATACCATTTTGTCGATTTGCATATGCGTGGGTACAAACTTTTGTTCACCATTAGTTAGACAAACATAATGATGACGAATGCAAACAGGAGTCCCAAATCGTCCGCAATCCTGATGAATGCAATCAAAGAAACTATTACATTTTAGAACTGCATCTTGTGAATATGAAATGACGTCCTTCAAACATATAATACAATTTTTTAAAAAAAAGATAAATGTTAAGTCATACCACACACACACACACACACATATATATATATATATATATATATATATATATATATATATATATATATATATATAACACTTCAGATTGCTTGCATACTAATTCATGTACAAGTGTTGTTTCATAACATGCATAAATACCTTCTTCTCAAATTTTAAAATTAAGAAAAAGGATTGAAAGATAAAGTAATTTAATTAGTCTTTTTTCGGGTTGGAAAGAAAAGAAAAAAAAAATATTATTTTATGCCTAATCAGTCCAAAATTGAACAACTCATGATTTTGAAGGGAGAAAACATATGTTTAGCATTCTCTTTTTTTCTTTTGCTTCCTTTAAAATCTAAGTAGAGGTTTCCCCTTTTAATCACTATTAATTCGCTCATTTTTTTATTTTGTTTTGTTAAAAAAAGAAAAAAAAACGCAATAGCAAGGTGAAAATGACTTCCTGACACATAGAAAGAATTGTTCACCTGAAACATAAAGCAAAAAGATCACAATGAAGGTTCGTTTCTTTCTCGATTTATGATGAATAGAATAGAAAAATCAATGTGTCTGGGTGTGTAATTGTTTGTCTATGTATTGTTATTTTTTCATTTTCTTGACATTATATAGACAATGTTAACTCATAGGCTCCTTTAACATGTAATGTTAGTTTTGTATCTATAGATTTTAATGCAAAAATGAATGTTGTTGACTTTTTAGATTAGGCCATCATTAATTTTTATATTTGCAACAAATTGTTTAAAGATATTCGAATTTACAACCTACGCCTTATAGGTTATCCATGTCTCGAATTTATACAGATATCATAGAATGAAGGAGGAGTTGATCACTTATCTAAGGGTTGAATCCTAATTAGATCAGATTTCGATAGTTGCATTGGATGGATAACTCTATGTTGATTATTGGTGAGGTATTGAACCTCATATAGTTGATGACTTGTCCAAGTGGGAGACAGTTGGAAAGAGTGTCCAAGGTCATTAACTATTGGTAATATCTCTAATAATAACATGGTCCTTTTATGTTTCCCTCAAGGCCCAAGTTGAGTAGAATAAATAAATGAGAAATTAGTTTGTTAATTATTATGGTTTAATAGTTAATCAGAAACGAATTGGAAAATATTTGGGAAATTAGTTAAATAGTTTAATTAATTAAAGGGTTAAATATTCACTAATCAATAGCTGATTAATCAGGAATGTTCCATAACCCTTATGGGATTAGTTTTTGACGAAATTCCTCTTGGATGGAGTACAATACCTAGGAAGCGATCCAATGCTATAAATAGGTCCATAAGGAACTCATTCTTCCATACACATTGGCTTGATATTTTTTCCAACCCCCCCCCCCCAATAAGGATAATTTATAACCCTTTTAGGGTTTGTTAAATTGACCATTCTCCTAGTTTGTAACATCCGCTTTCCAGGTATGCTTCTTTTGAGTTTGAATAATTTAATCTAATTTTTTTGTAAGGTTTTGTCTTGTCCATGGAATGGTAGTAGAGGGACCAAGACATGGCATTTCCAGTTTAATGGAAACGCATTCACGAGGCACCACGACGTGGCGAGTTGCTTGCCATGACGTGGTGGCGGTTGGGGTTTAAAAATGTAACATATACGTTCAGTTATCGTGTTATGTAATTTTAAAAGTGAATAATATTATGAAATATTATATAATTATGAGTATTGAGTTCTAACGGATAGTTGTTACTAGAAATGAAGTAAAACTATGTTTAGAATCATCCAGAATGTTTTGGAAGTCTTATGAGATTCCGAACATTAGGCAAATATTGAAATTTAACGAAAATATAAAATTTGAAATAAGTGAAATTTTATTATTGAAAGTTGTAAAGAATCTCGTTAGAAACATTTAGGCGAAAACCTCATCGAAATCCGAGTTATAACGAAGAAGTTATGACCAATCGAAGATCCGCGACAAACCGGCACGGCGCCGAATGACGTAAAAAATGAGTTTTTTGATAAACTACTTTTTAGCCTTGGTGATCTAAATAAAAGTCGTAGTATTTGTTAAACCGATAATTTTGATAAAAAGAACGCCAAAATCTGACTTCGTATGAGGAAGTTATGATTTTTCTAAGTTTCAGCTTAGCAGTAGACAGCTAAAAACTCGAATTTTAGATCGAGTGATTTTTAGCCGACACAACCTAAACGAGAATCGAAGGTCTCGTCAATATTAGTACAACGGTAAAAAGATAGACGAAAACGGACATCGGATGAAGAAGTTATGAATTTTTAACGGATTTTCCTGTCCCGGTCTGTTAAAAATAATAATATTAAAAATAAAGTCAAAATTAGCCGACGAAGTCTAAACGAAAGTTGTAGAGTATATTTCCGCCTACGCGTGCATATAAAGAACGTCAAAAACGGAGCCCGTATGCGAAAGTTATGGATTTTAGAAGTTTTGGGTTCAATTTCCAAGAAAATTCGCATGGATAAGCTTCATCCGGACCAGCCACGTCACCCTCGCTCCGAGCTGGCCGCGTTTCCGAAGCAGCTGCATCATCCGAGTCATGGCGTGTTCGAGGAACGACGCGTGTCGCACAGGTGTCCGAGTCTCGCATCCGACGCGTGCCACCGTCCAAGCCGAGTCGTCTGGCGTCCGACCCTCGCATCCGAGCCGCGCTGCTGCTTCCGCGTGGCCTTCGCACCTGCTGCCACCTGCTCTCTCCGGTCCGAACCTCGGCCCTATAAAAGGGAGGTTGTGAGATCTACCGACTAATGTTGGAAATTCTCACATTTTTACACCCTAAACCCATTTTTAACCTATTTCAACTTCCCCCGAAGCCCCGAGATTATTTCCAATGCCCGAAACACGCCCCGAAGTTCCCGAGAAGCCTGAAAAATTTATCTTTTCGGTTTTGAAGCCCAACCCTCGCAGAGCCCGGTTTTCAAGAAAACTCTCGGTTTTCATTGAAGAAAGTCAATTATAGTAACGAAGTGCTGCCCAAATTACTATTTTAACCCCCGGTTATTTCACGGTGAGTTTAATATATAGGAACAATTGTATGTTATGTGTTATATGTGCTATGTGCTTTTCAGTGTTATTATTCTGGGTTATTTTCCCGTGTTATTTTTATTTCTGCTATTTATGATAGCAAAGCTATACCTTTGACCATGTGATCAGTGAAAGGACTTAGATTCGCGGTGGTAATGGTACGTAGCCTCTGGCCATGTATCCGTAAGAGAATGACTTCTATTTTATGGCATTGGCAGATGGTTAGACATGGCTATAAGCCTGAAATCTACCGAAATGTTTAAATCAGAAAGTGTATGTCTTCTGTGCCATTTGGGCCGAAGCTTTATTGATCGTAAATCTTTGTATCAAATCATTGATTGATATGGAAAGTTTGTCTCATGATTCATATATTCCTTTGTTGTTCCTTGTTCCTCTTTGCTTCTGCCATATTGAAGTATATATATATATATATATATATATATATATATATATATATATGGCATAACGTTATATTGTATCTATTATTGAACTCACTAAGCGTCACCGCTTACCCCTCTCAGTGTTTAACAATTGCAGGAGATAAGTAACCAGTATGGTTATATACTGTCGGAAGATGTAGAATAGTTTTTACTATTACTTTTGTATTTCGGTTTATGTTTGTATAAAATTACAATATCCTGGGTAGTTATGTAAAATATTAAAACATAGTCGGTTTGTATCCAATCTTTTGTAATCACTTTATTAATGTAAGATATTGTTTTATAAATATGCATGTAGCATGTTTTGGTGTAACAGTTGTCTTTAGTACGAAAGTTAGGGTCTTTCAAAAAACCTATATCTTAGGATTAGTACCCTATTTAAAGGCACTAACTTCTAGGGTTGCCTTATTTAGTAGCCTCCACCTTATGAGATCGTATCCCACCTAAACCCTAGCCTCACTGTGTGTTTGAAGTGTGTGAGCCCATTTTATGAAGGTTGAAGGAAGAAGGATCATTTCTTCTTGCTTGTGTGTTTGGTTCCAACTTAGATCTAATATCTTCATCACCTTTTTGACCATTTGAAGCTATAAAGTTGCTATCTTGCTCATTACTTCTCTAGATCTATTGTTAAGTCATTTTATGAGCTTTTGGTCTAAATCTTCTTGTTCTTGGAGTTTGAGTGAACTCCAATACCCTTGAGTACATTATATGGCTTCTGGACCATGGTAGTGGTTAGAATGAAGGCTTTCATAACTTAGCTTGGTGTTCATGCTTTTGGTGCATCCATTAAGAACTTAGGATTAGAGATTTTGACTTACTGGGATAACTTAATGGATGAAGTTAGAAACTTTATCCATCAAGACCTTTGGAAGGATCAGATCTAGGCTTTAGACCTCTAGAGATTTAGGGTTAAGAGCTTAATCAATTAATTTGTTGGAACCATTTCCCATGACAGTGTCACCGCAATTGTTTTGGCATGTAGTCACCACCATGACGCGGCCATGGTGTTAACCATGGTGTAATGACTCGACCGTTAACTTTTTGACCCAGTTGAATTTTTTGGTCAAACATGAGGGTTCTAGGCTGTAGACTGAGGATTTGCCTCTAAGTGATGCATAGGTGGTTTGTAGTGCTAGTCTTTACTTCTGCATGAGCCGTGGTTCTGTCTACTCGTCTGTGAGGTGAGTTTTCTCAATATACTTTGTATTCTAGTATGTATCATTTGTGTGTTAGGATGTTGATATGATGTGGTGATCTGTTAGATTGGTAGATCTGTTATGATTACATGTATTTTATTGTTATGGTATTTACAGATATCGACATGTTGTGGTTGGGTTGAGGCGGTCATGCTTTGTGTTATAAGCCAAGATACCCGAGGGATCCAGTTATTACTGTAGGCCCAAAGAGAGCGATACATCTACATGTTGTAGGCTCATGAGAGCAGTTCGATTGATACTGTAGGCTCAGGTGAGTGCGGTCCAGCCATAGGATGTAGGCTCAGGAGACAGTCCAACCATTTATTGTAGGCCTGGTGTGCATGCGTTGTATATGTATTGTTGTGTGGGGTATTTTTGAGAACTCGCTAAGCTTTGATTTAAAGTTGTGGATTTAAATATTTTAGGTACTTCTGAGGATCGGGTCAAGGCGAATGTGTGATAATGCACAACATCCAGTGGTTGTTATGTTTTGAGAGTTACTATGATTTTTATACTCTGGTTTTATGATATGATTGTGGAACAACATTTTTGGTGACTTATGTTTTATGAAAAATGGTTTATTTGCTTTAAAAAAAATGGAAAATTTTTACTATGGTTTTGGGGATGTTACATAGTTATTTTTATGCCACTTTTTGGTGTCATTAGGTATGATACCATTAGAGAGATTCTAGTTTGTGTCTTCTCAACCAAGAAACTTCGAGGAGGAAAAGATCTCAAGCATAGAGATCAAGTGATACATAAGAGATATATTATTCTTCCTTATGTTTTATGTTTTCATAGGGTAGCAGTAATAGTATGAAATTTAGATCCTAGGATGCAAGTACACAAAGATAAATCTTTGATTGTTTCCGTTATCTAGATAGATTGTATTGATACATACAAAACCCAACAGTGATATTTCTAAATCTTGATGTGGCATTGTTAGGCCAAATAATGACAAGTATGTTTGCAGGTTGGTCAAAAGATGTCAAAACCCAATATAGCTACTTTTTGACAAAGATATATAGCAACATGAATCATTGCAAAACATGCTTGATCAAAATAATTAATTTTTTTTAATTAGCTCATAAATTATTGCAAAACAAATATGATTAAAAGAAATTTTCATGTATGCGATGAAATGTCAAATTTGTATGTCAACATTCATGATGTATATGATATATAACTCATTTATATGGTCATATATTTATTCAATTTGAATAATTAAAGTTATATCACTACATTGAATATTGGTCGCAACAATAAAACAATCATATACCACATAAAGAAGGATATAACATTAGTTTGTTTATGCATAAATACAAATATAGATAAGATTCAAGTTGCATTAATCAAAAAGTTCATATTAATCATTAAATTTTGTTTTCCACTCCATATTTGTATTTTGACATTATTTGTTTACAATTTTATCAATTTTCATATGTGGGGTACGAACTTTTGTTCTTTTTTACCTACACAAACACAATGATGATGGAGGCAAACAAGAGTCCCTAATATTCCGCAATCATAATGAATGCAATCGAAGAAACTATTACAATTTGGAAGTGCATCTTGTGAATAGGAAGTCACGTCATTCAAACCTGTAACACAAATTAAAAGAAAAAGATAAATGTTAATTCTTTCTCTTTCTCTCTCTCTCTTTCTCCCACACACACACACACACACACACACACACATATATATATATATATATATATATATATATATATATATATATATATATATATATATATATATATATAAACACTTAAAATTGTTTGCATACTAATTCATGTAGAAGTGTTGTTTCATAACATGCATAAACATCTTTGAATTTCAAATTTATGAAAAGGGAAAGGAAGACAAGGTAAAAAGAAATTAATTAGTATTTTTCGGTTTTGAAGGGAAAAAAAAGAAAGAGAATCTTTTGTTTTCTACATATGATTTTGAGGGGAGAAAACATATGTTTAGAATTCCCTTTCTTTCTTTTCACTCCTTTAAAAGATAAGTGCATGTTTTCCTTGTTTAATCACTCTTACTTCTCTCTTTTTTCTATTTTAAAAAAAAAAGAAAAAAAAACTCAAGAGCAATGTGAAAATGAATTCTGTACACATAGAAAAAGTTGTTCACCTAAAACAAAAAGCAAAAAGATCACAATGAATGTTCGTTTCATTCTCGATTTATGATGAATTGGATAGAAAAAGTCAATGTGTGGTGGGTGTGAAATTGTTTGACAACTTATTGTTAGTTTTTCATTTTGTTGACATTATATAGACAATGTTAGCTCATAGGATCCTATAACATTTAAGAATAGTTTCGTATCTATAGATTTTAAAGCAAAAAATAAATGTTGTTTGACTTTTTAAATTAGGTCATCATTAATTTTCATAATTGCAAAGATATTCAAATTTACAATCTCATCCTTCTAGATTTATGATTTGATTAATATCATTTAAACAATTAGAATTAATTAATTCTTTTCTCACTAATTGGCATAGAGGAAAAAATGATTTAAGCTTTTACCAATATTATAAATGATTAGAAATTTAACTAAAATTGTAAACTAATTTTCAAAAACAATGTAATTACAAAAATCTCATCAAGTTTGTTATAATATGATTAAATATTTTATATGATATACAATTTATCTCTATTACTTTAATAACTCTTATGTATAAGTGTTGTAGTTAATAATTTTTTTGAATATTTATAACGAAAAATATAAAATAGAATACAAGGATCCTATGAAATTTTAAAAAATAACAAATTTAATATCTTTACTTATTAATCATAAGACTCGTCAACATTAATGATAAATAAATATATCAACTAAGTAAAATAGTGTATTTAATGTTTATTACATTAATAATAATTAAATATAGCAAATCAGTAAAAGAGAAATCAAATATCCTCTACCTAAATAAATTATTGTATTTAATGTTTAGTTCATTTCAAAAATATCAAAGATATATTTGTCATTATGTGTTTTATGTAATCTAATCTTTCATTAAATGTTAACTATCAGTAAATAGAAATTTAACATAGATATATATTAGGATGAGCATAAACCGAACCTCAAACCGGAAAAACCGCATAAACCGAAACCGAAATGAAAACCGATGGTGCGGTTTTTAGTTTTGCAAAAACTGAAAATGCTCGCTGCGGTGCGGTTTCTAGTCTTGCGAAAACTGCAAAAAACCGAACTGCATCGCATATATATATATATATATATATATATATATATATATATATATATATATATATATATATATATATATATAGGTTTAGGTTCTATGGAAAACAAGAAACCCTAAAAAAACCCTAAAAATCATAAAAATGAATAAAAAAATACTTAGAGATTATAGATCTTTTTTTTTATATTATGAAAATTCACAATTTTTTACGCATTTTCGCTGATTTTTTTTTAAAAAAAATCGATTTTTACAGCGAATTTCTAAAAAAAACCTGCAATTTTTTGGTATATAAATTCACAAAAAAAGATTTTTGATCTCTAGGTATTTTTTTATGCATTTTTATGATTGTTAGGGTTTTTTTAAGGTTTTTTTTGTTTTCCACATAACCCTTCCATATATATATATATATATATATATATATATATATATATATATATATATATATATATAGGGAGAGAGAGAACTAGGTTTAAATGTTTCTCACATCTATTGTGTGTTAGAATGCACCAATAAGAATTTAGTACAAATTAAGTTTTATTTAATCAAATAAAGATAGATACTAAATGATTTCTATAATTATATGTATATTAAATGATATCCATAATTATAATTCTTTTTTTATGGAAACTAATTAAATTTGTCATTAATGTCAGCAATAATATTCTTTCAGAATGAATTCGTTTTTCCTGTATGGGTTCGTATTTTTTTTCATGACCCACTCACTCAAAATACAACAAAGTTGCCTAGAACATGGATAACAAGAGTGTATTCTAGTAGAATGAGAGTTTATTCTAGAAGAATGATTGTGTATTCTAACAAAATGAGAGTGTATTCTAGTAGAATACACTCTTGTTCTTCATATTCCATGTAACTTTGTTGTATTTTAATTGAGTGGGTCCATAAACAAAACACGAACTCATAAATGAAAACCTAGATGTGAATTCATTCTAAAAGAATGTTATTGTTGACATTAATGAAGAATTTAATTAGTTTCCATAAAAAAGAGAATTATAATTATGGATATCATTTAATATACATACAATTATGGAAATCATTTAATATCTATTTTTATTTAATTAAATAATTATTTAATCTTACTAAATTCCTATTGGTGCATTCTAGCACACAATAAATGTAAGAAACACATGAACCTAGCCCTATATATATATATATATATATATATATATATATATATATATATATATATATATATATATATTTAAGAATCAAGAACTCATTACAATTAAATTTTCTATAAATATAAATATCTATCTTATATATATCAGATGATGATTGTATATTTTTACGCATACATTCAGTGATATTTACAATAACAAATAATGTTTATGGCATTGTATAACATTTAAATATGAAGAGTATTAGTGATGATAGTATCATTTTTATGAATACATTAATTGATATTATCGCATGTACCTGTGAAACAAATATTATATTTTAGTCGTATTATATTGAAGCATTAGAGACATGTTGGATGAGTAGTTATGTAATTTGATTACAAAACAAGAGGTGGTGGTATTGGTTCATCTCCAAAAAATTATTAACACTCCTCCTCCGAGTCAAAGTAACTGGTCGATTTACCTGAGTTTTAGCAAAAACCGCAAAAAAACGCAAAATAATAAAATATAATCATATTATTATTTTATATTTGTATTATGGTGGAATTAAGATATTATTTAAGACTATTTAGCCAATGGTCATATTTTGACCGGTTAACTACGTATGACCAAACTTGTCATAAATTATGGTAAGGATTGATCAATTGTGGAATATCTTCAACTTATCTGGAAGTCCACCGGGGGGTGGGGGGAGTTTGCAAAGTTAGGAACCTTGGTGGTCAAATTTAAAGGTATGGAACTTAAAGGGCCACAAGCTCATTTTTCCATCTCATTCTTCACCATTCACGATATGAGGAGTCTAGGGAAAGCTCCATATAGTGATTTACAGCAAGAAGGAAGAATGGACGATCTAGGGTTGGAGGTTCAAGAGCAAGTGTATCTTTAAGTATTAATCATATTAGAACATTGGAAGGGAATGATTCTCTCCTTTTAGCCCTAATTTTTAATATAGGGTTTCGTCATGGGACCAAATATGTTTTTTGTAGATCAAATGTAGTTTGGTATGGATTTTAATGCTTATTATGTGTTCTAAGATATCAGGAGGTTACAATTTTCTCAATACATGGTTGAATCTCACCTCCAATGGTGGATTTAGTAGGGATGGAATTGGTAGGTATCAATCTATTTTTTTCACTAAACCGTATACCGTACCAATTATAGTTAGTACAAAAAAATTCTACCACTACCGTACAAAGTATAGTAGGTACCAATTTGTTTGGCTACTAATAAGTTTGGTTGATACATGTTGGTAATGGTATATACCAACATGTATGAGGGTTTTGTGAATGACGATTTTCGTGTTCTTGAGCATTGTAAAACTTCAATTAGGGTTTTGTGAATAAGAGTTTTCTAATGGTTGAGATTGAAAATTTATTCCAAAATGATTTTATTAATTTCTATCATCAGTTTATAAGTTAAAACGGTGGAAAAATATTAAACAAGCCAACGGAAAACTTCGTTAATTACATATTTTGATAGAATCCTTTACATGACATTTATGAAGAATGTTTGATTTAATTGTTTCCAACACATGTGTCTTTTGATTGGTTCCTAGGAATACCAAAAAAATCCTTTTGTGATATTTTTTGACAGTTTTTTTTAAATAAACTAAAAAATAATAAGAAAATTCATAATTTTCTTCTGAAATTGTAGAAAAAACCTTTGTTTTTTCGTTGTCCAAAATACAAATAAATCCAATACAATAATATATCAATAATAAAGTATCCATCCCGAAACTTAAACAAACTATCATAATTACATTTTTGAAATCAAATATATGTCAAGGTCTTATAATGTTTTCAACACGTTAATATAACCAATAGAAACAATATGTCTAATAATACTTATGAATTATAATATTATAGTGAAAAAATATCCACATGATAATACAAAGGTTACACATGAAAATCGTATTTTGGTAGACCCATTTTTCATGAGTCTCATAAGATCTAAAGTGTAAGAAAAACTTTTAAAAGTTGTAATATAAGTTTAAAAAAAACTATAAAAAATATTAAACAAAAATATTGTAAAAAAGGTTTACATAAAGATATATATATAAAAAATCAGAAAAAAAAAACTTAAATAATTTGTGATTCAAGTTTTAAACAGTTGCATTTTTTTAAAAGCAGTTTAAAAAGACCTTAAAAAAGTTTAGAAAAAAAGAATTTAATATTATGACAAAGTTGTAAAAAGAAAAAAAAAACCCAAATTTAAAACAAAATTTAAAACATTGGCTAAAAATATAAAAATGAAAAATGATATTTTATCTTAATATAGCAAGTAAAAAAAAATATTAATGAATTTAGGATATAAACTTTGTCTTTATGTTGCAAACAAACATATTTTATTTTTTAAAAGAATAACTAACTCTTGTTTGATATATATATATATATATATATATATATATATATATATATATATATATATATATATATATATATATATATATATATAAGACATTCATCTTTAATTTTATACTTTTAACCTAGATTTTTATTTACGAATTTTATCCGAATATTTGATTTTATTACAAATTCATTCCAAATTTAGTTTAATTTACAAATTATTTTATACAATCTTTTAAAGACATATATATATATATATATATATATATATATATATATATATATATATATATATATATATATATATATATATATATATATTAGGAGCGGCTCAACCAGAATGGGGGCTTTAAACGAACTACAAATTTGGGGCCCTTTGACA